>NC_044257.1:9626846-10281846 GCF_003957555.1 Calypte anna
AATTAAGCAAGGCCACAAAACAAAGAACTGCTGTCTTGCTGAACAGGACTGGTGTTACAGAATTACCAAATACAAAAACCAGCCCTGTCCTGCAAAACCTTATGCAGATGGACCAGTGCAGTTACTGGGTGCTTCCACCTCAGCTCTTCGTGCAGCCTCACGTAGAGTTGCCATCATTGCCTAATTACAAAAAAATCATCAGAAACTGAATTCTCTTAGTCACACAGAAACTCAGTGCTTTTTACCTTTTAAGAGCTTTTCTTTAGTTTAAAAATAATTTCATAGTGGCCCACGTGTTGTTTAAAGCATGAGGTGAAATCACAACCAGCTATCTATTCCAGCTGCTCTTTCCAGAATTATATCAGAAATGGAGATAGAAAAGAGGGGTCCAACTTTACACAGAAAGTAATCCTACTTCAGTGCTGGAAAGGTGGCATGACCAATTAATAAAAATGGTAATTTTGTAATATGAAAATTTCAAAACAAGAAAAGCAGCATAAATTTGCCATTCACAACCTTTTCAATGAAGCCCAAACCAGAAAGACTTAGCTTCTCTTCCATCTTCAACACAAAAAAAATAGTCCTAGCCTATGATATTTAAAATTCTCATTGAAAAGTTACAGGAGGACTGACTGCACTAAAAGAAAACACAAACACTTGAAAAACAGAATAGCAACTAAGTTAGGAAATAGGATAATAGGTGAGCTCATGAGCTAATGAATATCCCCCAAACTTAGCAGACCTCAGAACCTCTGCCACCCACAGGGAAAAAGCAGGAACCCCTCAGGATTTGAGTTTCCATGGTTTCATTACAAGAATATTTTGCTGTCAACAAGTGGCTTCTTAAATCACAGAGGCTTGTTAGTTTGAAAGTAGATATGGTGAGAACTGGTGGGTTGGTTGCTTCTGTGACTGAAGACAGGGGAAACCCTGGTTTCACAAGGTACAACGATTCAGCTAGTTATAACTTCACTTTTTTAGTACACTGGGAATTCTTCAAAGGGATTAGTATTATATTTTTGTTCAATGTTACTGGATTTTAATTGCAGTGCTTTATAGGAAGGCCCTAGAGAGCCAGTGGCATATGAAGTAGTTTAAAACCAGGAAATGAACCAGTAACTCAATAACACAGTTTTTCATCTAGTCTAATTTTTAGATTCTAGCAAAGCACTATGAGTGAGCTGTATCAACAGTATTTTAAAGACAAAAGTGAAACAAAGTAACTAATCTAAAGCAAGATATATCAACCATATTCTCTTCCCTCATACCCATTTATTATCCCCTATAAGATTAATATTCAAAAGATAACTATTGTCACTGGACAAACTGCTTGAGATATGATAAGCACACAGACTCTGCAAAAGGAAAATTATTGTTTTACCAATAACTATTTCTGCAATGAAGAAGCACAAATCTTTTTCACTTTCAATAACTCATTTGCATGAATTTACTTTTTTGCCTTAAGAGGTGGTTGTAATGTGTGTTAAAACACGCTGTGCAATTTTAACTTCATAATATTACAAAAGAAATATTGTGTTAGTATAAAGTGTAAAAATATGAATGCTCTTAAATTCTTTGAACAGAAACAACAGCGCAGCATTGCTCAAAAGCACCACCCAAAGGTAGAAGTGATGTAGAGACATTTACAGAATTTTTTTTTGTTAATTTAAAGAAAACCTGAATGTAAAAAATGACAGTGCAGTGAAAGCTGACAGAGGCTTTTGATAGAAGTGACTGATTTCCACAGATGCATCTGTAGGAAATTGATGATAATGCTGTCTAAACCATTCATTATGATTTGGAACTTTACTCAAATGAACACTAGATCTATAAATTTGCTAGACATGTGTTGCAGAGAATATGACAAAGTACTGTTTTCCGTGGAAAATTCTTTTGAGCTAATTTTATAAAAATAATCCAAAATTGGGGAAGATAATTTATTTCTAAAGCCTTCTGAAATAGCTGAAGTTGTATTTTTGGAACAGTATGCACATAAGTGAAACAGTCATTGGGTAAATTCAACTATCACTTGTACTCAGATTTTCTTTATTAGAATTATAAAGCTTTTTCATATTGCAAATCAGCTGCCTTTTGGACAGAGAAAATTTATCTTCCTGCTAATCATACTCGTAAGATTTCTAAGGCTGAAATAAGCAAGAAAGTAGCTTTTAAAAAAACATAAGCATAAACTTTGAGTATAAACCGTGCTAATCACTAACTGATAAAATATTTTGATGGAATAATCATTTTATTAGCCAAATACTTCAAATGAAGGGAATTTGATGCATTCTTGTACAAAATAGTGCATTACTCTACCATTTAAAAAAGTACTATACTTATTTAACTTTTTCAAAAAGAGTCTAGATATGAGAAAGTATAACATAGCCATATATCTTCCAGATTTAAGTAGGTTAATTTGCTGGGGGATGGTTTTGTCCTTTTTACTGACATTCAATGCTCATAAAGAAAAGTTGAGAAATTGTGATGAGATACACTGAAACACCAACTCACCAGAACACAAGGTACTAGAAATACTGGGAAAAGATAGCATTTGGCACAGATTACGACCTCTTGCCTGCAGCCATACAGTTATACAAATACTTTCAATATGAACATTTTCCTTACTACTGTTGCCTTTTTCTACATAAGTGATCAGAACTAAAGTCATGCAGAGTGGTTATTTATTAATTCAGAAAGGATTCAGTAAAGAATTTGCTCTATATGCTTCTGTGCAAGAGTATGAAAATAAGCTAATCTACAAACTCCCTCATCAAAGAAACAAGGGTGACACCTACACTGGGATTTTAAACACCAGCTGGCTAATTTCTTCTTGTTTCTTATTCCTCTTTCTTGAGGAAGCCAGGGAAATGACTTTTGATGCTGAGTATCAAAACTGGGTTCTCACAAATGTAGCGTAACCTAAGTCACATTTCAGCCTGGAAAACATACTGAGTTATGTTCAATTCATGAAGGATTCTCCAGCATGTTCCCTTTTTCTTTAGACCTCAAAGCACTTCTGCAAAGTAAACATATAGAGAGGGTTTGTGAGAATATTTGTGAGATACACAGTCCTGGTACAAATGTTTCAAAATTGGAATAGACTTCTTTTAGTTTTTTGAGGGGAGCCAGGGTATCTCCTGCAGGCAGGAAGGAAGGAAAGCCAAGGCTGCAGAACTGCATCTCTACCTGCTACAGGCAGGGGAGCTGCAGGGCTTGCTGCACAGGCACCAGAGGCTCTTTCTCTTTCCACTTGTCAGAAGTGAATGTCTGGCTCTGATAAGACCCTGTAAGGAAAGAAGAAACTGAGAGCACTCCAAGATCTTTCTATCAAGAAAATTGTAGGTGATAGGAGAGCACCTTCAGCTACTGCAGTAGTACTTTCTCTTCCCTTCCATACCTATGCTGTGGGAGGATGTCCAGTGACAGGTTCTCACCTTGCGGACAAGGTAGCAGCATTTAATTGCTAAATGCTCTTGTTCAGTCCTCCCTTCCTTCTCTGTAGTCAACAGCATAAATTAAAATTTCCTCATATCCACAATAAGACATCATAATTTTAGATCAGACAAGCTTTACAGACGGTAAGGGTGCAGACAAGGACACCTCCCCACCCGTTTGTTTTTTTTTAAGAATCAAGAAGTATGAGACAAGCAGGTATATAGACACGGTCTAGATGCAAGCAGCTTGCCATCCACATGAGTGTGATCTCACATGGGAGGAGTGTGGTTTATACACAGGCAACAAGATTCCTCTCACTGCAAAGCACACGCTCACTTTTAGTCGATTGTTATCAACTTTGAGCAGTAAGATCTCTTTCTTGTAAGGTATCATTATGGAAATTCTCAGGACAACAACCCTATGAAATTACCTGCCATTTGCAGCTTTTGCAACCTTCTAAGCACAGCTTACAAAAAGAAACTGTTCATATAGAAATTTCAGTCAAATCTCAAGCATGCTCGTAATTGTGACAAGACGGTCAGTCTTTCGTGATTAAGAGGTCAAAATTCCCTGTTAGAAATATCCAAGAAGTCAAATTGCCCATAGAGTTTCAAGGTCACACTCACTTCAGTTCACTCATTTGCAGTGTTTCACTTGAAAGTATTTTTTGCCACAATTAAATTCATAATGAATTAATTGTTCAGCATCAGACTGCTTAATAAGATGAATTCCACTGTAATGTTTATTTAAAATAAGCTTATATTTTTCTGGTATTGATTCCTTTCATGCATTTGAGACCAGTTCCTCTTACTTGTCCTTTCCCTTCCTGACTGACTCTCTAATTCATAAGCTTCCTATTAGAAGTCAACCCAAACAGGAACCATGCATCCAACTTGCTGCTGATTCAAAGCTAATTTGATTCCAGACTTCCATGAGGAATGTTTTCAGTACTCCTATAGGATTCGAGTAACAACTTCTGACAAACTCAAAGATTCAGCATCTGGGAGTTCATTATCTACACCAACACATGAGCAGAAACAGGAGCTGAATGTAACACCCTTGTCTTTATCTCTGAAACACTCAGGCACGTCTAGCAGAAATAATTGAGACAGGAGATCATAATACCAGAACGTATGAACAGATGAGTTTAAAAGATTATCTGGGCTCCCTCATGACTGCTTCTGTGATGGACTTTAGGCAGCAGGGAGAACATAGATGTATCCTGTTCCTTAGTGCAGATGTGCCTGAAATGGCATCCTAGTCTTTGCCTTTTCAAACACATCAGTGTTGGCACTTGACACTGGTACAGGTCTTCCAGTGTTCAGCTTGGGGATCAGTGATTCTTGCTCATATCTTGCTTAAGTCACTCATTGTTCTAAGCAAGTTTGAGAAATAAGGATACCTAAGACAAAGACATATACACTAATTACAGATATGTATGAAAAGTTATGAGATGTTTGGTGAAAATTACTAAAGATAGTAGTAGTATTAAAATATATTTATCTGCATATTTATATAACAGTATATATAATAGTGATAGGTAATAGTAAAATAGAAGATATATTTTTAAGTAAGAAAACGTAAGGAACAAAACAGTTTCAACTCCTGAAACAAAGGAAACTTGATATCTTTATTCTCTGAGGCATTGTATTCCTATTATACCATTGTAAAATGAGATGGCTGGGTAGCAGGATTCAGCCTGAGCTCATTTTCATCATCAATATTCAGCATCTAAAAGTGATAGAACACAGTGCAGGGAGAAAGTTACACCATCAGCCCTCCAATAGCTAAGTGGAATGAAGTCTTGTGGTTGTGGTACCATTCATAACTTCCATACACCTAAAAGAGTGCAGGGAGAATGGAGAAGACCCCCCCAAGTGGGCTTCTGATGACAGCACTCACCAAGGGCCTCCTCATTACTCTGCTCCTATGACTCTACCAGCCCTATTAACCTCAGAACAGAACTTTACACAGTATCTATGTGACTAGAAATACAAAGAAAACACAAAATGTAAAGAGACAAATTGAAGAGAGCAGTAAAAAAAAAAGGGGGGGGGAAATAGAAAAAAATAATTGTACTTTAGAATTGTTTTGGAAAAAAGTTTATTTCAGAGGAACAGACACTCATTCTATCAGGGATGATGTACCCCGGGTAGAAAAGAATTAAGAAAATCCCATTAAACTGAGACCAAAAGAATTCATGAGCCTGAGATGCTAAAAAAAATACCTACAAACTGATCTATTTTTTTTCTCTTTTCATTCAAGCATTTTATTTATCACTATTTCAAATTATTTTTGTGTTAATTGTTTTTCCAAACCAGTGATATTTCAGCTTAAAAAACAAGTTTTGCAAAATGAAATAATGTATTTTAAATTGTACAAATTCTTACTCATTTTACACTGATTTTTTTAATGATTTTTTCAAGATAAAATGAAGTCATGTATTTGGTCAAGTGGACCTGTTTTGTTTTTTTTCCTTCAGTTCTGAAAGCACGACAAAAAATAAATAAAAGGCCAAGAATGTCTTGTCTATTTGGAATTAAGTATTCAATTCCTTTTGTATAAGTTACAAATTGCAAAACCTAAAATATCATGAAATAGATAAAAATTGCAATGGCTTTCTAAACAAATAAAGTCTGAACGGAGTGAGTTTTTTCATTATTATTACACATCTCATGTTACCACAAACTTTCACATGTTCACAATATTTTTCTCCTATTTATAATAAATCCCTTTAAGGGAAGGTGAGTGGAAGGGGTGTGAAGACTCAGCCCTGTTAGAACTCAGCAGAATTGCTATTAATATTTTGAAATGGATCACACATCACATGCACACAGTTTCAGTTTTACTGGAAAAAATATTGCATACACTGTAACATCAGGAGAAAAAAACAAAACTATTTCAGATCTACCGTTATTATAATGTAGATTGAAGGACTAAGATTTCTGATTTTATTTAAATCTGAACTTGCAAAATCCATTTGCTCTCCTTGAACTAAAATCTGCAGATATGCCCTTTTCTCCTCTGTACATTCAACATAATAGGTATTATTACCCATAACTTTTTATTTAAAAGAATTGTGCAGCCAGAAAAATGAATGAATTTAATTACCAATGCAGTGTGAAAAAAATCATTAGAGCAAGAGCCTGGAACACTTGGTATTAACAATAAACAAAGGCTATTAAAACCAGTTTTTAAAAGTGTCATTCTTTCTTCAGTTCTTAAAGTGTAAATAATACAAACACAGAAACAGAACTGTATGTAAACATCTGTAGTTACTGGAAAAAGAGGACTCTAAGAAAATGCTAAATGACTGACTGGGTCATTTAACTTTAAATCTATACTTTATGTGGCAATATGGAGAAGTCATTTGAATTCTATGCATAAAAAAATTTGAATTCTAATATGATCTAAAAGTTTCACCTTCATAAGACAAAATTTTAATTATAAAATTGCATTTAATGGCAATCATACGTATCTGCCACCTCAATTTTGTAATATTATATTTCTATAGGCTGTTGACTACACATTACAGAAACAGCTATTTAAAAATCGAGCAGAACTTTCTTTCTTTATACTTCACAAATTCCCCAGTTTCCTTCATAGCTGTATAATGAAAACATGGGGCCTCTTAAACACAAACTGCAAGTTATTGCACAAAAGAATTTCATCAGCTAGGAATCAGCAATGTGCAGATGTAAGTATTAATGAATAACCTGGACATTTTTTTTCCCTTCCCAGTAGCATGCAAAGCCTCCTAAATACTCAAGAGAACAATTTAGATCAGAAGTTGTGGCTACTGAAAATGTATGTTATCAAAAGAAGAATATATATTAAAATGTACAATTGCTGTGAAAAAGCAGGCCAAAATCTGAACTTTTGATAGATGGGAGCAGATTCTACTAAGGTTTACAGAGCTACTTCCAGACATAATTTGGCCTTGTTGATTAAAAGCCAAATTAATTACTTTCGTTACTGAAGTTCTGACCCAGAGCTGCTTTTCAAAGTATACTTATTTTCTTCATCAGTTCATTATTCAGTTATTTAACTCCCAAAAAATGCTATTAGATGGCACAGCTACACACCCCCTGGAACAGCTGGTTGTTAATTGGCTTGGGAAGAAACTGTTGTAATTGGAGTTGAATGAAGGTGTGCAGAGGGACAGGAACCAGCCCCAGGAGATAACAACAGCAGAGAATGTTGCACGGAATGTATCAAAGGTTATTTTGATTCTCTTATGTATAAGTGGTATTGAAACAAGCATTATTTTTAAAATGGACTATTCGTGCTGATGTCCTAACAAAAACAACCCCATTTATATAGTATATAAAGAACAACTAGAAAATCATACAGTTTATAAAATGACTTACTCTATTTAAGTTAATTTGTGGTTATTTAGGATGAGGTTTCTTTTTTGTGGTGATGCCCTTCATAATGAAGTCATACAGCATTCTGTAATGTTTCCCAGCCTTAGGCTTTATTCTGTAAGACATTTCTGACTACTTAACTTTACTACTGGGAATATTCCCTATTGATTTCAAAGGGATTACTTGTAGAAGTAACTACAAGCAGAAGTATTCACAGTAGTGGGGTTCCAGTCATCTTTTCCAACCCTTTTGCCCTGGAGAAATCATAAGGGAATCTATAGTTTGAGACACATTATGCTAGAGGGCTAAAATGTTACAAAGAACAAAAATTTTAAGTGAACCATACTGCATGCCAAGAAGTCTAAGTGCAGGGCTAGAAACTAACTACAGATCTTTACTGGGGAAGAATGAGACAGTAAACAGGTCAGAAAGATACAGGTTAGTAGAAAATAAACTTGAACAAGATTTACCGATGTAGTTCAGCAGTCAAACTACTAAAGGATTTAAATTAACAGCATTAATTATGTTCCTAGCAGTCAAAACTTAGGCATCATATTTAGCCAACCACACATATTTCCTTTACAGTCAAAGGAGAAAATATTCCTCCTCAGAGGACAATTACATGCAAGAAAGCCAGGGTCTAGAACTGGCAGTGGAGTTACTCCAGGAAGACGTATTCAGAGCCTTTCCACCCTCCCCCCCCTTCACAAAGGAACCCAGTCCTCTTTCTTACCTCCTTGCAGCAGTGATTACAGAAGAGATGTACTTCATGTGATACAGTCTGAATCAATAGTAGAACAAAGAACCAACATCAAATAAAATATTTTGGAGGAATACAATTTTATCCATGATTTTATAAATATTGCTACAGAATCACAGCTCAATATTAATATTCTGTGAGTAACCTCTATCTGAAAATACTGTTCATATGTGAGCTGAAAATTACTTTCTTCAGCATTTCCACTGTTAGGAAAGCAGATGGCTCAATCTAAATGACCATGTGAAAGAAAGAAAGAAAAAGACCAACACAGATCAATATCCTCACCATGATTCCTGTATTCCAATAAATACCAACATCAGAACCAGCAAAAGAACATCAAAATATCTTCTTAGGAGAAACAGACAATTACTAAAGTAAATCTGAAAAGAAACACCCAATGAATTTAATAAAAATAATTTAAGCAGAATTAAAAACAACTTTACTCTTAATGTCAGTGCCTGTGTTCATCTTGTATGTAAGTAAAAAAAATAAACCACTGTAAACCTCTGTCTCATACATTGCCATAGTGAGAAATAGATTTTAAAAAAAAAAAAATAATAGGAACATAAATGGAGCTATGCTTTTCTGTTTAGGTGGGAGTTTTGTGCAGTTTTTAATTAAAGAAAAAAAATAATAACTTATTCTTTAACCAGTGGGCAAACGTTCTATTCTAGGCACACTATGGTGATGTTAAATTGACAAAGAAATGCCAGAGAATAACCAGATTAGAGCTAGTAGCTCAGCAAAGTGGGAAAACACACCCAGCCAAGAGCTTTCAAAAATTCATCCACAAACACCCTTGCAGAGCTCTTCCCCAGCAGCATCACTGAGTCTGTGGTCTTCTGGCACATGGCTCCCTCTGGGAATGGCCTCAAGAAGCAGACCCATTGATTTGGGAATGGCAAAGCCATTACAGATGTGTTTGTGTGTTCAGGGATTTAAACAGATTCATGATACCACTGGTTCTGTCCTGATCTAGGCCTTAACTCAAGCAAGAGAATGAATCCATCCTCTAAAGGCAAGACAAGAGGGAAGTTCATATCTGTAGATGACACCTTCTGCAGGAAACCTGAGTTCCTTCAGGTAGAGCAGCTGATCTACATCCATTTACTGAGAATTCCCCTTTTCAGGCTAGCTTGTTGAAGCAGTGTGAAAACAAAACCACAGAAGGTGAGGGTGTTGATACTTTTGTGCAAAAGGTATAGATTATGCCAAATGTCAATTTGAACACTGCCAAGCAAATCAAGTGTGAATTTCGTTTTATCAAACAGAATAGCAAACAGAATGTAGTGCAAATTAGTGTGGATTAACCTGTTTATTAAATTTCAGACAACACAAAGCTTTGGAGTTCACCAAACCATCCTTACATGTAGTCTCTTTGGCTGCCTTTAATCTGAAATACAGAGACTTTAAGAGGCCCCAGAAGGTGATCTAAGTAAACTGACTTTAAGCCAGAGAATTTAAAGTTAAACTATATTTGCTAGTAAAAAAATGTCACATTTCTAATTTTGTGCCAGCAGCTCATACACTATGTATAATATTTAAACATGCTCTAATTCTTATGTGTCAAAACAATCATGTTCATTAATATTTCCACTGTGCCTGTACTACTTTCAATGTATAATTTTATAAGAACCATCCCCCAGCTACTTAGTATTCGTCAAGGAACTCAAAATAAGTAGGAATCAAAAATTACAACCACTATATCCAAATTACATATTGATATAAGCACTGCTTAACTAAACCTGTTCAGAGACCTGGAGTAGGCAGAAAAAATTCCCCATTTTATAAATACAAGGAAATAATCTAAGCAGCATGTAAAATATTGCTTGTCTTTTTCCAGAAAAGACACTATAAGTCTTTATCCTCCCTCAGAAATGTACTCTCCACCACAGTCATAGCAAAATGCAGTTTCTAGCTATTTCAAGAAAGAATTTGAGAAAGTTTGTATGCTTTCCATTCATTTTAATGAAATCTTTGTCTCTCTGTTCTCTCCAATTACATGAAATGGAAGATACTCAGGTAAAAAAGGAAACACAAAAGAAAAAAACAAAAAAAAAAAGCCAACAGCCACAAAACAAACCAGAACATTAAGTGTTAGTTATTTTTCAAGAAATTCATCAGGCTGACTTACAAATTTTTTTCAACTGGCCAACAACACACCTTCAGAATCATTGCATTTCTAGGAGAGGTGTTAAGTATCATTCATCTTTACCTCTTCATCAACAGTAAACATCAACAGCATTAAGATTAGGGAATGATTGGAGTAAAATCTGTATCATTTTGACTAGATCTGTGAAGAGGTGTTAGAACAAACCCATCAACAAAGGGCACAAGTGCAAAGATTTACCTTAGCCAGAAGCAGTTCTAACAAGAGCTGAGCATCTTGCACGTCCTGTGCAAAAGAAGTTACAACAGTATGCAAAGTACTTTGGCACTCCTCGTGCAAAAATCTCAGGAGTTCTGCATTGTACTGGAGTGACATTTTACTAACTGTATGAATTTATGGACTCAGTGGTAGATAACAGAAATGCAACAATAGCATTACATAATAGATTGAAAGTTGGAAAGCTACAGAACAGCAGATCTGGGGAGCTGTAAATTATTGCAGACCTCTACTGGAAATATCTCTACAACCTAGAAAAGAATTGTACTCTGGAAAACATATGTGCTTTAGGTAAACTCCACTGAAACACTGGATAATTTTAAGCTTCTGCTTTTCTTTCCTGGGCCTCTAGCTATTGGTTGTCAGAATCTACGGAATAAAGAACTCTGCCTCTCCCTCCTGCCCTTGATATTTAAATAGAGAAGCCAAAACACTTAAAAGTAAAGGTAGAAAAAAGTGCTGATGAGTCATTTTCCGCTGCAAACTCTAACACACCCGAAGAAAAAAGAGAAGAGTGGCACATGCTGATTTGATTCTGCACCTCTCTGCTGCATTCTTCAGGAGGAAGCACTACCAAGCCTTGCATTAATATACAGATTTCTGAGGCAGCTTAAGAAGCAGGATGCTTTCTGTTCCTATCAAGTTTTATACCTGCTCTTTCTCTCCAGACATTTTCAATTGTTCTTTCTTTAATCTAAAAATTAAAGTCACATAGATTGAGAGCATATTTTTTGTCCATGGATAGGAAAACACAACAGCGACATGACCTTCACTTGGGGGTTTTGTTACACACATTCCAGGCACATCTGATCATATTTCACTACCCTGGAAGTGATTGTGATGTCCAGAATGCTGAATTATGTCATTAATTAAGGAATCGGGCAGGAGGTAGCTGATTATAAGGGAGAAAGAATCTGTACTTACACAAAACTATTTTCATAATCAGTGATGATAGAAAGCGAAATAAAGAAAAATTACCTTGTGCTTAATTCAAGTGTCCTGCTATATTGTTTTAAAATATTGTTCTGTATGTAGAAGATGCTATTTAGCTCCAGTGGTCAGCCAAAAGCAGTGTAGGTTTTAATAACCTTGCCTTACTGTGAAAAAAGAAAAAAGACACAACAAGAATTTGCATTGAATAACAAACTTCCCAATTTCTCCCAAAGTACATACGAGAAAAAGATAGGATAAGTGCCATAATCCATTCAAATTCTCTTTCTAATGTTGATTTTACCTGAAACAAAATGTGCAGGATTCACAAGCAAGAATACCATTTACTATAGTATCAGAGATTAGTTCATTAATGGGTTCAAGCAACTGGCCATGCATCAGCATAACATTAGAGGCTAACTGATTTCCTTCTGTAAGCCACTTATACAACTGAGCATTTGCAAATCATCTCAAGATGCATGTCAGAGAGAGATATGACAGTGTTAAAGAAATACATTTTTCATTTATTCTATTAGTAATACACACTA
Organism: Calypte anna; assembly: GCF_003957555.1. Taxonomy (NCBI): domain Eukaryota; kingdom Metazoa; phylum Chordata; class Aves; order Apodiformes; family Trochilidae; genus Calypte; species Calypte anna. Next base: position 9,639,273 of record NC_044257.1, read on the forward strand.
CTGAATGTGTTATAGTGCAGGCAATAAAAGAGACTTATTTTTTAACCAGTTTGGCAAGCTACAACACATTACTTTCAATGTGTCTTTTTTTCTGTAAGACTTTCAAGGAAAATTTCACTGAACAATAGCAGGACTTGGTGAATTGAAGTTTTGCCCAATTCCCTACACTCTTATTTCAGAGGCGATCAATTTCTTTCTTAGCTATATTTTTAAAAAATAAATAAAAAAACCCCACACCCACACATCAAAAAAAGAAACAAACCCAAAGCACGATGTTAAGCAAAAAAAAAAAAAACCAAAACAAAAAAAAAAAAAAAAAAAAAAAAAAAAACACAACAAAAAAAAAAACGGTGGGCATGTGCTTAAATACCTGACCAAATCAGAGCCTCAAAATAAGGAAATTACAGAGGTTATGCAAAAGAATCATATTGCTGTGCTTCTTAACACAAAGGCCAGAGAGCAGTCACGGATGCCAGGATTTGTCAGTGGTCACAGGAACCTCACAAGTATGCAAAACATTCATAATTTTTTAAAAATAGAGGTAAGCAGACTAGAAACGGCCATAGTTTCCTGTCTCTCCCAGTGTTTTTACTTGAATTAGACACAGGAAAAACACATATCAGATTGCTGCTGCAGCTTTTCTTTCCTATATGAACAAAAATATCATTTGCCAGCCATCTTTCAGAAAACCAAAAGACCAAGTGATCCTTGCACTTTACCTCATATTCATGGAAAAAGAAGCTTGTGAGAGAAGCCTTCAAAAGGAGAAGATAAGCAACAAGAACCAAGAATGTGTGTCTAAAAATTTTACATACTTGATGATTCCAGTAGCAAAACCAAGCTAACAAAACTACAAGCACATTAAGCCCCTAAGCACATTCTCTTTAAGACAATGTCTGGCAAGTACACCACATCCCATAGTACGTAACAGGAGTGTATAGCAGCACTGCATGTTACATTATAAAAACAATTCCAGCAGTTCTTATGACAAAATTAAAATGGTTAAATAGTGTATTTGTAAATCACAACTAAAGGGTACTTCTCACATTTTTCAAGGACCGTACACAGATATACACATTGCTAACAGAGGCCCAAATAATCAGTGAAAGAAGGGAAGTACAGAGGGAATAGGCTGTCCTCTAGAGTAGGAGGTGAGTGTTCTTCACAACTCCACTTTCTCATATTTCTCCTCACAGGAAGCATGAAGCTAAACATCCAAGGAAACTTCTACTAGGAAATTACTTGAAATCAGCATTTTAAAAATTCCAGTCCAAATTCTTTTTTTAAGACCCTTCAAATTCCAAATCTTTTTTCTGAGAAAAGAACATACCATATTGCCAGATTATCACTATTGAACAACTTCTTTGCTGAATTTCATCATAGCTCTTTTGGGGGCTTTTGCTTTGGTCCACTCTCAGAAATCTATGTTCCATTGTTTTTTCTGCTTGGAAGACATGGAGCTCTGGACAGGGAAACTGAAGGAGAGTTCTTTGATATATCTGTTTTATCACCTGTAGTGCACATCAGCAGGGAGTAAGAGCACATGGCAGAGTGAAGCCAGCTTGCAACTCTGAGAATCCACTGCCAAAAATCCACAGCAAGAGATGATCACCCTGTGATTTGGCTGGGAAGATACCTAAAGTATTGCTGTGGCAAAGATGCGGATACTTAGGAGCCCTCAGGTGGACAGATCCCAGTTGATGACTTCCTCATGCAAGCTACTCTCATGCTCTCTACATACTCAGTGTCTTTTTTTCTCTGGCATCTGTTTCTATATTTAAACTCATAAGGTTATTATTTTGCTGTCTCTTTTTAATGAGACAAAACTGCATTCAATCATTAAACATTTTCATAGCTTTATTTCCATTCTCTCTTTTCATTCCAAGACCATTTTGCCTCGGGAAATTTTTCTTCTTCCATCTATGTTCTCGGGCAAGTAAGCCAGTTTTTGTAAGGCTTGTAAGGCTAAAAAGTAATATTCATCCATTTTTAAATACTGACTTATTGACTATGGATTTAGGCTGTTTTCATTCCTTCTATTGCCCCACTACCACAACTATAGCCTGAGCAGCTGCAGATGAATTAAAAAATAATTAAATTGTTTTAGATAGAAAGAAGACAGTAGGATAGTAAAGAGAACTTTATATTTCTCCCTTCAGCATCACTAGTTGTCAATATACAGCTGCTCCCTCATGTAAAGAAACAAAGAGTTAAACTCCAATTAATTGATTGCAGTTAAAAGTACACCCTTAAGAAATCTAATATGGAACACATATTTAAAGCATTCTTCCATATATATCACAACAAAACATATGATCGTGTTTACTAATTTAACAATAAATGTGCACATTAACAGAAAATAATTATGACTGCTAAATTACTACATTCTACACAGCAAAATACGCAGGCATCCTTTCAGCAAACACACCATTTTGCCTCATATTATAGCAAGCTATTCAAGGACTTCCCTGGGAATCATGATACACTTCTTGTAGTATTTATTCTTAATGAGATTACACTAATCGAGCTTACATTTACATTAATTCCAAGTCTACATGCAGAATTAGTGTGCATATACACATGCAGGCTGGTGAAGGTATTCCTTATCCAAGGAATGATGTGCACGGAGCAGAATGCTCTTTCCATTAAGAAATCTGGTATCAAGAATTCCACAAATATGCCAGGAGATAAGTCACCATATTACTGTGGTCTGTTTCAGGGAAAAATAAAGTATGCTATTATCTCATATACTATGGAATACACAGAACTGCAAACAGAAGTGTTTCAATTCAATACAATATGAAAAAATTCAAAATAAAATGAGAAGCGTCTGAAAACAAACCAACAAAATTACACAGCAGAGTTGTTAATTATGATTATTTATGATCATTCAGAACTGGCATCGTTGTTATATTTTCCCTTCCAAGTTTCTCTTAAATGCATCACCCCATAGCAGCTCAAGGATCTATACAAATAACAGCAGTTTTGGGTGCTAAAAGTTGTCTTACCCAAAAGCTCGGTGGTGTTCCCATTATAAATAGTGTAATATTTAATTTATTCAGTAATATAAAGTGGGAAATTTATGACTGACATCTATTGAGAAGCATCATCAGGCTAGTAAAAAACAAAATTATTTGCAACCAATGAACAGGTCTCCACTGTGAGCTATCAGCTCTCCACCACTCTTAAACAATCACCAAACTCACGCGCGTAATCCATCCAGGGCATTGCTACCTGCTACGCTGAATATTTCATCAGAAATGACAAGACTTTTTCCTTCTCCCTCCCTCCCAACCCCGCTTTTATATTTGCTCGCTTGACAACTTGTCACTGCCACATCACTGCCACGCTGGCTGTCCTTGAAACCTGACCTCTGTAGCTTTTTGCGCCCAGTGGTCATGCCGGCCCTGTCTCACTCGAACCATTTCTGACAGGAGACACGCTGATCTCCACAGCAAGTCCTGGCACCTGAGACACACTGGGATTACACAGGTAAATCAGGGTATTCCATGTTGTCTCCTAGCTAACAACAGAGGGAAAAACATGACATCTTGAACAACAGATCTTACATTCGCATATTCAAAAGATTCATCATGCTTTTACAAGCAGATGGGCGAGATTGTTTCCCCTTGCTCTGAGAGGGCAAATCATATATATAAAAGAAAGTTTAAAATCCAGGAGAGTTTATTTTGGGTTTAATTTTAACAGAATTAAAGGGTCGGTTATTGAGTAAGACACTAGATAAAACAATTAATTAAAAATAAAGAAGGTGAACAGAAAGGCTTGCTCAGCAATCTAAAACAGTTTCAATTAAATCTTTTATTAGAGGCATCTCAGTTTATTTTGCTTTCATGTGAATCACGTGTGCCTAACAAGGTGCATGATTTGATCCCACAATAGTACAATCTACTTAAAAGTAGGTATGCTTGTAAAGAAAGGTAAGGTTTTCCTTTAAAATGGCATGAAAATGGCATGTTTTTAACTTTTCTTGAAATGTCTGTGTAGAGAAGAACGTGAAGTATTTTGACTGAAATAAATGCTTTCATGGAAAACAGTGAACCCTGGAGATTATGCCGAATCTTGAAGAACTTCATACTGTTTTAAGCAGGTGACAGTAATGTCATCGCCTGAGCTTTTTGCCTTCCACACTTGCACAAAAAATAAAATAAAATAAAAAAAACATAAAAAGAAGAAAAAAGTTTTACATTGGACAGAAAAGCTCAGAGTTACCCATGCAGATAGCACCTCAGCAGAGGCTACACTTAATGTACATCCACTACAGTTACCTTAAGGCCAATTCTTTTACTGTAAAAAAACCATAGTCAACACCATGCCTAAAATGAGACACAGTTTGCTTTTAATGTATTTCCCTTGAAAGAACTTGAAACATCTTACACTACTACATATATCACAATCAGGCTGGACCAGGTAATTTGGATATTTCCTGCACCTCAGCACTGTTAATTTTCTTACAGGACAGCATACGTGGCGTATGAAACCATAAAAGTAAATTTTAAGAGAAAAATTATGTTCATGAGTATAGTATTTAACCATATTTCTCTGTATTTACAGTTTGCCATTCCTCACCTATCTTTTACCATTAGTAAACAGGTACAGGAAGACCCTGGAATCCTTCCTAGAAGCACTCATGCCCTAAGAATATGACACTATGCTTGGCAAAGCTTCAGAGGCTAGTAGCAATTATTTGACTACATTTTAGTTATAAATTTAATAATATTAAAACATACTAAAAAAAATATGCAATTTTTCACAAGCTGCATGACATTATCAAAATCACAGACTTTATTCACTTGAATAACATTTGAATAAGAATTTTGATGCACAGAGGCTATGTAGCATTCTTTCTCCATGTCTCACAGTAACATTACTATTTAATCATAATATAAGAGTCTATTCAAATTAAAGCATCCAACATTATCTCCCTTGGTAGTTGTACATATTCAAGACAGAATACACTCTTTAGGCTGTTCGCTGAAGAAACAAAATGGGAGTGGGGGGAATCACAAAGTATTCAGCCCAATCTCTTTGGTCATAATGCTTAAGGCAAATGAAAATTAAATTCCCATTTTCACTTGTCACAGCTCAACTCCACAAATATGTTTTAGGTGGGCACTGATCTACAGTTAGAGTCAAACCAACTTTAAAAACAGAGTCCTCACTCCTAGTTAGATGCAGAAAATATATTTCAATTTGGAAAGCTAATGAATCAGCCTGATTAGGAAGACTCGTTGCATCAACCACAAGAGTAAACTGACATCTCAAGGTGTGAATCCTAATTTAAATACAACCAGACTGAATACACACACACATAATCCCAAACCTTCACCCAGGGATGGTAGCCAGTGTAAGTTCCAACCAATTCATCCAGCCCGTCTGGATAAGCCTCCATCCCATCCTTCCTGAAGGAAAATTGTTTGCTCCCTTGCTAAACCTACAGGAGCAGCAGTCGGGAAGGTAGTTCAGGAATTCAACAGGAATTCAATTGCTAATGATTGAGGTTAAGAACCTGTAGAAGATTGTACAGGGGAAGTATCCACTTGCTTTATCTTTTGAACTAAGCCTCATCTAATAAAGGAGGGGATACTAACAACAGAAACACAAATACAAGTTAGTAGACAAAATCATATTGGTATATTTTACCATGATCTCAGGGAACACACTGTTATAAGTTACCAGCTTCCTGAAGCTGAAAGAGTTCATAGAAGGTGAAAACAATCTAAAAAGAGCCTATGCATCCTTACGCTCAGAAAAGCTTTTTGAAAACATGTAATACCTACAGCAATCCACTTCAGGTGAAATTTCTTGTTTAAAAAAAATTTAAAATTTTAAAACAAGTCTGTATTCTTCAAGTGGAATTATTTACCCAGTAATCAAAGTCACTTTCCATCCATTGAGTGTGAATCAGTAGAATTCAGAAAGTAACAGAATTCTTGCAGAATTTAACCCTTTCCAGAAGATGCCAAAACACAAGTAAATTATCAGAGCACTTTAATAGCCATACTTGAAAACTTACATAAGCAAGCCACAGAAATTATAGAACTTTTCTTTGAGAGAAATCTATAGACATTTGTCACTTCTGTTCTCAATGCCCATCTCTGAGGAAATGCACCTGAATGCTGTCTCACAGTGTATCACATTCTGCAGATCGAAGAAAACATACACAAACTTTTCAAGTTCTCGTGCTCGCATATACTCAGAATTTGCAGCCACACAATTCATGTGCCACTCTGAGTTTGCTTATTACCATTTGAATCTGCAAACTACAGAAGCAAAGACATGCATAAAGTTGTGTAAATAAAACCTAAGGAATCTAAAAACCCTGAAGAAGGAAAAAAAAAAAATCCGTTCTTCAGACTGAGGAAACACAGTGTTTGAGATTCTCTGAAAGTCAGTCTGAAAAACAAGTACAAATTACGCCCAAAAGTAGGATAACAAAAAGGATATGTCTAAAATCAAAGTCTTTAAAATAGCAGTCTTTGCTAAAGTAGCAGTAAAAGAAGCACAGATTTTAAAAATAAATAAACCCAGCAAAAAAACATCAGTAAACTTTCATGTTAAACTGTCTATTTTTAACTGATTTAGTTGTACCACTGACTCAGACCATTAACTATGAAAGAAGTGTTATTCATCAGAGCCAAAAGTCCAAAGCATAGTTCCAGCTCCTCCTGATGTACCCTCCCAACATGTCCTAATGTTGATACATATCAACATTAAATTTAAAGGAAAAAGGAGTCAGGATTTTTCAAATAGATCAAATCCAAAATATAAGAAAAATCACTGGAGAACTATTAGCAAATGTGTCTTGGGAGTTAATGCTAAGATTCTCAAAGCCAGATTCCTGAATATCTCGGGGATTTGGCTTACAAAACACTTTGTTTCTCTTTGTTTCCACAACAAACTTACATTTCTTCAGCCTTAATTAAGGTTTGACGTATTGAGCGTCGATCCCAGATCATACCCTTTCCCTGCCTTTACAAATGTTCATGTCTTTTGCAGCAGATCATAAAGTTCAAGGGCATAAGTAGATGTACTGTAATTCAGCCATATGATTCATATGAATTCTGCTTTGCTTAACACACTCAGGAAGCCCTCCCTTCCCCAAGAGAAAAAGAGTTCAATTCATAAGATACTAATAGCTTCATTATGCATGCTCAGGGACTGAGCTACACCAAGGAGTCGAGAATGGCCAACCTGTATCTGGATAGAAACAAGACAGATTTTAAAAGTCCAGTTTCAGGAATACTATGACATCAGAGTAATAACTTCCCTTTTGAAAATGTGACTGGCACAGTTCTCACATTTTGCAACTGAATGTGTACCATAGGTGCACTACCACACTAGACTGTGTGCATGAAGTCTCAAAAAAAAATTTGAATGGCTTTTAACTGATCCATTCATCTCAATTTTGAAACCAAAAGTCCCCACAGTAGCAGAATGCACAGGCTGGTTTTAACAGCCATGTTAAAGCAGAAATAACTGCACAAAGAGAATTTAACTGACTTTAGTTTATTGGTGTTACGATGGCATAGCTGCAAAGTCCAACTAGAAAACCTGAACACTTTTGCAATGAAGAGATAAGATAAACAATTTAGGTAGTGCTGGTGCTTACTACTTTAATACTTCCTTCCTATATATTTCTTTGTAGAAATTGCATGCTGATTTACTTATTATATTTCCACATTTTTAAATCTATCCAGACATGGTTTTGTGTAAAGACTGCATCTTCCCAGAACACTGGCCATTAGTTTTATAGAACAAGTGCTTTTAGTCTGGTTATGTCTCACCATGCCCCACACTGTGCCTTTCCCCACAGTTGCCATCTGCCATACCCAAAGTTTCTCTCATATTCCATGGGGTAAGAGGGAGGGTGTTTGGAGTTAAAGCACCCTTCTCTGATTTTGTAATTTTTTATTCTCCCTATCAGCATTTCTTGAGCATGCAGATTGCATGTGCCTTTCCTACAGGTGGTAGTTTGAGGCATCTTTACAATACTTGATAGCAGGAGACACAATCTCAGATGCCCAGTCAGGCAGCACATAGGGTAGTAAAGAGCTGTGAAAGGTCAGAGGGACCTGCTGTGGGCAATTATTCATGGGCTGTATCCAACACCTTTGAAGGTAGGTGTGAACATTTTGAGAAGAGGAAAAGATTGTCAGCAACACTACTACTTAGATTTTTCTCTGAATAAGAATTCCCAGAATCTGTCCAGTTTGAAATATGTATTTTTGGATGCAATCCAAAGCACACCTAAGTAAATGCAAAGACTTCATAATCTCAAGCCAATAGCTCAGAAAGTCCATTTTTAAAAAACCTAGATAAATGTTTCTGCACAGGAGAAATGTGTAGTTATAGACCAACTTCTTCATCTGTTTCAAGCATATGGATGAAGGAACGTAGCAGGATATTGTTTACCACCAGAAATCACAGAAGCACTGCTCACTCATTTATGGTCACATCCCACTAGCATTATAAACATGTATTTTAGCTGATTTATATCCTTGTAATCAAAGTTTATTCTGTACGTTTAGCAAACAAGGTATCAACACAAAGAAAGAAATTTCATTTTAGATTGCTATCACTATATAAGTTTTATAATGCATAAAATGCAAAGAATCTAACAAAAATATATACAGAATTTATTTCTTGCATTTTCTACCCATGAGTGAATAATTATTTTCAATAGATGAACAATCATGACAGGTTTTTAATAATACTAAATTTAATTTGTCTATTTTAACTGCCCATTATTGCAACCTATTAAAAAAAAATCCATGCCAAAATCTGCATGTAAATGACTGCATTAAAAGCATACACATGATGCAACCCAGAATATCCAAATTCTAAACTAAAATGTATACATGTCTGCATGCTCATTTTCACTTTTCCATGACAAATGTAAAATTAGCTAGAAGATATGTCTGCACTGACTTTAATCTATTTCATTTTATGTTGATCAGTACCTAACAATACTTCATTATAGAGATTTATCACATTAATTACCTCTGAAATTATTCGTAGTAATTAAGTATATTGTTCTTAAACTCTTTAGAGATTATTGAAATACTTTCACTGCTACTTAAAGGAAACAAATAATGAGGGAAAGCCTTTTTCTGAAGAAGAAATGTTTCTATTAATGATCTTTTAATTCTTCTGAGCTCTCCTGCCCTTCCATTTGTCCTTCCTTGGACAGACTTTAAACTATATTCTAGAAGCCTAACACAACCAAAAAAAAATTCTAAAACCTTCATAGATTTTGAACTGCAACTCACAGCATGTCATGTTATCCCAGTGAACTTTGAGCAATTCCTGTTCATGCATGTAGCAATCCCAAATGTAGTACACTGCACTTCTGTAACTTAGATTCCCACGTTACAAGTGCTGCAAGCACATAGGATTTCTACAAAGGTTTGCCAAGTGTTGTGGAGTAACTCAAGACTGTGTGGTCCCATAGGATAAAACACATACAAGCAGAAATTTACATATTTACATCGTTTATTATCAAACACAAGAAGGAGGTCTGACTGAACAAAGAAAACTTTTAAAACTGGAAGATCCAACAGTACTTGATATCAGCACTGAGTGTGTGTGTGTGTGTGTGTGTGTCCCCACCTTGCTTTTTTTTTTACTTTATTTTAAGCAAGTAGCATGGCTTAAATTTCTCAGGCTTGACATCCCATTGGGCTGGTGTGTCGTGTCCCTTTTTGTCAGCCTGTCACGTCACACAGTGTAATGTGGCATTTCTGTGTAACGGACTGAGACACGTCATGCCAATGACATGTCAAGCTTGTGAATTTCAAAAAGACACAGTTCAATGAAAAACATGGTTTTCTAACTGCCCTAGAGGTTTTAAACCTTAAGAAAAATAAAAAAAGACTTTTCTTCTCCAGTGATTTTGCCACTGAAAAGCACATGTTTTTTGGTGTCACCCACGTGTAGAAGCAGGTAGTCAGTATCTGAATATTTGGACATCTTTATTAACTGAATCTTAAATTGCTGATTCAGTTAGATAATTAGGAAAGGTCCGGAGCACCTGCTTATTCACTGAGCTGGTACTGTTGGTTATTTCCAGTAGAATACATATACAATGAAACAAGTTTTGCCATTTAATGGTAAGCTAAATCTAAATATTCAATTTCCATGACTCACAATATCATGATTTATCCCTAATACTTTTTATGCACATGTATGCTCCTGGTGAGTATAATGGTGTATTAGGCATCTTCTTCGATATCAGAAAAGAGTCAGGACACTGAAAGTGTAAACCTTGCCTATTCCTTTCTGCTGGCTTTAGATTTGCAAAACAAAACCAGTATCTGTCTGCAACCTTCAGCATCTTATGATTTTTTTCAAAGCATGTTTTGTCAATACAGCTCACACACAGTGAGTACACTGTGTACACTACACAACACAGTGCAGTCCAAACTGTAAATTGAATCAGCTACAGGCAACACCTTTCTCTCACAGCTAAGTACTTTTCCTTATTCTCTGGACTTCCTAAACACTCAAGAAAACAGAATGCTTACATTATGCCCCAAAATGCTTTTAAATTTCACACTTCAATTTTCATACAATTTATATTATTGGGCCCAATTTGTATAAAGGAATAAACTAAGAGGTTAATATAGAAACTATCATGCCAGTAACTCACTAAAGCAACCAAGTAGTTGCATCTACACGTGTAGATGTGTGGACATCACATGAGACCACTGTAAAATGAATTAAGAGCTAGGAAGTCACTAATACCACTTGTAGAAAAGCAGTGAAATGTTGTTTTTGGCACTGCAGTCAAATCACGGGTAAGTTAATACCATTCTTAGGCTGAGGAGTGCAAAAGATAGCTGATCAAATCTAAATATCCAAGAACAAATGCATAACCTATACTCAACACCAGTGCTGCAATTACCTTACACAGCCAGCAGAATTTCTGGTGCTTACACATTTGTAAATGGCTTGAAATAAGAACAGGGAAATTAGGACACCTAGTTTTCCTCAACACAACCTTTTTCATAGCTTCTACATGAAAAATGTATCTGATTACATTATATAATTAATACCTTGCCTTCAGCAAAAAGCAGGTCCATAAGGAGAGAAAATCCTAACAGGGTAACTGCTACAGTATCATCTTGTCCTTATCTTCATTTTGCTCCATCTAGAATCCAGCTCATTCTCCATCCCACCAATGAGCCACTTGTAGATATACTATCTAATTCTCAATTCCAGACATGACAGCTTATGCTACTTTGAAAATTGCCTTTACAATATTAGTGCCAGTTTAGTTGCAGTTTCTTTATAGCACAAGGCAGAACAGCACATCTGTTTGGACTCTCTTGCCTTGCACAGAGAAAGAAGAGGCCTTGCTCATCCCCCTCCCAGTTTCCTTAATGACTGAACTCTGTAAACAGATTTCCAGCCTCTGATCAAACACCATGGGATTTTCCAAGCCATGGACTTGCCTTTACAAGCCTCAGCCCAATTCAGCTCTTACACCTTGGTTAACAAGATCTGTGTAGCCTTTTGTTGGTCATAAAGGACTTGATAGTGACCCTTTTTCTTTGGTGTCAAGATGGATGAATGATCTTTGTCTGACTGAAGCACAAATACAAATCTAAACCAGAAAAGTCACAATCTTTTTCTTAGTTGAGAAACTGTTAACCTTTGCTCCTCACTTCCCCAAAATGCCAATTTGTATATAAAAACAACCTCCAGGACTTAGACCTTGGGTGGCAGTTTTAAGTTTAAAAATCAATTTCTGAGTTATAAACCCTCTGAAAACAGTTTATAATGAAACCACTGACAGACCTTTAACTACAGCGGCGCTAGCGGGCACCACTATAATATACGAATAAAACTAAATTACATCACTTGTCATCATTAAGAAAAATTTTCATCTCAGTTCTTCATTTGGAAAGCGCTATAGTTAATGAATGATTACTGAGCCATGACAACTAAATGACTAAAATATAGGAATTATACTGAGGTCAACTCAAGTATTTTTTAAACCATGAAATTAAGGGATCTATTCACATTGGTATAGGATACCAGTCCTGGCTATTATGCTCCCTTGCAACACTGACTCTAAGCATAAGGGAATGGTATGTATTTCTATATTGGAGATTAAGGTCCCATGCAAATTTAAAAGGTGAACACATGATTGCTCAAGAGTGACAAAGTATGGGATTCTGTTCTCTGGTCATACATGTTTACTTCAAAGCACCTGTTTTCTTTATGCTCTTCTGCATGTAACTTGAAAATGATAAATATTTATGGCAATAGAAGGCAGATCTTCTGTGAAAAATTATATTCACCATAAAGCCCAGCAACTTAAATTGACTCAACTGCATTGAAGTATGCCTGGTCTTTTTAAGGCAAGGCACTGAAAACCATTTTAAGGAGAGCTGACAGTAATATACTATTTTGCAATGATCTAACTATACCTAACCATAACCATTATATTGTGAGATCTTAAATTAAGAATGGAAAACCCTACTTTTCATACATTTAGGCATTTTAAGTGAAAATACAAAGGACTAGCTGTAAAAAAAAAAAAAGATTTAAAAAAACTAGCATATGTTTTTCTTAATTTGAAGCCATTTTATACTTCCCTTTAACAAGAACAATAGAGACCTTCATGAGAGCCAGAATTATTTCAATGGCTCCTACAATACAACAAAACTGAAAGGTGCAGGTAAAACCATAAAAAAAAAAAATGGGAAAGGAGGCAATTTCCATCACTGCCATCCAAATTTTCTAACTCTGCAATACCTTCCCTCAAGACACCTACTCTGCTCATGGTCTCAGAGTAGCAGGTTTGAGCATTGCTGATCATTAAGATTTGTCTCACATTTGAAAGCATGCCAGAACTATGAAGAAAGTATGCAGTGCTTATGATTAGAACAAGCATCTGAAATTATAGCTTTAGGGATATATTGTCAGTCCTGCTACTCAGTCCTTGTACACAGGTACCTAATGTTTCAGTGAGTTAACATGAGATAAATAAATATGACTAAGTAACTTCAGGTTCTCAAAAGCTTTCAGCTCAAGCACTAATAGCAGTATTTGTTATTTTAACCTTAATCCTTTCTGTTATTATTTGGGGGGGTAGAGGTGGAGAGTGGAGGTGGTAGCATGGCAGAGGGTGAGGTAGTGCAGCACAAAAGAAAAAAAAAGCTATCCAAGGAATAATGACGGAACACCATGAAACACACTTGCATTTACTGACATTTTTTCATACCAAATTTCAAATACTCGTTTCCCAATACAAAATTTCCAGATGCTACTTTAAGAGTATGTTGTTTTCCAGTGTGGAAAACTCTTACCGGGTTTTGGAGATGAAAGTCTAAGTAGAAGTGAAGGTTATCAAATTGAAAACGATGAATGTAGACTGCATGTTAATTGTCATCCAGCTATTTTGCCTGTGTTGGTCACATGGCTACTGACAGCCATAGACGCTGATGGTGCCTGACCTGTTCTAAAAAGCTGGCATTTTCAAAAAGATGGCAGAGAATCTATCTCTGCAGTCTGGGGAGAAAGAAAAGGAGAGAGGGGGGCTACTGACAGCTCAAGCAGGGGAGGAAAATTAGAAAAGAAAGCCAATACCACAACCATATGGGCTCATAGCTTGTCAGGACAGCTGGCAAGAAACATTGCTCTGCTCTTCTTTACATCCAAGGCTGCATTACATTTCTTTATAGTTATCAATAATACTGAATGATTACAGTAATGATTTGTTAATTTTATTATAAGCTTTATTTGTTGCCCAGTGTTGAATTAAGCCTGCCAAATCATCCTTTTCTACATTGCTAAAGATTCTTAAAACGCAGGACTAAATATAACATCTGATCATTAGTATGTTAATGCACACATTTCATATACACCACAAAACCAAGAAAGTGGTATTTTAAGATGATCCTGGGATCAGTGGTTAAGGGATCTTATGTCCATTTACTGCCAATTACTTGAAGGAGCATCCACTGATACCAGACTGCATAGCACCACTCCCTAAAGAGTAAATAATACAGCAGGTACCTTCCAGTGAGTGATCCCTGCTGAGACACCCATTTTCTACTCTTCTACATTAAGACATCTCTGATTGTTCAAAATAGGTAGGATGAGGACAAGATAAACAGGGTGGTATTTAATCATGTTAAATCACATTCACCCTTACAACTACACAGAAATACCTCTTCCAGCTGAGACTCTTTTCCCTTCATGTTTCTCTTTATTTTATGAAGGAAAACTGTCAGTCCCTAACTCCTCCTGTCCTATTCTCAGACCAACTTTGTTTATCATCAACTTGGCATAAAAGAAAGGGGAAAGGAAGTCATCATTCCTATTCCAGCAATTCCAGCCCCATTCCCTTTGTTAAAATCCATTTCAGCTAAAACCAGCTCACTTTAATCTGTCAGAGACCCAGACACAGAATCCGCACCCAAGTATCTACAACTTGGCTAAATCACAACTGGACAAATTTCATCTGCACTTATCCTATGGGGACCAACCTGCTGTTGTAGGCAGAGGAGAGAAATCCTCCCAAACCTCAAAAGGACAGCAACACTCCCAAAAGCCTAAGGAGCTCCTGGTACAGAGGGACCTGTCACACATGGCAAGAAGTAGAGGAACAAAGCTTCAGCACATACTCAGCAAGTAATGGCTTAAATGAACCCCTAGGAGACCTTTAGAGACCTAGAACAGGGATCTTTAAGCAAACACACACCATCCTTTTTCTCTCCACATGAAGTCAACAGAGTCACAAGAGCAGTGAGAGCAACATTATTTTCCTGTTTGCTTTCAAGACTCTATAATGTAGTTTGAAGTTGAAACATCCCAGGGATAATTTTCCACTGTGTTTTTTCTACTGTACCTATTACAGTACTACCTCTCACCTGTATGTGATCTCCCTGTACAAGAACTGTAAATTACTTCTGCAATGATTTTTAGTTTCTTCACACAGCAGTGAGGAACTGGCCAGTCTTTTTACATGTAAATTCACTGACAAATTTAAAATTACCAATTTACTCTAATGTATAAGTAGCTTGAAATCGATGCAGTAACTATAACTTTCATTGAATTCACTTGACAGAGCATGATACCATATGCATTTCACAAGCAGAATTACTTGGTCTTCTGATGCTGGAAGAAAAAGAGTCTGAGTACCTACATGAAAAAATTTCCTTTATTTCAGGACATATAATGTGCAAGACTTTGCACTTGAGCATATATTCTAGAACATTTGAGAGAAAAGAAAGGATAAGTACATGTCTTCCAAAAATAATTACAAATTTAGACTTCAGTGCTAGGAATTCAGATCTGAGATCAGATAAAGTTCCAGCTGCTTACCCAAAATTTCATTAACTTTTGAGTCTTCTCTGGGTATTTGTGTCACCATGTATCTTTCATTATATTTCCTAGATTTTTTTGAAAGAGGGAAAGCTAGAGAAGAAAAAAAGAAGTGAGTTCTGTCAGAAGATCCCATTTGATCTATTAAGTAGAGCTGCTAATCCAAAAATGGCTAGAATTACAGCTTTATGAGATCTGAATCCTGTCAACTACAAAGCTGTAAAATACAAATGATATACATTGTATTCACATGTCATAAATACAAAACTAGAGAAAAGTTAATGGACTTTTAACAATTAAGATTTTTTTTCTCTCTTGAAATCTACTTGCTGCTTTAAATCTACAGTACATAGGTTTTGCATCAAAAAGGAAATAGAATATTTGTTGCATCTTTTTTCTTTTTTTTTTTTTTTGTGATGAAACTACAGTTCTACCAGCTGGCCTGGGCTATACACCTAGCAAATGTCAAAACATATGGACCAAACCATTTATCAAATAATCTACTCTTTGAATAGATAGGCACTATCAGCAATCTGGTATTGATCTTTACAGGCTACTGCTATTGTTCATCTAAGCATCCAGAATGCCAGCAAGAATTAATGAAAGAAACAAAACAATGCATACCAAGCACACAGCACACAACTTCTTTTAAGTTTGGTAAAATTTATGTAGCTATCAGAAATACATTTCTATAAGCAAAGTATGCAAGCAGGATGGGATATGTGATGGAAAAATCACCTTCCATGCATTAACTTCTGCAGACTTCCTGTATATTTACTGCTAGATTAGTGTAACCTACTTGCAGTTGAGATCTAGCATGATAAATTCCTTGCAGTGTTTTACACTGGCATTCTCTGTAGCTGAGACTGAGATGGCACTTTCATTAAAAGCTCCATTTCAGGGCATGTTTAATGTCTTGGACATTTCAAATTGCATCTGGCTGAATCTTGGCATACAGCTTGTCAGTCCAGATGCACAGTTGTTGTTTTGTTTTGGTTTTTTCACAGAACATTGTACAAATTGGTTGTGACATTCACGAGTTCCATTGTGACTAAAAATGTTAAATGTTAGTAATTGGGGAGAAGTGTTTTTTTTTTAAAAGGAACAAACATGTTTAGTTAGTCCTTATTCAAATTTATCTGTGTGCTTTCTCCCTCATTGCCTTCCATAAACTATGCAAGGATCCACTTGTCCACCCCACCTTCTCTTTCTGATTCCCCTTTAAAGTGCTCTTCTAAGGAGATGCTATTTGATGCACTATGTTCTGATTATGACTGAGACTTTAGAGCATCCATACAAAATTTTAAATATAGATGTTAGTGCCATTTTCTCTTCAATAGATCCTGAAAAAGTAGTACAGTTGGGGAGATGTGATGGAAGAGCAAAACAGCTATGGTCAGACTTAGAGCTAACAGATATATCCAACAGATCTCCTGCCTAGCGGGTACAACAAATACAGTCAGCATCTGAACAGCTCAAAGCAATAACATGCCAATAATCAAGTGGGTTTTGCAGGACTTGGAAATTAAGCTCATTTTCCCAAAGCCCAGCCCCATGTAACCAAAATTAATTTCCAAGACCACGGAACCTTCTCACCACCCCACCACTCTCTTTCCAAAGATATTTATTAGATTGTCATTGCAGTTACTTTATCATGGAGAAACACAGGGGAGAAATACATAGGAGGCACAGAGAAGAGGAAGCATTACAGCAAACATGACTGAATCCAAAACCATTGCTCTGGACATTGTCAATACCACGTCTACAGTGGATAATGTTCTGTTCTGAGGTCCTACTTAATGAACAAGATCATTACAGAGATCTTGTTGACACTTTTGCATTCAAGTATCTGTCATGCTGTTATTGTATGAAAACATTCCTCACCAGGAGAGATTCATCTTTGACAAGATGAATTCTACAATGCAGACACATGCTTAGGAAATACCTAGGTGTTCAGAAATTGGAGAATAATGCCAAGTAAAAAGAGTAAAATATGGTACTACAATTGACATGGCCGCTGCTTAGGCAGTGTTCTGAGCATTAATATATTTCTGAAATGTTTCCTGTTAATTAACTACAGAAGACTCATGAGTTGAAGGTTTTGCCCAAGTTCTATGTAAAGATCTTACTAATTTTCAGTGATTAGCATTAAATTAAAGTATGTCAGCATTTCCATTATAAACTACATTCTCGGGGGTTTATTAAATTATTGGTAAAAAATTATTCTGAGGTAAAACTCAATACTTAGGGGTAAATTTTCAAAGTGCTGCATGCAGTTCTAGCTCCTGATCTCTGAACAAAGTCAATAAGAAGCTGCAGAGCTGCACCCCTAGTCAATGCTTTGAAATTTTACTTCAAAGTCTCACCCCAGGAACAAATTCTTTCACATACACAAAATCAATTTGACCTCTTTAAACCTGAAGAATGACTACTATTCATGCATTCTTAACCTCTTTTTATAAAGATTTCACTGTTCCCTAAACTTGCACAGCCAATATTAAGCAACAGTTTTTTGGAAAGAGAACAACAATTAGAGAAAGAATAAATAGTCTACCTTTAAGGGTAAAAGATTTACTGTTGTAACCAGAATCAAAACCAGAGTAAATATACATAGCCCTGCTTCCAGCCAGCTCTAAATTTAAAAAAAAAAAAAAAAAAAAGTGCTTTTTTTACCTGTCTATAGTAAACTGGACTTATTACTTGCAACATCAATAATCAAGAAAGATGACCCTTTTCTATGGCCAAGAAATATGTCAACTACTCAAGAAAAATCAGTAAAATGGTAGACATTTTATACAAAGATTTGAAGGGGCATACATTAAATGTAAAGATGACTGGTGTTGTGGCATTGAAGAAAAAACATGATTTTTCACTGATGTAAAGCAGCAGAGATGGAAAGACCACAAATACCACAGTAGATCCATTAACTTCATGACTAGAACCAGCGTTCACATCAACTTACTAAACTGTTTTTGCTTCTTCAGTACCAACACACAGAACAATCCCTATATTATGTTGCCAAGGAAAACCTACAATGTATTTATTTCATAATGTAGCTTTCTTCTATTATCATAATAGAGCCATCATACTTGTTGCAAACACTGTATGTCCTCAAACACCTAAATACAGCTGTTAAATTGGACGTTTTTTTAAGACATGGACATTTTAAGCCTCCCTAGGGATTTTTGTTGCTTGGCAAACTCTCAGCAGGAATCATCTATCACTGCAAAACCTTGCTTCCAGGGGAGGGAGAAGAAAATTATCTCAGCTAACAAAAGGGACATATTTGGAACCATGACCATGGTTGGACCATATTTGGAACCATGAAGGCTATTTCAAGGCCATTGAAGTTAACACCATTCACTGACAAAACCCAAAGTAAAATTTATGCTGAGCTGATGAGCCTCAGGGACCTCCTATTCATGCTTAGCAATTGAGTTCTCTCTTCAATGATAGCAAATTACAGTTTAAACTATTTTTATCTTGAGGATCCATCCCACCCATTTCCATCGTGAACTCTGAGCACAAAGAGGCCATGGCTGCATCGCGGAAGGGAAATGCAAGATGGGACAAGCAAATGAGATGCTCACATCAAAGCTTTGTAAAGTGTTCCCCTCTCTAAACACAAAGGGTGCAAAGGACAGACTTTTAATCACTGCCTTGCTAAATGAACACAGTAACAAGTCAGTAACAAACATACACTTTTCTCTTGGTTTAGAAAGAGAATCAAGATTAACATTATTATGGTCTATACTTTTAACACCCATACTTAGTAAGCTGTTATTTTAATGTTTCATTAACACTATCTTCATGAACTCTGAAGATGGGAAGACTTTTGAATGCAGGATACTCTGAAGTTCTAAGGGACAAAGTCACATATGTAAAATATGAAACATATTTATTTATTGGTGTTTTTAGGTACTTGACTGATAATTTTGTATATAAGAAACAGAAAGAATGCTGTCACCTGCAAATAGAGATTTCTACAGCTTGACAACTCTTTGGCCTGTAGAAAGAGTAGCAAAAATGATACAACCAGATACAAGGAGAGGAATAAAACAAAAGGGAAAAAAGAGCATATATATAATAGAGCCATTAAATTTGAATAGGGCATCAGACATATCTTGCTGAAGGCTGGAAAGCCTTGGTGAAGCTTTCCTAATTATTGACAAGGTTCTATGGCCTTAGAACAGACATGGACATAATCTCAATATTCTCCAAAGATGATACTAATATCTATAACTAGAATTTCACACAATGCAACCTGGCTTCAAATATGTGTAAGAACTTGACATCTGAAAAATGAGAGGTCTGTATGGCTGTCACCAGACAACACACTTCCAGGTAAGCCACTACAATAAGTGTGAACAATTTGCAATCCAATACAATACCTATAAACCTCTCATGCTCTTCTTTCTACTTACTTATCACTGATCATTGTATCAGCTCAAAAAAAAATTAACCTGTTTATGGCAAAGATACTAATTTCATTATCACCTTGCCAATACTTTCAGTCATAATATCAACGATCTTCAATAATCTGTCAGTGAGTCAAATGTGAATCTAAGTAAATTCATAACAAGAAATATGGGAAATATTTCTAAAATGTTGTAAGGATATGTTTTGGAACAGATGATCAATTTATACATGTCAGGAAATAATTTTGTCATAACGTAACAAAAACACATTGTCACTGTGAAGAGAATTTATAATTTATATAACCATAAAGCTGAGGGATAAAGCACCAAATTTCCTCCTAACAAAAACTAACGAAGTATTTCATTTGCGTGCTCTTTGGTTAACCCAGCTGTCAGGGAAGGGCTGTATAATCCGGATTTTCCCATCTCCACTTTCACATGGATCTCACACAAAATCAACTGTGCATGATATAAATACAAAAAAATATTTTACACATATAGAAATTACATGGAAAGACGTTGAAAGGACTATGGGCATTGCAAACATTTTATACTTTCGTGACCATTTAGTCCCAATGTCCCTTTCTTTGCATTTTTCCTATCACCCATCCCCTTTTATTTTCATTGGGCATTTAATAAGATCTTGCGTATAAAGTTTAAGAAACTATGGCCTGAATTCTAATATAAATATCATACTACTAGCAGCTCTTTATTGTTTGATTAAGCAAATCTTGTTTCACTGATTAGAAGTTGCCTTTATCAGAGGTTTTTCTTAGATTTGTTCCACTAAGCCAAGCCTGTAACAGCTTCTCTTACTCTGATTCAACTCGCAGTGCTCAATACTGTCTCTTAGAGGTTCTCCTTCTAATCAAACCCCTAGAGACACTTTAGCAGCTAACCTGGGCGATTACTGGCATTCCTGCTGTAATTTACTAGATTATAAATGCTACTTCTTAGTCATCAGTTTCAATTGTGTAAAGTTGCCCAACTGTAATGAAAGTTGCATGCAGAAATACTGTTGAAAATTTAATTTGCATGCAAATCTGCCCAGTTGCCATCCTTTATTGTGAAGTGTTAATGTAGTCAGAGTGCTGTGCTCATGCATTACCAGGATTTTCAAACAGGCACTGAGACTATGACCACTTGAATATTCCATCCTACATTGTCCCCACAAAAATTCTCATCTAGGTTCATCATTGACAGATGTGTGCCTGCACAAAGGTGCATTCAAAAGACTTTGTGTATATGCTCTTACATTTAGTACAGCCCAAAATAATGAGAAAAATTACATTAAACCATTGAAATGTATAAATGCAAAAAGTAAAATACATGTTTTAAAAGTTAACATTTTCATAAAAATATCTTTTACCTTTCTGGCTCTTTGGTTTACCCTGAGGCTTTTTACCTGCCTGTTGTCAGGGCTCTTTCTTCCACCCTTCTCTGAATCCTCCATCATTGACAGACAGCACACTTAAAGACAGACCAGTGGCACATGGTGCAACACCTCTTGCTTCAGGGTCCATTGGCAAGTGCCCCTCATTATCACCTACCCATGTTTCCAGTCTGATTTACTGTATTTAAGTTATAGCTGTAGGTAATAATCGTATCACTCTGGTGTGACAAATAATCACCACAAAAATCAAGGTACACTAACAAAGTCTAAGCTTTTTCCCTCCTCACTTCTCAGGCTTTACACAACACAAGCAGCTGACTTGCTGCTCCATTATATTCCAGATTCTCCAGCTGCAACATTCTGGGTCTAACAAGTTTCATGGATAGTTTTAACGTAGCACTTATAGCACTACAAGTACATTATAAAGAAAATAATGAGAAATGTACAAGTGCTTTTGAGAAAACTGAGACTGTCTTTGCTTTTATGAAAGTACTTGTCTTCCATTTTAACCAATACAAACAGACTCAAGAACCTCAATCTGAGCTTGAGCATTTTGGTCCTGTAGAAAATGCACACTGATCACCTGTATATACACACTCACTGCAGTGACCTCTGTCAACACGACTGAAAAAAAGCACAACCTAGAGTCACATACTTCAAAACTTGAGCACCTGTTTCTGTGGGGCTTTTAGTATCATGAGTTAATGTTCCTAATCCACTATGACTTCCCCCTTGGTACAGAATTTGGGCACATACTCTTTTGAACAAATATTGTTTTCTTCATAGGGAAAATACATTCACCATGGTAAACAAGAACTGCATGACAAAATGAAAGGTAGTCCAGGCACATGTTTTAGAAAGACCAAACACTCAGACTCTGATCTATTAACAGAAAGGAAAAGTCTTGTTTTAATGTACCAACAACTATACTGCAAACATTTCAGACCTTTTTCAAAAGCTGAACAGCAAGAAGAGAAATGGGGTCATTGCTAACAAAATACATGCACCAGTTCTTCAACTGAAGAACAGAAAAGAATTTATATGGTTGATTAGCTATTGTTAAAAAAACAAGGATTTTTTGATACTTCAATTACATATGAGAGAAAGACCTTTCCAGAAAGTACTTGCACATTCCAAATTATCTTGGAATTACAAATATGTTACAAAGCACTCAACTGTGTTTTGGGTTGCTGGGTTGTTTTTTTTTAAAGTTTACCAAGAAAATTTGCAGGCTTATTCATTAAATCACAGGATACAAGAGACCACAAAAGGTCAAGTATTATTTTTTATGTAGAACTCAAGTGCTTTCCCTGGAGTAGCTCTGAATGATATGTGAAACAGTCCAGTAACAAGTGTTATCACTTAATTTGGCATTCTTAAATTCTCTTCAAAGCCCGTCTGTGCATTGAAATAGACCAAAATATCTTTTTAATACTTTATTACTACCATAATAAGCAATTTCAGAGCAAAATAAAATTATACTTCTCTTTCTTATGTTTGCATTAATTGAGATACTGAAATAAATTTTGGAGTGCCAGAAAAATCAGTAAATATTTCAGCTTCCATAAAGAGATACAAGGCAAGAAATCTAAATTTTACAAGTCAGATTTATAGCTGACAGGATTCGCAAGGCGGAAGAAACATACTGCAAGTGTGTTTCTTGAAGTATTTAATTGAACGTGTACATTGAGAAAAATCTTAAAATAAATTAAACATTACAAATTCCACTCCACTCCTGCTTCTCATTTCATGGCAAATTCCATTGATGGAATGCAACTTGTATTTCCTATTTTTATTTACCTGACCTCTAACTACATTTACAACAGAACTTTGGTTGCAGAAATACAATTGATCAGACTTTAGCACAATGGTCTCTCAGGCTCTTGTAATATCATTCATTTTAAAAACCCTTATTCAAAACAACAACATATATCCCCCAGTGCATCATTATGTCATGCATTAAGGTCACTTACTCAGCGGAGTTATTCCTCATCTTCCCTGCTTTAAGGCAGGGATCACTTGTATCAAAAGAAGCCAAGAGCAGAACAGTTTCCAGGTCTTTGGTGTACTGGGGCACAAAGACAGAACTATGAACAGGGAGTTTTACTTCAGCTCCTTTGAACACAGCAAGAAATAAGGCTATAGGCAGTAAGCTTAAAACATTTGATTAATTATTAGGAGAGAGAGGGGGAAACTGTCTTTCATTGCTATTTTACAGGTGACATAGTTTTTCAGGTTCTCATTCTTCCAGTCATAGTGACCTGACTGGCTCCAAATCCACAGCTACCCCAACTCCAGTGAAGCCAATTTCACTTACTTGCTACGTGAAGACAATCCTACAATGCATCAGGTGAACTGATCTTAAAAGATTTTAATTATTTACCAGTGAAACTTTCTCAGCCAGCCTCAGTCCAGGTGCAGTTGTTATGCACTGACTATACTGTGCTTTATATGTGATTTGTACTCAATTTTTTTGTTTGGTTGGTTTTTTTTAACATCCCTTTTATGGAAAAAATAGCACTGCACTGTTCTCCCTACTTAATCTTACATGCTGTTAAACTTAACTATTTTCAGAAATTACTTATTATCAGTTTGTTCACCGAATGTCACCGAGCAACAATGAAAATTGTTTACAAATGCTAACTTTTTGTTAACACCTACTTAAGAGCATTTTTAAAGTCCCTCAACATTTCCCTTCAACAAACGGCAAATTAAGATTTGTCTTATTTAAATACTTTCATAACACAAATCCACATACGAGCCCCCTGCATAAAACAGAACACACAAATATTGGATACAGATCCAGCATACTTAAGGCTTCAGTGTTAGCAGGAACTCTACCAAAATAAGGATTGCTCCTCAGTCCTTTCCCTCAACTAGAATAAAAACCCCAGGCTCTGCTGTTGTAACAGGGCAATAATTGCCAAGCACTTCAGTCTAGGGTTCAAGCAAAATGATTGTGAGCAGCTCCACATCCCTTCTCAGGGTGCTAGCATCTGCCAGCCTCTTCCATTTCCCTCCTGTACATTTTATCAGCGTTTTTATCTTCACCTCCCTTTATTTTGCTTTATCTATTTTCGACAATAGTGACTAGCAGGGTATAACAGCATTATATAAGCTTTTTACAGTGCCATGTTTTGCTTTACAGAGTGAGCATAAATGAGGAAACACTAAGTTAAACTCTGACAGCCAATGCTGGATCTATCAGGTCGGCCTATAAATAAGCACTGATCACCTCCATTTTATTGAACTCATTTTCCAGGCAAGCAAAGACCACAAGATTCCTCTGCAAATTTTCCCTTTACACTCTCCAGCAGTGCTGCTTGTGTCAGCTGCGACAGATTTATAGCCTATTCATTCATGGGAACAAAAACCCTGCCAGGGCTGGTCATGCAACACGCAGTAGCAGTTAGTTCAGAAGATAACAGCTGCAATACCTCACTTCCTTATTCAGCACTCTATAGCATACACCACTTCGGAGATAATAAATGCTTCTTGTTTGTATTTCTTGAGTAATATTGGAGGAAAGGGTCTGCATTACAACAGTCTGAAGTGGCACTGCAACACAGGAGGATTAATCAGTGGTTTCGTTGTATTTATTCCTTCTCTGACTTTATGGTTTTATAACTGACACTAAATAGTTACTCTCAACTGTTTTTATATACTACTGCCACTTCCAGGGATAGTCAAATATTTAAATTTTTTATTTAGTGCCCATTTAATTTCAAGGTTATTCTGAATACAGAGGTCTTAAATGTGTAATGCTTTGATGCCAGCAGACATTCACTGTCAGGATTAACCAACTATTTTGCCTCATGCTCAAAGTCAAAAAAATATCCTTTCACTATTTTGAAAGAGCAAACTGAAGTGTTTAATAGCTTTGTAAATATTCCTTAGTTGCAATAAGATGCAGTATCAGAAAGATGCCAGACAAACATCAACACTTTTTTTTTTTTTTTGGAGGTGCTGCTCACAGCCACCAATTTTGGAAGAGATGTTCTTACGTTTGGGTAATTACATTGCTGAATTTTTAAGCAATGCACTGGTGTCTCATTGCAGACAATCTAAACCTCTTCCCAAATGTGTCGGCTGCAACTGCACTCTTGCTCCCCTGCAGCAACCCACTTTCTCCAATTGAAAATACAAAACAGTGCACACCAAGCCCTAACCACAAGCAGCATGGACTAAGACCAAGACCCACTTATATGCAACTAATTCATATTTTCATGGTCCCTTGAAAGCATATACTGCATTGACATGAAAAGGAAAACCATAAAAAGACCATGGTAACCATGGTCTTTTTTTCAACTCTCTCTACTGCAAAACAACATCCCAATAAAGCCCTAAAATGAACTTTTACGTTAAAATTGAGTTTCTCTAAGTATTTTTTCAGCCTTGAGCACTGTATTCAGCTCTTGCAGCTGCTCACAGCATCAAAACTTCTAATCTGAGACAGTTTTGCAAACTCAGCCTTCTTTCAGAAACCAAAAGAAAATGCACAGTAATTTCTAAAATACAGTAGGGCAGACCACAAATATTTAGCATCTTAAATTTCTCAGGAGCTTTTACTGGTCACAATCCACTGCCCCATGTTACAGTTAGAAGTTCATTTTTAGTTTGATCAACTATACCTACATATTATGGGATACAGAAAAGTAGATTTACAATAAAAGTGGCAAATATGGGAATTATCAAAAACACACTCTAAAAGAAACCATGAGTTGATCTACTTAGAAGATTCACCCTTCCACAAATCTCATATTCCTTAGTAAAGCAGAATTTCCAACCACCTTCTAGATCAGATCAAAGGTCTGTGCTAGAATCTTGTCTGCAGCACTTGAGATTCAAACTCCAATAAAATGCTTGGGAATAAAAACGTGCTTAGCCCACAACATCAATACAGCCCACTAAAAACACCTTTATGTAACCTCTTCAAAGTCAAACAGGTGCTCTAGTGTGTGCACATAAGCATCCAGATTTAACTTGGAATCTCCTTGTTTCAGTCACTTTCAGTCCAAGGCATGTACAGAAAATGACATCTGTTACTGTAACTACAGTCACTGCTAATCAGTCAGGTTTTATTGTGTGGCCTCTGGCTCAGCTCATAATACTGGAAAGAACCTAGAGCAGCAGTTTAAAATTTTGCCAATTTAATAAACCTTGCTAATTGGAAGTAGCAAGGAGGTTGAGAGGTGGGGAATTCTCCACCAAGAAACAAAAACCCCACCAGTACTGAGGTTACAGTACCTGTGATGTTCCTATTGGGTGTGGAGGAAAAGAAAGGGGAAAGATTTTCCGCATTAAAAATGTGGAGAGCAAAAGAAGCTAACCACTCAAATGATTCATCTCTGCATTGTCCTATCCTGGCAATACAGATCTATATATAAATATACATATTTAATGTACAATATTTATAAAGACCTTTTTATGAAGCTGCCCTATTTTATCTGCTGAAAATTAGCCAACCCCCTGCTGTAAAAACTGGATTTTCCCACTCAACATGGAAATGCATTCATTCTTATAATTGTTCTTTTCTTTCAAATCCCCTAACATAAGAAATACTAGAAGACATTATAGTTCATCTGCTAAGCACTGTCTTTATGAGTTGAGGCTTCAGTGCTTTAATGGGGAAACTGCCTGATTTAAGTAAATCATGTCACCTCTACCCAAGTAATAGCATTTGTTGCAGACTTCTGCTGACCTCATCTCTACATTAAAAACAAAAACACATTTTCAGCTTGAGAAATTTGGTTCAAGTTATTTACAAGTATGTTATAGTAAAAACTAATTTCAGCCTACTCCAAAGATACTATTTAAGTTCTCTCTTGATAGTATGTACAGATACATAATCACTGATTACTCCTACAGCATGTTGTTGCAGAAAGCGAGCAGGCAACATGTCAGACCATTTCTGTGTAGGCCCCTGCATTATGAAAATGTTACTTTGTGGGAAAACAGGTGTAAAACTACAATCCTAAATCGATGTATTTTGTATATTAAGAGGTTTCAATGTTTTTTGGTATACATTGTTTTCCCCCATTTCATATAAGAAATCCTTTTGGAAGTGACTTCCCACAGCATTATCTGCATCCCAATGTTTCCATAGAAAATGTTTCAAAAGTCACTAAGTTAGGTAGTCTCCTGAAATTTCAAGCAAGTTTTAAACAAGAAGTCGTTTTCACCCTAGTGAATTTCCAGATGTATGAGAAAAACAACTTTCTTGATGGTTCTAACTCACTGTGTGGATTTTCAGCCAATCATCTAATCTGATCTGGTGCAACATATTTCAAACAACTTCATTCAGCTTCTTCCAATAATAAGAAGCTAAACCAAAAAATCTTCAACCTGTACTGTGAGACTCACACTGAAAAGCTACAGAGCTTATTAAAACTTGCTAAACTTATTGAAACCTCATAATTTTAAATATCTTCTAAAGCTGAAATACATTTGGATGGAATATACAAACTCCTTTCCTTCCTAACTTTCAGAAGATAGTCTTGAAAAATTCTGAGTTCACAACATCAAATTTCCTTGTAATTCTGGATGTCTTTATGCAAAAGTATGACAGAAACCTTATTTTTCATAACCCTCTGTGGAACAGAGAAATCTTCATCAAATTTTGACTTTTTAGATTTCCAGTGAGGAAAGCCCCATTAGATCTTCCTTGTAAATGGTATCTGTCGTGTACAAGTAATAATGTGTCCTCTGTAACAGGTCCTCAAACAATCGTCCTGCCTGATACAAAAAATAACAGCTACAGTGTCAGGAGTTAAGGTTAAATATACTATATAAATGTGTGACTTTATGGGATGCTAATTAGAAAGCAGACAAATAATATAAATGAAAAGCAGAGAGCATGCATAATACAGAGGTGGAGGGAGAAAGAATATGAGATCTAAGTGACAGATAAAAGTACTGGGCTTCCTTTCTCAGACCTGAGTCCTTTGTACCTATTTAATAGCCTTGACTCAATGAAGTCTCACATTGCAGTGTGAAAAGCATTTAAAACTCCATTTTAGATTCTGTAAACTGTTAAAAGCAGCAGAGATGTTTTCAGTACTGATTCTGTGCCTTTTTACTAGACAATTCTTAAAGTTATTACTATTCCTTAGTTCTTTTGCTACCCATTTCAGCACTTTTTCCTCTCTTTTCTTCCACTTTTCTTTATAGAGTTGTCTGTGTCTTCCCTTTCACAATACATTCATGTAAAGATGACTGGGAAACTCTTCTGCTCACCACAGGATGTTGTTACTGACAATTATAATTAGTGTGCTCTCACAATCACTGTAGGAATGAACACGCTACAGCCCCACCATGGGTTGATGCCTCTTCAATTGCTTATACTGTTGTTCTTGAGATCTTGTTAAAATTATACTTAATGACTGCTGTTTAGATTCGTTTATCATGAAACTTTATTCAGCCAGGTTATTCACCCATTTAGTTTGCCACCTCACTTCTATCATCCTTCTTTTTCACCTGTTAACTGGAGTTTTGCCTGTTAGTGTAATTTGTTCCTTACATTAGTATATCTTTATTACATGAATGTATATATCACATCCAGGTTATTTTGCTGATTTATGCTGGAGAAATACAGTTTGTACTTCCCACACTGCTTTTCTTCTCTATGTTTTCAGGATATTGGCTGATCAATTGTCCTCTGATCAATACTGAGATTAAAAGGAATCACACATTTCACCAATATGCATTTATTCAAGTGCTGAAAAGGCCAACTATTTCCCTTTAAATGTTTCCAGTTTTGCTCATTAGAATTAAAGGGAACACTCACAACTTATTATCATATATGTGGGGGTTTTATGTATGTATTTTAAAGAGAACTATGCACTATTACTTTCAAGTTGTCCTACCCACAGTCATTCTGCTGCCCATTGAAATAATTTCTCAGACACAAGCTCCACAGCAATTAGGTTTACTGAGTAACCAATTGCAACAGAAGGGAGTGCAGAATGCAAGGATAAAACTCATCCATGTCCATCCATACACTTACACTGATGCTGGATGCATCTTTGAAGAACTGGAGGTTCAGTGTCCCACACCTGCAAGAACCAATCCACTGAATGAAGGAGAATCATAGAATCATAGAATCATAGAATCCTAGGGGTTAGAAGGGACCTCGAAAGATCATCTAGTCCAACCCCCCCTGCCAGAGCAGGGCCACCTAGAGTACATCGTGCAGGAACTTGTCCAAGCGGGTTTTGAATGTCTCCAGTGAAGGAGACTCCACAACCTCCCTGGGCAGCCTGTTCCAGGGCTCTGTCACCCTTACAGTAAAAAAATTTTTTCGAATATTCAACTTGAACCTCCTATGCTCCAATTTACACCCATTACCCCTTGTCCTATCACTGGTCATCACTGAGAAAAGCCTAACTCCATCTCCCTGACACTCACCCCTTACATATTTGAAAACATTGATGAGGTCACCCCTCAGTCTCCTTTTCTCCAAACTAAAGAGACCCAGCTCCCTCAGCCTTTCCTCATAAGGGAGATGTTCCACTCCCTTAATCATCTTAGTAGCTCTGCGCTGGACTCTTTCAAGCACTTCCCTGTCCTTCTTGAACTGAGGGGCCCAGAACTGGACACAACACTCCAGGTGCGGCCTCACCAATGCAGAATAGAGGGGGAGGAGAACCTCTCTTGACCTACTAACCACACCCTTTCTAATGCACCCCAGGATGCCATTGGCCTTCTTGGCCACAAGGGCACATTGCTGGCTCATGGTCATCCTCTTGTCTACCAGGACCCCCAGGTCTCTTTCACCTACACTGCTCTCCAGCAGGTCAGCCCCCAACCTATACTGGGACATTGTGTTGTTCTTCCCCAAATGCAAATCTCTACACTTCCCCTTGTTGAACTTCATCATGTTTCTCTCTGCCCAACTCTCCAGCCTGTCTAAGTCTCTCTGAATGGCAGCACGGCCTTCCGGTGTGTCAGCCACTCCTCCCAGCTTAGTGTCATCAGCAAACTTGCTGAGGGTACACTCTATACCCTCATCCAAGTCGTTGATGAAGATATTGAACAACACCGGTCCCAGTACCGACCCCTGAGAGACTCCACTAGTCACACACCTCCAACCAGATTCTGCCCCATTGACTACAACTCTCTGACTCTTTCCTTTCAACCAGTTCCTGATCCACCTCACTACCTGATCACCAAACCCATACTTGGTCAACTTATCTACAAGGATGCTGTGAGAGACGGTGTCAAATGCTTTACTGAAATCAAGATAAACCACATCTACCGCTCTACCATCATCTATCCACCTAGTAATTTCCTCATAGAAGGCTATGAGGTTAGTCAAACATGATTTACCCTTGATAAAACCATGCTGACTGCTCTTGATGACCCCCATGTCCTTGATATGCCTGGAGATAGTGACAAGAACAAGTTGTTCCATCACCTTTCCAGGGATGGAGGTGAGGCTGACCGGTCTATAGTTACCCGGGTCCTCCTTCTTGCCCTTCTTGTAGACTGGGGTGACATTTGCTATTCTCCAGTCCTCAGGCACCTCTCCTGTTACCCATGACTTACTGAAGATGATGGAGAGTGGCCTAGCAAGGAGGAATACCTTGCACTTGGTATCTTCTCAAGTATCAATCTTTGCAGTCCTCTCCCTTCATCTTTTAGATATACGAAAGGCAAACAAAGCTAAAGTCTCCCCAGCCTAACACAGTGGCCTCCTCCCTTATGTTTTGTCTGATCCAGTAAAACTTCAGATTTTTTTTTTGCATAAACAACTGTTATTGATAAATTATGTTTAATTTTCTTCACATTGCATATCAAAAGTTCAAAGATAAAGAGCTCTACATAACTATAGCCAAGAATATATTTCTAGGCATAACAATTTTCCAAGCATACACCTCCTTTCATCCATACACCCAACTATACCACCACATACTGAAATCTTCTTTTGACCAGACAATACCATAATCGTGCAATGAGCTTTGCCATTGTCAGGCTACATCCTGATATCAGCACAGGCTTTCTTACATTAGGCACCCACTCATTAATTTCAAATATATGGAGTGTAGTATTATCATAAAGGGACTGCATGTATCCAAGCAAAGATAACGTATTTAGCACGGTGCTCACCAGAAACATAGATATACACACATATATAAATACATACAAAAACATTAGAATTTTCTAGCTCTGTGTAGACAATAGTACAGGACTTATTCTCACTAGAATGTGGTGAGAGATACTGCTTGTGGCAGTGTGTACCTCTCTGACATGTGGCACATGTACCTCTACTCTTCAGAGGTAAAGGTAAAATGAATCCCATTATCCATACTATAAACACCCCCAAAACAATCTCTCAGAACATAACCCACAGCAAATAATGTTTCTGAACTAAATTATATCACAATACAGAGAGAAATGGCCTAAAAACATTCTCCTCTCCTGATGCTGCCATAGTGAATGCCCTAAAATCTGCAGCATCCACACGATTTGTTTCCGATGCTGCTGTAAGCTCATGGGAGAGTCAGGGCAAGGGGCATACTTTGCCTCTTCACATGCCAAGATGAAGAAAATCAATTTCAATGCCCAAGGGAAGAAATTACTGCCAGAGAAGGTCGTTCACCACTACAAGTTGTTCCATTATGTAGCATTGAAAGGGATCCTACAAAAATTAGGAAAGTGTGGAGTATGAGCTGGAAAGTTATAAATAACCTGGGGTAACATAAAAGGTATATAAAGGAGCTTAACTTTAAACCAAGTAAGATTTGCTTATGCATATTTGGTTTGATTACTCTTTAGGTTAGATGCTCTTTGTCTGATGCTGAAGGACCATCACTTGTACACTGTACATATGAAAACTGATACAGTGCAAAGATTCATGGCAAGTTAGAGTTGCTGCCAACAGAGGGTGGGACAATTAACTGAGAAAAATGGCCAAACAGTCACTCACAATAACCCAAAAATATCCCCTTCTTCAGAAATCGACGTTAATTCAAAGGAAGCCTGATTTACTATGTACATAAAATTTTTAGGGGCCAAGGCTGAGCCTCAGATGAAGAAATGCAGCCTGTCCCAGACTCAATCATGTGTAAATGGCTTTGCAAGCAGAAAAGAAACTAGCAGAGAAGCAGCACCATAAGAACAGCCAAACACTGATGGCTTCAATTATGGTATATTTAACAGGCATGCACTTAAGTGAGCTAAAGAAAGCACTCCAGAATGGTCATAGTCTCTACCCTCATAGGGGAGCTGAGTATTCAAAATAAATATCAATATAAAAAAATGCTAGAAGTCATCTGACTGAATTTAATCAGGGTTTATGAAAGCTAATTCCTTATAAAAGTCAGGATCAAATACAGAAAGTGAAACAGCCAAGTGCAACTGTAATTAGTTGGTAAACTATTAACCCATCTGTACACAATTAAAAACTCAGTATTGATAAATGTCACAAGCATATTCTTATTTCCTCAGTATTTCATACTTTTTATTTTTCTAAATCACAATGTCACATTTAAACTACAATGACAGTGGAAGTAAAAGGATATCAGGTGCTCTCCCAATTCTTAGGAGCAAGGAACAAGTAAGAGAACACTGGACTAGGTCTCAAACAGCTGAAGAAACACAAGGAAATCAGCTGTAAATTAGGCTGTATTATGAGACTGAACAGTCTTATTAGTAGAGAAAATGCACCTTTGCTTAAAACTTCTAGTTTGAGTTTCACTGTTTGTGTGTCACTTAATTACAGCAACACACTGCATTATAAATGTTCTGTTCATACTTACAAAGAACAAACTCTGCTGCACAAAACCTCAGAGCATCTAAAGACTGACAAGTTGACAGAGTAGCCCTGAAACTTGCATGTCACAGTGGGAAAGAATCACAGCTTACAGACACATTAAGTCCAAACAAATCCCACCCTCTCTCCCTCCACTGCACCCAATAATATTTAATCATTGTTCAAAGAAATGCTGAAAACAAAGTGACAATTGCAAGAGGGAAGGAAAGGCAAACCACAGACATCAGCAAAATTTTCAACACAACACAAATGAGAAAGGAACCTATGAAATTAACCCAAAAGCCAGGAGCTGTTTTAGAGAAGTTTTCCACCAGACATGTTTTGAACATTAAAAAACACAGAGCAGAATTTTGGTTGATATTTCCAAGAGTCTCAGCATGACTTTTAGAATTGTAACTACAGCACTGCACGTGACATTTTTATTTGCATAGATGTAGCACATGTGTAGCCCCATGCTAACATAGATGCAGCTTTTGCTTCCATACCTTGTATGAGATGGCAGACATTGAAATTCTGTCCCCTATCAGCAACACTGGCATTTGAACAGCTTTGAATATAAATGAGGTTATCCTAAGTCTAGGAAAAAACACAGTATTTATGGAAGACATTTGATAGCATTACAAATCATATACTTATTTTAATTATATATGTCACATTTTTCTCAAATTTTTGTGCTACATGAAACATAATGGCAAGTTAAGGCAAGACTATGACATAAAATTGGTACCACCATAGCCTGTGGATTCTACATTATTTTGCTTCTTCTATTTAATGTTTTAGTCACTGAACACGTATACTCTTGGGAAATTAACTATTTTTTCCATAGTTGCTAGCATCAAATGGGGTGCACAAGACACAAGAAGAATATGTGTATTATACAACCAACGTCTCTTTGCAGCTCTACACTTTTTTCCACTATACATCACATTAAACCAGTGTCCCTGTGGTCCAGTGAGTGTCAAAGTACAACAGAAAAACACAATACATGACACTAAGAAAAGTTTTTGCCAATAGCTGTTCATAACCAACTAGGGGGTTTGTATTTCACTCCAGATTAAAATGGAAGTAAAATTGTTTATCTTGTTTCTGCATTGTTATTACCATGCAATAGTAGCAGTGACAGAATTGTTTATCTGTATTGAGGTATATGATTTTTGCATACTCAGTTAAAATTTCAGCTCACACCCATTTTAACTTTTCCCATTTCCGATGCTAAATAATATATGTAGCATTCATTTAATTTGAAGTAATAATAATTTGATACCTACAAGAGTTCTGAAATAATAATTTTTTTTATTTTGCAAAAAATACTACTTGAACAGTTTTAATCATGTTAGTAACTATATTACTATATTAGCTATGTATATATTAAAACTGCAAATTAAAAATTCATTAAAAAACAATATGCAGATTTCTTTTTTTGGAAAAACACTGAGGCTTTGGGGTATATAAATATAAAGGAAGAAGAGAGACTAACTAGGACTCATCTGACTGTCTTTCAGAAACTAGCATGTTAAGAACCTCTATACTATCACCCCTTACAGGTTAATTCATGCATAGAAGACAATCTAATCATTTGCTCTCATGCAGCAAACTAATAGATAAAGCAGAAAGAGACATTTGCACCTTTCTAGAACCAGCAGGTTATTTGGCTCAAAGTACATATTCCTCTTGAGAAAAATCAAGATCAAAGGGACTCTGTTAGAAATCCTGTCAGGTCTTTCACTATTTTTTCTAGTATTTCCTAGTACTTCCCTGCTTCTGTGTCATCATGTCCATAACAAAAGTATGTCTTTCCTACTTTTGCTACCACTTAAGTTTGCTATAACCTTGCCTTAGAATCTTTCACAAGATTGAGGAAAGATCAAGTTGTGTATATCACAAGCTTTAAACTTCCTGACTACTTCAGATCCACAGGACATGAGGAACTTTTAGTTTTTATATCAATCTATTGTCCTGAAGGGAGAAGCTGTCCCTAAAAGAACTTTTAGCATAGGCAAACTATTCTCAAAGGGTGAGCAGAGCAGCCATTCCATAAGGGGGCTCATCCCAATTACCCAACCCACAGAAGGGAGTTTAAATGCTTGAAATCATTTCAGTTCTAGCAACACCACCACAGATGTCCTGTGTGCTAGAAATATGTAACTTGGGCACTGAACTGCCTCTCACCATCCCAAGGCAGGGCACAGAAAACTTATGAAATATTGCAAGCCCACTTCCTAGTGCTCAGTCCTCCCAGCTAAACAACTTGATATACTCAGGATAACCACAGAATTCCTTGCCAACCCATGTGTTACATCCCAACTGGAACTATATTGCTCCTTACAAACAAGGTTATGCCTAACCCATGCTAAAAGCCTATCTGTAATAATAGAATTATTTTACCACTTAACCACTCACTGATTTTTATGGATGTCACGGAACCAGAACAAATATGATCCATTCAGCTTCTAAAGATCAGGCCTTGAACTAGTTTTTGATCATTTTTGTCCCCATTTACAGTTACTCAGATCCTGTCTTTCAATTAAATTGCTAAAAATCTGTGAGACAGGTACAAAAACATAAATCTTCATTCACAATTCAATCCCATACATTTCATTGCAAAATTTCAGGAGGAAAACCACCTAGAGCATGTATTTAGCCCATCTCAACTTTCAGTTCTGTGACATTTCCATATGAAAAAAAGCTGCCAAAACAAGTAAATTTCTGAACTCTGCATGCTTAGTTCAAATGAAGCAAGGTAATCACCCATCATTATATAGGATGCTAAATATAATATATGTGCAGGGAAATATTTTAAAATAATTTACATTTTTTGGGTGATTATGCATACTTAAATTACATGTGCACCTTGTCTGATGGCCATCTTCAGGTGAGAGAGGTTTGATGAATTTCCTTTCAGTGCAATACAAATTGTCCAATAGTTTTGGTTTAGAATACTTCTAGTAAGTTGGTTTCCTGCACTCAAGAAATTTCTCACCCTTTGCTCACCTGAGGCACATAAGAGCAAAAACTCTCTGCTCTGTCAGATGCTTCCAAAGTTGATGCTTTTTCCCCAGGGCTTAGCACTAGGATGTTTCACATTTATTTGTGGTGCTCAGCTGTGACCCTAGAAGCCTGTACCTACAGAGATGGAGTGAAAGGAAGCAAGGCAGCTGACAAAAACAAGTCAGACATTTGTCAGCACTGCAGTGCTCCTACACCAGAACCTGGCATTCTGGCAATGTTTGCCAAAGCCCTGGTAGGGCCTTTTTTTTTTTTTTTTCCCCCTTGTTAATTATTTGCTTACTTTGCTATCATTCATTCTGAAACATCAGCGACAGAATGTGACCCCTCTTAGTCTTCAAGTAACAAGCAGCAAAGGAAACGTGACTGCTGTAACACTGTAAGTAGATAAACCAGTCATCTAAAGCTTGTATCATGCAGTGCCCCTTTAAGGCAGTCAAGCCCAGTTCAAGTGACTTCAGATCCATAAAAGCCTCTAGAGGCTCATGACAATCCTCAGGAAGAACTCCTGGCTGACAACAGCAAAGCCAAACTCTACACTTATCTTTTAGATATAAACAACATCTCTTTTCTGCATTCACTGAAGCTTTGCACTGCAACTCTGACAAACACAAAACAAAAGCTATTATCTGAAAAGCAGAATGTATGAAAAGTAGTGCTTAAATATTATTTTTTATCTGAAGTATAATGCATCATTCATAAATCCTGGAATATTACCAGGCCATACTTCATTTTCATGAAATCCTTGCATTGCATTAATTTGGAATTTTTGAGCTTTTTTTTATTTGGAGTAATGTAAGTTAAAAATATTACTGCTCTTTTTGTCAGAATAAAAGTAAATACATTTAATAAAAAACATGGAATTTTATAAGTAAAATTTAACACTTGTCCTGTATAGTAAGACTATTTGGCTACAAAATTATCATTTAAGATGTTCTGATGCAAACCTAATAAGATGTTATCTTTAGACACAACATTTTGCATATCTTTAGATGCTTGGCCAATTTAGAATTAAACTCCTCATTATGCTGCCTAATGGTTTTTGTGTTTGAAATCCACAAAAGCAGACCTACAGAAACAGGCACACTCTCTTCAAGTTTTGGCAGTTCTGCATTCCAAAACTGAAACACAATATCCAAGAGGACAGCAATTGGTTCACATGAGGACTCCCCTCCGGGAGGATAAAGCACATCTTGTCATCCTGTTAAGTTTTGTGAAATTTAACTCAGTTTTGTTGTCCTTGACAGGTGTTGTGAACAAGATGGGAGGAGAGTAAGGGAGGGAAGGGAAGGAAAATAAACAACAAAAAAAACCAGCCTAGCTTTAAATTCACTGTGAGAAAATGGGACAAAACCAAAAGTAGAGGAGAAATATGGAAAAGATGAAGGTGGGGAGACGGAAGAACGATGTATTTGATATAGTACAAACTAAGTATATATCAAAGGGATGCAGAAAAGTAGCTGTACTTTCAGCTTACAACATGGTCAGGTGTACCCTAGCATAGTCCAAACTGTGTAAGAAGTTACATGTCCAGTTAGAGGACATGTTTCCTTTTATCTATTTAAGCCTTGCTGTTCTTTCAGATTCTTCATTTGTTAACCAAAGATTAACCATAGCTTAGATGTACTTGGTTCCATTTAGGCACCACAGCTCTATACTCGGAACTGTATTCAAAGCAGAAATAATATTAAAAAGTGAGCATTGTCTGTAATCAAAATTAGTAGAGGTTGTGCCTTACAGCACTAGGTACTGCTTCATGTCAGGTGCACAGGCAGAGAAAGAAACAAGTCCTGACTTGCAAAAACCCCTGACCAGTATTCCCAAGCAGAGTTTCCAGGACAGTGAACAGGACAGCTCAGAATACAGCAAATTTATGGTTTCTAGACAACAGAAAATTAAATCTATATGCAAACATTACTAAATCCATTACTAGAAAGATTTCCATCCATGCCTGGAAAAACAGGCCATGTGTTCCTCTTTTCAAAGTTAGAACAGTTTTGATTTTTTTTCTCCAATATATTCATGTGAACAAGATATTTCATCCCACAGTTTTTACCCCAGTTCAGTCTATGCACATTTTAAATAAATTAAGATGAAATAAATCCATTTTATTGTATTACTTTGTGCCACCTCTATGAAATAATGTTCATCTTTGTATTTTGTAAGGAATGTTGACATGCCTGAAAATGGTGCATGAATCTTTGAGGATTGCACTGCTAGAAAAATAAATCTAAGCCTATGTTTCAAGCTCAGAATGGCACCACTTTTGATTGAAATGCCTCTGAAACATCCATTTCAATACAGCTATGCTGTAAAATTCATACAATTGATCACTAGTGCAGCTGTAACAAAACTAGTGACTAGTAGCTATGTTTTCTAAACATCTGTTCATCTCTTGCACACATAAAACATTCCCATGAAATAAATTATATACAATCCCTCTGTTTGAAAAAGGAGAACTGCAAACTCACAGTAGGAAAACTCAGGTTACAAAGTCATCACATTGATCATGAGCAAAACCCAAAAGAAGCTCAATGCTTATTAACAGGAAAAGAAATTCTTCTTGTGGAGGAAATTTTATTCATCACAGCTCTTAGTCCAGTAAGTTTGAATTATGACATCCCTATCAAAGCAGTGCTGTTTCCTCTCTTTTTGCTTGCCTGCATTCCTAGATCCAGGCAATTACAATTTCCCAAGTTTATGGACTTATAAGAGGACAATGAAAAGAGACTGAGGTATCCTAAAACAATAAAACTGTTTCTTGGGATATTGAAACCAAATGTTTATTGCAGGTAGTAAATGTGATCAGCTGAGAAACAAAAGTCAGCCATAAAATATCATTATCTAAAACTAAAGTGAACTGATACCCTCGTTATTTATCTTTTTACAATCACAGCAACAGAGCTTTGAACAAATCTTCATAATTTATGGCTGAACAAGTAAGAAATACCTGTTCTGATTAAGAATTAATTCATTTCTTTCAAAATTAATTTAATAGCTCTCAACTTCAACTTTAGCAGCACACTGGCAACTCCAGAAATCAGAGCAGAGAGGCAATAACAACACTTAGCAGAAGGGCCAAGAGTATTTTTAACAGTCAGCTTCCCAATAGCTGAATCTCCCTTGGCATTTTCCACCACTATAGTTTTCCAACACTGGTTCCAACTTTGAGTTCTTGTACATGAAGAAAAAGAGAACAAGAATCAACAAGCTTCCCTAAAGACCACATTATACAACTGCCATTCGGAAA
Source organism: Calypte anna (assembly GCF_003957555.1). NCBI lineage: Eukaryota > Metazoa > Chordata > Aves > Apodiformes > Trochilidae > Calypte > Calypte anna. Next base: position 9,678,470 of record NC_044257.1, read on the forward strand.
GACATCAGAAGGAACTGGTTTTTCAGCAATGATCAGTGTCATTTTATTTTCTTTAATGAAACTGCCTAAATTCAAGTAGGTGGGAAAAGTGGGCATGACCATCATACTAATATAAATACTAGGTACAGAATAGTCACACACTTGACAAACAAGCATACAGGAAATCCTGAACTAAAAGGTAGAAGTTCAATTGAACACAACATCTGCTTCTAATGTGTCATGAGAACAAAAGAGGAGCATGATAGAGCACCCAAATCAAACTATGTCATCATTCACAAGCTTAAAATAGGAAAATAAGAACCACAAGTTTCATGGTGTCTCATTCAAGATGGATCCATCGCAATTCTTATGGGATCAACAAGCAACATGCCATTAAAAAACCTGAACAAAAAAAATCAGGACTTAATTCTTCTGACAACACAACTTATTCATGAGTTACAGTTAATAAATTGAAATTTCCTATACTATTTTCCTTTTTTTTAACTCTATGTTTAGAGATACTGTATTTCTAAAACTGATATTTCTGATCCATTATGCGTGATGCCACTTAGTATGGGTAGCTTTTAGAATGAAAAACTCATGAAAAAATACCAGGCTTGTGCATGAGGTTTTTTTCTAATTCATTTGACTACTCTACAGCAAGGCTTCTGATTAATGCATTACAAAGCAAAGAAACACATTCCTGTCTAACAGTATTGGTAAAATCAGTTATCCAAATCTCCCATCTCATTTCGGTCTCCATTTTGGACATATAGGAAGAAAGTGATATTTCTTTGTACATCTATACAGAGAGGGAGTTATAGTTTAAATAAAAGTCCACTTTTGTGTCTTTCATCTGCATATCCAGGTCTATAGAAATAGAATTAGCATGTAATGTAACTAAAGCATCTCCAGAATTTGATTAAGTCCCTGGACACACAGAGCCATACAGAAAAAAAAGCTACTTTATGAATAAAAAAATACAGATAAGAAATTACACATGGACAAACTGATATCTCCAAATTTAAACAAAGTGATTAGACCTGTTTTTCCTCTAATAGCATCTCTCAAGCTAACACTCAACAGTTGGCAGCATTTTGAATTACAGTCTCTTTCTCTTGAGGATGCAGCACTTGCCACTGCCTCCACACCCTACACGTTTTCAGTGACATGTAGGATCATGGACTAAAGACACTTGAAGGACTGACTTCCTTTCTGTGCCTTACTGAAATCACTGGGACCAATGCCTGACAACATATCTGCTGGTTTAGCGTTTGTAGTCTTTTTCAAATACATGTGTTGTTTTTGACACCAACTGTTCCAATTTAAATTAAAGTTCAAGCTGGCATTATATTACAGCCTAAGTCAAGCCAGAAAATTGCCAGATTTGCCATTAACAAGGCCATAATTTCAACCTTTCATCCTCCAGATTAGAGATACTACCAGACATCTACAATAAGGAGGAAGGTGGGGTTTTTTTCAGATAGACCAAGTTCATTAAGGATTTTTAAATAGTTAAAAGTTCATAGTCAGTATAATGCATAAGAGCATAAATTAAGTCTCATTGCATGTCTCAATATAAGTTTTAAAAGTTAATTGGATACTTTTCAAAAATTTCATCACAAACACTTTGCTTGTATATAGTGTGTACTAGCACCAGAATATGTCATCTGCAGTGATTTTATTTACTTCTTTACATTTATACAGCAAATCCAAACTTCTTTATTATATTGCAGCCTTGCAAAGTATATTATCATATTTCATTATCTAGCACGTAAGCAAATGTCTTACGAACAATGCTCTATTATTATAATGAATTCTGAATATCTAGTATAAAATTGTCAGCATTATGAAGTAACATAAAAGTAACTGCACAGTCAAATGTCTACTACAAGGGAACACAGCTTAACACTCACATTTTCATTCTGAAGTTTGTCAATGAAAACTTAATATATTTCTATGAAAAAGTATACTTCCATTATCTCATTACACTTTATTACCCACATAGTAAAAAAATGGAGTAGCAGCAATCAACTGATGTAGAGTCCAATGAACTTTTATATTTGAACAATGGATCTCAATACTTACGATTTTGAAATCTATGGAATGACTGTTTTAGATACTGTACTTTTGAGAAATAAGCCTTAAATATTTGTTTTCAGTTTCTTTTCAGATTTTAAGTGACACACAAAAGAACAGCAAAAGTACTATAATTATATTGACCTAATATTAAATGCCTGGGAGTTCTGCAATGTATTTTAAAATCCTTGGTTACCTGACAAAAATGCAGGTTACCACAATCTGCTATTATAAAATTACCCAAAAGGTTATGAAATAGAAAAAAACAAAAAAACAAACAAAACATTAACTTTCCAACAAAAACTTTCCTATACAGGAGTAAAATGCAAGGTTGCAATTTAGTCTAGAGAAAGTTTCTATACCCTCCTTCTCAAGATCAAGTCCTTCAGATCTAACTCTCCCTAAAGTCCTGAGCATCATAACCAAAACAGTCGTGACTGTCACCTCCTGCCTGTACTTCCTCTTGCTTCACCAGGAACCAGACAAGATCTTTTCATTTTGTTTCCTCCCACCAGTCAGAGTCATCGCTATTTACAATACTAACAGCACTTTTCTTAAAACTTTCTTTATAGTATTCAAAATCCATTATCACAGTCCTCATATATATTTGTAGAATATAAATATCTATGTATTGATTTCTAAAATCAGGAGTGCTCAGTCTCTGTTGGCTGGAGTGACATTCTAAAAGTAGGCCACAAGTTCAGTTAGAAGTCAAACGCAAAATAAGGAAAAGCAAAATATGATGTGAGCAGAACTAAATGAAGAAAAACAGAGAAATATCTGTACTAAATGAATTGTGAAATATTTCAACTCTATGTTTTATCAAAAAAATTAAATTATTTATTGCTGGATAATTAATTTCTTTAGACTATTTTATTGATAATTGATGTTCAGATGGAATGACAGTAGGTGGAAATAACTCAGAATCATGTCTTGTCAAATGTGTGACTAATTTTGCACAAGTATTGGTTTGACAGAACACTTTTTTTTTTTTTTACCTGTTCATAGCCATTTAAGTGTAATGGACTTCTTTATTATCCAAATGTTATTCCTTTGTTTAAGATTTTCATTTGAAAGCACTTTGATGCACTTAAAAATAGTTACCAATTCTCTGGATCTTTTTACGTGCATTATGTTTTTAGTTTACTCTTCCTCTTTTCAAGATTATTAGTGTGAATTAGGCCTGCAAAGACAGGGAAATCTGACAGGCAAATGTTAATAAAATGCTTTTGCTGATCAACCAAAGACAATAGCACAGCATTCATTTCTAATAAATGATTGCATTTAATAAACATTTCCTTGAAGTTTACTTTTACCATACCAGAGCAGATAATTACTTTTATTAATGTCACAAAACTACTATCCATTGTCATGTATGCATCCCTTCAGTAGCATTAACCATTAAGTTTGCATACACTTGCTAGTTAAATGCTTGCATTTAGAAGTAAACTGTACCTTTTAGACCAGAGAAAATAAAAAACATTTTGATACAAAGTAAGTTGTTATTGCATAAGGACCCTTATTAGGGAGCAGAAAAATGGTTCAGTAGTATTGTGCTCAGACTACGCCCTTCAGTCATTAAAAAAAAAAAAATTAAAGTTTTCCCCTCTCAGATGCCACTGTTCAAATTAAAAGCAAAAAATCTAAAACAGTTGTTCCTATTTTCACTAAGGCTACACACCATCTTACTACACAAAATAAGCTCACTAACTTCTTCAGTAAGAGCATAAAGGAACATATTTGTTATTTAATTTGAGTCTATGTACCCCCAGATATCTCTCAGATTAACAATCTCCATCCACCTTTCTGGGGAAAAAAAAAATTAAAACACATAAAAACAAAAAAACCCCACAAGTATTTGGAAAAGTGTCAGAATCTAATCCTGAATTTATGAAGCATCAAGTGATGGGTAACTCTGTTAAGTACTAGTAACTGCAGCTGTTATACTTGTGAGAATACATCTGAGAAGATAAGAATTCCAGCTGTAAAATATTGCCTTTGAAAGGTACATACCCATGTACTTCAAAATAACCTTTATTTCTGAATAGGAAATTAAATAATCCTTTATGTGTAAAACTTTTTTTAAACAACAAAACACAAGCAGTGCCAGACACAGGGAGGCAATAAATTGATTTTACAGTATTTTAATTTTTTAAGCTGGGGTAGATCTTCTGATCAATATCTGATCAAGTTATCAATAAAATGGAGGAATTCAAGCAGAAGGAAGAAGATAAGTGGCAACTTTTAAATATCAAGTGCAAAGCATGCTTCAAGTTCCATGAAGATATTTTTGGCAACAATCAGGTCAGTGCACACATGCAGTAAATTGGAGTTTTAGGTGCATAAGGATACAGGACTATAAATGCCACATATAGTACATCAAGCTACTGTTTATTGATATTAACAAGGAACGATTCCTAAGACTTGTTTGAGGTGACAATTGATCAAATTAGATTTGATTCCTACCACAACTTAGACTACTGCTATTCTTTTCAATTTCTGATTCAAATTTTAGCTTTAAGCTTTAAATAAAATTGAAGTACCCCATGTTTACATTAATAGGCTACCATATTATTTTTCAATAATTTAAATTTGACTTGAAATTCTAGAATTGTTAAATATAGAGTAAGATTACACAGAGAGCAGTTTACCACTTTATTAAAATTGTGATTGTTCACATAAAGACTCAACCAGGTCACATATTAATAATTATCACTGACAATCTTTAACATCAGACTAAACCCACAAGTGAAGCAATATTACATCTCTCTCTCTCATTTATCTTTACTGCTTATGGCCCCTCTGTGGTCAGCATGCTGTGAGCTTCGTGGACATTTAATTATGAACACATCATAAATGTGGCTGACAAGGCAGAAGCTGGGTTCAGATGCTCCTGGGATGAAGGAAACATCGTTGAAACCACTTAGACTTGCACTACTTTCATTCTGTTACAATAAACAGTGTTCTGAGCTACCACATACACACTCAATAGAAAGCTCCCTCCCTTTCTCATTAGAGATTTTCATTTCAACAAATGTTACAGTATGTGTTGGTGAAGATATGAGAATGCATAGCTCACCACGCTTTAAAAATAAACTATTTACCTTTCACTAGTCAAATTATAACTGTGTAATAGCACTGCAATAAGGACCAAATGCTGAATTTTTCTGCCAGTGTCATATAAATCACTGAAAAAAAGATAGAAACGTAATACCTGGGTAATAGCACCATGAAGCATTTTGGCTATGTTGGGTAACAGGACAGATGCCCCAGAGAGCTCAGGCAGAAGAAAAGAAGTGCTCAACAGCACATGTAATTTCTGCTCTGAGTACCACTATCTATTACTCCTATGAACTCCTGGGTGTCAGTAAGATAGAAACTAGTCTGACCTAGTGGTACTTACAGCTAAGGCCCTAATAATGCTACATGGTACAAACCAAAACCAAACAAACAATTAAAAAACCTAGGAACTTCTCAAGACCAGCAGCTCCCAGATAGCATTTTTTGAAATAAAATTCTGGCATCATAATCATCTGAACATTTTGTCTTGAAAACACTCATAGTAAGCAAGACCAAGGCTTGCAGATTTGGTATAAATGAAACAAAGAAAATTCTGGGTAAATCAAATTACTGTACTGCCACAATTGCACAAAACAAGTTCAAGTTCAGAATCAGGACAATGTTTTTTCAGAAAGAAAGTCAGTTACAACATATTCCGACTCAATTTAGCTGCTTTCTACCACCCTTTCCACACCAGCTTCCGTTTTGGATTTTATCTTTCATAGCAATGAATCCCTGTACTAAATAATACATAGCATCTCAATTGTACAAAGATTCTTGAAGCATTTTTATAAAATGCTGTGAATCCTCATAATTCATAAGCTTTACTAACAAGAAAACTATTTTAATAAAGCAGCCTATATTTTCCACAAGGCTGTCAAAAATGGCACAAAGATGTTACCGCTAAGGTGATTTTTTTTATTTTTTTTGGTGGAATAATATTCATAATGCTAAGAATTAACATTTGAACAAAGAGTAAGTCTTACAAGCTACACTGATGTTTAAACACCGAGGTAAGAATAAATGTGCATGCAAAGAACTAACCAGTGTCATGTTTCAAAGCAACTGTCCTCTGTAGTGCTGAGGTACATATTTCTATACCTCCCCAACAGACTAGAAATAGAAAAGACAAAGCATATAATAAAGCCAAGCACAATGAAAGAGCTCTGAAGAGAGAGCTGAAAAGTAGCTATCATGTTGGCAGATAAATTCTACACACAATTATTCATTCCTAGCCTCTTGACATGTAGATTAATGAGTTTGATAACCCAGGCTTCCAAGAAGTAGATTCAACTGTTTCACTGGCTTTTCTTCTCCTCCTCCAACTGCAAACACTTCGGTCTACTGGGGGGGGAGGTGGTTTAAAATACACACACAAAAAAAACCACACACACACAAAAAAAAAAACACCAAAAAACAAAAAACCACACCACACGCACATCAAACACAAATCGATACATTTGCACTGGTCATTGGCATTTTTGCAATCGAAGTTCTGTGTCACAAATATGATCCCTGCAGTGGGGCACAGCTCTTTTCTGGCCCTGTCAAGCATCCACAGGGCTCATGTGATCACTGTAGGGAGGAGTTTGTTTCAGCAGCCTCTGCTTCCACACCAAGTTCAAAGCCATATAGTAGCCAAACAACAACAAACACACCACCAAAATCCAAAAAAACCCCAGAAACCACAACAGCTATTCTCAGTTATAATGACCCTGTACACACTTCAACATGTTCTGTACATAAAATTTTCTATTTCTTCCCTGAGGCCAAATGACCTTTTGTTGACACTTTGGTTAATGTTCACTGATCAAAGTGGATTTTAAAGCAAGCTCCGTATCAGATTGCAGTCATGATGACTTCAGAAGGGTTCTTGTCTGCCTTAAACCAGTATGCACAGTAATGTGAATTCAGGGTGCGGGTGAGAGGGGTGGAAGGGCAAATACAGTTACTGATTTAAGGATTTATTCTTTGTTGAGGCAGGTCTTGCACAGTGGAAATCTTTTATTCTTAATTGGTGAGCAGCGTTGAGTCCTTTTTTCATCTCAAATATTGCAAGTTCAGATTCTCAAGTAATAAGTCTTGCAGCTGCTTAGGATTTATCAGGAGGTTTAAGGGATGGGGGTGGCATTTGCTTGAGGTTACCCCTCTTCCTGGTTAACCACAAGGTGAAAAGTAGTCTTAGGCTGTTAAGTAAAAATAGATAAATTCTGTGTTGCAAAATTACCAAGATATTACTTAGATAATCCCAATATCAGAACCCTGTCTAGTGTAATTATAACATTTTTCTTGTTATCTGCAACTGGAAAAGAAAACGAGATTACAGTGAGCACCCAATGCATGCTAAGAGGCTCATCCTGAGGGAAGGAGAAAGTTACAACAATCACAAAAGTAGAGACAAGCTACTCCAGAGTAGTGAAACCAAAATAGCAGCAACATTCCATAGCATCCAAGTGTAGCTTACTTGCTCAGGCAAGGAGCAGTATCTTTCACAGCCAGCAACAGATTTTTCTATTGCAAACAGCATAAAAGTTAAGAATTACTTTTTTGCATCCTCTTTGCATAGGTCTCTAATGATCTGAGCAAGCGACCAATGTGTTTCTCTAATTTTCTGCCGATCACCATGCAAAATATCTACCCTCATTTGGAAGTAGGTTGGATTACTGCATTTTGTTATTACCTCAGTCTTGACTTTTTTCATTCAAAAGGAACTAAATTGAAGTTTCAAAATTCAGTTTTAGGCACAACTTTACAATTTTTTTAATATTGTTTAAACACAGTTAAATATCAATGTATTTGCCCAGAATTTTTGTGGGTTTGGTTGTTATTCTGGTGGTTTGTTTGTTTGCTTATTTAAAAAAAATTTTTTTGAAGTGCCTTGCTGTAGGATAAGATACCCAGAACTCACAGGGGTGAAAGTCATGCTCCAGTAATACCTTGCATTTTATCTACAAGCATTATGATCCTGTAGCATGAGGCCCACCCCCTCACACATCCCAGCTGTAAATCTACTGCATGAGAGGTTATTTAGAGATACAAATTACTGTTATGCACAATCCCCTCTGTAATCAAATACATCTTCAGTTTAGTGTTCACTTTAGAGAGGTCTCATTCCTTTGATGCTCTTAAAGCCAACCTACTGAAACAAGTTCTAGAAAGAAAGTGTTATTCTTTGAAGTAAATCATAATGAGGGAAGGTTTTTCTGAAAGATCTTAGAAATAACTCATGCATCTGCTTCCAAATATTAATTCTCAGAAATATTCACACTAAGTGAACCCTAAACATATGTAATATATTGAGTAATAGTCATGCAGACCTCCCCTTCCCACTAAAACAAGTAAGGATCTGCATGCACCCAGAGTCCCATCTCCAAGCATTTAGTCCTCAAGGACAGAGATATTTGCTGATTGAAGGGAGAGGAACCAAAACCAGCAAAATATCAGGATATTCAATAAAATGTTTGTTCACAGCCATTAGTTTTTTCTGCACCTTCCCAAGCCATGAGTCTAAGCATTTTAGATTTAGCAAAATACTAAGTTCTGAAGTGGGGAAAAAGGAAGGAGCATTACATAGAAGTTAGATCTCAAAGATCTGCCCAGTTCCATTAATTTGTCTCTCATAAAAAAAGTTGCACAACCCTTTCAAGCCACATGATATATATTATGAATCCATATTCCACCATCACAGTGGAACCTTCTCCTCAGACAGTCCTGAGTACCTCCTGCAGTCTGCTACCAAAGCTGATACACAGCACACAGAGGTACAGCCAGCAGGCGTTAAACCAGTTATTCAACAGCATTCAACAGGTATCTCAGACTTCTACAGCTACAGATATTTCAGACTAAGATAGACACATAAAACAGCAGCTTTACTATTATTGGAACATCAAGAGCACTGAAATTCCCCAAACCAACACAAACAGCCTGTCTAAAAGGGTGACACACACCATGATTATAAACACTCTTCAGACAGAACATCAACAAGTATACACAGGCTACAAGATAAATCTTGCTTTAGTAATCTAGAAGTCATTAGAAATCATTAAGCATTTAAGTGGAGAGTACAGAGAAAGCAACAGCAGTAGTGAAGATATACACAATATTGTTAACTGGGAATTAAATTGTATTGTGGACAGCTCTGTGGTTTTGGTGGGATTAAGAGCCACCAAGAGTGATCTCTGCTCAAACATGTCAGGCACCTTTTTTCCTGATGCTGTGAAAACAAGTAGAAGTGCTCAGTGCCAAGGAAAGGTACACAGAGAATTCTGTGACTGGTCCCATATTGATGGGCATGAGTGATGAGCATAAAAAAAAAATAAATGCTCAGTAACAGCAGAAACAAAGAAATCTTCTAAATGATCCAAACCTAAATGCAACCTAGCTCAAGTACCACTGGTAATTTGTAAAATCACTGGTTAGGTTATTATACGAGTATATTTTGATCCAGTCAAAGAAGAGGGTATATGTCTCACTTTAAGAGCTTAGCTCCTTAAGTATACAACATTATGCTTTTATTTCAACAACATCTGGGGCTCAAGACCTGGCAAACCCTCTTTGTGTAGAAGCTGTTACATTGATAGACACTGGGAAGTGAACAAGAGAAATTATTTTTGCAGCCAAATTGATATGCAGGTGCACATCTGAGCACATTTCTCTCTAATTATCTGTTCTCTGGCACAAAACAAGCAGTTAGAGCAATAAATGTGCAAGGCTTTATTCTACTTTGTTGTTGATCTAAATTTTTTAATGTGAGCTAAAATGAAGATCAAGTTATCAGAGAAAACAGAATCTCAAGCCCACTAAAAATATGCAACAGAGTAACTTGACAAGGTGAATTTGTAAATTTATATTTTAGGAAAGAGAGGAAAGGAGCACAAGTGCCTGCTGACAGGACCACCAGAAGTATTAAGATTGGTTTTCAAACAGCATCAACCTAACTTTTCACCAAAGCCACTCAACTTTTTTGCAGACATACTCATTCGCTATATTTCTTCTGAGTATAAAACACAGCGTTTTGGATATGAGCATGTGGTAACAGATGGTACATACCAATTGTTGTAGTGGCCAAGAATGCACAAACTTTGAAATACTTAAGTATTCTGAAGCTGTTAGAACTCCTGGACAGGGAAATTTATGTAATCAACTTGTGAGGGAGACAATGTACTGTAAGGTGGCAAAAGGTGGAATTTTTAGTGAAAGATGTAGGACAAATCTTACTTGGAAAAAATCTTTTGTAATAACAGTGCAGAATTATCTCATGTGAGAGGCACACTTCCTAAACTTCAAACTTACACTGAGTGCCAAGGACTGCCACTATAGGGATCTTTCCACTATATTGATTTAAATAGTGCACATGTTATACCTCACTTATTACCACACAGCAGAGATCCTTGCGTTAGCGTTAACAATGGGCACAGGGTGCATTATCTCCTATGGAGATCTGTGTTATCCGAGATACATTTCTTTCAAAAGAAAAATTTCAAAAGAAAACTATTGCTCTGCCAAATGCAGCATAGACACATGTATAGCAAGCCAGCAGCAGAAGTAAAATCCTGATTCCATAACATAGTCCAGCCTACCAACCACTATAACATACAGCCTCTTGCAGAGTCCTTTGAACGAAAGATACAGCAGCATAACACTATTGCTTTCTTTCCTTATTTAAAAATAATGAACCTTACATGGACACAAATAGCCTTGCAGCAGCCTTACACAAAGCAAACAAGGCTCCCTGCAGGAAACCCCAGCTACTGAGCAACAGATGGGATACCTGAATACTTTTAGAGTAAGATGGATTCATGCAACATCTTTCCATAAAGCAACAGAGGTTCAAGGAATCTACTCACTTAACAGCCACACGACAAGGTTATTCTAAGTTAATGCAAAAGTGTAACAGATTTTTAAATAAAAGAAGACCAAACTTGAACAACCAATCTTAACTACTGCAGTCTACCCAGTTTGAAAGAAATGTTTTAAGAACAGGTTTGAAAACTGTATCAATACAGAATAAACATGTTTTAAAGTACCAAGCCTGATGATTCAGGAGTGAACACCACTTCTCATCCTCCTCAGCCCTCCACTCACACACACCCCAGATTCACAGGATTAATAGGAGACTGGCTTGAGGGTTTTAGCAGTAACTGCTGCAAAACAAGTTCTGATTGGTTGATTCAGGAATTGGGATTCTGGGCAGTGTTTTATAAAAGGATAATGTATCTTTAAGCCTAGGTGCCCTTCAGGGAAATGTATTGGATAAATGTCTTCTGAAAAGCCTGTAAATATTCCATCGCCTCACTGTCATTACTACCATGAAATGATAATGAAGCATGAAAGAAATATAATTCCATATTCAGATGACAGCATTAGCCTTCATAAGCAAACTGAAATATTTATTAGTAAAATGTTCAGTATCTACGCCTGTAATCTAAAATAAAAAAAAAGGACCAAAATGTTTTATAATAAAAAAGAGATTGAATGCAGAGGTAAAATCTGGTTGGCTGATTTTATTGCTTATTATTAAATCCAGGCAAAACAATTATTTTTTTCTTTTCATTAGTAAGGCACCCAAATTAAAACTATGCCCTCAGGCTGTGAGGTTTACAGTAGTGATTAAAAACAAGAAATTGTGATGCATGGGGTTTTTGACAATGGCATAATCAAATTCATTCATATTGTTCAATCTTTCACTGACAAATATTTTTACAGTGAAATATACCAAACAAAGGAGCACATACAAGTACTATCAATACAGAGAAATTAGGAAGACTTGTTATTATTGCAGCTGAGAACAGATACGATGTTTCTATAATCTTGAATACAAACATTATAGTGTAGTTAATTAGGGTAATTATTGCCTAAATTATGCTTAATTGTTTTACACTGAAAAGGATTTCTCAAAGAAGCCTTTTGGATTTATACAAGGCACAAAAGTGAATACTGCGCAGTCTAAGTATTTAGATGTAATTTCATAACTTTGATTGTATTTTCTTTAAGTCAGAAAATGCATCCTGAAGCAGGCTGGGACAGAGATAAACACGAGCCACACGCCTTGACCTCAGTTTCACCTTATTGAAAAAGAGGCGTAAAATAGTCATTTAGTACACTAGCATCAGAGAGAATCCACACACTCTAAGCACATTCTTTTTTAAAAAGGTCTTTGAAGTGAATGAAAAATTAGAAATTCAAGTGACCACAATCAATTCTGAAACACTGCACAAAATTAATTACAGTTTTGCATCAGAAGCATGAATGTAGATTTCAGACAGTCTGTGTCATTTATCTCGCGCTGTACAATATACAAGGCGATTAAAAAGCCAAATCTGTTCCCACCCCCCAAGTCTAAGGCCTATCAGAGGCTGTGAAGTACAAATGATTAACTCCAAATTATTCAAAGGATTGTACAGACGCTTCAACTTGAATGAAATTTGCGGCAAGTCACAAGAGCTATGGAGGGACAGATTTGCTGCTCTTTATCAAAATCTAGGCTGACTATCGCTGACAGAATCCAGATAAATTGCACAGTAATCTGGCAGTGGCTGTGGAAAGCTTGCTCTGCAAAACCCAAATCTCTAATTTCTATCTGTTTTTAATTGCTTGACTTAAATTTGCATTTTTATACAATTGGCTTTAAGGATTTATTCAGTTCTTTAGGCAACTCTAATAAAATTGGGTCTCATTTTGCATGGTATCTCAGAAACCTACTTACATTAAATAAGCATGCTGTATTACAAAAATATTTACTGTAGCAGAAAAAGATTCCTTTTCATGTCATGTTCAAAATTAGCTAAAGAACACATACTTCAGGAAGCTTATTTTAAATTCCCCTATGAAAACAAACCTCAGAACAAACAGGATGCCTTTACAAAGAAAAGTGGCAAAAAATAATTAATTCAACAAAGGATAACAACAAGAGCAAACATATGTGGACAAAAGAGTAGGTACACATTTGAACACCCATCAGAAGTTATTTTTATACAATGTGCTGTTAACCAAGCATCTTGAAAACAGCCACTAATGCAGCTCTCCAGAACCTGAAATATGGGCATTAAAGCAAGAACTTCTATTCTTGTAATTACTATGCCCCCAATCCATTAACAGAGGTGCTGGCATCAACTGACTATTATCCTTATTAACAAGTTAATGGCATCCTCCTAGATTATAGCTTACCTTACCCCAACTATATATGTTACAGTGAGCAGCACTTGGCTGGCTAATAACCCTCAACCACTGTTCAACCAAGCATTAGAAATCAAGTTCAAGTGTGACAATTGTCTGAAAACCACCATTCCAACAGGATAACCAAGACAAAATTACTGAGTTCTCTAAAATATTACGCTTCAAATAATTTCATCATCTGCCTTTATCCATTCTGGGACTAATGCAATTGACAAGGAGTCCAATTTCAAACATACATTTCAACTTTCTACTCAAGACTTATCAAAACAACTGCTGCATTTAAAGATACAGCCATTGAAGAATATACAAAAGCTACAATCTTCTTTGAATCAGTTTGAATATCCATAATCAAAAAATATTCCAACTTCAATGTCTTTTCTATTGAGTTATATTAAACAACACCTTACATTCTTACAGATTAAGTTCAAGTAGCGTTAATTGAAAGAAAAAAAACCCTATTTTTACCTAGTAGTTCCAACAATAACGTAAGGATTCATTTGCCTTCTAAGTCAGTGTGGAAAAACCAGCACTAAACAGCTACTGTGCCACAACAACAAACATGATCTTAACCCAAACATAAACCCCTAAAGCCTACATGCTATAGAAAGTGCTTATCAGCTCTGCTGAAACTTAGTTACGTTGCAGCCTGCAGGGTAGAAGCTCCAATATTTTTCCAGTGGATAATATGTCCAGTGTCCACACTTAACAAGCAAATTCATGGAAAAAAAAAGTGCTGGAAGGCACTGCAGAAATGGCAAATTTATGAGGCAATGGCAAAACTCCATGTCAAACAGCTATGGAATCAAAAGTAAGAGTAACTAACAAATTCCTGTATGTTCTGTGTTAACAGAATAGAAAAGACTTGTCCATGACCTGTTGAAACCAATTGTGCAACCCCTTTTATCAGAAACCTCCACACACATTCTTCTGAATTAGAGCTAACCTTCACTGAATATAAGGGAGATTCTAGATGTGAGATATAAGAACAGATACATCTTAACATGTTATAGAAGAAAAACATCTGACAGACTTTCTGTAACTCCAAACTGTTTATAATATGTTTGCATCAAATACTCAAGGAAGAAGTAACCCACCAGTCTGCATTTCCTCCACGAAGAATTACACAACACATGCAGCCATACATGTTTGAATTTTTAAAAACACATGTACAATATTCAAAACCAAGAATGCATCTTACATACTATTCAAGTTTCCTCACATGATCTAACAATTCTGCTATTACTATTTTTTTCACTCTTTCCCTCTATTACTGTGTTTTTATAAGGTAATTTATATAAATCTTCTGTAAGATTACAGATAAAAATTCCATTTAACTGTTGAGTGCATCTTATATGAGTTCCACAATGATACATAATTTTCTAGCAACAAATCTCATATTCACCTTTGGAAGTTAGAATGAAGGAAGACCTCCAAGGTTTTAGCAGCAGTCTTAATAAAAACACATTTGTATTTTGCCTTCTTTCAGAGGTTTTAAATTTTATGTTTCTCTAAAAATTAATATCTGATTTCATTTCCAGATGAAGGTAGTTATGCTAACGTATCCCGCCCTTTTCATATTTTTCATCTTTGATTCCTTTGAATGGCTATACTGTCAAATATCAGAAGTAAAGAGACCTGTTTGGTGAAGCAGAATTCCCTAAAGCTGATTCCTGCCAACATGAGTCAGTGTCCACTGTATTCCATGCATTTTTGCCATCTAAACAATGCTGCTATAATCTGTCACTTTTATAGGATTTAATTCAACTGCTATGTCAAACCAGCATAGGTATCTCACAGTGGGTTCACTGTAAAATAAACAAATAAATGCTTCAATTCAGACATCATTTGGCTGCTTCTCTCCACTGAATACATTCCACAAATGGTGATACCAACAGTTTCCCAATCAAAGGATCAAGTGATGCTATATTACATCTTGGTGTTGAGCAAAAATTAGTTTAGTAAGTATTGTACCACTGTAGGCCCAAACTTGCAAGTATCCAAACCTTAAGCCCACAGGGCTCCACCTCTTCATCAGTCCCATGCTTTGACCCTCCTGACACCTTAAAGAATTCAAAGTAACAAAGCAGGAAACTGGTACAAGCAGCCTATATTTTTATCTCCTCTCACAGTGGCCCTACTGTTTTCACTGGCATTATGCATATGGAAAACAAATTGCCCGCATAATTTAAAATATATATATTTTTGTATTTTAAAAATTGGAACTTTTAATGTACTAATTAGACAGCTTTAATTAAAAGTCTGTAAAACCTTCCATATTTTAAAAGTGAAGTAATTGCCAAATTATAGCAGTATAAATCTATTCACCAAACAAATATAGTATAGCAAAATTAAAGTCTGATCAAGGCGGAACTTTCCAGTATTAGAAAATATAAAGCATTCTAAAGTGCTTATATCAAGACTTGTTTTTTGCCACTCACAAAAATGTACCAAAAAAGACCTCGGAAAGGAACAAATTAAAGGCTGCAGTTAACCTTATAACTTTGCCTTTGCTTGAATTACTGTCTGGATCAAGAGTCATTGCAGAAACAGAAGGTGTGAATGGAGATAAGCTTAACTATTGCTGATGAAGTGTTGTTCAGAGCTCTTTGTGAGCCACTTCTATATCAATACTTTGGTTTTTTGCCATAAAATAAGTGTGAAATCAAAGGATTTGGTACTTTTACCAGCATTTTTTAGAAACTTTGTCCCAGTTATGCCAAACCAGATATTCCAAATTTCTAACATAATTTGACATATTATTTGACCAAATTTGTTGCACTCAACAGCTTATTCAAACTCATCAGGACAGTAATACTTAGAAGCCTGATGTACTTCAGGCTGCAAAAACCTCAGATATGCCCATATTTAGGTTTCCACAAGTGTATAAGAACATTTACACCTACTGCTATGAAAATCAGATTATTACCATAATAAACCCAAAAAAGACTAAATGCCACAAGTAATACCTAACAGAGGAAAAGTAGAGCAAGCATCTGACAAACTGGTGAAGACTTGAAGGCCTGACATGACAGATCTATTCTTAACTCAGCAAACGTGGTATCCTAAGGAATAAATACCTGGTGTAACCTAATATTGCCAAGTAGTCTCTGAATGCAGCAAGTGTACACTACTTTGCCACTTTTTTTTTCTTGAGTGATTATCCTCAACTTTAGACCAGGCACACTTCATTCTCTCAGAAAAAAAATCTCCTAAGAGTTGCTGTGCTACAGTTATGTTTATTTACAAGGAGTACAGAATTTTTGTTCCTGGTTTGCAGCTCCTTTCTAATTGTTCCACAGCTCATAAATGCTTTGTAAGCATCTCTAAGAGCCAAATTCTACCCCATCCACACTTCAAAGCAACAGTGACAGCATTTACACCTCCTCTACTTCTCAGTGGAGCTACGTCCACCTGTTTGGGATGAGGGTTGCCATTATTTCAGTTACATGGATTAGAAAGAAATGTGCTGGGGTTTACATTATATTAAAGTATTGGCCTAGCACTAAACCCCACTAACTTATTATACAAATCAAAGAAATTAAAAAACATGGCACCTTTACCATTATTTTTATGCCAAACTTCTAGGAAAGCAACAGAAATCTGTCTGAAACCTTCAGCAGTACCTTAGTAGGGTCGCAAAAACTTTGCATAAACCTTCACCAGTATGCAAGAATATACATAATGTTGGTAGATAGAGTACAGATCTACCCCAAATACACGAAGAGTTTTGGAATAGTACAAATGTTTGAGTTCGCCATTTTTTTAAAAGTGGAAGGGACAACAAAAAGAAAAGCACATTAAATACTTGACATGTTAAAGAATAGACAGCATCATTTAATATTTCAGCACTCTTTTTCATGGAACTACAATTTACTATTTATAGCTATAACATAAATGTCTTTAAGACACGTGTCATAACCCTGTACTTGAAGTTCAACTTTATAACCAACCTGTAAATTACCAGTTTAATCCCAAGAAATTACATAAATATTTTAGAATACAAAAAATGTACAAGGTGATGCTGAGGTTACCTGAATGAATTTAACCTTGAGACTATACCAGGGACAGTAGAGAGATGCTTAATACGTAAGCAAATGTAAACTAGCCAATAGAAGGAAAAAATTCAAAGGAGAAAACAAATGAAAAATAACAAAGAGCAATAATTGTAAGAGAAAAGACAGTGCATAAAAAATATTATCCAGAAAACAGATAGCACAGAATTTGCCTCACAAAAGCAATCCTTAGATTTCTTTTGAGTTGGACTTGAGGAAGAATTTTTAGACAAACTTTTTCCTGGACATCCTCTCCGAATGCTGTCCCCCTGAGCTTTTGTTTCTACAACTGAGATGTGACAGCATATCAGTGGCACAAAAGGTTCAATTAAGATGCATGAAATAGTGATAAATAAATAAATAAAACAAAATCACAGTTCTAAACATTAAAAACACTAAAGCAACAGTAAGGGAGGAAAAAGGGTGGTGCCTTCCCACAAGACAAGAAGCCAGATGTGCTGCTCACACAAGATGCCTCAATTGTAAGGTATTCTGGACATGTTTCTTATTTGAAAATGACCCCTTCCCTGTCCCCAGATACACAGATCAAGACACTGCTCATTAGCACAATTTAATTCAAAAATACAGAGGGATCACTTCATAACCTAAAGTACAAATAAAACCAACCTTTTTCTTAACTGTATAAACTGCTGCACTTACTGAACCTTAGCCACCCACATAAGATATTCTGCATTCTGAACTGCCTTCCTGATGACCTCCAAGAAGGGAGATTTCACAGCAGCAATCCAATTCAAAAGTGATGAAAGCCAGGGAAGGCAACAAGCAGAAGTTATAGCTCTATCTCTGAGAAGAAAAACACTGCTTGTCAATGCCATCCAAGTACTCAATATCACACATGGAACCACAGAAGCCCTGGACTGCAAACTGATTTGTGTCACTAAGTGCACATTTACACAGCACAGTTCAGCTAGGAAGAGGTACAAATCCAGAAGACCTAATACAGGTACAGAAATATAGTAGCTGCCTCAGTATGAAACTCCACCTATACCAATTATACCAACTGATACGTAAAATAAACCTCAGTGATGAAGAAAGTGATGAACCTAACAATGCTTCTGATACCCAAGGTGTCTTACTTGAAGGTAAGATGGGTATCCCTGTGCTGTACCAATATAATAATCTGTAACTGAAGAAAGATACAACCTTTGCCACAGTTTCTATGTACTTCAATTTTAGCTAGGCTGAGTTTCAGCTTACTGCTAACTTAATGCTTTCTCCTGCTAGTTTATTTTCCAAGTCATCTTAATACGACGATGCATTACAAAGACATTACAAAGGATATTATAACCAATTTTAAGAGCAAATAACTCCTGCCCTTTCCCTCCTCTCTTGCCCTTTAGTCTCTTCCACCACCTCCATTCTCCCTGCCCCTCAGTTTGCTTTACAAAAAGAAAGCTTTTTATCAAATTAACTTATCATGAGAAATGTGAAGATACACTAACAAGTTCTGGGACTGCACATATGAAACATTTTAGGTCGTACCAGGCTATTTAGAAGTGTTATGCCTTACTGATGCAAAGTTACTTCAGAGTGAGTTTTGGTTGCTTATATCCTCTTGAAAAATAATGACTCAGTGAGCTGCTTAGCAATCAGATTTAGAGACGTACCAGGTTTGGGGTTTTTTTTCAGAACAAAGTTCCAGGGAATCTGTCCTCGTTGCACTAGCTTAAAAAAGGATTTGAAACCCCTTATTGTATAGTTGAAAATATTCTGTAAGTTAAAGCTACATTATTCTAGAGCATAAAAAGCAAAAATAACGTAAACCACAAACATTGTCCTAATTGGCAAGAAGGACAAATCTTCCTAGGAATTTGAGATTAAAAGCATATGTCATATGGGGAATCTGACACTTTCAGATTACTTATGCAGTGCACACCTCTGCTTTCCATTTTTGTGTATCTCTGTGGTATAATACCAAGTATAGGGAAATGGTTTATAAAAATGAAAATGCAATTGTCTGACCAATAAAAGGTATTCCTGGATGTAATTCCAGAAATAGATTTTTAAACCCTTACCACTGCTGCAATATTATGCATTCATAGTTATTATCTTGTCCACTTCCACATCCAGAAAGGTTAGATTGTTTAAAGATTTGTTAGCTGTGAAATACTTGAAAAAACCAAAGTATTAAACTCAAAGCTAATTGAAAAATACGATTTTATCAGATCCTTCTTTGATATTATCTTGTAATGATTGTACTTAAGGTAGTCCCAATACTTCAGTAAGTAGCGAAATTAAAAATATTACATCTTTAGGGCTTTTCAGAGAATGTGGCTGTTAACAATTTATACTCCTTTTTTTTTTTTAAAACATTATTTTCTTATATTTCCCACAATGCTTCACATCAGAAGCAAACAGAAACTGAATGATTACCCCAAAGTGTGCTAGATGAACTGGAAAAAGTCTATTCAAACAAAGCTCATTAGTTTTGATACCTCCAGGGCTATGACAAATTAAGCGGCTGGTGAATATGCTTGCAGACAAAAGGATGATGCAAAATCTAGGGCTTGTGTCAATAAATTCTACTGAAAAAGGTAAAAATTACAGTTGAAGCTAAAATGGAATCCCTTTAAGGAACATGCAGAAAATAGATCATTCCTTTTCTTAAATACTTTTATGAATGACAGCACTATAAATAATAAAAGGATTCCTTATTGGCTACCCTGAATGTACATTCTAATGGGTCAGTCCTGACCTCTGAAAAATTTTACCTCAGAGCTAGTAAAAAGCATGGAGACAATTTAGGCAGACTCTAAAATGCTTTGCCATGTTGAAAATTTAACTATACCACCACCCACTTTCACTTTGAACCCTTTATTACAACCTCCACTCCTAAACAGAGAGCAGCAGTCATTAAGCTTATGATTGTACCCTTGGAACTCAGCAGTGAAAACGTACAAGTAGCAATGAAATTAATTGGTGGATTTGGCCAAGCTCCTGTTGAACAGGTGTCTAAACCACATACATCAGCACCACCAGA
The DNA here is from genome assembly GCF_003957555.1 of Calypte anna. NCBI lineage: Eukaryota > Metazoa > Chordata > Aves > Apodiformes > Trochilidae > Calypte > Calypte anna. The sequence goes on from NC_044257.1 coordinate 9,698,816, forward strand.
AGCCCAGTTGATCACTGCAGAAAAGACAGAAACAAATTCATTTCTCTATCAGAAGGTGATGCTGCTGTGTCATCACTGAGCCATTCTGGTGATCTTACAGTTGTCTGCCCTTCGTGGTGGTTGTGCTGTACATGTTCTGAGACAGAGTGAAGAATCTGAATGATAGCATTAAACCCAAGATCCTTCAAAGGCACTGCAAGCTTAATCTTGCTGCCTGTCAGCTTTCGTGGGTTTTAACGAGAAGAGGACTGAACTTTTCTAAATTGTAATTAATTCCTAGTATTTGCTCTTTAATCACCAAAATGCTTTCTGATGCAAACCTTGTTCCTCTCATGTACTTGTTTGTTACTTCCAGCCACGATTATTGAGCTATAATAAAGGTGGTGTGCCATGTCATTATGCAACCACTTACACACATAATTTTGCTGATCCCAGACATCCCTGCTCTTTCACAACTGCACAGCAGACAGACCTAGATATCAAAGGTCATGCTTCAAATGGTCAGGATCTGACCCATGACAGAAACCATATTCTGTGTGTTGCAGCCAGTGACTCAGTTCCTCAGAATTAGACTGAGCCTTAAAATTGCTATAGAGTAAGAGCTGGAAGCTGGATTCACTTTCTTTTATGGAATTCAAAGTCAGTTCACAGCCTAACTAATACAAGTTGCCACTGAAAGCAGATTATTGCTTTTCCAATTCACCTTCCCTCTGACAAAGCATAATTTTGCAAGATTTCAGAGAACATTACAGACTCCCTTTCATAGCTGATGGATAATCAAGTAGTATATTTGACCAAACAAGCCAATTTTCCTCTCTGTTATCTCAGTAAGACCTGTTATGATTAAGAAAATAATCCTCGTGTCTTTCTGTTGTGCATTTTATATACACCACAAATTCTGAAAAAGTGTTTAAACATTGCTTTAAATGTGTATTTTAATTTTTTATTAAAAGTTTTCATTCAAACTTTACTGATCTAAATTCCAACTAGAAATATTTAAGATATAGCAAAACATACAGTTCTGGTTTTGTTGAGCTCCAAATTCCTGCAAGATTATGTTTAAGTTTCCACATTTATGTTCAGTTTTGTTACATAAAGTCAGTTTTAAAAGATGGGATATTTCTCTAGATAGCATAGTCTCCAAAGAAAGAACAAATCACTTAACAATTACTATTCAATTTGTTCTGCCAGAAACTAAACAGGAACTTACAGTTGTAATTTACTTTGCATGTATGAACAAATTTCAAATAGCAAGGCAAACTATTACCTGGAGAAGTATATTGCCCGCTGGGTGGCATGAGGAGGCAGGATAGGGGGCACTGAAAGCCTTATCAATTGCCCAATAAATGAGGAGCCTGGTCTGTATATGTTAATTATTGGATTTTAAAAATTAATAATAATTAAAATATTAATAATAATTAATAGTCTTCTAGTTTGTATTGCTGGAAACAGAAGACAAAGAAACAGTGGAGCCTGTTGATATTGTACTTTTCAGTAAAGATACACTTAGAACTTTACATAACAAAGCCATATAGAAATGTACTCTAACAGGAACAGGCTGGTAGGCAATCCAATACTGGCCTTTGAGACAAAAGCTGGATACAAGAGAATTGCCAGCATATCTATAAAATAAGTTTCAAAAAAAGTCTCTGAAAGAAAAAGATGGTGTCATGATAAACTCATCAGCAGTCTCCAAAACCCAGACTTTTTACTCCTACTTACAATTTGCTAAGAGCACCTTACAACCAGGATTCCATTTGCAAATAAACTCATGTTATTCTCTTCCAAGTGTCACTCTCATCTCCCTTATTTGTGTGCAAGGTAATGAAGTACCTGTCTTCTGGAGGCCGCAGAAGTCATTCATTTTACGGGCAACAAAAGGAAAGCTTGTTAGTAAAATACCAGGTTAAAGGAAATGCAAAGCTCTCAATCACAGAACAAGCAAGTGCTCCTTGCCAGACTGGCTTCGATTTGTGCAGCTTTAGCTGGGGCTACAACACATGACTGGCAACAGGATTTTAATCTACATTCCTGATTTGGGGAAGAATCAAGCAAGTAGTGATTGCTGGGCCAGCATTATCACTGTACCATTCTGAAACAGGACTGTATTTTCCACCTGCACACCAGCCTGGAGTTCTCTCACAACACTATCTATATAAATATAAAAGAAAATAAATATAGAAGTACCTATTCTGCTTCCTACTCATAGTGCAAGCAATCCAGAATCAATGTCAGTCTGTGCTTTTTTCTGTGCACGCTGTCACTGATACTACCATCTTCAAATGAACATCTTCAAAATGTGCCCCAACACATCTGCAGTCTTAGCCCTTTCAATGACTTTGCACAATCCTAACCCATTCAAGCTGCAATCATCCAGTACCCGTTACCTGACTGCGGCTTTGGGGTTTTTGCAGAACAACTAAGTAGAGCAAAAGAGAGCAAACATTCTTGGTTTGAAACACACACCAGCTTGAACAGATGAAAAACTCTTCTTTCAGTCTTAGAAGTCAGGATGTGGTTTACCATTTTCTCTACCTCCATTTTTGGTTTGATGTATTAAAGAAATAAATTCAATGGTTCTAGCATGTTTGTCACTTCAAGGGCTGGTCTATTCAAATATTTTTTCATTTAAGTAAATAAAAGCAAATCTCACAGTCCAAAAAACCCACAACTGATCTTGAAATGCATCTGTTGCACACCTTGTCTTAGTTGACTCCCAGCCCCAGCAGATAAATTACACTCCTTCCTCCATAAACAATGTAAATGTTAACTTTGACAACTTCCAGAGGTCAGGAAACTTGTACATCTTAATTCTGCAGTGCCTTACCCATGAAACTGTATTGCAAGAGTCCCTCTGTATTCTTTAAGCATAAGGAGAGCTGACTTACCGAGACTCAAATGTATAGTTTTGTTTTAGTTCCAATATACAGAACAGAGTTCTATCACAAAACTGTTAAGAAAGGACCTCAGAATTCTGAGAAATCATCTGTCTAAATTATTCTTTTGGTTATCTCTATAGTACCGAGTTGAACTACCATTTTTATATCTGTTGTGCAATTCCTTTCTCATCATATTTCATTCTCCAAAACTCTATTGTCAGCCACTTCATTATCTTCATTATAATCACTGTCAAGAGTGGAAAGCATGAAAGGCTTCAACTAATATCTTCCTAAACCAAACCCTTTTGTGTTTTATAAGTTGCTAGTGATCTCGCATACCATATCTAGGCCCAAGCGGTGAAATATCAGGACCATAATTCCTGCAATTTTTTTAGTATCATAAAGTCTTTCTGTGCATATCATCCAGACTGTTATGATGTTACTTCTGTCTTTTGATATGGCAATCAACAAACGTTTATATCCACATGTATAAAAGACATGAATAAAAGATGAAAGACAAATACAGCTACATAGATATAAAAGAAGCTTTGACACATATAAGCATTTAGGCTATAAAGTATATTTTTTTCTATATCACTCTGCCTAGTCTATCCAATCAAAGACAAAATCCAGTTGAAGGAGTGACTTCATCAATTTTCCCAAGACTTATTTATCATCAGAACTAAATTAAAGTAGGTCTCATTTTTAATCTCAAGGTGATTTATGGCAATATTTCATGTTCCTAATCAAAAAGCACTTGCAAACTTTTGGGGAGACAAGACCTTTTCTTAGGAAAGGTAACAATGCTATCACAAGCAAAGTTATACAAGGACAATAGAATCAGAATAAGGTTCTCCTGTGCCTGCAGCCCCACCCTCACTCTTCAGTTCATTTTTGTAAAGTACTAATCAATAAATTGACAAAGGTACTGCAGAGCAAGACATCTGTGCATGCAGGCACAGCTAAGCAAACCTCAAAAATAAGGAGCAGGTGCTGGAGAGGAGACTACACTGGAACAAGAACTCTTCCAGGAACTATGTAAACTGACTTCATAGAATGCCTTGGTAGCAGGATTAAATGCCCCTTCATTTTCATCTGTCCTGTTGACATTTAATTGGGAGTTACTTAGTCCATTTTATCTACTTTAAAAACATACACTGAAAGTAGCAGCCTGCTGTAAAGGTGTCTCAGTGTTTCCTGAAATAGGAAAAGAAGCTAACAGGACCACATCATCCAAGGATCCTTAGCAAAGGAAGTTAAATGTAGAAATGCAGTAAATTTTACTTCCCGGGTACATGAACAGCTTAAAAGACCACTCTTTGCTGGAGAATGTTATATGTAAAACTCCCTCAAATGCATTTGAGGGATGTTATTTTCAATGAAGAATTAGTTCTACATGCCACACACATAGCAGGAGTTAATTGCTCTGGTGAGTGGAACTACAATGTCATGGGGCCAAATTGGGATTAAAAAAATACTTGGTAACTTAGGGAAAAAAAGGAAAAAAAAAGTCAAAAATCAAAGATGATATTTATCCCTACAGCTACGAAAGATCTTCCTGAATAAAACATTAAAAAATTCACAAATCTCAGCAGGCGGGTGGAGACAGGAAAAAATTAAAAGAAAATCCTATTTCAGTGCAGAAGAAAGCAACAGTGTTTGGTCAGAAAAAAAAACAAGAAATAGAATTATGAGATATCCATTTGTTACACTCTCATGCCAGACAAATTTGTCTTCAGACACTTCTTGCATGATCTAAGTTGCTGAACAAAGATAAAATGGCATGAAAACTCCTCCTACAGGTATTGCAACTGAAGTTCACCTTCACATTGACGTTTTTTTTGTTTTCTTTTTTCAAAACCATATAAAGATAATGTCATCTATTCTGATACTGCCAATTCAAAACAGGACTTGCTTGAGAATTGCAGAGTAGAGACCTGCCAGATAACACTGATACTGGTGATTTTTCTCACAGAAATTCCTCACATGAATAAAGATTTTTTTTTTCTTTCGTTTTAAATGGACACTAAGTATAAATACTGGAAACATTCTGAGGTGAAATAAATAAGACAGAGTAAATTCTTGTATTTCTCTCATACAAGGAACCATTTAGTCAAGACCTTCATTTTTATTCTTTGCTTATCATGAAAAATGAAAAGAAGCACTAAGAAGGCTGCTTATAGCCATAAAGGTTAAATGAAAGCTGTGACTTTCAGCTTGAAATAACATTTAAAATTGCTCTGTTTTTCACTATTCAAGCTCAAGATGTTGATTCTAATTGAACTGTACTTGCTAGATACATACTTCTGGACACAGGGAGTCACACTACTGAATTGTAAAGAGTACCTTCCACAACATTTCACAAAAGAATTCCTTAATAAAACCAGTTAACACATATATTTTAAAAGTGAAAAAATAGGCAGAGTGTAAATACTACACAAAATCTGAATTTTACTAAATTAATAGCATCATTCAAAACAGGGAATACAGCATGATTCAAAGCCAGGAATACATGGACAACAGTTTTTATGTGAATGTTATTTCCAAGGATGGGAGACTCAACATTACAAATTCTTGCCCAAAGAGAAAATAAGGAAAATACATGTGCCATTATAGCAACTTAAGCTCTTTTCAAACCTCATTTATACCCTGCAAAACTCATAGATAAATTACACATGCACACAGTGTCATAATCCATCTTTTGTTTGAACTGTCAATACCTGAAGTTTCTCTTTTCTGGGATTTACGTCCACTTAATAATTCCATTGGGTATTCTCAAGGTTTTGATAAGAGACTAACATGGGATCAGTAGTTCAAGTTCTGTTTAGCATTTTTAGGTTGGGATCCTATCAATATCTATGCTATCAGGATGTGTTCCCATCACATTAATATAAAATTATTCCACCCAGATTTTTTTGTCCTTCAGTTTAGTCCAAGCTACATTAAATGCTTTGTGATGGACCATCTGCCCCAAGTTAAAAAGAAAAATATGAAACTTGTTTAAGATCTTTCTAAGTATCTCACCAATGCTATGTGCCTTGTTAGCAGCCTCAAATAGCTTTGAGTTCAGAAACAAAATCTAGGCAGCAAGTTGTCAGTCAGTGACAATAACAGTAAACCAAGGTTTTTCTGCATCATCTGTAGGAAGAGTTTAACATCTGTCTGCTATTGCTACAAGTTCACCTCTTTCTCCCACAGTCATACAATTGGAAATGGTACATTTAAAACTAGAGATTCCTTTACTCTTTTAAAAATCCAGAAATATTAACACTACATATTGTACACTACATGTACATTCAGAGTACAAGCAGTCTTTGCCTTGCTGGTGCACTTGAAAGCTATTGGAATGCCCACAGTTCAGCTGTGTTGATAATATTTGTCTTTGGGGAGAGGGATGTTGATATTATTACTATTAATAACAAAAACAAATCTCAAATGAAGAATGAGACTCATTCCACAAAAGAAGTTATCTATTTTAGGTCAGCCTACACTTATTTACACAATCTATTAATGTATACTTTTCAGCCTAAAACCATTTTGGGTGCAAACATTATAGAAAATACAATTCATTGGTTCAATGAAGTTGACATCTGTCCTCTTGCTTAAATAACCATAGTTTAGACTCCACTCAATTCTTATATATACATTGTACATGAAGAGTAAATGTGGTACAGTATTCCAAAAAAGTCTCTAATAGTAAATGTGGAAAACTTTGGGTATGTTTGTTTTATTTCTGCCACAAAAAGTATTTCAGAAATATGTTAAGACCCACAAAAAAACACAACTTAATCAAATTTCTAATAATGAGTTATAGAACTTATTAAATGAAATATTTTTATGTATAAAGATTTTTAAAATGTTTAAGTGTTTTAATGGTTTCGGTGTTTTGGATTTTGGGGGGGGATAGAGAGGGCGTACCATTTTTGCATCATGTCTTTACCAGGCAGCAGCTAGGTACTGAAAGTTTACTGGTGTAAAGAGTCTTAGTATAAGCAATTTCTCTTTAGCAGCCAGAAGCTATATTAGAAAAACATGTACTTCTACATAGGTATCCATGTTAGAAAATTTTACTGTATTTCAACTGTACTTTCTAATATAGCCTGCCCATATTCACTCAGACTACTTAGATCAGTGTAAAAAAGAAAAATGATACTTTTTGACCCAAAAGCATAAGAAAATTCAAAGTTTACTAATAAGGGTTTGTGTATAGGGTCTAGCACCGAACCATATTTTAACAAATATTTAATACAGATGTATTTATTCCACAATAATTGAAATTACTTCTAATAATGTATTATTTTCAACCACATAAAGGTTGTAATATTTTTAATATGTAGTAGAATTTGCTCTCTAGTATTTCATTTCTTTCTTTCCAACAGTTCTAATTCTAAATTCTCCAACACTAATCTGTATCAAATAGTAATGAACTGATAGAGATCTCTGATCTAAATCACTATATGCCATTGTCTGTTAATAATAAAATTAAGTTACTATATGTAAAACGTATAGAAGGAGCTCTATTTGGCATTAGCTGCAGTGACTTTGAGCTCCAAGATTCATACCTGCTTCACAAGCGTCTCTATAAGAAAATGAAAGTAAAAATTTAAGAGCTAGAGCTCTGGTTTTAAGCATTCAAGAGGATTATTAAGTACACAAATTATCCCACACTATTCATTAACTTTAAGAATGCAGATTTTCCCAAAAGTATACACAGGTAGTTTACTGAATCATGGCCTGTATATTTATTTGCAAGAGGTAGTTCATGAAAGTTTAGGAAATTTTCCTGGAAGTACAAATCACGCATTTTTAGAACCACATGTCTAAAATTAGTCTCTAAATCCTTAATTAGGCATCAAAATAGGGCTGTAAAATCCTCAACTATTTAGGATATGTTCAAATTGTAAATTCATTACAACCTCAGGGGAACTTAAGCTTTTTAATAAAGCTTGTATGTAAATTATTGAAGTGTCAAAACGGGACCCCTGTTGCCTGCCCTCTAGGCTTTTAAACCCATTATGCCAAGAAAGCTCCAGCCAGCACTCTACAGCAACTCAGTGTTAATGGGCTGCTGTAAGGCTACTTCACCTTACAGTGTGCTCCACTCATAGCCTACCAGCTTCTTAATTTAGAGGTTACCACACTTTTGGCACATTCATTTGTGCCAGGACAACATTTAATTTTTTTCCCCAGTACTTACTTCAAGAGTTGTAAAATGAAAAATCACACAGCACTCAAGCAATTTAAAGTCCCAACAATTCTTTGAAGAGAATTGTAAATGTTAACAGCTAAAATTCAGCAGTAACACAACTACCTGTGACTATTCAAAAGACAGAAAGAATTCCAACTTCACTGACTGCAGCGACAGGTCGGTAGTAGCGAAAAGGGAGGTTTCAGTAATCATTGAAGAGACACATCATGTAATGCTAAAATTACCCTCCCTCCTGTAGCAAATGCAATGAAATTTGCACCCTCCTCCTCCTCCTCCACTCCTAGCCGTGTAAATATCGCCCTTTTGAATTCAGTCAGTACTCCATTAACAGAGCAATTAGCTGAGGCTGCCAGAGCAGCAGGTGTGGCAAGCAACCAGGTACTTTGTAATCCTGTGTGGATGGCATTAATCATTAGCAGTAACCACAGTGCTCTGCCATACAGCTCTAACTTCTCTGATCCAGAGACCAGACCTAATAATAACAACTCAGATATGAAGGGCAGAATTAATCCGATTTAAATTTCAGTAATTTTAGCATGAGCTATCCAAGCCTCAGTTACTCAGACTTAGACTTCTCAGTGGAGAACAATGGGAAAGAATCGACTGCTCAGGCACCTGCTTGAGCCATTCCTAGGGCATTGCTCTCAGCTTCTTTCTTATTTCTTCTGTTAACTCTAGGTAAAGACCCAGTAGGCAATAACCTAAGTAGCTATGTTCTACTCTGGTAGAGTTATGAAACAAGTTACATCTTAATGTAAAAATACTAGATTTGAATTTATACTGTTTCAATAACACTCATCCAAATAGGTTCTAAACTCAACTCCAGCATGATAATTTCTTGTTAAACCATGTTTACACCATTATCTGGTCCACTATATCTACAGAACAGGATAGCTCATAGCCCTTCCAGATAGCATTGGTGATTGTTAATTACCTTATTTTGATAAGGTTCAGGTGGAATAACTGCTTACTGTGCATTATATGCTGTCTGTTTTACTCAACAATATATTGTATGCAGTCATTAAGTGAAATGCCACACATGCTAATATCTAGACTACAAAATGTATGGAGAGGAAAACATGCTAAGCTAAAGGAAAAAAGGCTCCAGGCTGTGAAGTGTAACAAAAAAGGCCCATGATGATAGTTTCATCTGAAAATAGCAGACTGAGACATATTAAAATTGGTTTATTGTCTTCCTAACGATGCAATGTATGTAAAGCCCAAAACACTCTATAATCAAAGTTACCAGGTAGTATAAGCTTTGAAAAATGAGAAGCAAATCTATAGCTGATAATTAACAACTTCCTTCATTGTTGACTACCCAGGAAAGAGAAGGGCGTTTTAACTATTGTTCTACTCTGCTTTACTGCACAATATGTGCTATCTCACAGTCTGAGCCCAAGCCCAGAACACAATAACTGCTTTATTTTCTTCCAGACTCCTGTGAGTTGCATTCAGGAAGGACTATTTTTTATGCATTAAAAGGTAATGTAATTTCTATACTAAGACACAATTATACAGATTATTCTAATTCTAGCAAATTATGAACTTTCAGGCATATCCATAGTGTCATGAAGACAGTAAGCTTTTTTCTTGAGTCTGTTTTTCCAGGCTAAATAAAACTCATCTCTGTGAAAACAAACCCTTAAATATTGTGTATCTTAAAATAACAAAACAAACAAACAAAAAACCCACAAGTACTGGTAACATACCAATATAAATGGTGTAAATCAAAGGTAAATGTCATGTCATATTCTACTTCTCCCGAATTACTAACAGAGGTTGATGGCCACATTTTTATAACCACATAAGGAAGCAAAAGAGGAAAAGAGTGAGGATGACTTGTTCAACAAAACCTACTGCCTGTAGAAGCTACAATAATCAGCAGCAGCATTATTAATAATATGACCTTGTGGACAAAGGAAATACTACACCTGAAACCCCCTGCTTCCCACTGAATGGCAACACAACACAATCACTCCCATTGCAGTCTCCTGCCAGAATGCTGTGTCCATAGCACCCTCTCATTCAGATCCACTACTAAGGTGTTTTATTTTCTCTTTGAATGTTTTCACATCCTCAAATTTACACATTAATGTACAAACTGAAAACATGCAGAACAGGATGTGAGCCTCTGATTAAATTAACTTTAGGGAATTTTTTTTCCCCTAAAATCCAAGGTTTGTTTTTTGGTCATTTTTTGTTTGGTTGGTTTTTTGGTTTTGTTTTTGTTTGTTGTTTTGTTTGTTTGTTTGTTTGTTTTGCAAAACCCAGAATTATTTCCTGCTGTATATTCCTAACTGGATGTGTTCCATGCTGTGAGTGGTTTTTTATGCACTGCTTTAAAATTCCTCACATTTAAATCAGGTTTTCAAAAGTGGCTACAAAGCATATCAAAATACTACTTACTCGTTTGCCCAGGGCAATAATCATTTTTTATAAACTTGTCAATATCCTTTGTTTCTTAAACAATCTTCATGGCATATGCAGGTTTTGTGACTCCCAAATGCAAAATTTCAGCAAAATTTTGCAAGATTGATATTTTTAAAAATGTGCATGGTCATGTGCACCGAGTATTTCAAGGCTCCAACAAACAACACTAATAAAATACAGAAAACCTGATATCCAAATTCACCAAATCCAAACTTGAAAATCATAGGGTAGACTGCAGTATCTACAGGTAGTATCTACAGATGATATCCTATCTGTAGCTGATGCGAAATAATAAACTGATTTCCAATACAAAAAGCTTATCCCTGAGCCCCAGTTGTGTTCATACTAATGCTTCTAGCACTGAAACCACAGTCAAGTTATTTTCAAAGAAAACATATGATAAAAACAAAATCAGCAGATTTATCTAAACTGTGACTTTTGTATTCAGCTCTGTGACCAATAAGCCTCATGTGAGGTGTTATGTAGCTACAACTTCCAGTCAAGTCAGGACCTCTTAGGACCAGGGCCAAGTCACACACACAACATCTCAGTGGTGGAAGTATCATTTGTGTTAACAGATCAGAAAGTCAGTGTCTTTCCCCAGTCTGAGTCCTGCCTTATGAAGGGACACTACAACGAGTGAGCACCATGGGCTGCACTATAGCTCAATAACCTGATACCAGTCTGACAGTCCCAGTTGTGCTGGGAGGGTATTTCCCTACAGAACACCAGTCACAGATGGAAGCTGTGGAACTTTATGCCAATGAAAAAAGAGCACAACAGAGCTCAGTTCAAACCATTTTACCCTTCCTTAGTAGAGACTCTGAATGCCTACATCTCTCAACCTGAGTGCATTCTGGTAACCATCTCTCTCTCCCAAAAAAGAAAAGAGGAAAAAAAAATAGAACTAAAAAGGGCACTGGAGACAAGAAACAATGACAATTGGAATTATGAAAGCGTGGGCACAATACAACCTTACTTTTGCTCAGCTACTTCCACTCTTTCCCTCTAAATTCTTCACTGACCAATGTTACAAAAAAGACTATGTCCTGGAAGGCTTTTGGTGTGCTGCAGAACAGTTCTTACAATCCTAAATTTGAAGCCTACAGGCAGCGCTAAAGTTCCCACTAGCCACAGACATTCCATATCAGACCATTTCAAGCCTTTGAGCAGTGAAATCACATTAAGAGAACTTAGATCAAATATTTCTGGAACTCCACAGGCATGCAAATTGTATAACATACAGGATCTTTGCTACTAAATTAGCAAACTAAATGAAGCATCATACTAAGACTTCAAAATAACCTCAGAGTATGTAACATATTTTGACTTTTAGACTCCCACCTGTGCTATAACAAAGATGGAGCTAAAAAAGATTCAGAGAGCCTTTTCACTTCAATGGAAACAGGATCAGATCAGCATGCTAGCTCTTTGAAAAATCTTATTGAATGACCATGTAATAATAAATTACATCTAAAAAAAATTATTCAATTTTTTCAACAGAAGTAACACCTACAGGAATAACCAGAACTCCCCTGTACATCAGTGTGAACGCATTTAAAGCACAAAACTGAAAATCTTTTTTGTAAGCCAGAAGACATTTTTCTTATGTTTCTCAAAGCTTAAGAAAAACAAACAAACAAATCCACAACAAAATCACACTACATTTTTGGTTCAAAGTTTTCATTGGTTTTAGCAAAATTGTATTTTTACTTGATCTGTGATCCACTACATCACTAGGATTATCATAAAGGAACCCAACTATGCTTTTCCTGACTTAAAACATGCTTGGAGTTCAGTATTTCAAGCCTGATATAGTACAGTTATTTCAGCCCACTACAGAATGCTTAAAAGTAATAATAGGGAGAATAACTGCTTAGAGGGCCTAAAAAATAAAAAAATCAAACCATGCTTGCTATGCTTACTAATTTTTTCTGTTCTTACTGTGATACCTTTTGGATGCTCTTTGATTATAATTAAACACTATATGGACAGGATTTCTACAATTTTTCAATCTCATTCATACAAAATTTAAAAAACAAAAGCAATAAAGTACTTGTTGATACAATGCATTTTTTTCTCCTCTCTCCAACCTGCTTATGTACATGTTTGCTTAAGTATGAAATCCCTGTGAAACTGCATCACTCCTTTCTTTATAATAACATAATTAAGTACTCCCTAACTGCCTGGTACTAAGCCTGGTCACATAGGAAGAAGCAGAAGTAGAAATTCATTTCAGCTGAAGATTCCTTCCCCCAAAATCAAAAACCCAACATATAATGGCTTATTAATACGATCATAAATACACCAACATAACAAAATGCTACAACAACAGATGATACTGCAGCCTAACCACTGACAGACTGAAGCAGTAAAAATTCCCAACAAAAAGTGTAAAAGATGCTGAGAAATATCATACTTCTGCAAAAGCAAAATCAGGTTAGAAATACTTTGACCTAAGACTCTCCAGAATAAGAGTGTTGAAACATCATCTCAGTCAGCCTCTACAATCTATGTGACTGCAGCACACAGAGAAAACAGAAGCCTCATTTTTAAATTCAGTTTCTCCCTTGCAGTGCATCACAAGTTGTCTGGTTTTGCCTGCTCCCTCTCTCTTCTCAGAAATGTTATTTTAACTTTGCATCATAGAAAGATATGATTCCAATGTTTATACTAAGAGCTACATTTATCTTTAAGAGCAAGATGTTGAGTTTAGTTCTAATGATGAAAAAAGCTTTTAAAAAGGAAAACTTATTGCAACTCATTATGTACTGTAAAGGCCACAATTTAAGGATTCTGTAATTCCAGTGATAAACATTTTAAAGTGAATTTATAGCAGAAAATAGTTAGATTCTTTGACTTCAGTTATAATTTTCTAGTCTGTAATTTAACACTCTTTTAGTTTATATTTGCACATTAAAATATAGCATCTAAAAGTCTATCATTAAATACTTTTAATAAGTGCAATAAATAAATTTTACAGTGTGCATAAATCTAAGAACAAAACACAGCTTAAATTGTTAATCTTACACTTTTTCTCATTAATTGCAATACATAAGCATATGCTTTATACAAAGATATTTGCTACAAATAAGTATAATAAATACAGTTTACCACATGTATTAATCTTAATAGTTACAAGCTGTTAATCTTATATATTAGGTAATAATTTGCAATAAATAATTGTTTATTATCTTGATGTTTGCTTGTCCTGGGTTTTAGCAATATGCAATAAAGAAATGCAATTTTGAATAATTTGATTGTAAGACTGCTGGGAAAATACTGTAAGTTATAATTAGCTGAGGGAGGGTTTTCTTCACTAGATGAACTATAGAGATATAGTTCAATAACAAAAACATGCATTATTGCTACCATAAATAATTTAAAAAGTTAACTTCAGTTTCAAGCAATAATAGATTTTTAAAACTTAAATGCAAATAAAATTAGTAAAATATTTCACATTCTTTAGTTGTTTTATCATTGTGTTTGCTGAAAACAGCAACAAAAAGGAAAGGATTTCAGCATCTTATAATCCTTTGCACATGAATACAGCCCACATATGGATGTATACCTGTCTCCTAACAGCAATATTTACCTGTTCAAAAATAAATCCTATTTCAGTATCAAACCATGTTCTGTCCACTCCTAATATAATGTATGTTTCATCATCATTCACTAATCTTAACAGAATTTTTTTTTACATACACAAAGGATAATAATTCATCATAAATATTTGTTCATTATCCTAGAATTTTCTCACCTTGGAACTTTGCAACATGCAATAAAGAAATGCAATTTTTAATAATTCAGTTGTAACATTGCTGGGGAAATGAGGTAAATTCTAGTTAGCTGAGAAAGAATTCCATTCACCTTAGAAGGAGACTGCTGCTTCCCTGTCTTTAAAAGTTTGCTTTTAAGCAAGTAAACTTCCTCTCTTAATATCAAGTAAATAGATATGGTAAAAAACATTCCAAATGCATCACTTCTTCAGAAAGAATAGGGCAGCTAATAAATTAAATGTAATTAGATATAGGTACTGAATCTCCAAGGTGCTTGGTTTGGACACTAAAACCATGATGAGCTTCAGATACTATAAAGCTGTGTAATATTCAACTGGTCAGCATATCACTTGCATTTTTATGCAACAGCATAGTTTTGTACATGTTTCTTTTTTTTTATTCTTATGTGCTAATAATAAACCCAGAAGTGTGACCTCTCTATAAAAAAACAGATTAAAAAACAAGGTAAAGCTTTATGTAAACTCTGCTGGCCACTGGCAAACTCAGGACTGCAGCACTCTTTAATCACAATCACCCCAAAGCAGAATATGTTTATACTTTCTGTGCTCTATATGCAGCATTCAAACAGCAGACATTCCTGTCACACTGAGAAATGTCTTCTTTCTAGAGGGGAAAATTTATTATGCAATCAGAATTCACAGAACACAATCTTAAAATAGTTTTGGAATTTCATTCAACTCTGCTTTCAGTGCAGTCTCACTCTATTACCCTATTTGATTTCTCTGTAATCTGGCTCTACTTCCAATCTGTAAACCATGCAGGGGAGAAAAAAAGAATCTAAGTTACAAATGCAAGCAGTACAGGAGAAAAACAAAATCTCTCAGTAGATTTCAGTATCTCATAACTTATTACCAAGGTCATTATCCACATACCTACAGTATCTCTGAAAATCATCTATGGTTAAACATTGTTATATATAGCAGCATTTGTAAAGCAATGCCTTTACTGCCTTTACAAGAATATAATCATGCCTTTATTTTGCAATGATATGTAAATTCCAAACACTATACTACAATACTTATTGTCCCACCTCTTTACCTTGTACTATTTATAGAAACAAAATACGTTTTATTTAAACCCGATCTAAAAAGTATCACTAAATGACCCAAATTTGCTGACATACAGGATATAATGAAAGACAAACTTCTCATTTAGTGATCAGAATCTGCTGTGTGCATGTATATTTACTTTAATCTGTAAAGTCAAGATAAATAATATACCTTTCTAGAAATTTAAAATCAATTATGTTAGGGAAATCAACATTGTACTGCAGTTTAATAAAACTGCCATTGCTAACATCCTATAAAACAGTGGTGAAAGGAGAATTTATTTGCAAGTAAATTTACAAAAATCTCTTGATAGGTAAAAATTTTAAACTAACACAAATCATAAAATTGGTGCTCAAAAATCAGAAAATATTACAGGCTTAATCATCACAGAAATGGAAACGCATGAAAGTGACTAAGTCGTGGGGAGGGGGGGGAATCACTTAAATTAAAACCCAACTCCCACATTCCTTACGTGAATAACCCCATCGATTTTAATGGAACTATGTGAATAAGTAAAGACTGGAAGAGAACAGGATGAACACGGTGCCAAACCTACGATGGGAATGAATTCAGAAACTCCGTGTGTAACATCAAGGAACAATTTCCATCTAGAACTCTGGAACAGGAATAAGACACCTCAGGTACTTAAATGAATTTGTACCCAGCATGTAAAAGGAGAAATCGGAATCTTCCCTTCACTAAGGATAAAAGGAAAATATTCTTAAAATAAAAGTGGGTTTTTCACATTAGATGAAAGACATTTGTTAAACAAAGAGCTCAAGAAGTCTGCTATTCAAATGAAACACTACACTACAAAAACACAGCGATACAAGCATTATTAGAGGCTTCACAGCAGATGGAAAAGCTACTTTGTTGTAGCCTAAAGATGTAAAATGCAATACCAGTCCCTAAGTGGCACTGGTACAACTGTGGAAATCATACAACCAGATGAAGCACATAAATTTCCCATATGAACAATTGTTTTCATTTTCCTCCCATGCCACTAGATATTATAAGTGGAAAGTAAAACACAAGTAAATATGTTCATTCCACTCTTGTGATCAGTGATAAATGAAAGGCTATTGAGCCTGACAAAGGTCAACCATGGCCCCATCGCAGTTTGCTGATGCGCCGGTGTGCTGCAGGTGCGTGTGCCTCTACTCCCACCCACAGGCCACGGGTGGGATCGCTCCGTGGGTGCTTCGACCCGGACCAGGAGCAGAGCTCACGTTAGAGCACGAAATGATTTTTCATGCTGCCGTGTGTAGAAAAAAACCCCAGTGCAATAGGGTCAGTGAACAAAGATGAAAAACAGTCAATTTCTAAAAATAACAGCAACAGAGATGCAAAAAAAGCTACTGGTAAGGATCACCAGCAGCTAAATAAATACCCCCCACAAAAAACGTGGCAAGAACATTTCAGTGGTTTTTGTGGAAACAAGGCAAGATATCACATTAATTTTAAAAAAACAACCTGTTTTAAGACAACTCAAAATATTAATGACAAAGTAAAACGAAAAAATTATTTATATGCAGTTATCCTAGAAGTTTTCCTTCACCTAGGTATTTACACTGCCACATATTTTCCTTACTTTTTTAGTGTCTCAGCTGCCAGCTACAAGTCTGTGACCAAACACAGAAAACCTGTGAAAATGTGAAAAACCTAAATATACAGCTGGACTCAAAGGTAAATTTCTTAAAATTCTTAAAACTAATGAATTTGACTAATTCTGTAACTTCCTTGTCCAATATTGCCATATAAAAGAAAAACCTTAGTGAGTTATGTTAGCCAACATTTAAGCAGATTCTGAAATTTTTATTCATATAACTAATTCCTAATCACTCAACAGTATTAGTTAACTACAGCAGCAAAAGGAAGAGGCATTAAAAAAAAATTAACTTGTAATAGCCAGAATTGGGTCAATATCTTTTAGACAATTAATTTCATATTGTGAACGTAAAACTAATTCATTATTTACCACTGTTAAGCCCCATGAACAGGATTATTTTAAAAACATTATCTGTAACTGAAATAAACTGAAAATTGCACTCAGTGGAAAACAAAAACATAAGTAGGAATTCCAGAAACCTAAACATGTCTCTTTGAACTGCAAGAGATCTTTAACATTATCCATCCCTCCATCTACTTCTACGATTAAAATACTGAACTCTCCTTCATGATGCAGGTCAAAACAAACCAAAGTCAAAACAAAACCAAACCAACTCAGGCAGCACAAAAACACACAAAAAACAGGAGAGGGATATTGCAGAAGCAACTAAGACCTCAAAAAACATAGAAGTCATATAAGACTTTTTGAAGTCATTGAGAACAGGAAAGGTTTAAATTATAATAAATATGTTTGGATATTTTTTGGTCATTTATCGTGCAACATGGGTGCTCCTCTTTATTTAGCAATCTCTACATCTGCCTTAAACTAGGATGACTGTTACTTGGGCAGGAATTTACATGGTCTTTATGTTCTAGTAAATAACAGGAAAAACAACAGAGTAACTAATGAAGGAAATACTGTTATCTACACATGCTGAAGAAGTAGCATCACTGAAGGCATTAAGTCCAATTTTACTCACAGGCAGAGGCAATCCTGCAGCACAGCTGTATTTCATGGGGGGATGGCACAACTGCTGGCAGTTGGAGCACACGACTTAAGAGTGCAGAGCCTCTACCACAGATATCCCAGGGAAAAAAAAAAAAATATATATATATATATATGACCCAGGAGAAGCATAAATATATCCACACAAAATGTCTACCCTAGAAGCAAAGGCACAAATGACAATGAGGTACCTCCAAGTACTGTAAGAGAACACAGATGCCCAATTCTCATTTACATTCTTAACAACAGCCCATTTGCAGTTCCATATGAATGACAGATCAGTGGATACATTTCAGTTCATATCAAGTACACAGACTTCTCAGGTTTTAATAATTGTTCCTGGGTCAGCAGCAGCAACTTCTGTGTCCCCAGAGACATGGAAAATAATACTAGATATTTACAGGAATGTTAACGGCCATAAGAACATGGGTAGATAGGACCATTAATGTGATACTGTACATTTTCATCAGTTTGGGTAGCTCTTTGCATCATACTTAGGCACCTCTCAAAATCTGATCAAGACCTAAAAGGCAGTCATTTGTATCTTCGAGTTCTCAAACCTGCTTCAGTGCCAGTCTTTTTTAAACTTTGATCAACTCACAGAACATACTGGAGATTTCTGGCAAGGTAGCCAACAGGAGATGCAAGCAATCTCATGCACTGCAAATTAAAACAGAAACAACCAGGAGAAGAAGAAATATGCAGATTCTTGAAAGGTGAGAAAGAGCTCCTCAATTAAGGGTGATGTTCCATGAAAAATGAATGACAATATTTTAAAGAAGATGTACCACAAAAAATTCACTTCCTCTTGCAGCAGAATGAGTGAGTGCCTGTGTCCAAATTACTACTCCTCCTGGGTTTGATGAATTTAAACAAAGAAAATATCTGCAGAAAAGCTGTCAGAATGCTTCTGTGATCACTTCATCAAGAAAGGACAAACCAGAGAGAATCACACCACAACAGCTAAGAGGACTGTTCTTTAATACAGACAATCCATTAGAAGTCAAGACTGGCCTTTCTACCAGCTTGCTTCCAGATGTGCTGGCTTCAGATTAGCTCCATGGAAAACTGAAGATGAGCTAGACAAAACAATTACTAGCAATCCTTGAAGGACTGAGTAAAAACAGGACTTTTCTGACTGTCCTTGCACCTCAAAGTGGACATCAATGTGCATTTCCATCAGCTTTGCCATCACTGTAAGACCTCCCCTTCCCCCAGCCACTGTCCCCAGTCAGGGGGAAGAGATTTCCCCATTGTTAGATAGGATGTGCACCCCACAGATCATCCTGCTCAGATGCACAAACTGGATGGGAATTTTTTACAAGACTGGTTCATTTTTGTTCTGTTTACATACTAGCCAACAGAAAAAAAAAAATAAATGACAGGGTTTAGATGCAACAATGGTTACAGAAGAGACCAGTTCTATATATATATAAATACCAAGAGCTCAGTTTGAGAAAAATAACTGTTTAATCCAAGAAGTAACTCCTATGTCTTGCATTGCATGAAATAGGTCCTTGATCCCCAGTTTTCTCCACTTTCTTCTCATGACCTGCCTCCTTTCCAGCCACCACCTTCCCTGCCTCCTGTTCACCACATTGCTTCTTGCCACTTGCCTGATGCTGTCTCCTTGTCTTCTATCCTTTGTTGTTCTGACCCCTGCTGCTACCTCCCTCCTCCCCCAGCTGCCCAATTTGGCAGTGTCAGCACAGGGCCCAGCCTAATAAGCCTGAAAGAGCTTATTAATTTAGGCTTCATGCCATGCCTCGATGCTTCTGGTGTATCCCTGGTAGCTGAGAACCAAAACATACAGTAAAACTCAAAACTCTAATGTGAAATTCAAACATTTCAGAAGAACAGAACTGACACTTTCCAAGATACTTATTTTGTAGGCAAACAACATTTGAGTACCAATCCGTGTCCCTTAATCTAAAACCTCTGAAGTTACAGCAGCTCCTATTCCCTCAGTCATAGGAACTGCAGTACTTTAGCAGCAAACCCACGTTCAAGATGTTTCATCTTTACATCATGTGGGTTTCATGTACCTTAGTTCACCATCTCACTATTTAAGGGTTTCTATACAATTTCAACAAATTTCTATGCAGTTTCACTGTACAGCAAAGCTTTCAGGGAAGCCTTTTGATGCATAAAAAGGATTTTGCAACAAATAACTTTTTTTGCATACTGGATGAACACGACATTTTTTCTAGGCCATATGAGAACAATGAAAAGCACATTTTACCAACATAATTTGCTCTGTGTTAACACTTTAATTCTTTATACCTCTATGAAAACACAACAATCGCCACTACTGTCTCTGCCAAAAAGAAATACTAAATACAGTACATGAGAAAATTGCTACACAATAAGATGGATCTCTAAAAAAATTTTATATAGATTTCCTGTAGTGCCCCTGCACTATTTTCAACCCTTCTCACAGGGGATACAGCAAAATGGCAATGAAAAGTGAATTTCCTGCTGTTACAGCTACTTTGGATGTTCATGCTTCTGTTCCTGTGGAGCCAACTTGGATCAATTTCAAGAAAATAGCCTTTATCTACACTTTCTCACTGAAAACACATTTATATTTGGAAGAGATGCAGTGTTTGTCTCTGGTCAGTATTTTAATCTGCAGCATAAGTCTTGTAACTTGCATATAGTTAAAGTATAGCACACTATCAGAGAAGATTTACAAAGCAGTTTGAAGAAAATAAGTTAGAGAAGTAACTGGCTCAGAATTCTTAATATCAGTTATGCACTGTGCATTATTACATGCACCTAGCACAGTTTTTATCTGTTGAAGCAGAAGTGGAAGATTAGTATCATCAAAATACTGGTCTGAAGATGCATTTTCATTTGTAGATCTGTGTATTCCAAATTTATCAGGAATGAGAGAATCTCTGTAGCACTTAATCCTAATCCAATTGCCAGGTGTAACAATACTCATTCCTAAATATTATACTGAAGTTTATGGCCCATTCTTGTCACCAGGAAGACAATGAAAAAATTGGATTATTTGTTTTAGGATACATTCAAGCAACTTAATGCACAAAGCAGCAGCACAGAAATGTACTTATTACTCTTTCATTGAGGGGCTGTTAAAAACTGGTAAACTGTAATCTCACAGCAAAAGAGCATAAAGATACATGAATACATTCATACCATAGCTAATCCTACCACAGTTTGTACTTAAAATTTTTAAAAATAATAAAATCAGCAGAGAGACTTAAGGGGTTAAAGACCAAGACACCTAGTCAGTTTGCAAGAACACCTAGCAGGGTACCAATGAAATTTAAATCAGCTACATAGCTTTTGTTATGTTCAGAGACAGTCAACACATTCATTACCTGGCTTTTACTACTTAAAATGTGTTAGAAAAAAAATGGAAAGGAATTTTATAAACTGTACACTCAAAATAGAGGCACCTATTGCATAATTAAACCTGGAACAAACCACAGCATCTCTGCAAAAAAGGACTCTAAAAGATTTGTCTAATCAAAATTTTAGCTCAGACTTTCATATAAGGCTCCAGGAGACTTAAGAGTTGATCAACAATAGCCTCACTAGGTCTTTGTTCCAGCACAAATATAGATTTAAGATGAGTTTCAATATGATTATGCACCAGAATGAACAGACTAATTCCTAAACTGTAAGTCAGCATTTCCTTAACTGTTGTACGTGAACACACTTTTCCAAAAGCCTTATTCCCACTTTGAATGCCAGCTCTCTGGAGGAGCAAAAATTAATACACTGATGCTATTACACAATTCTCAGTTGTAGAGCACATAGCAATAGTTGTAACACAAACATAGCAAAAGAAACAAGCTTCTTGAGCTTGCTTCATGCAATTTCACACCACTTCCCAGGTATTTAAAAGAAAAAAAAATAGTAGAAACAAATTACTTCAATTACTGCTAAAACTTGGACGTGTCTTTTAATAGAGTTCAAATACAAAGTTCAGGAGGTAGAGTTTCCATACACTCCATAGATCTCCTTCTTGAATATACAATTCAAAAAAGCCCCAAATTGCTATTGCTATCATGATAAACATTGGAAGGTTCTGCTTGACCTTTTATTAACATTTTTCTATACCAATATGGTTCCTTTGTTACAAGCACCCTAAGGAATTATGAAAAATACTTTTTTCTGCAGTTTAGCCCATGTGCACTTAATAGGCTCACAAATATAATACCATTATAAAAAAGAAAAACTGCCAACACTGCTAAAAAATTGTCATAACACTAAATTATTATATAAATATAAAAGGAGTATGTCTGTAAAATATTCACTCAATGAACATCCCAAGGTGATGATTTTGCTATGTTGTTTTTATTCCTAGGAGATCCATAACACATTTGGATATGCCACATGTCACCACATGAATCAGGCAGTTAATGCATGTGCTTTTTAGAAGCAGAGATGTCTTCCCAATAGAATGTGCTATAAAAAAAAATGTTGAGATTCTGCTTTGTCTGATAGGCATAATTTAATGTCTTGCTTATAATGCTGCATCTTAAGGAAAAATGTGCACTGTCTTGTGTAGTTATTTACAATATATTACTAAATCTATGCAAATATATTTCCCCAAGCTTGGTATTATATAACAAAGGTCAACAATGTTTGAAATATTTTCAAACACATTCCTAATATATTTTGTACATAGCACTAATGTCCCGTGTACATACATATATCTTAATATATTTTCAAATATTTCTATTCATTTTATCTTGCTGTAGATTATTACAACAAATCCATGGGGGTTTTTTGCTTTAAAACTATAGAAATTAGCCTATAAAACTGTAGGCTAACATTAAGAATGTCAATTATACATTTCTTAACAATGCATCACTTATAATATCAGCACCAACATTTAAACAGAAGACACCCAAATACTATTTATCTGCCCTATTTTAGGATAAATATTCCTCTGTCCTTTGTGAAAAGTCCAGACATACAACTCCATTCAAGTGTTCTCACCATTTCTACCTTTATGTCCACATTATTGTCGAGAACAGGTTTTTTTTTCCTACAAATGAAATGGTGTCCTTGATTAGCAGCTTGTAAAAACCTATACACCTCAGAAAGCAGAAGTTTTGAAGGACATACAATTTTTTCCATTTTTTCTTTGGATTTTTTTTTTCTTTTTTTTAATATAATGCATGTTAGGAACACCATGCATTTTCTCTGCAGAAACACGGATGCTTTTTTAAAATTCAGGACTTAAAAGTTGAAATATAAAAGTGTTCCTATGTACATGAAATACCCCTGAAATGCTGAACAACTTTTCTGTTGCCCTGTCAAGTAACTGACACCTTTCCAAATTTTACCAACTTAGATTTCAAAATAGAAGTTGTAAAAACTAAACATAGTCAAGCTGCACATATGAAAGAAATTTTTTATATCTATCCAAAGCGAGTGCTGTATCTGATAATTTCAGCAGAGGAATTAATGCATTTTAATATTCATTAATAGTGCTACAGATGCACAGATCTAAAAAAGATCCTTCTATTTTGATGGCCAAAAGGAGCTGCATGATATGTAGCCCGATTTATTTTTGCCACACCACTTCAAGCCAGATCAAACTAAATTGCTACAAGCAGTGAATAGAAAACAGGTTAAAATTTGCCCTTCTTACTACAGAATGAATACAGCAAATTTTTTTTCTTGTGTATCCATTGCTAAGAAATTCTGACAGTCACTTTTCCAGGAGAGGCAAGGTGACATCCCATGAAGCACATTGGTGAGTGCCAAGCATATCCTGGGTCAGCATGAACTGTTCAGTTTCCCATGTCCCAGTTGCCATGTATTTACTTGTCACTTGCAGACCAGCTCTGTTATACCATTAAATACCAGGTATAGCACTCGACTCAGAAAGTACCAAGCAAGATTTAGCCAACTACAGCTACATTATACAAGGGGATCCAGAAGCATTTTCAAGCTGTTTGTGTAGTTGTACACCATGGCCAGATCCCAATTCCACCCCTAAAGCAAAGGTCAGATAGGAGCCAGGGTATTTGGGAATGTTATGCCTTTTGCTTATCTGTTCAGGCTATACACTTACCCTTCCTAGCATCTCTGCAGACAGTAGGCAAAACCATTCATTCCACTGCCTAATTGCTGGCATTGAAGCAGAAAGGATTCTCCATCACTTACCCATCATTCGGGTTGCACACATGGATTCTTAGCTCAAGTGACTGGGTCAGATCAACAATTATCCTGTCTCCAGTAGTGGGTGGTGGAGACATCAGTAGAAGGAATGAAGAAAACAGGGCCAGGATGAGATACTTGCCCATAATACTCTGCCTGTCTTCAACCCTTCTCAAATCAATTTCTTGTTTTTTTCATTTCATCTCAAATCTCTCTATTGCCACTCTGTATCTTTTCAAAGCATAGCCCAGCATCTTATGAATTATTTTTGATATGTAATATCATTACTCTGATGTTTCCATTCTCTATGTGCAGTTAGTTTTTATTGGAGTCAATGTTTTAGCTTCTAACATGTTTCAGTCATCTGATTTTTACTCAATTCGTTCACACCAGTTCTTACCCATTTTATTTAATAGTAACCACTTCAATATTACCTATACTTGTTTTTCAACTAGTGACAAATTAATTTCAAAAAATTATACAGTTGAATTGTAATTCTAATCCAATCAACTGTAATAACTTCCATTCTGGAATTCTTTTGGGGGTCATAGTTTTCACAGAACAGTTATCTATTTTTGTGCATGTGATGCAGTTTTCATTTTCAAATCAAATAGTATAGTTTGCATGTAATTAACTATATCTAAACTAAATCAACACTACATGCAAAACCACATTGCCTGGCAATATGATGGAACTCAACCCTGTTTTCACTTACACATTTCTCACATTGTCTTCAAGAGTGGAGTTTACTTCTTAGCATTATTCTCTCACGTACATCAACATCACTGCAAAATTTCACAAGGCTCAGTCTCCATTTGACAAAGGCCAATATTTCTTTTCATGGGAGGGAGACCCAGTAACACCACTCTGCATCTCTTTACACTTCTGTTCACCCAGTTATAACCCATACCGGCAGTTTCTCTATGATACATCCCAAATCTCCCCCCAAAACCCATAGTCCAAAAAGATTATATCCCCAATAAAGCTGCTTCACCTTGAGTTTCTCTTTGCTGCATATTAGTTCAGAGGAGGTACAAAAGCAGCTCCTATCTTTGAGGTTGGGAACATCTGCTTCCTTTCTCCTTTGGTACCAAACCTGCCCTACCTGTTTTGACATTTTTTCACTATTTTCTACCCAAAGGAAAGAGAAGGAGATAGTAAATTTGCAAAGACTCCAGAAGTCCTTTCAAATAAAAATAGTCAAACCAAAACATTAGCCATTCTTGTGTAGGGCTTTAGCCAGCCTCATCACAAGCAACAGACTGCCTTAAGATAGGGAAGTTTCATTTTCAGAATCCTTAGGAATAAATCTGCAAAATATGAGCTTTGCAGGAAATTAGGAAACAGTTAATCATACACATTTGGTGGTGAAGGTATGGCAACCAGAATCTATGGGTCTATTTAAATAATGAATCATTTTGATATTATACTTCAATAG
The DNA here is from genome assembly GCF_003957555.1 of Calypte anna. NCBI lineage: Eukaryota > Metazoa > Chordata > Aves > Apodiformes > Trochilidae > Calypte > Calypte anna. Next base: position 9,724,385 of record NC_044257.1, read on the forward strand.
TAAACTAATTTAGCCAACTAATCTTATTTTCTAAATACTGTTAGTTGCTATCAGTCAGATGATTTTTCCAGACACTTACATAACAAGCATTAAAAAGATACATTTAGCAGCTACAATTGTTAACATAACAAAGGCTACAGAACCCAGACGTTATTGCATTCTCCCAAAAGTACTTAAATAATAGCCTAAAATCTGAAGAATTACTTTAATACTTCAATAAAAATAACCCAATTCAAAACATTTTCAAGGAAACAGAGCTTCTAGCTCTAGGCTACCGAATAATGGCTGAAAGAAAGTATATAGCTTGTCACTTCTGATTAGAGAACTGTGCCTCTGTGCTTTGAATGAGAGGCATGTCTGGTAATAGGAAGTGCAGATATTAAATTTAATAAAATAACGTGGAATACGATATATATGAAACTTGACCAAGTATAGCACAAAATGTAACATGCATTACCCTGCTCAGTCAACTACTGTGGCCTAGACATAATGACAGACTTAATTTCTATTTTCCAAGGAGAGTACTACAAACATATAATTTTCAGATTATACAAATATTTTCACAAACTACAAAAAAAAAAAAAAAAAGTAAATGAAATTGCCTTACAAATCTACATGAGTACATAATAGCAGAAAATTGCTAGACTACAAAATGCTCAGCCTTAAAGTCCACAGAAAGACATTAGGTCGTGTAAATAATTAGTTACAAAGACTCAGATGCTAATACATCATGGTACCATGTGACCCACAGCACGTTTCTTTGCGGCTTTAAGGATTCACTCATCTGGGGGTTTTATTTGTTGTGTGTTTTGGGCTGGTTTTTTGAGTACGATCAGGTTACAGCATTTACACATCACTTATGAAGAAGGAAGTGCCTTATCTCTGTTAATTCTAGAATTCCAATGCAAATCGTAACAGCTTTGTCTTTCAGTACAATTACCCTCAGCATGCACTTTCACAATTAAATAATGAGCTCCATATAGTACCTTCCATTCCCTTTCTAACACAGAACTCTGCTACCTGTGATATGACACATAAGGGATTTTAAAACTATTCCAAGAGCTAATCCCAGAAAACCCTGAATTAAAGTTCTTGTTTTCATACTTCACTTTCAAAATATTTAGAACTTTGACAGATATGACATTATGTTTTCATTAAAACAGCTGATTTCAAAATGCTGCACTGTGCAAAAACACCATAAACAGTTTATGATGAACTGCCACACTCTTAATTAAAACAATAAATCCAGTGCACAATATTTGTGCAGCCTCTGGTTTGACCTTTGCCTCTTGCTATCCACTACCAAAGCTGCTGCCTCATTCTGTGCACCAGATGTAGAAGGTTTTAAACCATGATCTGAAAGGCAGTAAAGATAAAATAAGAGAAAATGTGCCATTACTCTTTGCAGTTATGATTAATTCAGTTCATATTTTACAATCTGGTTATAGAGTAAAACTGCAGCCTTTACATCAAGTATTTGCCATTCAATATACCAAATATATAAAAATGCCTGATACTTTAGCAAACAGCACAAGGCTAATTCACAGCCACCATAAGAAGGGCAGAAATAGAAATAAAATAAAAATTAAAAGCCCACAAATCCAAAAACACAGTAATTAGGTACCCATCTAAAACAATGAAGCTATCTCAGCCTCTTGATGGTCAGTCTTGGCAACTGCATCTGTTACAACAAAACAAACTAATGCTTTCCCTTACCCCTCTACCACCCTATTTTAGATGAAAATATCCTTTTGAACTACAAGCCTGCTCCACAAATAGAACCCAAAGGTTCAGCATTACTGTGGCATGCTGTAATGATCACAGATTTGTTGTGTTTTCCTGGAAACAAAATCAAATGCAAAAAACCACTAAAGACCTCTGTACAGAAAATGAGCTAGAATCCCAAACTACAAGATGGTATAAGCAGAAATCTTACAGAAAATATAACTTTAAAAATCTTTATCCTGAAAATGCTTACACACTTATCAGTGCATCACTACAACCCACTAGCTTTGCACACAGTAAACCCTGCACAAGTATACAAAGCAGTCTGCTTGGCAGATTCACGAGGTTATTTGTTGCACACTTCATAGTTTCCCTTTCTGTCAAAAGGGATCAGTTCACCAGACAGTGTTAATATAGTTCATTATCATCTTTATGGGAAATCAGCATTAACCAGATTTTTTTCCTTAAGATGAAAAATAAAAAACACTCTTCATTCCAAGAATGAAATACTCTTGAAGACTAGGCAAGAAATAGGAAAAAAAAGTAAAAACATCAGTTCCTGATATACACCATGCTCCTGAAAAATAGTAACCAAGGAGAGAAGCATTTGTAAACTTCTTCATTTAACTTAATTCTATTACCTAAACATTAAATCTATTTTAAGTGCTGTAAATTCCTTTTCATTCTCTTGGGTTGCTTTGTATGTTTTAATGAGGCACTGTTAGCTAAAAACTCAAGATTCTTCCTAGGTCACTACTCTGCAAATATCCATAGGCCTGAGTATTGTAGATATCAAATTCTGTATGAAGAAGCTTGACTGCTAGAATGTGTCAATCATGACCATACCAAAGAGCAGATTATGAAATACATTCAGAAAACATCGAGTTTTTTCCACGGCCAACCATAAAGTTTGTGATATTCTGTTGAATGGTCAGCTCTTAACAAATGATTAGGGATGACCACAAAGAAACAAAAAAAAAAAAAGGAGAAAAAAAAGAAAAAATTATCCTTTCCTAAGATTCTTGATTATGAAAGAAAACTAAAAGAATAACATACCCCAGCAGCCCCTGAACTCACAAAGAAAACAGAGAACAAAATGTATTCTGCATTATAATATCTTCATTTTTATGAGAGTATCATTAGGATAAAATAAGTAGGCCATATTTATGACACAAAAATGTCTGGAATTTGACTACTTACTACTCTTCCACAGCTTTCATGGAAACTTTCAAAGTAAAACAAAAGTCTAAATCATCACAAAATAATCACTATTTTATCAAGCAAACCTTCCTAAATCTCTCCCCCAAAAATGCATTTTTTATATTTCAAATACACATATTCATAAATTCCATGCACATACCCGTTCCTTTGGAAAGAATTAACTGGTTTCCAAGCACAAGTAGGAAAACAGGAATGGAAAGAACTCACAGGAATTGTAACCACTGCAGAACTAAGAAACACCCTTATAAGCTCTTTATTTTCCCCAGGTGATTTGTGATTGCAGCACCAGTTGTACTCACTTAAGTCTAAAGAGGTTCCGTAGCAAATGTTAGGACCAGGTGAGGAAGGGAGTTGATGTAAATTAAGATTGAGACTTTTGCCTTAGCATTTAAAAAAAACAAAACAAAACCAAAATCATCACAGAGTCTGTTTACTTCTCCAAGTTATAAAGTGAAAAAAACCTCTGCGAGTCTGGTCTGGATTTACGTTACTGCTACTTCACCTGAAACCTTGCAGTTGCCCCTTGTAACACAGCAAGATAACAGCAACCAGCTTGATTACCTAAGCAAAAACCCATGAGTACCAAAACTCCTGCAATGATTTAGCCAATTAAGGAACCTGGAGCCAGAATCTTACACAGCTGGTGAGACCATTTCCAAATAACTGACTAAAACTTAATGCTTTCACAATATGAAATTATTCCTACCAGGGTACCAACCATGATGTTTCATGAACATCAGAATTACAGGACAGCATTTTCAAGATGTAATTACATCCTATCGTAGCTTTTTCCAAATCAGAAATCTCGACCCTGACTACAGCAAACTTACCTGCTGTGAGGCCCATTCAGCAGAACTGTCTTGGCCTCAAACAACAACAGGCAAGTTGAATGTTGGGCATAGATTCCTGATAAGCACTGGGACTGGAAAGACCAGGTGAGGGGTCTCACCCAGATGAAGCCAGCAGCAATTGGACGGTGGAGGTAACCGGGAAACTCCCAGCTAAGGACAGGCTAACGACCAGGACTGGATAAGGGCCACTCCAGACAGTACCCTCAGGCCATTATGATGGGGCATGATAGCAACATTCCTGAAGTTTGGAAACTCCAGGAGCATGTAAGGAAGTTCAATCAAATTCAAACCAATGCGTTCAATCATCACCGCCTAAAACCGGACTAGCCCGCCCGCCCAGGGACAAGCAGCATTGGGACTTTGGGGGATGCTCGGGTGGAGATACTCTTATCTCTCTCCCTACCTCTCCTTCTCTCTCAACAAAGTTGCCAAATCTTTACCAGGTCACTTCATATTGTTGTCCACCACATAAAGCTTTCCACTTGCACCTGACCCTTCGTGGTTGGACTTTGTTCTTGCGGGATCTGAATATTAAGTTATAGTGACCACAGGGTGGATGGTAAAACCTGCCAAGTTAAAACTTTGTAATGAACACACATGAAACAAAAGAATCATCACATGGATATCTTCATGTGGACAGCAAAATGCAAAATTGAAATATGCCCTCCTGGTAAAGATCTATTGCAAAGAAAGTGAACATTAAAACTTCAAAAAAAACAGTTCTAACACTACTTGAATGTTTGCCACTAACATATTTCCTGTAATCTAGTTCTAAGAAATACCTAGAACATTTTAGTTGAAACACTAAAATTTCAAACTCAAAGAACTTGCAAGTTTTATTTCATAACACTGAGTGTAATTTAATAAAGTTTCAAGACTCTGAAAAGGAAAGGTTGGGAAAAGTTAAGGGTGATGTACAGGCTGCTGTAACAATATCTGCATGCCTGCAGCAGAAGAGTTCATCCTTCTGGGAAAAAAAAATAACATTGTTCTACAGAGTACCTTGCATAAAGCATGAAATTTAAATAAGCTTTAAATAGGAATTTTGCCTACTAATTCACTCCAGCCTCTGGCAGAAGCCTTTCTGAATAATTTTTATTATTATTATCCCATGCAAATACTATTTTGCCTTCCTTTTCCTTCCTAGAGAAAGAAGTTGGTCAGTTTTGACAAGATTCCTGATGTAGGCACCCTGACACAAAATGGCCATGCATAGCCAGTTAAAGTGTTGGAGCTCTGATTCATAAGGAACAGTGAATACATAACAGAAAATTTCTACTACTGCCACATCTATAGAAGCATACAGATTAACACAGGAAACAAGAAAGCAGACAGCAAACCCCCCCACACACTCTCCTTTTCAACCATGAAACAGCTGCATGGTTATCTCCTGCTGGATCACACAAACAGTGCATATATGTGCAAAGAAAAGTGGTGACCAGAAGGATAAAAGAAGCAAGACTAGCCCTCAGCAGCCTGGTTGTGTGACAAATCCTGAAGCAACCACAATTACTCCAAATTAAAGCCACAAGCACCTGAAGAACTGAATAAAGTCAGATAAGGGTATTTCCATGAGGTCAGCTGAGAGTCAACCAGCTGGAAATGATCATTATAGATTCAGCATGATACAGAACCACAAGACTACATTCTTGTAACACTTTTAATGTTCCTTTAAAAGGAAGAATTAAGAATTAAGTATGTGGAGAGAAAAATACAAATTCACCTTCCCAGTACTTTTTTCTTTGTATTTTCTTTCCCATATTTTCTTTCCACATTGTGACAACACCTGAACCAGAAAAAAATAAATTTAATTTTATATGAAGTTGCTATTTCATTAAAAAACAAAGTTCACACGCAACAAAGAAACCAGTGAACTGCTCAAATTTTTTTAACTAAATTTAACTAATTTTTTTTTAACTAGATTTTCAGAGCAAGCTCTTTTCTTCATATTAGAGATATTGAGATATTGGAACTGAAGGTTCCAATACACCTCTAAAACAAGAGACCATAAATGGATTACTAATTTTAAAATAGTCTTAATACCAACTGACTGAATCAAACAGTTCACAAAGGTTTGTTCAGTCCATACATACAGAGAGATGACATCTGTTTGTCTTCAGAGACACAATCTGTGTTTGAAAAGTGCTCACAAGAAACTATTAACATTGCCAGAAATAAATCTATAACAAGAAAAAGTCTGTGTTCTCCTAAAGCTAAAAAGATGAGGCAAATTTTTTTTAATTAATTTCTGCAAAGAAGTATTAGCAATTATATAAAACTTACAGAGACATATTGAATGTGACCAATAGCATAAAAATTCAGAATTATGTATTGCCAAATTATTCTTTGAGCTGAATTTTCATACTTTCTTCTTTATCCTGACTTGAATTGCAAAGATTTCAAGAACTGGAGTAGGTTAAGAAAAATAAAATATATGCTTGAGTCACAATATTCTTTAACCTTCTATCAGAGACCTGGCAAGAAAACTGGGTATAAGAAGATCAGCATGTGAAAGATAGCATCCATTAAGGTTTATGCTGCAATGGCTTTAGGTTTCATGAATAACAAAAAATGAGCTCAGTCAAGAAAAGTGGCTGAATAAAGTTAAGGAGAAATACAGTATCTGCACAAGGCCTGAGAAGTCCACCTTCCTATGAACTCAGTTAACACTGTTTTCCTATTACAAAAGCAATAAATTACTATAGTATAATTTTAAAGCAGCTAGATGAAAAAAAATAGAAAATGACAGGTTAAAATCTACATTTTACATATCATTACAGTCAGGTAATGAGACTCTTCTTACGGGGAAATGTATTGAATGCATAGAATGGAGGATTTAACTGTAACCAGTAGGAATTAACTGGTATGTTCAATGAATTTTAACTCAGTAAGTGCACAAATATCTGTAGAGGTAAGAAATATGTATTGCAACATGGGAGTAGGAAGGAAGAAAACTGACATTTTTTACAGCCAATATAACCAAGCTTTTCTTCCACATTCATTAGATGAATCTCAACACCTAATCTAAATATCGTAGATATTCCCCTAAGAGCTGCCAAGTGTTTCCAGTGCTAACAAGTTTACCTACTTTATCAAAATTAGTCCAAAACAGTAAATCTCTTTTATAGACAATGAGTAGTGTAACCCTTTCTACTTCTCAGCTCAATTATCAGCTTTAGGAATGACAAAGATACATGCTGAGTACATCTGCATACCCATGAAAAGTCTACAGTGGTCCCAAACATCAGATGTACCCTTGAACTCATAGCAATTGCAGGTGATTAGTTGCTACATGCAGGTGAATGATTTAAAAAGCCAGCTCTGAAACTATCTGAAAGAGAATTAACTTTTAATTATGTCGAGTAACAATCACAAGTCTTTGAAAAAAAAAAAAAAAAAAAAAAGATATGTCTTTTTGGTAAGGTTATCAACTGATCATCTGTCATATTTATATGACTGTAAATAATCATCCTTTTTAAGAATAAGGAAAAGGACTCCTGTTTACTGGGATGACTAAAAAAACCATTGAATTCATTATTTTCCTAGTGTTTTCATAACTTCTGTTTGAATACATACATTAGACACTCAGTTATAAATAAGAAGACAAGAATCTTGCAGTAAGGTTGTGACTAAAATTCTCCTTGAATGAACAATTGTCAAGGCTTAACACTGCTCAAACCAGGACAACAATCATTGTCTTTTTGAAAACAACCCAGAAAATCCCAAATGTCATGCTTGGAACTACAGAAGGCCATTAATAAAGATATTATCTTTGTAGGTAAATGGGAACCCTTTCTGTACCTTGTGAAAGGGACTGATCCCATTCAATATTGATACATGAAACAAGCAAGTAATCATAGTGAATCACAATGAAATAAATAAATTTCATTCTAAATCCAGTTATTTTCTTCTTTAACAGCTCTTTTTGTTTTTCCAGCACTGAGGAAAGTGGAAATGCACAGCTGTCACCCAAAAGAACGATAGAGACTGCTTCAAACAAAGACAACTGGCTGAGGCAAAGAAACTGAGACACTCAGTCATTTCAGTTGTGAGCCTTAGTTTGTACTGTAGCACAAATAAGCAGTGCCAAATGTGAACAACTCAATACAAGTTCTGAAACTCAAGTTCTGAAAACTTGGAATTCTTGATTTGAATTCTGTGGGTAATATCTGAGACCAAAAATGCAGATTTCATGAAGATTTTTCCTGAGTTATACATGAAAATATATACTTTTTTTTTTTTTTTAGAATTAACAGAGGCTTTAAGACATCACTCCAAGATTTAATATACTGAAAAATCAGTGTCATTATACATGGAAAAGCACCATTTTAAAAAATCCCACAAAATGAGCTGTAGTTCATCTTTATTAATGTGTCTTATACTAAGTTCCACTAGTGGGGCAGTAAAAAAAATAAATGGATACATCTACACCTAATTTTTAATGTCTTTTTCACTGCCATTGTAAGACTAACATATTCTCCTTCTCAACTTTTTTCTCTTTTTTTTTTTAATTGTGGTGGAACTGCAGGGAGCAGATGCCTTGAAGTGGGGGCACATACCGAGCCTGACCTCCCTATGAACAGCTCTGAATTCCCTGATCTTGTTATGAATATTTTTTCTTGAAATGCAAAGCTGCAAAATGCATGAAAACTAAAGTAATTCAATTAAGTATCTATTCTGAGCTGGAAAAGACCATTTTGTTAGAACCAGCGGAGCATTAGTTTAACCCTGGTGCTCAGAATTCCCATGCAAGTCAGCACATTAAGCCAGCTCTTCAACTTAAGAACAATTACTGTCATTTATCAGCCTGAATAGCAATAATGCACAAATCGACAGCTTTCAAGAGGCAAAGAGCAGTGCTAGGTGTAATGATATGCAAAGCCACAGCACTCTACATTTTGAACTGTCTTCAGACCATCAATACATCTCCAAGTACCTACAATTTATCAATACAAATGCGGTACCCAATGAAGGCAGGACCAAAAAGATAAATATGAACAGGGTGGAATAAAAGGTTCAAGAATGTGGAATTTTATAATGATGAAGCACACATCACATTCTTACAGCATTTTACATGTAGTGACCTGATCACATCACATTTTATTCACCAAGAGGAAACTAGGACAAGAGAGAATCTTTCTTTCAGGTAGTTGTAAGCAGATGCTTTGCTTTTTGCTTGTTTTTGTTTCTCCTTTCTTTTCTTTTTTTTTTCCCTGACATTTCTATTTCAAACATCCATTTACACAGTAGTTACACAGATACAGTTACTTTACTGAAATATATAATTAACATATCATTAGTTTTATCTCAGAAAAGCTCAATAGATACAGTAGGCATCATTTGAGTTTCACTGTTATAAATCTATTTTAGTAGCAATTGAAGGATTAAAGGAACACTTGAAATTACCTAATAGTATATATACTAAACAGCATTCTGCTGATGAAAGACCTAAGAATACAGAACTTATTTCCTCTGTATTTTATCTAATTGTGGGGTGTTTTTTCTTTTTGTATTTTTTTTCTTTTTTAACATAAATAACTCCTTTGTGAATGGATCCTTTCAGTCACTAGAGCAATTGCATTCAGATTCCTATTTTCATATAGGAAAAGGTAAGGGTAGGCAGGTAAGGGCATTTGGATTAGCAATCAACATATCAAGAAAATAAAAAGACATTTCTATGTTTTACCATGAGGAAAAAAAAAAAAAAAAAAAAAAAAAAAAGGATTATAATTACTTTACCTGCACATCTAGATGTTCTACCTGAAACTGCTAGTTCTGTAGAACTTCTGCATTTTCTGCTCCTCATTTTCAACTACTACAACATGTAAACTGTTATACATAGTCCTTTCTTGATTCAAGAATTCAAGGTGTTCACTTGAATTAAACATCCACTTTGAAATCTATTTCACAGAGGTTATATCACCATGCTAGCTATTTTTCCTGAACTATTTCAATCTTCAGAAAGCTTTACTGTGTTACAGAAAGTACTAACATCTCCATATGGATAAAATGAAGTGTGAGCAGAGCTGACAGAGTGCTTTGCCAAAGATAAAAGACTATCCTGTAGTTGAAGAACAGAGATCAAGAGCTCTGGGGTTTACTCCTAGTTTTGCTAAAAACTTCTCATATAATCTGGAACACATCACTAAAACCTGTGCTTCCTCAGTTCCCCCCCAAAGACAGCTCTTTTTCTAGACACAGAGAATAGTTTTTTCAGGGGACAGATGACAGTTATTGATCAACAGAAAACAGAATGTCATGATCCATGAACATCTGTGTGGTATTCCTCAGCAGAGGTGTGGAACGATACTGCCTTCAGACTTCAGGAGATAGAGTTTGCACAGTGACCCAATTCATCATATGATACAGCTCAAAGTTGAGAGGATTTAACAGGAGCTTTCACATTATTTAAAACACATTTTAAAAGCAAATACAATTTCCTCCTGTTTTTACTGTCTTCCCAGAATTCATTCATCTTCCTCTAACTGTAAGGGGATATTTTTTTTAGTTTAATAAATATTTTTAGTTTATGTTACTAGCATTCAGTAATTATGAGAAAATACTGCAAGCTTAAAACCCAAACTTTCAGGATACTAATGGAAACTAAAAGAACTTAAATTGGTTTTGAAAATTGTTTTAAACCAATATAAATTTTTTATCTGAAATGCAAGGGTCATTTGTCTAGAATGTCCTTGTAAATAATGGCTCTAAAACCACAGTGATGGTAGAGACCTTTCATCTCCATAACTCCTTCTAACATCCTTCTGTGGATGTCACTATTGTTATCAAGCTCTATTGCTTCTGTCTAAGAGCAGTATCAGATATGCAAATGTACTATAAAAATCCAAGACATAAAACATTACATTGATAATAAATAAATACACTACTCAGAAGAAGAGAAAACTCACAAATAAATGTGTAACATGAACAACCTAAATGACAATATTTTGTCAGATCCCTTTGTTCATTTCTTATGTCTAAGTAGACTGAGAGTTTGATCAAAACTTCTAACTTTTTGTTTGAAAAAGCACAGAAAGATATTCTGGAGTGAGACAGTAATCTTTGGATCAAAAAACCTCAGATTTATCTGTTCCTTGGCTGAAATAAGCAGGCAGCAGGATTTTTAGTGTAAAGATCTTAACTGGAAATCTGGGTATTCTTTTAAAAGGAAGTATTCCTAAATACAGTTCTACAATACGGTATTTCATACTGGCATGTGGATTTAAATTGCCTGGAAAGATGTTACCACCATTTTATCCCTGTTTCTATTGAGTGTACCACAAAATACATACAGAAGAGAACATGGAAGAAAAAGCAAACAAAATGGGAGTCAAACACTCTCTAACTGAAGAAAACTTTGACTCTTTTTTTTTATTCTTCTCTTTGAAGTATTCATGCAGTAATTTAGAAGAGACTGCAAACTCAGAAACTGAAAAGAACAGAGGGCAAATCAGGGATTCAGATCAAATGTTGATATATTTAAGCACCCTGTAACCCAAAGAGGAGTTTTTTCTTCAATGTCATCTTATTACACTGCAAGGGAGGAAAACAGACAGTTCAATCACAAAATCATAATGCTTAAGCAGCATGAAATCATAAAGCTAGCAACAAAACAGGTGAAGCATGCTACCTTTATGATTCATATGCTTCCTTTCACCCTAGCACAGTATTGGTTTACTGATAGCCCTAAATGGCCAGTCCCTGGTGGTCTCTCCAGCACAAGAGGAGTGAGCAGTATTATCCTTTTGGGTGTACTTACTGTACTGCACTCCATCATATAAAAATAATGCACATGAATAGTTAAACTGTTTATCCAACTGTACACATAGGTAGCAAGCTACCATAAATAGGGTTGTTTAGCAACATAAAGCTCAATGCATACAAATAATCTTTACTGTCAGATTCCAGATCCATTGAAACTGGTATACTGCTACAACGTAATTTGGTGATTTCACTTTGCTACAGGACATCCCAATTTTCCTAAATGAACTAAAATAAATTATTTGCAATATCATATCTATGAAAGCAAGTCTAAAATGTGGACTTTCTTTGGTCACTTATTTTCTAATAATTTTTTCAGATCTTGTATGATTCTGAGATCACCAGTATTGATATTCTCAAAAACCTGGTGGGCAAGAGCACCTTCAGAGGTGTTTCCTTAAGATTTACTCAAGTGTAAATCCAGAGGACAAACAACTCAGAGAAAACTCTCAATTTCATCTTGTGCCTCCATGTGGTGAAATAGGCACTTCCAAAGATGCTAAATTGAAACTAGAACACCACAAAATAAATTTGGATGTTTCCTCTTTGCACTGAAGCTGGACTCAACATAGAGCTGAGGAGGCAGCAGAAAGAACAGCTTTGCTCACCTCAGATGTCGTGCTCTTCAGCATCTGCAGCCACTCATTTGAGTAAAGAATTAACTTCCAGAATTCAGCTCATCTTTTACTAGGACAGATCTTACTGATACAAGTCAATTCCCAATAAAGAATAATATTTTCTGGAGTAGTTAAATAATCTAAAAGAAGTGCCGCTCAATACCTTTTTACAAATTTTAACCATTTGTCTCCTATAGTAATGTGCTCATTACCAGGTAAGCACACCTACCTGCTCTACTACCTGCTGTTGTCATCAATAATGCATAGTATCAACAAAATTTCTAAACTGCTTTCATAACATCATTGTTCTCAAAAGATTATTTGAACCAACTCTTCCTACGTACCATGAATGTAACAATAATTTCTTTTTTGAAATGTACTTGGAATATACTTTACCCTAAAATATGAAACTGCTTGAAGTAAAAAAAGAAATTAATAAGGAAGAAACTAATGGAATATTTGCATTTCATTTTCGGAATGCTAATTAGAAGTATTCAGAAAGGCTACACTTTTTCTACACTTTTTAGTATTTTCTATCTTTGTCCTCAAGTCTCAACCAAAAATTCTTCAGTTTCTCTTTCCAGCCAGAAGATGGAGTCACTGTTTCCTTAAAAAGATCTTCATCACCCATAGGACCATTGGGTCTAGTTCCTATGGCTGTGCCAGCTTCCAACAAGGTAAATGTTAATAACCATACTAAAAGTTTGAAATTATCCAGAATTTTGAGGCACTGATCCTGCACAGTACAATACTGTTGACTTTGCATTCTGTGATTCCATGACTCAGTTGAAAGCCACAGTAATAGAGGTAGTCATCACAGATGCCAAGGAAATTAATGTATTCCTATCAAATGACCCAAAAGTAAGACAAGATCAACGTGAGAGTTTACATCAACTCTGGTTTTAAATCAGCCACCAATTAAAATACTACTGTACTCCTTAAAATGACTGATTAGTAGTAAAAAGCTGGCTCATGAGCTACAGATTTCACAAGTAGACAAACTGAAGAGAATTTTACTATACATTGACAAAATGGATTTTTACAGATATTTTACATTTTTTGAATCACTCATGGAGTAAATAAATCACCAGCATATCAAAACTCTATATAGTACTAAATATTCTAGATCTTAGAATATTTTTCCTTTCAATGAACCCTTCATAGTTATTTTCTATTTTCCAAAATATGCATTTTTTCCTAAAACACGGCGCTCCATAAATAATGAAGCATTTTCTGAATAGAAACATAAAAACTCTGTAATGTTCCATCTGGAAAGTTCCACTGAGATTTTTATGATAAGGAGCTTTAGAATCATTCATTAGAAAGAATAACCTCAAAATATTTTAATAAGTAAATGTATTCAATATATGTGTATAAAGAGCAGGCATGACATACCTGCTCATTAAACACTATTTTCCTATGTTCAATGAATATAATACATTTATTTCCTTCAAAATTTACACTGCACTTCACTTCCTTTAGACATTACAGACTAATATCTAAATTAGAGAACATGAAGTTCATTGAAATTAAGGTATTCATATGATTCTTTAACATAAAAATATGTGGCCCTTAAATAATCATTAACACTGTATGATACAATATAGCTTTCAAAAAAATAGAGTGCAAAGATACCAGTGTGACACCAATTTAACATTTCTCACATATAATAGCATTTTTCTTTACTAAAGATTGCAAGTAGCTGATACTACTGAATTTCTGCATATACTCATCAGAGTGACCAAAAACTTCTGTCTTAAAAGGCTTAACATTAAAAGCAATTTATCAACCATACCACTATGTTTGATTCTATACCACTATAAGCATACTACAAGTATTCTAAAATTAATCACTATTTTAATTCATAATCACAAGCAGTCATACATTATCTGACTATACCTGTAGCTGACATAACTGAAATCTGGAAATCTGCTGTTGAATTTGTGTCCTTTCTGGCACCTAAAAAACAGAGAAACCTAAGACATTAGGGTTACTCTTGCCTTCTGCATTAGTTGCAAAGGTGGAAGGCATTTTTTTGCGTTAAAGCACAGAAAGCAAACCACCATCCAGAATTCAAATGTGTCAAAGAGCACCCAGGGCTGTATCACCACAGATACTGAACCTCACAATATGAGAAAAATGTTTTGTAATTACTCTGTGAAGTTAGTCTGATCAGCTGTAAGTTCCCAAAAGTACATGCAAAGGGGAAATTGTTGCTTTTCATTTCCCCATGGGTTTTATGTAGACATGTCTGCAGAACACCTATGCATACTAAGACAGAGCTGAATACAATCCATTCTCTCAATTTTTTCTTAAAAAGACATTACAATAACTCTTATATACATAACAAAATGTGTTTGCCTAATTATCAGATATTTGTTTATAAACCTTTCACAGTTACCTAACATGTCCAAGTTTGATCCACAAAAGAGTAATAATTTAGCTTCCCAAACTGTAACTGTTACTTCCCATAAAAGACATTCACCCACACCTACAGTTCAAAAGGTTTTATCTTTTATTGCAGCATTAACAAGGGTCACAATGGTAACTCCAGTCAAGTTAGGAAAACAGCACTGCTATTAATTATTGTTATTTACAGTATATAGTCTTAAATTAAATTGACAATAAAAGGTACTGCTATGATTTATCATAGTGTTAAAACCTCATTCACTCTTTTTTCCCTTCTGAACTACTGCACTTAGTATTAAAATTCAAGCTTTTTACCTTTTCATTTTAATTAGATGACGTGTTTTTGTAGAATGTAAAAGGTAATATGTGTGAATGTTTGTAAGAAAAGAGCAAAAGCTATGATTAGAAAAACAAAACTTGAGATTATATATCTTAGGAAGGTTTTCTTGATCTTACTTTTATGCAACTGCAGAAAATCCAGCAAAACCATTGTTCAGGAAGTCCAACATCTGGTAAACTTAAAGAAAACCTGGACAAAAGATAAGAAATACAAAATCCAACTTTAACAAAAGGAAACCAACTGGTAGACAGATAGTATTTTCCCACAATTGTTTTTTTATAGTTTATAAAAAAGAATTAACTGACAATGACATTATGTTAAGAGTGGAAAAGATCATAACTCTTACTGCTTTGCCACCACTCTTTTACAGAATTTTTCAGACATAAGCCATCACTATTAAAATGGCAACATCTGACATGTAGTAAAACTTTAGATTGTAACATCCTCATAACTATTGTACAAAATAATAAGGGACTACTTTCTCCTTCTTATCATTAATACTGGTTTTGGAACTACTGCCTTTTTGCTAAAACTGCTAAAGCAGCCAATATGGCACAGGGCTGTAGAGATCTGAATTACTGAGCTCAGCACTTTTGCCTGTATGTATGATGCTCACAAACACATTATGTGTAAGAAAAAGCATGTATTATTGCATAACATTCTTAATTGCATCTCTCCCTGCAGGACTCCATCAAAACATGGCATGTTATATCTTTATAAAAAATATTATGTAGAAGGAATTTAGAAAAGCAGAATGCTAGTAAACAGCCATTGCACATATAGTTACAGTGTATTATGTACTTAATAACCTAAATTTCTCAGAAGACAGTGAAGATTTTTAGTAAACCTAAATGGGCATTAACGCCACATGCTTATATGTAGCACAACCTTTACTTGCTGTTCTAAGATATTAGCCCTAATTACAGATAGTTTCCATGTTCACAAATTCTCTCTAAATATTCCTTCAGTTAAAGACATATCTATAGTTCATTGCTGTCCAGACCTGGAGTTATTTAAAAGCTAAAGAGCGAGGTTTTCTGCACTAGTCTTCCAGGGTAAGTGGGTAAGTTTGTTCTCTGAAAATGCATTATCAATGTGCTTTCTGGGGCAGGAGAACAAAAGCACAGGATATGGGCAAGGTAATCTTCCTGAATGGCTTGGCAAGACTGCTTCAGGGACATCATGTCCCATTCTGATAATTCACCAAACATCTATTTAAAGCATGCATATGTAAAAAGAGAGGAGAAAAAAAAAAAGAAAAAGAAAGAAAGAAAAAAAAAAGTAAAAAAAATCACTCTGACTGCCATGGAGAAAATGGATCCTTGCGATTTGTATGCAAAACCACAAAGAGACAAATAGTTCTACCCCTTAGTATTTAAAGGTTTCCTTAATATCCATTATAGCAATTGGGAACAAGCTCTTGTTCAATGCTTACAGGAGAAGTACCTCAGAGTTTTTCTTGCCATTACTTTCTTTCTTTACCCTTGGAACAGGCGGGGGCAACCCCAGGAGCACATTTGCAGTGGTCTAAATGGTGTATTGTGAAGCTGTGAAGCATTTCCTTCAAATATCATATTAACAAACACCTTTTAAGTTGGTGTCTCTTGGAAAACTCTAGCTTGGCCAGAAGGGAAAGCGAAGGAGGCAGTGAAGAGGAGACTAAAATGGCGCCGCTGATGGTGAGACTTGTACTGATCCCGCCAAGTTTTCCACTGACATTCAGTGGAAGCCTTTCCACCCCTCTGTCTGCTCATCCATCTACTCTCCTCAACACAAGATATTATGAAATTGTATCAGATGGAGACAACTGGCAAAAGCATCTGGTTTCATCTCAGTTAATGCAGAAAAAAGTCCTTATCCACACAGCGCTGATCTAGAAAGAAGCGCGTCAGTCTTGACAGGAATTTTCTCGTCATAAATTTTAAAAAAACGTCACCGCATCATCCTAGACAAAAACCCAGCTCATTAATATTAGTTGCGGTTTTAGACTAATAAAGAAATTAAGAGATTATTAGTACAGAAGTAATTAGTACACTGTCTTGGGTGTCCATGTCCAAGTTTCCTTGCGGGTTCTTCCAGGGAAAGCTCTGTGAGGAGCTGCCGCCCGCCAAAATGCACCCGATTCCGGTTCCAGCCGGTTCTGCAGCAGCCCAGCGCGGAGCCAAGCAGAGCCCAACAGCGACACTGGTGACATGTCTGTGGGAAAGAGAAAGGGCAAAGCAGTGCCTGGCAGCCAGGGGAAACCATCAGGAGGCAAAGCTGACAGGAGAAGTGAGGTGGAGGCAGAGCTCCAGGGGCCAGGGCAGGGATTCCCCAGCAGCCTCTGGAAAAAATCCAAGGGAGGACACAAAGTGCAGCCCATGGACAGCCCCATGCCAGAGGAGGCAGATCTTGGTGAAGCAACAGCTTCTGTCAGAGAGAGACCCCCACTGAAACAGGAAAGAATGAAGATGCGGCAGAGATGAACCCATCCTGGCTGACTACAGCGGCCGTTCCTGTGGTTGAGGCTGGGGTGGGTTAGAGGTGTTGGGCAGGAATTACTGAATTTGAGCCTGGGAAGATTAGGGAGGGTAGGAAGGTGTTGTTACAACTTCGTCTTTGTTCCTCACCATTATTTGACAATAAATTAAATTAATTTTCCCAGAGTCAAGTCTGATTTGCCCATTCCAGTAACTGATAAATGATCTCCCAGTCTTTATCCCAACCCAGAAGCTCTTTCAGCTCACTTTCTCCCTGTCCTGGGGATGAGGGAGATGAGAGAGCAGCTGAATGTGTACCTGGCTGCTACACACTACACATACACTACAAATGTCACCATCCCCAGGCTTAGGAACACTACTGACTGGCAATTAAGGGGGCAATGTCATCGTGAAATGAGGCAGCCAGGTGCCACTAATTCCCTGGGAGTGGCATGATCTTGTGTTAAGCCCACCTGTGCATAATTAGGGCGGGCCCCCTCTGTGTGAGGCTTGAGTGGCGCAGCCGGCTAGCACGCTGTTACACAGACAACCCGAGCAATACTGAGGCTGCGGGTTCGAGACTCCTCAGAGCCTCACCCTAAGGGTGATGAGCGCTAGTGGCACAATGAAGGTGGTGAGGTGCTGAGAGAAGCAACTAACCTCTCTGCAGGCGTGCTCAGGAATGAGCTGAGCATGTGCTTCAAGACTCACCTTTTATTGGCCCCCTAATCCTGCTCATGCACAGTTGGGGCCCCGCCCTAATCAGGCACAGGTGGGCTTAACACAAGCTCATGCCCACTACCTGGCAATTAGTGGCACCTGGTTGCCTCATTTCACTACACAATGTGATAAAAAAGGTGGAGATAGTTAAAGGCAGTAAATATCAAAAGAGGAGAATACTGCATTTACTTATCCCCATCTGGCTTATTATTGACTTCAAACTCTGCAATCTCTGATCTATATGTATATTTTGATCACATATCCATAGTGGCAGTATTTATTTCAGTAGCACATTTGGGCCTCTGTACTCATTTAGTTCTATTCTCAGCACGCAACTGGAACCCTAAATAAAGTTACAGTCTGTCTGTGGGTGTCATGCTGTGTAGTTACAACAGGCATGAATTACTGTAGGAACCTTTTCTTCTACTCTTGAATTGTGTAAGCATTTGAAAGGATCTATATCTATAAATAATCAATTTCTTTTATTCTGTCAAACTCTGTATATACCTATACCTACTTATAGGGACAGATGAGTGAAACTGTAGGGATATTTGGGAAGACTATATAAAGAACAAGCTTTCTAATAACTATTATATTCATATGACAAAGACTTTATAAAACAAAAGGAAACTAATAAAATACTTCTTTTAAAAACACCGTTTTCAGGAGATATACACTGCATCCACATTATGACACCACCAGTATCCTATACTTTCAGGCATATCTTTTCCTGAGATGCATTTAACATCCATGAAACTTATCAATTAGCCTCTACTAGAATTAAATTTCTTCCAGTATCATATAGTTAATTTCTGGTTAGAAGCTCTGATGATGCTACCTCTAATGCTTGTTCCAACATCTTTCCCAACATTCTGATAAGTGACTTTTTTTTTTTTTTTTTTTTTGGAGACAGCTTCCACCCTTCCCCACCAGTTTCACACCCCCATGTCTCCTTTCCTTAAGTAACCATAAAATTCACCCAAGAATGTTCAAGTACATTCAGTAAACTTCATCAGTAATGACACTCCTGACTGGCTACTGAGGAGTACCAGTCTTGCTCTTACACATTCGATTTGTGTAGCAGTTGTGATATTGATCTAACAGTCCACAAAAACACAGCTTTCAATGGTTACAATAATTGAGCAAAACAGGTCCATTCTGAAATTATTAATACTATCACAGGGAGATTAATTTCCTTTTGATGTTCTTCTATCAGGAACTCTGCTTTGATTCATTGATGTCACAGAACAAATTAGTGCAGTACATAGCCAAGCAGTATGATATTAAAATTGGACATTATTCTGCCACTGATATCAAACAATAAAGTAGCAGATGGCTTTTTTTTTAGAAATGGCTTTCATGTCAGAGCAAAAGGCTGCGCAAACCAAAATTATTTCTTTTTCTCTGGAAGTTTTTCTTGTTTGGTCTGGATCCAAATCATCAATGTATGAAAAGATTGTATTTCTGATTAAAGGTCAAGCATTCAATGGTCTATAGAAGAAAGTGCATAACCTTTTAAATTTTGGCTCTTTAGCTTCAAAATGGCAACAAAACACTTGGCAATAAACACTGACCAACAAATATTTGCTAAACATTCAATTTTAATAACATTGTCTTCTTACTTAAAAGAATTACTTACAACACATGCTGCACTTCCTCCTGTAATTAACTGAAAACAAGAATATTTACTCGGCCATCAAAACTGGGTTTGTAAAATCAAGCTTTAGTGTTCCAATGATCTTGGTTTCTAGACTAAGCCTGAACTTGCTTCTCCAGTGAATTAAAGACAAATGTTACGATTCTGTCACTTGTTTCAATGGGAAATAAATATGATTCAGAGTCTTCCTTCAAACGTGTCTTCCTATGATACTACCAATGTCTTAAGGACACATTCTCTCTTGGCTGTCTTTGGTCCCAAAGTCCTGCTTCAGATGCTCAGAACAGTCATGAACAATGCTGAAACCTCTCTCCATTCAGGACAGATATGCAGTTCAGAAATTAAGTCAAGGTATTTGAATGCCCAGGTTTAGGGACAAGCTTTTTCATGGAGGAAAGACCAACCTACAGCTGTTACTGTTCCTCCTGCCAACTGCTGGTGTGCATACATACTGTAAGGAGTAAAAGACCATTTAAAAAACACTGTTGTCTGTGACTACTTTTAAATGAATGAATTAAAACTCCGCAATGCACAAATGTTTGTTTCATGTTGTGTTCAACATGGACAAGAACAAATAACTAAATGCATGTTTTATGCAGCTTTTCTTGCCCACCAGCAAATGGGTGGAACATCAGATACAGCAGAATCTTTGAATTTCAATTGCACAGATGAGGACAGTATATTTAAAGCATATTCTATACACAAGTCATCAATTTTTCAGCTTTAACTTTATATAATACAGTTTTCAGGGGCCTAGGAAAATAAACAAAATTAAGCCACTTACTTTGATCTCAGCCCATGGGAATAGGAAGAAAAGAACAGGCAAAGACACTCACATATTTAGTGAAAATACCAGAGTGAAAATATAGAAACTAAAGAAACCCACAGAATCTCTAAGACAGGACTAATACTTCATTACTTCCTAAAAAAATCACCTCATCACAGAAACACAAGATGCTGCTAAGTGGATTAGCTGCAATACAAATCCTATTGAACGGAACAGGGCTTCTAACAACTTGCAATTTGCATTTCTCCATGGAGGATTGGTGATTAGTTTTGCATTAATTGCAGCAACCTGTTAATACTATACCAGTCAAGTTCCATGGGCAAGCAGAACCACTTTTTCATTTTCAATTCTTATTAGTTGTGTGTATTTGATGCTAATATGTCAGCAAAATTGAGTTTTCCTTTTATTCTCATTAATACAAGATCTTTTGAAAGCTTGGACTACTTAGGAAAGAGGTTTAGGGGGGCTGCCTATCTACGAAAAAGAAGACACTTAAATTCATTTAAATGAGTGAAAACACTGAGTTAATAACACAAAACACAGATATATTTAGAAAGTTCTATACATATAGGGAATTTTTTCCTTTGAGCAAAAATGTTTAACAAATTCATATAATTTTTCATAAATGTTTAAGAGATTCATATAATTATTCATCTATTCATCTCCAATTTTAGCAAAATGCTTTGAATCACATATGCGCAGAGGAAAAATTTCAAGTTACTTTTCTGAGTTGCTATGTCCCTTTCTCTTCCACCCCACGAAACACCCCCAAAACCATAATTTTTCACCATAATTTTTAATGTAAAGGATATTTACAATATATAATATTTAATATAATAAGGCTAAACTAACAATGAGATCCCCAGTTTCCAGAGCTAAAAGATGCTTAATTTCTTTCAAATTAACAGTAAAATGGTAGGCACTGAAAATGCTTTCTGTATTCACTGTAATAGTGAAATATTTGGCTTTGCCAGCAACAGAAGAAGTCCTGGTTTTGGTATTGAAAATGATGTGATTACTTAGTTTGGAAATAGTGAAAATGAGTGAAAGCTTTCTAAACACAGAGAAGTACAACTTAGTGCTGTTTTCCCCTAAAGCTGCAGAATGCAGGTCCCTTTCAGCTGTTAAAAGATTGAAGAATGACTTGGAGTGGAACAATAATGTCAGAAGAATGGGGAAGTGCACACTAGACAGCCATAAGAACTTCATTTGACTTGTATTGGCAATTGATTTAAATGGAATTGCAACCACCCATCAAGGTCAAGAGTGCTTTCTTGTCATTTGGGACCTCTGTGTCAACTGTAAATGTACAATGGTCATCTATTTTTTACAAACAGGTTCAAATCATTATAAATCATGTTTTAGAATTATTGTTTTAATGTTCTAGGTAATGTGATTTTACCAAACAGTAGTATTGCTTAACTGAGCAGTTTGCAATATATTCTTTGGAATATAAATTATTCCACTAAATAACAAAATATCCTTTATCAGACACTAGATGGTTTATCTAAATGAAGAGATCACACGAGGTACCTTCCATTTCATTATAGCGGTGGTAATTCTAAGACAGCAATGTTGTTGGTTTCAGGACAAGGTCTTACAACAAGGTCTAACTTAACATTAGCACATGAACATCAGGCAAATATTAAACTAACACTTTAATGAATCCCGAAATACTGTCTCCAGATCAAAAATCTCTGGAATATTTTGCAACATCTGTAATAAATTCTCCCTCTGAAGCAGGAGACAACCTATTTATCTGAATTTTGTATATTTAGAAAGAGCCCCCACTGTGACAACTGTAGTTTTTTATTTCTCCAACAAAATGTGGGTTTCTGGTGTTCTAAAGCCAAATAAAAATCACATCTGTGCTTTTGAGATAGTGATAAATCTAGGTTCCTGACTTACAGAGGTGAGGGGTACCTTTTTAAATCTCATTACTTTCTATTTGAAGAAATTACACACATTCATTTCCATGTTAATTATGTTTAGCTCATATATATTTTTGTCTCATTTTTATTTCTGAGTTAAACCTATTCTGATGCTGAAGAGCCATTAGGTTAAAATCAGAAAGAGGTTCACAGTGATTACATTCCCTCACAGAACAGAATTCCCCACAGGAATACTGTTGTTACTGCAGTTATTCTGCTGCTTTGTCACTCACTGCATTCATAACTTTGAAAATTTTGTAAAATCATAAGACTTAGCTTAAGAAAGAATAACACTTGAGTAACCACTGTATAACCACTGGCATGGCCCATGCATTGTAATCTCTGGCTTATGGTTTGTGATTTTCTCTCTGCATTTTAAATCTACTAACACGTGATTCTGAAGTTTTAATTAAACTTAGAGTTATACGTTTGTTTTCTATACTTCTTGTTTGTATTTAATCTTTGGTATTTCAAGAGGAGTGGAAAAAGTTGTCAAGGTCCAACTGGACAACAAACAAAACAAATAAAACATAGGTATAAGACTATGAGTAAACAGGCCTAAATATCACATCTCAATACAAACATAAAACCCAAAAGACTAACCTTGTTTTTCATTGCATTACCACTGAATTAGTTTCACTATTCTGTAAGCTTCCTTCAACCAGTTATTTGGTTTCCCTTTAGCAGCAGTGACATAAATGGTTGCCTTCCAAATCATTTTTTTTACTGATGCATAAACACATCACTAACACAATATTCCTGCATTTGTTAGGGTAACCACTTTTGTAAGTTGTTTTTTCATCACCATTTAATTAATATAATAGATACCTTTTTATCTTCTAGTCCAAACTCGTGTTTGTCCAAAGTCAGGTCAACAACCACCTGAAGCAGCAATGCAGCCTATACAGCATTGTGGAGTACTACTGCACACCTTCCCAGCCATCACTTGGTTTAGAAGTTTGTAAAACAAATGCTTTTAATATTTTCTTTTACAGCTTCCTATTTTGACTAGTTACCTAATAATGATTTAGTAACCTAATTGACAGCATAGAAATACATAATAACCACGTATTGGAAAACAGACATGAGCAATATTATATCACCTGATATAGTGGCTTTCATACAACCATTTCATTACCTGCAAGCTTCTCAGTAATGAATATGCCATTAAAAGGGGATTTTTAATTTTCATGTTCTCCATGTGTAATTCTCCAATAAATTTATCTGACTTCAAACATAAATAAGTTTCATTATTCCTCATTATTAAAAGAAACAAACACATTCTCCTTTACTGAAAGGATGTCCATATTATTAGATGACCTTCCTACATCAAACAATGAATGAAAAAGGACCTGACAACTTGCAGGAAAAATATTTAATCAGACATTAGGACACTAATTGTTTGTTAGGCAAGACAAAAGACATTATTGTAATGCACCAAATGCTTTAAAAAAGTATTTTACAAAACAAGAGACAAAAACAGACTCAAGTTTTACTAACCAGTAGACAAGTCCCGCTTTTCAACAATTTTATCACCGATTTCTTAATTCGGTTGCTTTAAACATGTTTTAAAACATACTTGATAACTAGTAAAAATTGGTAATACAAATAAATGACATTTCAGATAAGTTTTATTGACTTAATGCTCTGGTAATAAAATTATAACAATCACTATTATTTTGATTTATTGCAAATTTTACTTTCGCCTTCAAAGAACTTGGTGTATGGCAGAATTGAATGCAATGCTGCTGCTGCCACCTCAAGGTCACTACTGAAAATTGTGATGGTTCATTTGCAGCTACTAACATTAAATAAATAGTACAAGACTCAGTTATTAGGAATAAACAGACTCTTCTGCATTCTTGCACTTATTCCATGCTCATTGTATGCAGATGCTACACACATTATTTGCAAAAGGAAAATATAATATTGTGTCTCTGTGAGCATGGAATTGCATGGACACACACCTGTGTATGATAAGTGTTAGAGAAGAAAATCTTTGGACATCAAGGAATGTTCATAAAGTGAGCCAAACCATGAGGTCCTAATTTTACATAAACTAATGAACTTGAATATACATAAACTAATGAATCTGACTTTCTAAACTTAAAAAGGGAATTTAGAATTTGGTCTAGTACCTTTCGAGGGTATTGTTGCTTTTTTAAACTTGGGAGATGAAAATCACAGTAGAATGTAAAACTCCAGTTTGTCCCGTTGTTTCTGTAAGCTTATTGAAGGAACAAGTGCCCAGGAGCTTCTCTAGGACAGATAGGAAAATTATAAAAGTTTTCTTATTTAAGGTTTTGGAGGACAAGTAAATATTTTTTTGGAAAAAAATGTAACAATTAATTTCTTGGGCATATATTTGTATGCATGCTCCGAAATCATATAAATCATGTAAATTTGGGGCCTCACACCATCATATACATGAAATGTGGGCAGCTATAGAAATTTTGCAAATTTAACAAGATGAGGTTAATGCCACTGCTGCACGGAACATACCTGAAAAATGTCACACTCTAAAATTGCAAGTTACTGTGTAAAGCCCACCTCAGGCACCTATGTGTTTAGATTTAAAAGCCCTACCTAATCCTATTAAGCAAAAACCAGATTGCACTTCAAGTAAAAAAGTTTGCAGGAAGAGATCAATCTATGGAACTTGAGGAAAGTTGCCAAGATGAGCCAGACCAATAAGTGAAAGGCAGAGGACTGGTCCACAGTTCCTTTAATGATATAAGAAGTACTCAAAAGCATTTTTTTTTTTTTTTAATTTAACTTACCCAGTTTTATGCTGAGTAGGAACTTCAGTACCTTTAATTCTGGACCATATTAATAATGAAATTAGTCCTGGATATACAGAGTTTCACACCTGATCAGCTTTTTAAATTTTTTGCGGTATTTTATACTCTATTTATAGTGCATATAGTGCAAACTCTAGGAGTTCTCTCTTTCACTAGAAATGGTATTTTAGAAAGCATATTTTAGTTGACAATGACTGATTGAACAAGGGAGAAAAAAGTACTGCCTTTTAATTACAACTGTAAAAAAATTACCAATTAAATAAATGGCAGGAAGATCAGAACCCCAGGGAGCCCAAATCTTTTTAGGGAATGTCCTCATACCGCTGAAGTATTAATTCATGTAATGTAGGATCAGATCCCATGCTTACTGCAACTTATAATTCAGAAATAAATTCTCCTCAATAGGTGAAACACACACTGAAGACAGTCACTGAGGCAATAGTGAATGTAACAACTGCCTTCAGGACGTATCTGCTATAATTCAACACTAAGTACAGATGATTTCTCTTAAGAATGCAAAGGACACTTCTGTCTTTTCACTAACTATTAAAAAAAAAAAAGTGGTCGTCTGCTGCCATTGTTGGAGTCTTCAGTGCATATAACTCCCCTTGCTACAACTGCCAGTAATAAATCACATTTTACACTCCTTCCCTCAACTGGAATACTAAAAAAGTCTGGAATACGAGCTGGCAAAAATACCAGTATCTATAAAAACAAAACAAAGCAAAACAAAACAAAAAAGACAGCAGTACGGTCCAGTTGTCACCTACCAGTGGACAACATCATTCCCACAACTGTAAAGAACTTTAAACTCGTGAGTGGACAGGCAAGTTGAAAAGACTATATCTGTAGACCCATAAATCTAGGGGAGGAAGGGAACGAATATAAGGATTTTTGGTCTAATTTCCAGTACAAAGTAAAGTATGTGTGATTAGGAAATGAAATGAGTCCTATAATAAAGCAGAGTCAAAGATATTTCTCCTTAATTCATTGAAAATTATACATAAAGTATAGAGTGAAGAAAATCTTATCATTCAACAACGTCATTAAAAAATACAAGATCTAAAGGAATGGGAGATATTCACTGATTTGCAGTGTTAGCAGAACTAAAATAATTTAAAAATGGATGAAGGAAAAACAAACCCAAAAAGAAGTTAAAAAATCATGGCTATTGCCTGAATATACAACATATATCAATTTACACCTTTTAGCAAGTAGTAATAATTTAGATTTAGTTACATGTTAGTAACATCTTCTCAAAAAAGAGGATACGTATCCAAATTAAATTACTGCATATCAGCCCTAGATGCCATTGTGTCAGCTGAAATATCACTCAATACAGAACTTTCCCTCATTCTGCAATAGAAGAGGTTGTGTAAAGCAAAACAAACCATGTAAGTAATACAAATTCTGCTCAGTTTTACTTCTTCAGTGCCAAAGAACAAAGACCTTTAAGGCTACAATAAAAAAAGCTAACTAGCTATACAAAAAGGTTGTACATGACTTTGGGGTTCTGACAGTTACCAAAGCACAATCACCTCAAAGGAGATGGCAATCCAAAACCTCAATGTAAACATCATAAACACCTTTCACAAGGAAAGAGACTTTGCAACTCCAATCAATGTTTGCCTCTCTACAGAAAACTATTGAGATTTCTTATAGTTCACACATCTCTAATTCTGTCTGGAACAGACCTGTTTGCTCTATACAAAAATACAATTACTGGGTTTTTTTAATTTTACAATGTTTTTTTCTACAATATCTTGTAGCAATTACACGTATTACACGTAGGAGAACAACAACAAAAAAAAATCTAAAACTTCCTGTACCTGTTTTGAAAGTGCAGCCATTCAGCTTCTCTGAATATCTAGTTTGTCTGACGTTAGGAGAAGAATATTTAAAGTGAAATTTATTTTCCTTATACTATCTATTATCCCTATGTATCTGTCATGTTCTCCTGTACTATCTCTCTAGATAAAGGTATATAGTATTGCTTTGCTTCCCTGTATGTTTTTTCAGTACTTCTAATAATTTTTAATGCATCTCCAATATTTTCTCTCAGAACAGAACAGTCCTTTTTCATGATGAATAACACTATCATTTTTTCCTATACAGAGTTCTTACCACTATTCTCTTACTCTCTGCATTTTCATGGGTTATACACCAGAATTACAAATTTCTGTATTTAGAGGGTCAAAACATAGCTTGTGTAAGGCTCCATTTCCCAGTAAGAACTCTCAAGATGACTGCCTGATAAATCAAAGTACCCAGCACATATGCACCTTATGTGAATATATGCAAATTCTTACACCATTTTGTAACCAAGAAACTCCCAGAACTTTCTTTTTCATGTAATAATCACCTGTATTTTATTCACTCTGCACTTTTTTTTTTTCCAGACAGAACAGTGGTGAGCAAACAAACCTATGTATGCAGACACAGACAGTAATGAGGAAAGTAAGCCCAGGCTCACGGACTGCAGTTAGTCCATAACAATGGCAGAAAAAATTTTATGGAGGATCTACCTCATGATAGACAAAGGCCACCTCCAGGCTGCCTAAAATTGAAGCAAAACATAAAAGAGAGAAAAAAAAACCAAACTACTTCTTTCCATGCCACTCAAAGTGCTCACCCAGTACTCTTGGTCACTGCTGACCCAGCAAGAGGTCTGCAAGCCAAAGCCTCTTCTCCAGCCAGAACTCCTTGCAAGATTCACTTCTGTTGTACACACCACTATGAAGCAGTTGTTTAATCTCCACTCAGAAGATTCAGTGACCCCCTTTATAGAATACATTATAATTATAATGGGAAAACTATAAAGCTCTTGGAAAGGTTTTGGAACAGTCAGACATGAAAATGTAGAAAACTCATGGGCGAAATTGAATTTTTTATTGACAATTATATAACTCACTGCTGTACAAATCATTAATGAAAATAAGCCTAATCATTAATCTTGATGACTGAAAAGAGTTTAAGACTGAGGCCACAAAGAATAAACAGACACCTAATAGGCAAGTCACTATATGTAGATTTCACTTATTTAAAAAGTGTAAACAAAGAAGTGTTTATACTTTGCATGTATCTACTTCAAGATAGCATCTTTGCTGATGTACCTCTAAGTTTACTTGGTGTTTCTAGACTATGTATTAATCTTAAATTAAACTTAAAATGTTCACCCTAAACTCAGGTCACTGGCATTCTGTACATATTTACAGTAATTACAAAGCAATTTTTTACAAACTTTTACAATAACATCAACATTCTGAACACATTATGCTCAATACAAGTGTGGTATTTCTACCACTCAGGGACGGTTGCCTTATCCAACTTTCATTTACTTTCGTGTCTCCTCCAACTTAAAAGCAGTGAAAATGAAAAATATGAAATGCACTTTGTGAATTCAGAACCCTTTCCACTTAATGTTAAAATGTAAAACCTAAATGTTTTTGGTATATAATCATACTTACACAGAGAACGATACCTTTAACTTAGACCAGCTTTAATTAAAACAAAGAATAACTGAGCGTATGGAAACCATTGGTCATTATCAACACAGTATTTTTAATCTGGATGTATCAGAACCTAGCATATTTTGATTGGAAAAAGGAGAGTGAGAGTTTCTTATCTGCAAGAGTGATTCCATTCAGATAAGTGGTTAATTTAACTATGACAAATACAGAAGTAGAAACTAAGATTTTAAAGGAACATCTAATAATGCAGAGGAGCTGAAACAAAATGCTATAAATATTATTATTACTACTACGACACTTGCCATTGTGAATACTATTCAGCTTCAATTTAAAAAAAAATATTTAAATTAAATGCATTTTAGTAGATCTTAAGATAGAGTATATCCTTGCATTTTGCATCGAGTGTTCAAAAAACGGGTAGGTGTAGAACTTTGGGAGATGATTTAGTGGTTATGGTGGTGTAGGACTGATGATTGGACTTGATGATCTTGAAGGTCCATGATGATTCTATTGTTTTCTCCACAGCAATTTCTTTTAGAAACAATTCTCACCAAAATCTTACCAAAGTTATCTACCAGGTCAGAGACTGTACAACAAGTTTTTAAGTAACTTCACACAATTAAATGAGCTTCATAATTCAAGGACTCAAAGTAATAGTAAAATTAGAGATGAAACAACGCCTAATGAAAGGATGGGTAAATCTGCCTCTTGAATATTTCCTTATTTGCTTGTATTTCAAATATATCTCCTATCTTTGTGAAACAATACAAAATCATTAACAGAATTCCCAGATGTGGGAAAGAGTAAACAAGCAAAAAGCTGCTACCATTTACCCAAGTGTTCCCCAAATCCAGCTGCATTCACATCACTACACTTAAAACCCCTTTCTGGAAATGAACATTGGATTTTACTTGCCATGACCTAGCCATGAGCCACTTCTGAAACTCATTAGTCCCTAACTTGTCAGTTTATATGAAACATCTCACAAATCCACAGCACAGAACACTTCCATGTAGCTTCTCAGTTTGTCCCAAGATGCAGCATGTGCTCTCCACTCCATATTCCTGATCTTACAATTTGTTGTGAGTTATCTGCAGTTTACACTTGGAAACATTTACAACGATTTACGACTTTAGACCCAAAACATGGGCGTTGTTGTGTTGTGGGTCTTTTTAGCTACAGGTGTTTACCAACTGGAAACTGTGCTGAAAGAAAATGCCTTTTGGGAGACTACACCATTTTTCGAAGGGCATCACGCTGCCTGGCTTGGCACTGGATGCTGGGATCCTGACCCACCAGGATCACCACGTCAGGAAGCCAGATGATCACCCAAGCACAGGAGCTGCAATAATACCACTTATTTTGAGACTGAGCAAAGCCATCAGCTCAGCGACACTGGGACAGCAGGAGCGGCTGCGCATCGCTGGTGGTGCCGAATGGAAACTTAAATTAAGATGATAAACGTAACGACGGAGCCCCACGTCGGGGCGAGGGCCGGGGGCGGTGTGTCGGGGGGGGAGGGAGGGAGGGTTTCGGGGGGGCTGTATCGAGGGGGCTGTGTCGAGGGGGTCACGGTCACATCCCCGCTTCACCCAGCGCGGCCGCCGCCGTTCCCGCTCTCGTCTCCATGGCAACGGCGCGGAGCTGGCAGCCCGGCGGCGGCAGCAGCGTCCACCCGCCGGTCACCTGACGCGAGCCCGCCAGTCACGTGATAGGGGCTCCATCGTCGCCATCTTGAAGCGGTGGCCGGAGGTGAGGGGAAAAAAAATTATATTTTTTTTTCTTCTCCGTTAAAGCCGCGGTTAAAACTCAAGGCGGGCGGCGCCGCCGGGGGCAGCGGGCGGCGGCGGTGGGGCGGCAGGTAGGTAGGGCGCTAGGCGCGCGGCGGGCGGGCAGGCCCCGGGGCGGCGCGCCGCTGCCCATGTGCAGAGCCGCGGGCGGCTGCAGCTCCCGGCGGAGCCTTCTCCGGGCCCAGGCCGCGGCCGCCTCCTTCCTCTCCTCCAACCTCATCCCATACTCACCTCAACGCCTCCTCGCGTGAGCTGCTTCTCACACCTACCTGTCGGTGGCCGGGCCCGCTGCCGGAAGGGCCGGCCCGGCGGCATCTGCGCGGTTTAAAGCGGGGGACCGCCGGGGGAGCGGCGGCGGGGGCGGCGACGGGGAGCGCAGAAAGTCAGGGCGGGCTCGGCGGTCCCGTAAGAGGATGTCGCGGTTCCGCGGCCAGCGGTCTCCGAGCCGCAGTCCGGGCCGGCGACTCCGCTGCTGGGGGCGGCTGCTGGGAGCGCAGAGCTCCCGCCCGTGGAGTTTCCCCTGCCTCGGGGCCGATCGGGCCCGGCCGGCGCCCGCCGCGTTTGGCTCTTGTGCCAGCGATTTGCTTTTTCGGGACGTGCAGCATTTCCACCGCCCGGGCGGGCTTGGCTGCTCTGGGTCTGGGTCTGGCTCTGCCCCCGCGGGCCCTCCGCCAGCCCCCAACCCCGTGGTTTAATTCCTGTGCGGACCGTGTCAGTGGTCGAGTGCGGGCAGAGCCATTCTTCCAGGCTCAAGTTTTGTGTCACTGCACTGAATCACCCTTGCTCCTAGTGAAAACGGTGTCGTGAGTGAATCTCCGATGTTTGAGTACTTGTCTTATCGAGCCTCTAAAAGCCCAAGGTCCTGCAGCTCACAGTGAGCGTTAAACTTGGTTCTGAACAAAAATGACGCAACACGGGGTTCGTGGTGACACAGCCTGTAACTTAGATCAGCTACAGGCGTCCCACATCGATGCATCGGGGGTACCCTATCTCTGGTGTCATTTCTGAACAGCAATAGTCTGATGGCTCAGAACTGACAATACTGCAGAATTTTCAACTTGAAAGCATTTAACTGTGGTGGGATATAGGGTGGGAATGATACTGACGTTGCTGATGGTGATACTGACGTTGCTGATGGTGATAGTATCTGGTGGTGACCTGAATTGTAAGTTGATGGCAAATAAAGTGAGCTGAGTGGTTCTGCTTAGAATTTTTCTGTAGTGGGAAAGGACACCACAGAACCTCCTCTTATGTCTGTTCATTCTGTGCTGTATTCAAGATCTGGAAGTAAAAAAGGATATTGGATTTCTGGGTCTTCAGTTCTGGAGGTTTGGTTTAATCTGTGTCTCTTTCAAGCAAAAATTAAAAATTAAATAAATCCCATGAAAATGAATGAAATTAAATGTATCCCTTGGGAATACATTTTCAAGCTACATAAAAAGAAATGTGGCATCTCTATATTCTGAGTTTTATATATAGTATATAAAAATTACATATTGAGTATAAAATACATGAATGAATATATAGTGGAACTTGAATAGGTATTTTTAGACTGTTTTTTCACAAGTAAATGTCTCTGCTAAGACTTTTTGTCCAGCTCCTCCACCTTCACCCCACAGCTTTTCCCACATCACAAAGTATGTTTTTCATGTAAATTTGTACATATTTGGCTTCTCGTTTAACCTCCAACAGTACCACATTATTGCCTGTGGTTTATGGTCAGATATGTGTTAAAGGAAGTGTAAGGGAATAGTTACTGCCTCTAGCCTTTCCCTCAAACAGAAAAAAATTACTCTTTAAAACTTTCATGCCCATTGATTTTCCCTAAATTAAGGAATTCTATAAAAAACTACAATTAGTAGCTTTTGTAGAAAATAATTTATAGTAAGTAAGACTTGACATCTGAATAATCTCCAGTATAGTCATATGACAAGTACTAATTCAAAATAAGTACCAGAATTACTTTATTTTCCTAACATTTCAAGGAAATAAATTGCTTATTTTATAAACTAAGTTCATTGAAAATTGTCATTTGCTTTAGAAGACATCAGTGTATCAGAGAAGTATGTTAGGAATACATTATATCATATCATGGGTTTTAACATAAATATGCCAATTACTATTATTTGGTATCTAGCATTCAAATATGTAGTCCTTGTAAAGAAAAAACACATCTGTAACAGTGCTAAAGTTATCTTGTCCTTGTACAGCTTGGAGAGAGGCTGGTATTGGGGTCTCTTCAAGTTAATCTGTCTGGTTGTATGAATAGCATCTATGCTATCCACTAAATGTCCTCATAATCTTGGCTATTTATATAGTAACTCTGAAAGGTTTTATTTAGTGGCATTAAGCATCCAAATTTACTAGAGGAAGAATCCAAGTAGAACTGGATTGAATTTTTATTATTGTGCATGTATAAATTGTAATTTTTTTATAAAACCCTTTCTTCTAGGTATTATGGAAGAAGGAAGCACTGTTGCAGTATTGATGCCAGATATTGGGGAACAGGAGGCTGTGCTGATTTCTGAAAACAGTCATTGGCCCAGCACTGGCAGAACAGTGAAGATCAGAGAAAATGTAAAAACTGATCCACTAATCCATGTTATCCAGAAACTAAGCAAGATAGTTTGAAAGTGAGAAGTCACAAGATGCCTTTTAATAGGGAAAAAAACGTTCCCATCCTAGTGCTGCTTCCCTGCACAGTCCTTTGATGCAGATGATCTTTGTGAAATCCCAGCTAAAGCAATTGAGCTATCTGTAATTGCTGCTAAAAAGACTGAAGAGTTACAAGCAGATTATTTTGTGACTGAATGTCTTCCACAAAGCAAAAAAAGGTGACGTGCTACCAGTGTTAGTCTGTGTTAAGTTTCTTCACCTTCTCTCTTAACGCTACAAGAACACATAAAACAACACGGGCAGAAAAAACGAAGTGATATTAATGTGCTCAGAATGTCATTTTGCTCCAAAAGCCAAGAAGAACTTTGAATCACACTTCCAAAGTCACCATGAGGATTATGGTAAAAATAACATCCCAACAAAAGTGCAGCAATGTGTAAATGTTGCAAGTTCATTTTTGCAAGCACCTGTGGAAGGATGTGTCAAGGCAGGGACTGATCAGACAGGAAATCCAGAATGTAAAGATGTAACTCCATCTACTCACACTCCTGAAGTGGGTGGGAGGAAGTGGTACACCTACGAGCAGTACGGGATGTACCGGTGCTTGATTTGTCGGTACACCTGCGGTCAGCAAAGAATGTTGAAAACACATGCTTGGAAACATGCAGGTGAGGTTGACTGCTCCTATCCTATCTTTGAGGAAGAAAATGAAATTACCAGCTTGTCTGAGACAGTTGTAACTCACACACCTCATACTGTGGATACAGTTGTTCTTTCTTTGGAAAATAATGAACTTGATATCCCTGGTGAACCTTCTCTTCAACTTCAGATTTGCAATTCTGAGCAACTGTCGTGTAAATCGCCTGTAGGAACAAATGTTAAAGAAGAAGAGATGCTGCATCAGTCTGTAGTGCATTCTCCCACTACAGAGGTTTTAGAGGAGACTGTATCAGATGCAGAACAGGATAATATGATAACAGATAGCCTACTTTCATCAGCACAGAAAATCATCAGTTGTAGTCCAAATAAAAAGGGTCACGTTAATGTAATAGTGGAGCGTTTGCCAGGTGCAGAAGAAAGTGTCTTGCAAAAGCCTTTCTTGATGAACACTGACATTGAAAGAGAAAAAAAATCAATCTCGGAAGAATCCCATGTTACCTGTGAAGAGCCTGATGAAGTTTATCATTCAGATGAAATTCAAGAAGTAATAATAGGATGGAATAATACCGAGAAGAAAGATAATGAATTAAGCTCTAATAAAAACTTAGGAACTGATGAAAATGTGCCTCCTGCACGAAGAAGGACAAATTCTGAGTCTTTACGACTCCACTCATTAGCTGCAGAAGCTCTTGTTACAATGCCAACCAGAGCTGCAGAACTAACCAGGGCCAACTTCAGGGCTGTGACTGGAGAGGATGATGTGGACAGAGGTGCCGGACTGGGAGAAGCTGATGGCCAGTGTATGGCTCATTCTAAAGTGATGTCCTCCCTTAAAAGCCCTTCAGAGGAGTTCAGTGGCTTAAACCAAAGTGAATGTGCAATAGTTGAGATACAGAAAGAAAGGCCAGTGTTGTCAGAAGCACCAATTAAAATGGGCATCAGTATGTCACTGCTCACTGTCATTGAAAAACTGAAGGAGAGGACAGATCAGAATGCTTCTGATGATGACATTCTGAAAGAATTACAAGACAACGCACAATGCCAAAATGCAAATGATGCAAATATTCCTGGGAGTAACCTAGTTGAATATATACCTAATGCAGATCGACCCTACCGCTGTCGCCTCTGCCACTACAGCAGTGGCAATAAGGGCTACATAAAGCAGCACTTGAGAGTCCATCGTCAGAGGCAGCCATACCAGTGTCCTATCTGTGAACACATTGCTGACAATAGTAAGGATTTAGAGAGCCACATGATCAACCACTGCAAAACAAGAATGTATCAATGCAAGCAGTGTGAAGAATCCTTTCATTATAAGGTAAAGTTCTTTCCTGTGTTTGTCTATAATAGCTAAATAATCTATTTTGCTGCTTTTAAAATAAGTGGTGATCCCTCTTTCTAACAATTAATTCTGACATCCTGGGTTCATCATCATTACAACTGGTGACTCTTGCCAGCAGCTCTTTCCAAATATAGAATTTAGCTATTAACTGTTCTGCTTTACCCACTGAAATAAACTTGCTTTCTCACCTATCATTTTCCTGAGAACCATCTTACAGATGTATTCACACCATGGTGGTTTTCTGCCCATATGTAGCACCTGCAGGAGGAAATGGGAGCATTAGAGAACTTAACAGCTGAAAATTTAAAAGAATGCTCAGATATGCCTTCTAGTTGTGACTGTGTGCAAAAGTCATCATGGCATTTAGGAGTAACACAAAATACTTTGAAGCAGAAATTTTCTTTTTTTCCTCTGTTACTGTTCCGATCTGGGTGTTTTGTAGAACTTGCACCTGAAAGATGACACAGCAGAGCAGAATAATGTACTTCTGCCATTTTTTATAATTGCTATTTTAAGCATTAGTGCTGGTTTGTTCCTTTATGCTCAGTTTAGTACTCATGAATATAGAACAGATAGCCACAGTATCTAGCTGTACAACTGGTGCAGATTTCCCATATTTACTGTTGTTTAGTCCTACTTAAAAATTGTACAGGCAGAGTAGAAAAAGGGCCCTCCCCTTCCACAAGTAGAAACAGGAACAAACTTCTTGAGTCACTTGGAAACATAAAAATCGAGTCAATTTTCACACAAGCCATTCTCTAACTTCTCTAATACTGCTTTTGGAATATAATAAATGTGGGGGAAGAACGGCTTGCTATGGGAATAGAGGAAGATGAAAATTTATTTTCTAAATTAAACACATTGTATAATCCTCTCTGTCAGTCTCATCAGTGCTTTATCTTATTAATTAATGTGAATTACTTTGTTTTGTTTATAATAAGATTACCTGAGGGATAATCTGTATGTATGTTAACATACATTTTATAACAGTTGTCATTACAGCTTGAGTAACAGTGTCACAAGTGATTTGAATACTTCAACTGACCAGTTTATGTTTTTAATGTATATTTAAACATGGGAAATTGTTTTTTCAGAGCCAGCTGCGAAATCATGAAAGAGAACAACATAGTCTTCCAGATATCTTTTCAACAGCTACATCTAACAAACTAATAGTTTCCAATGAAGCAGATGAAAGAGAAGGTAGTGTTTATCTTTACACCTGAATTACAAAACGTTACACATAACATTATTTCTTGTTATATTACTTGTTATATTTGTCTAAGACTAATTTTAAGATCTCACTGGTGCTGAAATGTTTTCATGCCTGTTCATAACCTTAAATGTACTTTTTGGTGTGCAAAACTTCACATAGTAATTTTTGAGATACCTTACTGACATTTATTGATAGGTCTGACATTTTTAGCCCCTTTAATTGGACCTTATATTTTTTCTTATGAAGAACAACTGGTATGGAGTATAAATCTAACTTTTAAAGAAAATAATCTTTTTTTTCCTTCCTTCAGTAGCTACAGTATTGCCCCAATCACTTACAGTTAACAAAAGAAAGTCTTTTTGTAAACTCACTGTGCTAATGTAGTTTGCTGTCAGCATATACATACCATACCATTCACTTTGTATTTCAAAATTCTGTTCAGTTATGCAGTGTTCAAAATGAGGAATTTCTTTTAGTCCTGAAAAGGCAAACAAGGCATTCAAAAATGCATGTATCTGTACTAGTTGCTAGGGTAACAGCAGGTACGCCTTTTCTTAAAGCTTGTTTAACTGTGTATCTGCTTATAATTTAATAGGGTTGTTTCTAAAAACAACAACCAAACCCTTGATATGTTAAGGCAGTGAAATAGGGGGAAAATAGCCAAATTTGAACTTTAGGAGAAAATGTGGTCTTAAAAACCTTCAAGTATCCTGGAGGCCCAATATTTATTATTGCCACTTGAATCTATCATCTTCTCTGGTGAGCTAAAGTTTGTGAGAAGTTTTACAGCATTTTTCTTCTGAGGACAACAGTGTAATTACTATTTTGCAATTTCATAGCACAGTGGGAAAATACAAGTCATTCTGAACCTCTGAACAGCTGTGAGCTGAAGCGTTTCCATTTTGTGCACATAGCTCTTTTCTGTGCGAACTATGGTCTCTTGTTTATTTAGATAGCAAAATGTGCACTATAACACAACTTAGATCGCAGTTGAAATTTCTGGGTTCTACTCTCACCTCTACAGCTGATCAGTGAGTGCAAAAGTAATCACTGGAACTGATGCAGCCACTTGTGAAAAGAGGTATAAACCAGTATGAGCCAGGGTGGACAGCCTGAACCATTAATAATTTGTCCAAAGCAACATGGTGGATGTCAGAATAGAAGGAGATTCTTAACTTCTGTTCTCTTAGCTCATGCTTCCTCTTTTTCTGGCTTTCACTGTACAACTTAGAGAAACTTAAAAGTTAATTATCTTACCGGCCTCAGGTAGAATGACCCTTCCCAACTCTTTCTTGTTCTCATCAATGCAGAAGGCATTTGAATTCAGGAAACTTTCCTGTAGTGCTTATCACATCCCTAATATCTAATCCTGAGAGAGCCATTTGAATGCAGGAACACAGGAAAAAGACAAGGGAGAGTCTGCTGGTAGTGAGAATGTTCCCATTAAGTAGTGGGGTTTCCTCTTCAGAAGAGATACATATATTAATGGAAGTGATAGGAAATAAAATGTTTTTAGTTTAGCTGGTTACAGTATCTATGAACACAGTTTGGACTATGACTTCTGACAAAGGTTTGTTTATTTTAAAACCAATATTTTTAAAGATGTCACCATACAGGAATAACTACTTCACAGTTCCTGAAATGTGTCAGATTTTGGGGAATACTGAATTCTTTGAGCTAAACTCCTGATAAGGTAGCTGAAAATCAAGATGACCGTCTCCTTATAAAAATACAGTTTCTAAGTAAGGTGGTTTTGGATTTATATCCTGATCTTGTAATGTAACTCGCATGAAAAAGGAGCCTCTGTTTGAGAAAAATGTCTGCTTTCAATTTAATTACTTTAGAGATTTTTTTGTTCTTGTTTTTTTTGCTCATTATTGTCTTACAGAAGTGTTACACCCAGGCATTTTAATTGATTGTTTACCCTACATTAAATTTACTAATATGGCTTGAATGAAAACAGTTTTCCTTTTAAACTTTTATTAACTCATACTGTGGAATATTTAAATTATTTCAGAACCAATTTATAATCAAATTGCAACATCACTGCAGTACAGCAATCTCTTGTCAAACAGATGTCATCCCTATAAAGCGACACGAAACAAAGAAGTTTATGGCAAAGCATCTGTTTATGTGAAAGATGCCTGAGCTGGAACAGTTTCATTTCTTGTTTATGAAATAGTTGGTCCTAAAAGTCTCTTTATTCCTCATGGTTGTACAATAAATTAAAAGTGAGCATTATGACACTGGATATGATCAGATTGTAAATGTCTAATAATGAAGGAATAGGGTAATAAGCAGCATTACAAGAGCACCTGTTAGTGCTGCTAGAACAAAGATCTGTCATTTCCATGTTCACATTTAAGAGAGCTGATATCCTCTATCCAGAAAGCAGAAAAGGCCCCAAACCCACAAAAAATAAGGCAGTTCAGGGGGTGGGAGACACAACAGATATTTTGCAACAGCGTGACATTATATGATGTATTATAATTTATGTGCATTTTGTTGAAGGAATAAATATAAAGTAGTGATTGCTAGAAATAATTGTTCCTAAGTGTGTGCTACTGGGTGGTTAGCCACTTATAACTGTGCAATAGATAATATGTTTGCATAATGCTTTAAAAACCTCGTTAGATACTGTTTGTTATAAGCTGCCTGCCCAATAAAATACCAAATTTGTAACAGAAAACACATTTGGAAGCAGTTTATTCTAAAGCTGCACAATTTTAGATGGAAAACCCATTCAAGTAGAGCATTCAATAGCTTAACCTTCACACAACCCCTGCTCTCCCATAGATCTGTAGGGCAGTAAGTATTTTTGTATTCACTTGAGGTCTTCTGCATAAATAAATGTGCATTTGTTAAAGAATAATTGTAGAAATAGAAATTCCAAAGTCTCCAAGTATTTATTATTGTTTTGATCATTTACAGTAAGAATTAGGACTTTTTAATGCATGAGTATATTTGTAGGAAAAAATTATATATTTTGGTTGAAGGTAGACCTACAAAAAGTGCATGTTATATATTGCATATCTTTAAGGTCTCTACAAGAGTGAACACTGTCATGTTTTAAAGAAAAAAATATGATTTTTTTCTGTCATCTTAGTACACACAGAATTAGACAAATTTTATGTCAGACTGTCTTTGTGTTCAGATTGCTATTTTATTTTATGTAGCATATTATATTATGCAGAATAACCCTCTGAGGTTATCAGCCCTACCTAATTACTTTGCATCTTGAGCCAAGAGTGATGAACTTTGGAGTGAAAGGTTAATTAGTGGTAATTTTCCCTCACTGTTTAAGTTAGCTGTATGACTTCATCCCACAGAATAATATATCTAAAAATTTAGACTTTTTTTAGAAAAAACAACTCAGTGCTTACCTGGGGGGGGAGGGACGACAAAGTGAAAAGCTGAACTTCCATTTTGGGTGCCTCATTCTCTCTACTGGTTTATTCCACGATATCTCCTTTAAATGAGAGTTGTACCATAAAGATTCTTAATCGTTGCTTTGATAATGAAGAGATCCAGTCTGGGTCACTGAAGTCCAGCATCATCCAGAGGAAACTTGAGAACAAAATTACCTTTACAAAGTCTGTTCAGTGTTTTGGTCCCAAGAGATGGAACTTCTGATTTCAAGATAAACTCTACAGTTCCTCCAGAGTTCATTCTACTTGTCTCATTTCTTACTAAGCTAAAAATATTTGGAATTGAGGAGGTGATAAGGGAGTGGCTTTCAGTTAGTTTTTTATTACTTTAAACTAAAAAGAAGTTCACAGTATTTAGACCTAATCAGAGATGTGTCTAAAGTCCACTTTCCATCTTTTTGGACACTTACTTATTTCAAATTTCAAACTTGCCTGTCTTTTCAAACTGCAGATCAGAACAGTGGCAGATAGATGCTCCTTTCAGTGCTTTTGACCTTGACAAGCCTTTAATAATTCTTCAGGATTCAGAGTAGAGGGACACAGTTTGGGAAATCAGAACTTAAATTTTTCAGGGAGTGGAGTTATATTTGTTTTCTGGAGGAGCTGAGAGGTCTGGGAAGTAAATCACTTGCTGCTATCAGAGTTCTTAAGGCAATATCTACTAAAATCCATGCAGTTAATAATACATCCTTTTCTGATACACCTTGGATCTTCTGGTATATCCCAGTAGAAGTAAAACCCTTCACAAACTAATGATGTGTTTGTGCTGGAGAGGTGCTCCATATGAGTGTCTTCTGAGGTCTGCTCTTGCAAGACTTGAGCTTTATTTTGTGTCCCACACATTTTTAATTGAAATGTCTATTTATTTTGGTTTAGGCATGTGCTTTGTTAATGATCTCAGCCACCAGAGAAATTCTTTAAGGTTCTCCGTCAAAGCTTCTTCAAAGTCCACAAACATAACTGAGAATAATGGCTTGAGTGTTCAGCCAGCTAATAAGAATTTGGTGTAAAGATGAAATGAACTTGAGCACCTTTCTTCCACTTGGAATAAAAAAAAAAAAAAGTAAAATTACTTAGGTTAGATGCAGAAAGAAAACCCTTTGATTCTAGTTTGATGTTTCCTTTAAGAGTAGTGCTGATTGAAACAGCTCCAGCCTTGGTGTTCCTTCATGTTTCTGCTGTTTCCTCATTCTGGTAGTGCATGAGGGCTGCATGATGGGCTGGAATGGGAAAACAGCCTGCATAAAAAATACCATCCCTCTTCCCTCATGTGAATGTTTTAACCTAAATCAGTTCCATTATTCAGTGAGGGAGAAGGAAAAGAGCTGTTTGAGTCTACACACATCTCAGAAATACTCAGACTGTGCACTTGCAGGCACACATTTTCCTGTGTTCAATTAGTCATTAGCCATTGTCTCTGCAACCATTAATTTTTCAAGAGTCTCTTTGATTCTAGAAAGAAAAAACTATTTTTGCTACAATTGCATTTTAGTAATTTGGAGAAGTTCCAAATTAATTCTTAGCACATCTGGTCAGCATCTTTTTTATCATCTCAGATCCTTCTGAAATTGTGATTGTATACGGATTTAGATGCTTCGGGAGGCCTTTTGGTTTTCTTTCCTATGTTTGCCAGTTTGAAACTTGTCCTTTCTCAATGCTCATCTTTTCCTTTGATTTGATCCGTTCTGTGAAGCAGTGAAACAGCTGGGTTCAGCAGTTCCCACATCTTTTATCATTTTTTGCTGTAAATTGAATTTTAACTCAAATGCAGGAAAGGAAGTGTCCACAATAGAGAGGAAGAATGTGTCTTCACAAAATTGTAATAGTCCCAGTAAGTGGCAGGGCAAATCCAGAATTATCCCTATGTGTGTTGCAAGTTTGCTCCAGATACTTTAAAAGTATTAAGTATATCTAGATATTTTAAAGTACTTCTTTAAAATGTTAAAACATGTTGTGCTAAAAGTATAGTCTGAGAACTCCTTAAACTCTTTAAAATAATGGATT
Source organism: Calypte anna (assembly GCF_003957555.1). Lineage (NCBI taxonomy): Eukaryota > Metazoa > Chordata > Aves > Apodiformes > Trochilidae > Calypte > Calypte anna. The sequence continues at coordinate 9,766,187 of NC_044257.1, forward strand.
TTGTTTCATATAGGAAGTAAATCCTCAGTTCAGAAACTGTACAGATGTGATGTATGTGACTACACAAGCACAACTTACGTTGGTGTACGGAATCACAGACGAATTCATAACTCTGATAAGCCATATAGGTAAGTGTCTCAAATACTACTGCCTTATGCCATATATCTGGTCTACTTATTTTAACTCAAAAGGCTACTTAATTGCTCATGCAATTTTGAAGATACTGTTAAATAAATTTACATAATTTTACTGCAAATTTGAAGGAGCTGATTGACTCTATGTAATTAAGATTTACTAACTTTTCTAGGACGCATCTTTGCTTGCTTTTAGTTTGAATCACTCAGATGTGGAAAGGAAATAATTACATCATAATACTGAACTTTGGCCAAAAGTAATAATATATTTCTTGAGCACCTTGCATGCCTAAAAGCATGCAAGCATTTTGTACTTGCTTTATTGCAAAATGTTTTCCATTGTCATATTGCTACTTTGCACACTGGCTTTATGGTAAAATTCTTCCCTTTGTCTTGTCACCAATCCCCTCCTCTTTTTCACAGGTTTCAAATAATATTCAGTCATTTAGGATCAGATTTTGTAACTTTTCTGCAAAGGTGTCATACAGATTTATACAGAAACTTTGATATCTGAAGTCATGTGTAATACTGTAACTCAGGTCCCCAGCAGAAAAATAAATCATGCCTTTTTCTATTGATTGCTGTATAAATTCCCACAAATTCAATCTATGCTTACTCAGTGTGGATCTCTGACCCTCTCTAGTGGCTAGAAAATAGATCTGACTTAATAGGATTTTGAGTCCTACCATTTTAGTACAGATTCTGGAAAATCAACACCTTGAAATGTAGAGGTCAACCACAGACTTCCTCTTCTGAATAAACAAAATCAGAAGACCTGTTGTATTTTTATTTGTACATTATTATAATGATAGCCCATTAAACTAGCAAAAATTTGCAAGTTCTTTGCTCAGAGACCAATTGTGGAGTATAGATAGATTTGTTTTTTCTCACCTTAGAATCTTCCCTATTGACATTTTTTATTTAGTGGGGTTGGAAAATCAGATACTGTAGAGTGTCTTGTATATGATAGTTTTCTGAACTGTTGCTAGTCAGCCTGTTTGATTTAGGAACCCTTGAAGATTTTCCATTGCTGAGACAGCCTGCTGCATACTAAATTTAAGCCTACTGGCCTGGCTTGCTTTTCTTATTTTTTCATGAACCTCTTAGACAAATCTGCAGACCTGGTAGAGTATTTAAGCCACAGCCTAGAATCTGTAAAGAACCAGTATTTGTGGTATTTCTCCTAGTACCAGATAGCAACCTACTATATTGTTGTCATTTTTATAGTTGTAAACATTTTTTGCTTGACAAAAATTGCTGAAAATGAAACTGTATAGCCTCCAGTGGTACATTTTTGTAGGTTTGATATCTTTGGATTTTAATACCGCACAATTAAGTCCTTTCAAAAATAAAAATGTACAATCTCAAGTATCCTGCAGTCTCAAACTGTTTCATGCTATAGACCAGACATGAAAAATACTGGACATTTTCCATTTCAGAAAAATAAACCATTTAAGTAATAATAAATTTGCAGAGTTTTAGCTGAGCTTGGGAGTTCCTATTTCAGTGTGTTATGTACAAGAAGCTTGTGTGGTAGTATATTGATATTTATGAGTAGTGTAGTATTTTGTTTAATACTTTATGAAATAAATCCATGGATGTAAATTTAGATCCTAACTGGTTTAGGTATTGTTTTTACGGAAAGATATTGTGACTGAAGTAAAAATTAAAAATTTAGATGGCGTGATGTGACACAATGGTCCTTGAATCAAAGGCACTTGAATCTAAATGTGCTGATCTTGTGCTGACTTCCTATTTCAAATACAGTGCTTTGCAACAAAGATGGTTTATTACTAGATAGCTTTGCTTTTAAAATGTGAGGAGAAACATGGCTGCTGCATTATGTAAAACATTTATTCTTGAGGAACAAGACTCTTTCTAAATACACTATGTCCCCTATAGTTCTTATGGTCCTATTCTGCCTTTGCATGGCACAGTCAGCCAACTTCCAAGACAAGCTGCAACTCTTCAAGTACGTCTGCATCTCCCTGTACTTCATGACACTTACTGACTTCAGCAGAGGTGCACAGCACAGGTGCCAGGAAGGAACACAGTCATCATGTCTCCTGCTTCTTGCTCAAACATGGGGGCTTTTTCAGGCTTCAAAAGATTCTCCCAGTCCAAAAAATTGAAAATTAACTTGGACTTCTGTAAAACATAATTAGTCTTCAACTGCAATCTTTCCAGACACTTTGCTTTCTCATAGATTTTTTTTTTTTTTCCTGGAATAGTGTTAGCAGTTACTTGTCAGATTAGTTTATTTGTTATTGTCTCTTTAGATGTCGAGTATGTGACTTCGCCACCACAAATATGAATAGCTTGAAATGCCATATGAGGCGCCACCCCCAGGAGCATCAGGCAGTGCAGCTAATGGAACAGTACAAGTATGTAACAGTTCTAATTTGGCAAAAGCTGTGAAAGTAGTGATTTTGTTGTGTTAAGATACAAAGAAGAGTTCAGATTCTATTATTTCCTCCCCCCCCAGATTAATTCCTTAGTGACTTTTTGTTTGTTTTTTGAGAGGAAGAGATTTGGTGTGGCATTCCCAGATGATGTTTGTGAGAGCTTATTAAACATGTCCATGGCCTCCCTTCAGTACAGTATTCAGATTTATTTTTTATTCCAGAATTGGGTGGTTGCACATAAACTGCCTATTGTAAGTAGCATGTCTGGAATTGTTTGGGAGAATGCATGAGCTAAAACCATGCCAGGGGCACTGCTAACATTTAACATTATAGATTGTTAAATGCAGTACTCAGGAATGTACTTTGGCTGTGTTTAATATTGTAGTGTAGGCACAGTCTTTGCATATACATGTTAGTTAGAATCCAGATGGGCATCACGTTGCCTTAGTTAAGAATTAGAATGACTGGTCATTACATTTAAGTGATGAGTGTCCTTTATAGTCTGTCTACAGATACACTTTTTATATATATTTTAGATATATATTTATAATGAATGTTGGCACAAATATGTGCAGTTTTTTACTAGTAATTTGAAACAACAAAAAACTGGGAAAGAATATCAGTAATAATCTGAATATTACTTAGTGCAAGATTTTACAGCCAATGTGATGAATCTAAATGAAGCACATTCACATAGGGTTTCTTCTAAAGAAAACCTGCTTCTGCAATTTCCAGCTCCTGCATTTTTCCCCAAAAACATTCTTAGTAGCTTTAAGTTCTTTTTGTTCTTCTGTCCTACTTCATGCAATATTGCTGAGTGCTCTTAGTATTACCCAGGATTACTGAAACCCCCCAACACTTTGGTCTCTGTATCCCCAAGGAAACTGTCTATCAAGAGCCACAAGATAATTGGTTCCTCAGTAGATCAATTTAGTAAACACTCAAACAGTAAAGTTTAATAATTCAACATAGTTCAACCAGTAGGGCAAATCATACTACAGAACTGAAAGGGTTCTGCTACTAAGCTCAGTGGTAAATAATTCTGTTTCTCTGGAAATGTCTTGTACATACTGTAACTATACATTAGGTATGTGATCATAAGGTGCAGTGCATCAGGCTAAAAGCTGCTAAGTTTCTGTCTTTGATTTGAGACAACAGCATTTGTTCATGATACTGTTCTCAGCAAATTAAATTGGATTAGTAAATCACCTGAGTAAATTAACCTATTTTAAAAAATGAGACTATAATTAAAAGAGGATAAAAACAATCACTGAACTGTTGGTTCATTCACTGTATTACCAACCCACTGACCAAGCTGTGTTAGTGGTGCACAAAAGTAATTTATATAGTAAGACTAGTGGAATATATATGATTTGTTGATCTTAGTGATTTGGAAAAAAAAAATTGGTCTAATTTCATCTATAAATTACCTATAAGGTCTGCCTTTTATTTTTATTTTTAATGATGCTATTATTTTGTAACAGCCCTATTAGAAATTCTAAGATTCTCAACCTGAGAGTGAACATGCCTGTATCTGAAAGGATCTGTTTTCTTCATAAGGCTTCGAATTAGAAGGAAAAGAGAAAAATAGGATAGTACATTCTAAATCAAACAATAGAGCCAAGTGAGCTAGAAGCACATGCCTGTTGTTCCCCAGCTGGAGAGAATTATCTTGCTACATAAGCAAGGTAATGTACTATGCCTTCACCTAACTTGAGATTTTTGCTGTTCTATATGGTCTTCTTCTGAGCAGAAATAATTTCCTGTGTATGATTATTTGCAAGGCATTTAAGGACTATATCCTACTGTCATTAAGAAAAGAGGTAAAACCTTACTGAATTGCAGTGTATGAGACAGTTTTATGTATGGGTTTTAGTGTTCCCAGGTTATATTTCTAAAGAAGTCTTAAAAAATGTAAAAAACCTTACTAGTAGTCATTTTAACAGACTCTTTATAGTGTAACATATCGGGACCAAACTGTTTTAGCAGAAAACATCTTACTCTCATTGAGGAATGGGATAAGACTGAGATGTGTTCCTATCTGTACTTTATTAGAACAAGGTCACCTTTGATTGATCCTGGTCTTTTCCATTTGACTTGAGAAACTGAAGACTTCCAGAGTAGCAGAAAGCTTAGCAAAGCAGCTTCCTCATTCAACAGACAAAGAGCTACATCGTCTTTGCCACAAGTACTCTTCTGCTCTGGCTTATCACTCATCTCCTTCATGCTGTCATGACTAATTTATCATCTTGGAAAACACTTGTAAAAAAGCTGCCTCTGTTGTGTGTTTGCATATGAAAAATGCCCTAGGGGAGTTTCATCAGTCTTGGGTTATTTGTGTCCGTAAATATACACTACATCTCTGTGTAAATAGGATTTATTCTTCTGGGTTTTCTTTACTGTGCGAGGCTGTGTTTTATAGGGAAATAGAAAATTTAGTCCTCTGGTACCTGAGCTGACGGAAAACTACGGACAAAATTGTCATCTGAATCTTGATCTGTAAATATATTCAAAACCTGACTGGACACTGTCCTTAGCAATGTGCTGTAGCAGGTGGGTTGGACCTGGTGATCTCAAAATGTCCCTTCCAACTTCAACAGTTCTGTGATCCTTTCCTTCAGTAGGAAAGACTTCTGTTTGTTCATTTGACATAATCGGTGCCAGTAACAGAGCTCCTGCTTGATTCAGAGCAACAGCAAAGAGAACTCACTACCTACTTGCCAGATACCACACCAATGTACACCACATTTCTGCCATCATCAGAACTTTTGCATTTTTGTGGTGTTTAAACAGTTTTAACAGGCCAGACAGATAAGATTTTAACTCAGTTGTTTAAGAAGTCTGAAAAAAGCAAGCTGAAAAATTCTTACACCCTAGAAACAATATTTTGTAAATTTCTCAGTATGAAACTTTGCAAATTAACTTGACCTTATTGCAAAAATGTAAAGGGGGAGCAAGAAGAGGACTGATGTATATCTCTGTTTACCCAACCTTTTGGAAGAACTAATCCAATACGCAACTAATACAATTTAATGCCTAAATGTTTCTCTTTTTCCTTCTCCACCTCTTTTTTCCTAGGTGTTCTCTCTGTGGATATGTATGTAGCCATCCCCCATCCTTGAAGTCTCACATGTGGAAACATGCAAGTGACCAAAATTATAACTATGAACAAGTGAACAAGGCTATTAATGATGCAATTTCACAAAGCAGCAGGTACGTCTGATTTAGTTTCAAGCCCTGTCATCTAGAATTTTCAAAGGACCACACTAATTCAGAATAAAGTTCCTGTCAAAAAGCAACAACTGTCTATTTTGATATTTGTTGTGTTTCTTATTATTTTAGGTTTCAAGGACAGCTTCCTGACAAAACCTTATTAGAAGGCACAGATGAAAGTACAGTACCTATACTAGGAAATTCCGACAACTTGCTCTCTTTTACAGAGTCTACTAACCAGACTACAAATGAAATTTCAGGTTCTGATGAAAATGAAAAACCTAGCTTGATGAATACCTCATGCAATTTAGAAAAGAACTCTGCTCTACCCCATCTTGGCACAGAATACTGCGTTCTTCTCTTCTGCTGCTGCATTTGTGGTTTTGAGTCTACCAACAAAGAAAATCTGTTGGATCATATGAAAGAACATGAAGGTGAAATAATAAACATCATTTTAAATAAGGATCACAGCACAATTCAGAGTACAAACTAAGTGAAGCAGTAAGCTAAAGACAGGGTTTCCTAGAGTTAACTTTTTTCTATCTTTGCTAATCTTTGCCTGAGAAACTTACTAAAGAGAATTGCAAGCAAAACTTGATTTCCCATTCTGAGTTCTTGTTTCAGTAGGAGTACAGTATTTTAACCAAGGACTGATCAGTCATTTAAGAGATAAATATAAGGAGTGGAAAATAAAATGATCCATTGTAACCTCTTATTTCTCTATATGGTGCCAAGAATTTAGGATTGTTGGAGGTTTTTTCTTTAACTGTCAGGTACTAGTCAGTAATGTATCATTAGTACAGTATGTTAAAACTCAAAGGTATGAAAGCTTCGTCCCAACTGAAAAGCTTTTTTCTTCCTCCCTCTTCATTGTTCTCCAAGTACTGCAGTAAAGAACATTTTCGACCTCTTGTTTGAAACTGGCAATAGACCAGATAAAAATTTTACAATATGATCTTATAAACCCCATTGCCTGGATTCTGGAAGGCAGGGAAAGGTGAGGTAGGCGAGGGCATGTGTGTGCTTGCATAGACATTTCATTTTGCCCAATATATTTCTAAGGCCTTACAAACTCCAAGTTTTCCTTTCACAAAAATCTGTTCTCTTTTCTATTGATGTAGAGCAGCAGGAGCTGAGGAGCCTCTAAGCACTTTGCTAATAACCATTTTTCTGATTGGATCCTTACTAAAAAAGCTATCTTTTGAATTTATAGTATGTAAAAGATGACAAGAATGACCTGCTGTTTCTTGATGGTTTTCATTCAACGGAACTATTTAAAAAAAAAAAAAAAAAAAAGCAACTCATCATGTCACTTTTAATTTGTGATTACATTGCAGATTGTATGAGCAATGTTTCTTAATGAGAACAAGATATTAACAGTAACTGCCACACAGATACATAGATTAAACATATAGATTCCTAAAGATGTAGATAAGCATAAAGTGGGATTTTAAGAAACACCTACATTCTTTGGAGTTCTTTGAAATTCCAGTGGCTAAAATTTCACTTTTGTCTGGCAGACCTGTAACTGTAGAAATAATTAACTGAAAGAGTAATCTTCCTGTAGAAAATTATTTTTTAAAAAAGCAAGCAATATTTTAAGCCAAAACTGTATCTGGACACTTCTAGAATGAATTTTCCTAGTGCATATAATGGATTCATTAAGAGAAAAAAGGCTTTCTTTGTTTTCCAAGAAACATAAAAATTGCTCCTTTGTAAAGCCTTTACCTTTAAAGTTCCAGTGCTTTTCTTGTTTGTTTTTGTTTCACAGTTACAGCAGTTTGCAGTAAAAGACATTATCAGCTTGGGGTATTATTATACTGGCTAATTACCTGGCAGCTTTGTTGGGATTATTTATAAAGTTTGCTACTTAAATTGTTTTAAATATATGCTTTAATCTCATGAAGTAGTAGCACTTCCAAAGAAGGCCTTCAGTAGACAGATTTAAACTTTTAGTTTTAGCACTTAATTCTGTTTTTAATGAATGCCAGATGCACAGAAGCATGCCTAGTTCCTGACATGGGGATGCAGTTACTTGATTTTTGGTAGCTCATTACTTAAAAAAATTACTTACTCTTTAGAAAAACGTATTTTATGGTTACTTTATTTGTACATTTCTGCTAGCGGAAATAAGCTACAACTGCAAATCTAACAAGGTGGCACATGTAGTGAGCAGTCTGTTGTGCTGTCACTGACTAGAGGTGGCAAACAGTGGAAGAAAACAAGTCTTGTTACAACTTCATGAAGCAGCACAAAATTTAGAGACTAAGGTAAAGGCATTAAGATTCCAAGAACAGTTGATGATTTTTGTATTCAAGTTATTTCCTCAATTCAACTTGTTCTTTTGGATTAAATATCTATTATTTTGTTTAGAAATTAGAAGGAAATACACATTTTACTTTAAAAATTGGTCAGGATATAATGTGTCATATTTGAGATTTTAAATACATGTATGAACAAAGTATACATTATTTTCAGTTACAAGTTATTTTTCTTGGAAAAACATTTATTAATATGATCTGAAATTCAATTAGAGATGGTAAACTTATAACAGGAAAGTCATGCTGTCTTACTGACACCAATATTTTCCCTTCATTGTAGAAATAATGTGAAAATCATACAGTACATGGAATACATCTCAGCTTTCTCATTCTGAAAATCCCATTTGTTGAAAAAATATGTACAATGGGACGTGTAGTAATGCTAAACTACCAGTCAATATTCACAGGAACAATATTTTGCAATGGGGTTATCTTATATAAAGGGTTGATTATTTTAAAGTTGCTCACCTAGTGAAAGATAAAAAGGTGACAACCTTGCATTTATAAGCTAAGAAGGAGATGGCACTGAATCAAGACCTAAAAAGTAAGCTACCTTGAACTGAAATTTAGAGTTTTGGTGTATTTTGCAATCCATACTTGAGCACTAAGCATAATGCACCAGGACTCAGAGTAATGGGATTGCTAAGCAGAATGCATCTATTCATGGTTCTTCCTTTCCATCTTGGTGCCTTTTTCTTTTTGACAGTGTGTTCCTATAAAACCATTATCAATCCTAACAAATGTCAACAAATAATTCCCATAGAGACTTACTTTTACTTACTGTCTCCAGTGCTGCTTGCCATTAGTTACCCATTCACAGTTCCCATGGACTTCATCAGTTTTTCATGTGAAGTAATTATAGACTTAGTTTTTCTGAAAGCAAATTATTCCTCAGGTTATCTGCTTTTGAAAGCGTATGGCTGGCTTGGTTGCATGTTATGTTAAAGGTTTTAAAGTACGTTTCAAAGTCACCAACACTGGCATCCTTGCTCTTTAAGATTTTAAAGTTTTCAGATCTTTAGTCACACTGATCAGCCATTCACTTGCCATTTGTTTAATTTTTTATTCTGTGATATGAACCGTAACTTGCAGCTTTGTTTTAAATACCTATGCTAAAGAGAAGACTTCATTTGTATTAGACTATGCTGATACATAGATGCATATTTCATCTTTCTGATTTATGCTTGGCCTGGAAAGAGTGGGATTCAGTCAAGGTTATTGTATTTTCCTCTTTCAGAAGCACTTATTTAATCATTTTTTAAAATGTACAGTTGGTGCTCAAAGTTAACATTTGTTAAGATATATTTAATAGAAATTGACATTTGCATTTGATATTCATCAACATGGGTACACCTATTTTTTTAAGAAGAGGTATTGTAACACTATGGCACTGCTTTTATAGCCAAAGTATAAAACATTTAGAAAACTGACATGTAAAGACTGCAATTAATTCTGATACTGTATCTTATTAAATAGGATTACTTTCGTTTTATAAAATTATCCAGCACATTAAGCTGCATGCCTTAAGCTCTCTCTAGGATTGTGTTCCTGATAGACAACTGTTTGGAACTATGAAGCAAAGTCTGTAGTACTTCTTTAACTACCTTCTGAAATACTGTACAATGTTAGAATAATTTATTTTGCTTTACAGGAATTTGTCACATATTGACTTTAATATTGTATTTTGGTAATAAACTTTTTTTTTAAAAACACATTAGTCATATTTATTTCACCTGCATGAAATACGAACATGGAAAAGTCAAACACTGAACCAGTTTTTAGAGATGGAAATCTGTTTAAATCAAAAAGTATATGAAATACGCTACTGCTGTTTCTCTTATGTCAAGTTATTACAGTTTTAATACTGTTAATACAAGTTCTATAAACGTAACTGTAGTCATGAATCATGAGACTATTAGGTTAAAACACCTGTAAGCCTGCATACAGTGTGATGGGAGGGGGCTGCAGGACAACTGCAGTTTCAAACTTCATAGTGAAGCAAGTGGGATTTTTTTTCCTCAAATTAAAAAAATGCCTTATGCAGCTTTTTTTCAGGTAAGTGACTGACCCCAGTTTATCCATCAGATATCCATCAGACATACCTTACAATCTAATTTTAAATACAGCATATTCCTTGGTCTTGGTGGAGCTTTTCTTCCACAGCACAGAAAAAACCCGTGTATAACTCTGTTACTGCTGGTGGCCAAAAAGAGAAAAAAGTATAGCCTGACTACCCATTCCTTGTGTTACCATGTTTTATATTTACATAAACAGACGATTTTGTTTCATTTTATTGTTACTCTTACAGCCCTGAGCAAAATACTCTGAAGTAAAACAAGTTGGAACTAAAAATGGGTTTAGATGTAATGCTAGAGAATGCCTCGCTGTGCCATTTTTTCATTTTCTCTAGTGCAAAACATGGGTTAAGTCTTTGTACTAGGACGTGGTATTCAAGTATTAGCGTGGTCACTGGCTAAAATATCTTGCTCGCTTCAGTTTAAAAAGGAGACAAGCCTCATTAGAAGCTGCTTTGCCCCATAAATAACCTGGCTGTGTGATCCAACAGGTATCCCAAGACAACTCATCTGATGTCTTACACCAGACACCTGCACGTCTGCTGCCTGACCCAAAGTGGGGTTTCCACTGCTGCCAGTGGAAAGGGCGTTGTGCTCAGCAGTGATCGTGGCAGCTTTTGCAGAAATGGGGCAGGATACAGAGCTGCTTGGGACAGAGCTGTACTGACTTCATGTTGGATGACTGTAACACTCATGGGAATCAGGAGAAAATGGGTTAGAGCCCTGCACACAGTGGGATTTATAATTTTTGGCAAGGATTTAAGGTCAGAACTGCAGGAAGTTAATGTATCACGCTACTGCGGGTTTTTGGGTTTTTTTCAGTCCCTTTAGGTATATTTTGAAAAGAGGTTGTCATACTGAGCCACCTGGAAAATGAAACACCATTAATACTTAATTGACTTAATATTACCTATGTAAAAAAAAAAAACCTCAAGATGCTATTGCCAGAAAAGCAAAACTTAAGGCACCTGACCAACTTCAGAAGTTGAAAAAAGAGAGAACCCGTAAATTCGACATGCTTGCTGAACAGCTGGAAGATTGTAGGTTTAGACTCAACACTTCCGCAGAATTTGTGTGTCTAGTTAAGGGTAGTTCTTTCTAACACAATGTAAACAGTATAAAGAAATTTAAAGTTTGATTCAACCATTTCCTGAACACGATGGTCTGTAGCTATTTGTTGAGATGATGAGTAACAATACTAAGACTTCCCTACCACCAGATACGGTCGTAACTCACCAAGCAACAATATTGATATCCTTTTGCTACTCTGGCAAGTACAAAGCCAGCACATTTATGCCGCAAATGATCACGAAATACCGTGGAGCTTATAATGAATACAAAATACACCTCTACTTTTTAGGATTCTACTTGATATTTGAAAAATCACCTCACGGATCTGCTCTGAGCCGCCCACCATCACTCCCAGCCTCGCTGACGGGGTTTTTCACAGCCCAGGGCAGGCACTCCCCACAATCCCGCCTTCTTTTTTCTTTTTTTTCTATTTTTTTCGGGGAAGGGAGGGACGAGCGTGAGACGCAGCGATTGTTCCCGTCTCCGCTTTCGCACACTCCCTTCCCGCCGTACTTCTGCTCCCACAACCCCAAAGCAGCCGAGGAGGCCGACGCCGCCCGCAGCCCCCCGCAGAAGCAGGTGCCGCCCGCCGCATCCCGGTCCCGGCCCTCAGCCCGCCCCCTCCCCAGAGCCCGCAGCTCCTCCCCGCGCTGCCCACGGCAGAGCCCCGCGCCCCGGCTGCCGCAGCCGCTCAGCCTGACAGGGGCGAAGAAAGGCCGCCGCGACCACCACCGCCACCGCCTCTCCTCTCCTTGCGGCGGGTTCCGCGCAGGCAGCGTCGGGAGGACAATTATCCGCCGCCCCGCTGCACCCATCCGCAGCCCTCAGAGCGCCGGCAGGTATCGGCCCCGCCAGCAGAGACGCGGAGGGGAAAGGGAGGAGACGGGCGGGCGGCGGAGCTGCTGCCGTGCAGGCCGCGCCGGGCCGGGCCTCACAGGCCGCAGCGAGCAGCCCCGGCGGAAAGGCGGAGCTGTGCAGGGCTGCTGCTTCTGCCCCGCGGTGCTGCCGCGGCACCAGGCCCAGCCCTCCTGCTTCCCTTTCCCGCCCTTGCCCAGCCTCCGGGTACGCTTTTATCTCCTGGTCTGCCCACAGCGTCTCAGGCGCGCTCGGTTTCGGGCACCCTCGCCCCTTCCCTCCGCGCTGCCCCGCCGGCACAGAGCCTCGTCCCCGCTTCCCCCTCCTGCCCCCCGGGGCCTGCCCCAAGCATCGAGTCCTCTCACCTCTGGCAGCTGTGTGGGAGGGAGCCCGTCCCGGCGCTCTGTTGAGGCCGCGAACTGTTCCCTCCAGCACTGAGGAAACCTGGCCGTGCAAACGAGTGTGGATCTGATAACCATTTTGCCTGTATTAATTAATTAGTTCATTAATTACTTAATTAAGTTGTCAGGTTTCCTACAAACCCGCTATTGCAACTTAGTTACATGGTGGCATAGGTTCCTCCATGTGTTTTCTTAGGGATGCGGGAAAGAGATGACGCTAAATCAACTGCAAAAGCTGTAAAACAACAAAGTTGTGTGGTTGAAATGCATTTCCTAGGGCTACAAGCAGTGGTAACACAATTATCATTGCTTGCCCCTTGGGAGCATTAGCGGATTCTTGCATTCAAAATGGGACATCGTTGGTTTTTCAAATGCAGAAAAGCAGATGAAAGCAGTTTTTTTCATATAGGCCATGCTCAGCAGAGAGCACCTGGGAATTGACAGGTTAATGACTATTGGCTTTTTTTATTATTTGAAGGGCTTAGCACTTTTCAATGAAGTGGAGCCAGGTGTGTAGGCTTTGAGTCAAGAGGAAAAAGTGAGGGTAGTAAAAATAATCGTTCTGGAAACCTATGCAAGAGTATGTAAAATGGTGAACTTAAGTCTTTACAAAGTTAAGATCACTTTTTAAATACTTTCTAATACTTTCATTTGTATTTCGAGTTGTACAGATTTTCAAAATCTTACATTTTTGTACGATACATTTTCATCTGCAGTGTAGATCTGTCAGTCTCTGGTGGCAGTAAAATATAGTTCTACTTCCAGATATTTCATACAATATTAAGTGAGTGTTTGGGTAGGAAGATGCATTGCTTGTATCTGTCTATTCAGGAGTCACACTGAAGAGTAATGAGTTAAAGTGACTGACACCATGACAACCATAAGACAGAGAAGGGTTGGAAAGGGCACTGAAGCCTCTGAAGATCAGCCTTCAGATGAGAAGAATGTGAAGCCTGATGGAAAAATTCTGTCTGGTGGGTAATGAGAAAGATTGTAACTTTTTTGCTTCTTGGTATTGTTCAGTTTTTGGTACATATCCTAGGCACAGGTTAGAACCAGCTGTGTATCAAATACATTTTCGTACTTGAATATCTGTGACCAAAATTAATTGTATGAGAATGATTTTTTTTCAGTTTAGATTTTGTATAGCAATTGGCAGTTCTTAAATGAGCCCCATTTCAAATAATTTCAAAGTTATAGTTCCAGATCACCAAGATCTATATTAAGCCTTATATCAAGAATCCAAAAGAACCTGAAAAAAACCACAGGAATGTAAAAGAGCAATAAAGTGATTGAGCTATCTAAAAACACAAACATTTCCCATCATTCCATCTAATCTTATTCTGGTGTCAGCAAGAAGTCATCTGCAAATCAAAGCTTGACACCATTATCAAAGCCTGTTTTGGCTGCTGTCCAGTGTCTTTGTGAGACCTCCAAACCTTGTGTTGTTTTTCACAAAACTCAAGTAAACCCCCTAAAAACAGGGGGTTTGAGTTCGGATTTACAGATTGGATATGATACTTATCTAGATTTGTATAGTGTTATTAAAATCTAACACAATTTAGGAATTAAGGCACACTGTGTTTCACTATACAATTAAAATACTGAGTTTACTGTATGAGAAAATAACACATCTCCATAAAGACCTTTTAAAACCAAGTGTCCTGTTACCTACAGACTGTAAACTGTACTAGCATAGGCAATGTGTAAATTCATATCAAAAATTGCTTTAAGTGAAATTATGTGTTTCACAATTACAGTGTGAAATATTTTTCTTCCAAGGTTCTACAGGTGGAAAGCTGTGGAACATACTCTCAGTAACTCTTGGTGGAATTGTTGCCATCTCTCTTGGGCTTCTTACATCAGTTTATGTTGCTACACTACATGAAAATGACCTGTGGTTTTCCAATATTAAGGTAACAGTTGTTTTCATAGTGTCATCAGTGTTTTCAAAGAGCATTAATATGAGTGTTAAGACTTTAATTATGTATTTGTCTTGTAACTTGCTCAACACAAGTAATACTTCATTTTTTAAAAATTTAATGTAAAAAGAGCTATGCTTCCCTTCCCACCATTTTTTAAATACTTGATCATTTCTATAAATACCTTTTCCCAATTTTTCTCTAAAAGCTTCTGATACACTGCTCCCGCCTGAGTTGTGTAGCTATGGTTCTTCCAACTATTGATCATTATCTAAGATAGATTTTCAACAGTCTACTATGTGTTGCTCTATAATCATCTATCCCAAGCAATCTAGAACCAAATGAAAGGCAATTAAAATAAACAATATGCAAAATCCTGTCACACAGTTCTTTAATTGCATTTCTGCTGTGATAATGTAATACAGTTTAGGAACAATCTCTTACTATTCAGTATTAATGTTATATAATGTTGTCCTAAATGTGCAAACCTCAAAACGTATTTCAGACATTCACCAATGTAAAACCAACCATTCCTAAGATCAAGGACTGACTAGTTTTTTCCTAGAATCATTGCATGGGAAAAAAATGCAGCTGTACCCATATCTAAATTTAACCAGAGAAAAAAAACAGGTGAGTCATTTTCCTTTTAGATCCCTCTGATTCACTGAGTTAGGTATATGTATTATGTTATTCAAGGGGTAGATATCTTTAATTGGAGTACAATTTAATTAGAACACAATTACAATGTCTTTACTACATACATACTGAGACTGAGAGAAGCAAGTCTGCAGTTGCAATCAGATTGCCTCTCAATGGATGAAGTGCTCATTTTATTTGATAATTTATTTTATAATTACTGTTTTCATTATAAATACACTGGAATGCCATTTAGATATCAAAACTGAAATTCCTGTTTCATGAAAGCACTCCACACTATGCACATCAGTAGAAGGAAGTCTGCAGTGTTGATCTGACACTTTTGCTGTAAAATTGGCACAAGTTTTTACATCTACCATTTAGATGCAAAAGGTGGAATTTTTGTTCTGAAGACACCATTCACTACATGATCATGATTGTGTTGTCACAGAATCGTGTAGTCTGCCAATTGTACTTAAGCCTAAGAATCAAAAGTAAAAAGAGTTCATTGTGTGATGTCATGATTCTTATCTCCTAAGTAATTGAAGCCACAGCTTGCACATCCACATGCAGTGATTGCCTCTGTGCATTTTCAGTTGCAGTTCATACAGTTAAAATAGAGTTGCATGAAATAAAATAATAGGCAAACCTGTATGTATACTGCAGGACAGTGTTGTAGTTTTTTTATCCTTGAAGCAGTGGTGACTTCTTTGTTAAAGACTCAGAATATACAGAAAGATAAGCATGTGCTCCTACAATGCTTACCCATAAGTCTGTATGTTTTTATTGACATGGAATGCTAGTAAAAGTATAAATTGCTGCAGAACTGGAAAAGTATTGTGAGTGAATAAAACAGATGTTATCTTAGCATGAAACAGATGTAAAACTCACTAGTGTTTGTCTCATAAACTATAGCATTTGGTTGAATACAGCTGGTGTCAGGATTACAAATTAATCATGTTTGAATGCATTTTTGCTAATTAGATCCCCCTCTGTGACTACTTTCCCCCTTAATAAATTCCAAATGTTAACATTCCTCCTTCTTTTTTTTTTTTTCTTTTTAAATGAACACTTAGTAACAGCCACTTTTTGTTATTGGGAAACTTTACAGCACTGATGATTTTGAAAAAAAAGCTCCCTCAAAATTCAGCATTCTCATTTTGCCAAGTGTGTGGCTTTTAATATTTAGTGCCAGTGTCAGTTTCTTCTGCTGGTATTATAATGATTTGTATGTTGTAGAGCAGCTGGAGAGTTTAATTGTGAACTTACATTGAATCAGATGCATTTTTATTTGTTGATTTCTTCAGACCAGAGCTAATACTGGTTTAGTTTGTCAACAACTGACTTCAATAAAATACGTTTTGAGATAAGGTTCTATACTGTGCTGTAGAGGAGGAAGGAATATGATATTTTTATCAAGCTTTATATTAGCTCTGAAATACATTCTGTTCCAGGAAAAGAGATGGGGCTGTCCAAGAAAGGTGAAAGTCTTAGGCTTGTTGTGCAACGTTGTATTAGTCAGGATGGCATTCATAAAAATCTCAGTAATATTCTCTTAGTTCAGTAATGTAGCATTGTAAAGAAAGCTGAATTAATAAGATTTTTTTAGAAATCTCCCTTAAATTTCTTAATAACTTACATGCACCACATACAGGACAGGAATCTTACTGGATTTTCAAATCTGGATATAAACCTTTTCTGCCTACTGCTTGTAGCAGGTATTTGCTGGCATGGTTTTATATAAACTACTAAAAATATCTCTACTAATAAAACAATGTTATATAAGATGCCTATTATTTCTCTTCAAACTGGTTGTTCATGCAGTCTTATTTTGTTTAAATGTAGTTGCCCAGGTCTCTGAATTTGTTAAATTTCATTAGGTCTTTACAACTGAAGAATTAACAAAAAGGAGGTGAATTCCAAAGAAAAGATCCTGTACTGAGAGCAGTTATCTCTAGGAAAGTTTTCATACCTCACTAGACTCCACCTGCTGCAATATCAGCCAAGAAAGAGGCATAGTTTGAATTGTACTTAGTTTAAATAATTTTAATATTTTAAAATTAGAATTTTACCTACATGTAAAAGCAGGTAAAGAATCATTTTAACTTTAACCTATAATTTAAGTGTAAGAATGATGAGCAGCTGGCTTCCACAAGAAAGAAAATTTAACAAGTGAGCAGCAGCATACTGTGCCAGCTAAAATACCAGAGCAGCATTAGGGTGCAGTACCACGTTCAGCACAATGAATTAATTGAGCCTTAAGGTGGCAGAGACATGGAACATTATGGGATAGCTACCACTGGAAAAAAAGATTAAATGCATGGAGCAAGCATATGCAGTTTTAATGCCCAGCTGTAGGCCACTGCACCTATCTAAACATTGAATATTATGAAAAATTAGTAAAAAAAAGAACTAAAAATGTTTCTGAACAGTATATCAGAATCACAAAAAGCATGTGTATTTTACCTCTATTTGAACTAAATTGTGTAGAATGCACAAACTCAAAGATTGAAGCCACTCTATAGGTCACTTTCCCTGATGCAGCAAGAATTTGAATTCAAAGCAACTTAATATATGAAAAGCAAATGGAAAGTGAATTTACTGTTGAACTTTCACTTGCAGGAAGTGGAAAGAGAAATTTCATTCAGAACAGAATGTGGACTTTATTATTCCTACTACAAGCAGATGATTCAGGCTGCTTCCATCAACCAAGGTATTGTAAACTGTAAAGTAAGTTTTACTTTGTGGTGCCAGCAGACTATTTTTAGTTTTTAAAAATATAGTTCAGAACAAAGGATATCATAACTGTAAAAGACAGTCTAACAGTTGTACTGGAGACACATTTGTGCTGTTCATATCCTAGGGAGCCATTAACGTATGGACATAATAAATTTTGCAATGATACATTGGTTTCTGTGCCAGACCTTTTGATGTAGGCAATCACTTTGAGGAACAACTCCATATATGTTGAGGTTTCAGCCTACTGGCTGTGAATTTTATTCACTTGTTTTAATTTGAATTGAGCTATTTGTGGGATGGGGCAATATTTCTGCTCTATGCCTGGACATTGAAGTGACACAATGAGCACCTTCCAAGGAAATTATATATGATGATGGGGATTTCTGCAGCAGTCTCATGTTTTCTGGCTACTTAACTTGTTCCCTAGCGATTTTGCTTACACTATACATTTGTCAATATTAACATTTAACACAATTTAACACATTTAACAATATTAACACATTACCAGTGTCCAAAGTAATGACAATGGTTCTCAAGATCCAGTATGTAATACAGGTTCTATGCTAGGAATGTAAGTCTAAGAAAAAACGTTTTATACATTATTAAATGCATAGTACTTGAATTAGCACTGTTGAGTCACATTCAAAGCAGGGAAACTGAACACCTCAGAGGGTCATGTTGATTCAGAGGTAGTGTGATCTGAATCCTTGACTCAAAGTTTGCAGTTTTTGATGAGAAATCCTAAAATACCTTTGAAAAAGTTATTCACTGTTCAAATGAAGATGGAGGGGGAAAATGACAATCTCCTATTTCAATTTCTCTTTATCATTAAGGTTTACATGGTTTAGTATATGACAATAAAACTGAATCTGTGAGGACAATTAACATACTTGAAAGAATGAATGTTTACCAGGAGGTGTTTCTCAGCATTCTGTATAGGATTCTTCCAATTCAGGTAGGCATTTATTTATGGCTTTAGATTGTAAGTGCATTATGAAGATTGCGCAGTGAACCATAGCTCCCCTTTTTAGTTATTTTCTAATTAGAAATATTCCTGACAGCTTTTTTGTTATGCAAAAGCAAAACCTAATTCATATTACGTATAATTCCCCCTAGGAGTGTTTTATGTCAACATCAGTATTCTTGTGTTTTACAGCAATACCTAGAGCCCGTTTATTTTTATATCTACACTTTGTTTGGACTTCAGGCAGTTTATGTCATTGCTCTATATGTAACAAGCTGGCTTCTTAGTGGAACATGGCTTTCAGGGTTGTTGGCTGCTTGCTGGTATATTACAAACAGGTAAGTGAGATTAAACATTCAATCTTTCTAAAATTGTACCTCATTTCAAAGGTAAGGTCTTAAACCTTCAAATGCATGATTAATTGGACAAAAAGTGAAACTATAAGGCCTGTCTCCAGATTAGCCAGAAAATGGGAGAAAATGTTTAAACTATACAAAATAATTAGAAAATAATCAGAAATCCCCTGACATCGTAGACCAGGAGTTTCAACAAGTTGGAATAGAAAAGTGTGGCTTAAATTGTCTCTGAAAGTGAACTACATCTTTCAGAAGTGTCTAGATCTCCAGATAACGTACCTTGTCTTCTCCACCCTAGGATGCCTGAGGTGTTACAAGACACTTTCATATGTGCCCTCCAGGTCTTTCCTCACTGCCTCACACCCAGCTTCCAAATCAATGACCAGAAGCTCCTAAGCAGTTTAGCAATATTCACATTCAATGCACTAGGATAACAGAAAAGAAACTGATACCTATTTATCCTTACATGTGCTTTTTGCAAATCAAAAACTGAAGGAAAATTACCTGTGGTGTACACATGCTGGATTTTAGAAGTGGGGGCGGGGGGGGGGGGGGGAGCTTGTATGTTCATTTTTAAGCTATCCAAGATATGCATTGTAAGATTTAATCCATAGCATAAGTTTTATTAAGTGAAGCTGAAGTACAGCATTTGAAGTACAGAAACAACGTATGATTTACAGAGCCGTCATAATGATGTTTTTTCAGAGACAGGCATGTTTAAGGAATAAGAGTGTAGAGCCTCCATTTTAATCAATAAGTAGTTAAAGAACCACAAAGATACCTGTGTTGGTTTGTTTTTTTTAATTTATGAAACTCTGTTTTGTACAGAATAGATACTACAAGAGTAGAATTTACCATTCCTTTAAGAGAGAACTGGGCACTACCATTCTTTGCTGTTCAGATAGCAGCCATCACATACCTACTCAGAACTCATTTACAGCCTGTTCAAGAAGTGAGTATTTCTAACAAATATGACACAGTAAAATTACTATCATAAAACTATCTGTGAAACTTAGGACAAAATACTTAAGTATTTATAGCAATGGATATAAACCAAATCATTACAGCATTGAAAACATTGATCAGATGAGGCTTTTGGTAATTTTGATGTGGTTGAAATACAAACAGTTCATAATTTGATAGTCCTCAACTTGATTATATCACTTTTGTGGTATAGCAGAGTTTATTGCATGTTAATCCATTCAAAACTATTTGAGATACCACCATTTTCTTGCAAGTGGTATTACAATGCCTGTAAAATACAGGCATGAATATAATACCTTGTTACTCTAAAAAATATTTATCCTCAAAGCAGTTATTGCAGTTAAAATACTCAGTTTTAAAAATTGAATTAAAATAAAACCAGAGTAAGGCTTTTGTTTTTCTTTTGCTGGGCTTTGTTTGTTTTGGTTTTTAAAGAAGGAAACTATAAAGTTAAATAAAACATGTTCCTTTTTCCAGCGAATGACACTTGTGGCTGTATTCATAGCAACATTTCTCTTTAGCCTGACTTGGCAATTTAATCAGTTTATGATGCTGATACAAGCACTGGCATTATTCATACTGGACTGCTTTGACATGCTTCCCGCAGCAAAGGTAAGATTATTTTTTGAAATAACCATGTTTTTTTCTTCTTTTCTATCATAAAGCTAACAGTTTTAGAGATATCCTGCCTAGAGGCTTGAATGCCCAAAGTAATACGGATTATACACTCTGCTGCTTTGGGCTTTTAACTACACACAGCAACTGTAAAACTGAATAATCAAAACACTATTTTTTATTTTTATTTTTTTTCAGCTGATTTTCTTTCACTTCATGTAATTCACTTCCATTGTTTAATTTTTGTCTAGTTTTGTTTAGACACAGCCATGTTTTGACACTAGGGGATGTCTTTTAAACATCATCAAAACAGTTGATCTAATACCTCAACTTTAAAATGTCCTCTGGAAGTGGGCAGGAAAAAAAAAAGTAGCACAAGACTTCAACAAAACTGAAGTCATAAAAATGAGTCACTTTTGCCTCAAGCATTATGTATCCTTGTTGGAAGTTAGATGTAGGCACTGTACCAACAGAGGGAAGAGGATAGACTGGGTTGCTGAAGAGAAGCAGCTGGTTTTTGTGCATTGAAATTCACCACAAAATACCAACATTGTTGCTACTATGTGGCTGAACGGAATGAGCCAAAAAGAAAGGAAGACAAGTGCTACTAAGAAAAAGGATCATTTACAATTTTAGGAAGCAGAAATACACTGTTGAAGATGAAAACACTGTCTTTGAATTTAACGTTGTTCTGAGATTCTAGCAGGATGATTTTGGCCATTTTAAAATCAGAAGTATATCTGTATTACTACCTAGAAAAGGTTCTAACTATATTTAAGGAGGTTATAGTAAGGAAGGTAACTTGACCTGAAAGAGTGTTACAAGAGCAATTCATGTTTATTTCATTTAAAATTTGAAGCATACAGTGGTTTTATTAATTTAACTGAAAATTAGCATGGTGGCTGCATATAAAAATAAGGTTTATTTAGCATATTCTAAAGTTTTCATTTGTAGCTGCAAATGTAAGCTGGAGCTAGCAATTCATGTGACTAATCAACAACCTTAGAAGTTGGCAAATTAGTGGCTGCATCCTGGATTATACTAAAATGTATTTGCTGTACTACTTTTATTCCATACTAGTTTTTTAAACATGTGTCACTTAAAATTGTTGGCATTTTTTGGGCCATTTGATACTGAATTACACCACTGCTGCAATATAAGACTAAATTCAGGATCTTTGTGTCAGGTAAAACTTATGTTTTGTTACCACTGTATCACAAAATTTACTGGGTTTTAGTGTGTGCATTCAGCTGGACATTTGTATTATCTTAGTATAGTTTGAGGAGGAATATACTAAATTGTTCATTAAAAAGAGGAATCATCTGATGTTTGCTGAACTGCACCGACACAACTCTTCAGTTATAAAGACATTAAGATACAGAAACACTTATTTGACTAAAGAAAATGCAAAACATCTTCCAAGTAATTAATAATTTCCTGACTGTGCAATTGTTTAACTTACTGAATTATAGCACCAAGTTTTTCTAGGTATAAAATATGTATAGAGTATTAACCTAACTGGTTCAGGATGTAAATACAGAAAGGATTTAAGTGTGGTGATTGTGCAAGATCATACATTTTTTTGTAAAAATAATTCATGTTTAAATAAATTACAAAACATTTGAAGAAGAGCAGTTACAATTGTGAAGTTCAGTAGGCATAAAAATCTCATTATTATTACAGGTTACATGGCTCTATATCATTCAGATGTCTGGATTACTGCTCGTCTGTGTCCTACAGTTCTTTAACTCTATGATTCTTGGATCATTACTTATAAGTTTTAATGCTTCTGTATTGATAGCAAGAAAAGTCCAGGTATGTACAAAAATATTTTTGTACTACCAAACAGAGTGTGAAATATGTATGCGTGTGAATATATATATATATATGTGTGTGTGTCTGTGTGCAAGCAATTTATATGCATTATAATCTTAAATTACTAATACTATTTAAAGGAATTACTGCATCGAAGTAACAAAAACATTGCATGATCACATGAATTCAATTACACTAACTACAGCATAACCAAGCACATCAGACACCATAACTCTGATTGCTACTAATATTTATGATTGTGCAAGATGCAGTTTGGATCCTGCAGAAGATGCATAAACAGACTTAACACCTGTTCAGCAGGACTTGTCTTGGATTTAAGGATCTGCCTTCAGCAAACTAGAGAGAACTAGATGCTTGTCAAATTCAGATTAGTGAAATCTGTTGTTTCTTTCAAAGATTAGGATTTTTCTTTTTCCTGTATGTTTTGGTTGGTTTGGCTTGGGTTTTTTTGTTTGTTTGTTTGTTTTTGATACTGTCATATGACCTTCCAGAGCCATTCCTCCTGTCTCTCACTTGTCACATTTTAAAATCAGGGCTGTGATTTTCATATGTAGACAACATCTGTGCTTGTTCCAAGTTGTCTTGGAACAGATCTGAAGCTTTCAGATCTGAAGCTTTCAAGTGGGAAACTGCTCAAAATGCTATAAACTGACAGAGCCAGAAGTCATCTTTGCCATATTTAGGTGGAAGGTTTAATAAATATCTGTTGCAGAAGACACAATATATTGAAATGAGGGGAATCTCGGAACACAGCCACAGCTGCACTGGGTGCCAGCAGTTGTAGAAATACAAGGGGATCACCTCTGAAGGAAGGCTTTTTGGCTAGTTACAAAACTTTGCCAGATCAATATGCTGAATTGATATGTTTCTGTCCCTTCAGTTTTGTGGAATAAGTGTATCTTTATTCTGGACACCTGGCTATGCATGCTTACATGAACTCAGTACAAATTTGAGGCTTATCAGCCCTATCAAATAAGCTATTTGAAATAGTCTGTGTTGCTAACATACAAATGTACTGGAATATTATAATTTTGTTCCAAACACATACAAAAAAGTACTGAAATACTAATATTTTCTTCTTCTTAGAAAAATCTTAAAACAGGCAACTTGCCTAACAGGATTGGGAAAATTATCCTCCATGTACTATTAGTCTTGTGCTTGACTCTCCTAATAAATAAATTCATCAAGGTAAGAAAATAATTTTAATATATAAACTTACAGAATGTATTACATTTAAAACTGTTTGTTACTCATCTACAATGATATCATTATATAAAAATTGCAATGAGATTTCACTGAAAGCTAGAGACTGCATTTCAGAAATGAAAGATTGTTTTGCTGCTCTTTTGGTATATAGATTTTAAAACATTCTTAACATTTCATAAATTAACACCAAATAATCAGATACTTTTGTAACTTGATGCTCACCTGTAATTTTACAGGTGTGGATTTATACTGCATTCTGATACTGCTTAATATCTGGAAAGTTTTTAATTTAATTCACTTCTCAATGAATGCAGTTAAAAATGAACTCTTATAAAAATGTTGTAGACCATACCATACTTCTAGTTCCTTCTTGTGCACAGAGTTGTCTGCAGACATCAGTGACAGTAACACTTTTCCTGCTTTTGAGTTTGTCTGTTTACCAGTTCTATATCAACAGGCTAAAATTTCATGTATGTGGAAATAAGAAGTATCACAGTAAGACAAGTCATAGAGATAAAAAGTACTGCTTAAATCAACTTGTCCTGGATAATCTTCATCTGTAAACAAGAAACTAACCATAGTAGATATTCTAAAAAGTAAATAACTTGTCCTTTGGACCACAGGACCATAATTAAAAACTGAATGTTTATTTGATTGCAAAGCACCCTGTCTCAGTAAGCTTGTGTTGCTTCACAGTTTCATTTAAATGATAAAATACTTGTTCACTGTGTGAAGTTTAATTTTTTTTATACTTAACATATAATATCCTTTCTTTCTCTCCCTCTGTAGAGAATTCTTAATCTTGAGTCAGATGAACATATATTCAAATTCCTGAAAGCAAAATTTGGATTTGGGGCAACAAGGTATAATTTTGCTTTTTTTGTATGACTTCATTAAGTGAACCCTGCAGGTTGTTCTTTCATGAAATCTTGGTGATAAACCATGGACTTTTACCTCATTTATGTCATCTATTTCCCTTCATAATAATCTTTCCTTCATAATAAACCACACAACTGCAGCTTTATAGTATCTTGGAAAAAAACAGTAACTTTGGTGCTTTTTGACATCAGGTTATGAAATACATGATGACAAGGATTCTTCTTCTTTTTTATTTTTATTTTTTTTTTAGAGATTTCGATGCTAACCTGTATCTTTGTGAAGAGGCTTTTGGTTTACTACCATTAAATACCTTTTCAAGACTCTCAGAAACGTTGCTTTTTTGCGTCTACATATTTGTTCTCTTTCTTATGTCAGTAGCAGCTGTAATTGTTGCCTTTCGGAACCTCAGGTAAAATATGTTTTTAAAACACATTTTTATCAATTTTCTCTTATTCAACAGGCTAAGAAACTGACAGTTGAATACAGCAGCACACAGTATTGCTTCCCACAGGTACTAAGGAAGCAGTAGGACATATAATAGATCAGGCAGAACATGTAACTTCCTATTAAAGGTAAAAGTGTTGAGGATCTAACAAGACTAAGCAAAGAAACATTTCTCCTTAGATTTCTTCAAGCTCTTTTGCTTGCTGTTGATGTTTGGTAGTATGTTTGGTAGTAGGGTTGGCTGGTAAAAAAGGGGGAGAGAGAGGAGGGAAGGGAGAAGATCTAAGACACTCTGAAACAATGTTATGGTAACTGTGAAGTCGTATTCATCTATACTACTCAACAGGCCTCTTAAAAACTTAAACTTTTAAAAAGCAAAAGACCCTGCCCCTCTTATTTTCTCTAAACCTAAATGTAATTCCAAACATTACCCTACTTTTTAACACTGTCCAATTATCTCAGTTATCTCCCCGCTTGAAAAAACAGGGAAAAACTCAACACATTTAAGCAAATTCTTTTTTTTTTTAAAGAGCCCTGCACATACTTTTGTAAGAGTAGTCACATCAAACAATAACTAGTCCTTTCAGCACTGCTTTTCTGTAAATTTGCTTCCAGTCTATGGCTTATTAGGATCCAAATATACCAGCAGCACAACCTTACAGCTAAGTTCTTCACTCTCATCAAAAGCCCTATGAGAGCAGCAGCTTCAAGCAGTAAACCAAGCATGCATTTCTGTAAACAATTTGTCTCATTCTAAATCAGCTACTTGAAACACTACTTGCATTTCCAGAAAACTAGACATGAAAGTAAATACCCAATGCTGCATCAAGTTAGTCCTATTAGTCTTATCATAGAAACAATAGAAGATTGTGGACTGATAGTAGTATTGCTGTGTTGTTTCAGAAGGAATAAATGTTTTTTAAAATACAGGCAACTATATGAAATACGATACAGAACTCAATATAACACTTCTTCTATTTAATTAGTGGTTCAAATCAAGTCAAGTTCATGGAAAAATTGGAAGAATCCACAATAACATTGAAGCCTGATGCTGCTTACAACTTAATTCACACAGTTCTTTTTGGATGTCTGGCATTAAGCACTATGAGGTATATTTTTTAAATTATTTCTAAAGACATTTTTAGATAATCAGGTATGTTTTTATACAAGCATAAAATATGCTGATCACAAACTGATAAGAACATGAATCTTCTTGCTCTCTCTGGTGTGTTTCTGCTTGTAGACAGAGGCATTTCCTAAATTTCTGCCAAAAAGAACGTTTGGAAGACTGGGAGCAGAGATGCTCTCAAGAGCACATAGGAAAGTGTAAAGCCAGTCTTTTACTCAGTTACTTCAGAGTCATAAGTGTCCAAGAAAACAGTGCTCAGAGTTTCTCTAACATAACTGTCTGCTCTCATTCAGCAGAGCTCCAGATGATCATCAAAAACTTCCCTGTATTCTTTCAGGATGAAGTACCTCTGGACATCCCACATGTGTGTATTTGCATCTTTTGGCCTGTGCAGTACAGAAGTATGGAAGCTTATCCTGAAGTGTGTTCATCTCTACACATCACAGAGGGTTAGCACTGTACTTAAAGCATTTAATGAAATTTGGTTTTGCTCCATATCTGAACAAATCAAGACTGAGAATTCTAAGACAACTGAAATTAATACTGTTTGCTGTTCTCTTAAACTGGATGTCTCTGAAGCACATTTGTATAAATTTAGTATGTAAAATATATTTTCTAGTGGTTTATATATTAAACAATTCCATTTAAATACACTAGATGGCAATATAGATGTGCCTATGAAAAATAACCACAATTTTAGTAAAACGTTTTAGTCACTATATTAAGAAATCATCAGTGGTCTGAAAAGACCATTACAGCCTAATATACTGAATGATAGTGTTTTTCACTTTGTAGAATATAGATTTAAATATGTAGAGTTAAATCCATCATTTGTGGTGGATCTCAAATAAGGATTTCACTTGAAAACAAAATCAAAACATGGTCTGAAAATTTAAACTCTCTTTGTCAGATCTTACTACATTAAACATTAAGTCTATCCAAATAAATGTATCATTAGAATAACCAATTTTCTTTTTTTTTTTTGCAATTTTTCTTAGACACACGTGATTAAGTATTCTATACCAATAATTATATTACTGTACATTTCATATAAGGTAAGAATTTTTTTCTCAATGTTTTCACATCTTTTAACTTCATGGAATTTTTCTTTTCTCATAAAGGCATGGGATTTTTTACAAATAATGGCATATAAGGTTTGCAGTTGAATTTTTAAACTTGTGATAGACTACCTAAATGCATGTGAAATTGTATTTGAAGTTTGGATCCACAGTATTTCTAGATACAAATGTTTGTCTTATTGTATGTGTAATTTACCAGGTGTGATTTACATGCATAGTTTATGAAAGCGTAAGTTGTCTATTTTGGTTTTAGCTAAGTTTCAACTAAAAAAGACATTGTTAAATTGTATAGTAATGCATTGTAGGAGCAGAAATACTGTTAACAGTCTATACTGCTGTGTCTTAGCTCACATGTTTTTGAACTATAGCACTGTTAAACTAGTCAAGGATTTATGTTAATCTTCTGTCTGTCCCAGGAACAAATTATTTTGTGGTCAAACGTTTAAATGTACATACCTAAAACATATTTAAAATAATAATATATACAAGATTATTCATCTGTCATTCTGCCATAACAATGAGAATCAGAACATTATTTGAATGGGCATAGCATTCTTTTAACCAGTATTTACAAAGACAAAAAATTCAAATGCTGCTTTTATGGAGAAGTTATTTCTGCAGTACCTAGTGTGAGATGAGAACATTTTTTGTTTAATAATCACCTTCAAAGAAACTGAAGGTGAATTTCATTATTAAAGTTTAAAACGTGTTAGTGAAGCCATAGCAGTTAAGAAAGCTGCTGATATCAGTTCACTCTGGAAGTCCTTCCCTCACCCCCCTTTGTAGCAGGTAAGCAAAAAGTCCAAGGAGACTTGAGCAGTTTGCTTAGTAAAGTTGTACTGATCTATTCCATTTGAATTTTCTTGTTACTCTGCTAGAGGACTTCTAGGAGTTTTTGTTTCCATTGGTATGCTGGTTAGGGAAGTCATTTACCATTTTCATCATCTCTGCAAATGATAGAAATTACACTATTTTTTTTAACATGTTGATGCAAAGAGCATGACATTCTAATAGATAGCCCAATTTGACAGGTTAACTAGGAATAATTTTCCTTCAGCTATTCATGAGCAGATGTGAAGTTCCTAAATCCTGTCAGATTCAATTCTGAAGTCAAGAGAAGTCACTGATTTTCACAGGCTTTAGTAAATAATTTTGCTCAGTTTGTATGAAAAGCACGATTTGTGTGTTGCTTCTAAATACAGGAAATAATTTTCATTGAAAAATTATATTTTTAGTGTCAAAGTTCTAAGTGGGAATAAAGAAATACACCACCTCTCAGTATTTTTTTTGTCCTAAGCCAGTAGAGTTTAGCTACCAGAAGAGTGGGTATCTTGGTGTGTGTGTCTTTTCTGCAAAGCTATAGTGAGTAGTGAGCCTATAATGAGTAGAGAATCTGACCTGACAGGCAGATGTAACTTGTCACCATATTCTCTGGCAGTGGTCAGAATAAAAACTCCTCCAGAGAAAGATCCAGAAAGTATGCATGACTTAGGTGAGACTGTTTATATATTCTCCCTCTACAACCTTTAGAAATAAACCAACAGT
This sequence comes from Calypte anna, assembly GCF_003957555.1. Lineage (NCBI taxonomy): Eukaryota > Metazoa > Chordata > Aves > Apodiformes > Trochilidae > Calypte > Calypte anna. The sequence continues at coordinate 9,794,996 of NC_044257.1, forward strand.
GCAAGTAGATCTTGATAACAAAGCCTGCTTATCTTTCTCCTTTTCAGATAAGAATTTATCTCTTCATGCACTGTGACTGCTCAGATTGCATGAGTGTCTTGCATACTCAGCACCAAGTTAACTGGTCATCATGGCTGGTTTTCTTCAACTAGTATTTTGTATAATTTTGTATTTCATTACCTCTTATGGTTGTTTGTCAGAAGAACTATTCTTTAGTGCCATTCCTCAAAATAGGAGTTATATGGGAGTATTAGCCTAATCCTGAATAAGCTAATGAAAGCCTCTTTTGAGGCATGTGGTTACTACAGTTCCAAATACATCACTCAGAGTAATTTATTGTAATGTTTAACAATAATGTATTGAACAATAGCTTGAAATACAGGTGCAGGTACAATGTTAGCTATCTCTTGGATTTCAAGTACAGTATGTTTTGAGACCTATAAAACATCTGTATTTCTATTTACACAGGGTTCTTCATTAATTTAGTGAAATATCTTATAGTAAGCTGGAAGTGTTGAAGTATTTCCATACATACTTCATTTGTGTTGCAGATAACACAACACATAGATAAAGCAGGACCAAATCTTTCTGTTTCAGCTCATATTCTTTATAGGTAGACTTCAGCTGTACCTGTGTCCATTGCGTTTAACTTCTCTACCAAATAATACCTTTCAAGTTGTGTTTCTGTGTCAGTCATTCATAAATAAGTTATTGGTACTTAAAATTAGTTCCTGAGCTTCAACAAGGATATGTTTCCTTGTTACACCAAATAATCATGATTTCTTTTCTAATTCTGAATATTTCTCATTATTTGGAACAGTTGGTTACCTCCCTGATATGCTCCACCTATTTTTCTTATCCATTCCTTGTGTACACTTTTTCTCAATCTGACAAATATTTGATTTACAAGACAAAGCTGTTTTATCACTGTTATTCCTCCATATTTTTGCATCCCTTTCTTTTTATTTACTTTTTCATTGTATTTGGAACTCCTGAAGCTCTTCTCTTTTCTCGCTTGACTAATTAAACATAGTGTCACTGGAAAACTTTTACCTCAGACTTCTCTTACTGAACTCAGTAATAGCAAACCCCATTACCAGAATTTCCCTCCAGTGCAAACTGCTTGTACTCACTCAGAAGCTGCAGTCTGACTCTGTAACTTTAAACACCTGTGCAGATTGTTTAGTGACATCTGACAGTGCCAGCATTCAGAAGATGGCTCAGTGTCAATGGATTGGTTGCAGAGCAGGTTTGCAGCAGCAGCAAGAAGCAGAGTAGAGCCCATTTCCTTTTGTCTCCACCCTGAAGGACCACAGGCCCTCTCATTGTTTATCTGTCTATCTAGAGTAGGTCAGCAATGGAGAAGGAAATTTTGATTCATTATGAGACTACAGTCTCATTTCACAACTGCTTAATTTATTCACTAATCTCCTGAATCCTGAGATCTCCTGAAGAGTAGGTGTGCATCTTATAAAATACTGCTGTATTTCCCAAGGCTGTTAGGGTGTGATGCTGCTGTAACAATTCTTTAGATGTTTCTCAGTCTGCCAGCCAGTATTACTTTAAGAAATATATCAAGTAAACAGTTAAACTAGTATCCTAAGTGGCTCCCCAGTGCTCCTACATAATTCCAGTTTTAGTAAAAGGATGCATATTTCTGCTATGTAGCTCAGCAGCATCACATTAAAATTCCTTCTGAACTCTTAAGTGAATTTTATCCAAGTTGGATGATTTATAGCTTTTTAAATTATCAGTTGGGTTTTCTTACACTGTTTCCTGTGATGTTTCACTTTGCAAGCCAGCAGTCCCCATTATCTACAGAAAGCAGGTTTGGAATAGGTTTCAATACAATCCTCTGTAATAAAGACTAATGCAAGGCAATCATTAAGTCATTAGTATTGTCATTATCTCTCTTAATTGCTCCTTTTGGACTTGAATATTCACTAGCATAAACAAGAAGAAACCCTTAAATAAAAGTTGGTTCTGTTAACTATTTGGGGAAAGGTTAAGATTTCCAGAATCAATTTCCATCCTTATTTCTCTCTGCCAGGTTTCATTTATTTATTGTCTCCAGTACATACTGAAATGCTTTACCCCAGTAGTCTATGAATTGTTGCTGTTCAGGCACACTTTTTTCCTTCAGTGCTTCTCTTTTAAACCAGACTTATTAAATGCCATTAATGGTATCCATAGCCCATCTAATGATTTGAACTTCTGATACAGACATCCTACTTCTTTTATGTAGATGCAAATTTCCTTTTTAAAATTAATTTTAATTCCTGGAATTTTTCCTTCTCCTGTAATCACAGGCATTATTTATAGCTTGGCTGTTATGTATTGAGCTATAACATGATACTACTTTATCTTGTACCTGTTTTTTCAAGGCTTAGTCTGTCAAGAAATAACTTTAAACAGTAATATTCATCCTATAGTCCAGGGAGCTGGAATGGTTTGCTTGTAAAGCAGATAAAATGCACAGCAGCCTTACTTGGTGGCAACTTGTATTTTTCTATCCTATGGATTTGAAAACACAAGTTGACCTTAGCTATTAGAGTTCCAGAAATCTCCAGTGAGGTGTGTATGTGAGAAAAGCTGCTGCTAGGGTCACCCCAATGGGTAAGTCTGGTCATCTGGCAGGAGCTCCAGATCTCAGACTCTAAATGATGTATTCATACTGCAATGACAGCCACCTGTCCTTCATGAGAAGGGTAGATGTCTTGCAGCTTACACATGAGCTGGACAAGGTCATTTACCAGCTCAGAGGAAATAATACGATTCAACATCCAGAAACTGTTTTGTTCATTCTGTCTTCAATTTGCTTTATTTTCTTTTCATTGCAGTTCTGGCCTGGAATAATGGATGAGCTGTCAGAGCTGAGAGAATTCTATGACCCCGACACTGTGGAGCTGATGAACTGGATTAAGTAAGAGGATTTTTTCTCTATTAAAGTTAAATGCTATTTGTGTAGATCTAATGTTCTTAGTTATAGTGTTCTCCTTATTAGTCACAGCTCATCAGTGAACTCAGCTGACCCATGGAGATAGTTAAGGGTGGGTAGGCTATCAAGAGGTTAGCAGATTAACTGCTGCAGAGAACAGCAATGTGCAGAGTGCCCCAGACTGCTCTGGTTCAGGATCATGCTGCTCTATTGCCTGTGCATCAGGGAACCAGCTGACTCCATTTGCTCCCATAAGTACATGTAGGTTTTCTAGCCAAAAAAAGTAAATTTGGAGGTGTCAAACTTCTTTGATCATACCATATTATAGCTACCTCTTTACACCGATTGACCTTTTCAGTGAAGTAATTGAATTTCTATCTTCCCCTCTAACCTGGTGTCCTCTTTTTAACTTCATCATTTTAAAAAGCTTTATGGACAGTTGTAGGGAAAACCTGTACTCTACAGTCTGTTTCTTGAACTTGGAAATAATTTAAATAATTGATACTTACTAGAATTAATCCCAAGATATGTTCTAAACTAAAGACAAAATTATTGTAATTGAACTTCAACTTGCCACCACTAAGCAAAGGTGCAAAATCTCTTTAAAGAGTATGAGTTAATCATTACAAACCTACCTCATCACTTCTCTTTCTCATATAAAGCACAGGGAAGTTTTTTTTAGGTGGAAACAGTTTGAAATACTGCATGTAAAAAATACTGAGAAAAAAATTATGTTCTCTGGAGGACTATGAATTTAAGGCATATGTACTCTATTTACATAGAGTAATCACTAAAAAATTTCAGGTTAAGTTCTTAACCATCAGTTTAAATTCCTGGGGATTGTATTTACTTGGAACTCTGATATTTTTTTTTTTAAATCACTTTCATGTTCTGAAGGAAAACATTCTGAAAGTAAACATGAATTTGCTACATTTAACATTGAACTATTTGAAGTATTTCCTTGGAGCCCCATATTGTGTTTGCATATGCAATGAGTGAAACCAAAACACCCAGCCAGTTCTTTCCATAGCAACATAGTTACACTCAAAATGTTCTCTTTCTTTAATCCATAAACTAGGAGTAATTTGTAAGTAAAACATACTACAATCCTTTACTGGCTTACTTTGAAAGAAAAATGATGAGTTTTTTCCATCATTTATAAACTTTGCAGCCATATTGCCACATTTTTGTGACTAATGTTTACCAGGCAGTTCCATTTACCATTACTGTTTTATTAAAAGATGGTAAATATCTGATAGTTCAGGTCTCCTGTGTACAATATAGAGAGTTATATATAGATATGTACATAAAATATACACGTGAAGTTATCCCCAGCCACGAACTGGATTTGACTGGATCCAATGAGAACAATTTTTCATATGTTCTTAGTGCTGAGAAGGCTAAATTGGTGCTTGTCCTCTTTTCATTTTAATTCTGGACAGACAATTGCAGAGGTAAATTTTCTAGTTAGAATTTATTGTGTTTAGAAATCTTATTCTTACAAAGAAGAGTTAATTATCTATGCTTTAAATACAAGTCAACAAAATTTATGGTAAGTTTCTCAAAGTAGCAGATTTTCTTAAGTTTTACTGAACTAACAAACAATTGATAGTTCTGCTGTAGTTAATGATCTGTCAAGGCTGGTGTCAGGAACTAGTTACTCATTATTAAAACTCAGTATAAGAAGTTCTTATTTGTCACTTATAGCAGTGACCCAGGAGTAACTCATCTGTCTTGCAGTCTTTCCACAACAAGAAAACCCTTCTGTCTGCTTACATCTAAATGCATATTAATTTTTCCAAATACACAATCTGAATAATAGTTCACTGTGAAGTGTCTTGTAGATGTATTTTTTACTCTTGCCCTTACTAAAATTACCACAGCATTTTTTGGAAGATATCCTGGTTTATTTTGCAATAAAATTACTGCATAATACTGGACTGCAGCTCTTGTAGAGCACAATTTGTAACACAATAATTTTGCATATCCCAGTCTCTTGCTTTTTCCTACCCATGCCTCATTTTCTTAGATACGAAAAAAAAAACAAACACCAAAAACCAAAGAAGTCCAGAAGGTTCTGCTGTGAACCCAGGGCTAGTTCACAGCTGTATTCCCACATGGGAAGTATATTAAAATTCTTAGTTTTGGTCTTTCTCCCTAAGACAACAGGAACAACATTTGTGAGATGGGGAAGAATATCAGTAGAATGTGCAAATCAATAGCGTGAACTTCCCTACTCTGTTTACTTCTGGTAAGTGTTTAAGAAGCAATGTCTTCTGCCTTTAAAGGGGAAACCTGTCTAGAATTGTGGAATATTTCATAAGCAGTTACAAAAATTATAGAAAAACTTCATAGAAATCTCAGACAACAGCCAAAATAGTGGAAAAGTTAACTGAGATATTTGGCAGAGCAAATACAAATATTTGTATTTGAATCGGGTGTGGGGGAGAAGCAGGCAAATTTTTCTATTAGTGATAACCCCACAGATTTCAAAAAAGCTCCAAAGGTTACAAAAACGGGATAGCCATGGTTTGATGGTGTATCTTTCATTTAGTTATTTGTATCAATGGCTGTGTTTTAATCTCAAGCCAGCTGCAAATTTTAACTCTTCACTCTTACTTGCTTAATTTTCAAGACAATCACACTGAAGTCAACACATATTCCAGACTTTAAAGGCAATATTACACTTTCTTTTTCTTCTTTTTAAAAAATCATTGTTCTGAAGTTCTTGGGCTTATCCTTTGGCATTGACTGATGGGTCAGTGAAATTCAGGCATGAATTTGATAGTGCCTGAGAAGTAGGATTATACCAGCTGTGTAGGTGCACTCATTTATGTGAACAAAATCTGCATGCATGAAAGTGAGGCTGAGACTAACAAAAATGCATCTTGTTGCTCTTTCTTTGTGCTGTTGTTTTCCATTTTTGCAATTTTCAGTCTTTCCAAACCAGAGGGAAAAAAAAGAACCATGACAGTTTGACTGAGTATGCTTTACTGCCTATCATTTGTAGCCAAACCTGTAATATTTTAAGATAGCATTCTGCAAATAAAAATACTTGCTTAGAAAAGGGAAAAAAAAAATCTACCGTGGCATGTTTGAGAACCCCTTTTGGAATCTCCTTATCTCAAACCCATTTCCTTCATAGATTCATATCACAACCAGGCACTAATAGAGGAATAATCTGAGATTTGTCAGATTTATGGCTTTGAAAGCCAACTACAGAGCACAACTCTGGAATACTTTTAGCAGAAACTGCCATTTTCTTTCTAATGATGTAACCTGTGATTGTAAGGTTGGCCAGTTCTGTAAAGCTTCCTTAAAATCACCTCACAATCATTCTTCAGTAGCTTAGAGAAAGAATTACTTCGTTCAGAGTCTGTGCAAGTAGTTACTGTAAAACCCTTTTATTTTTAATGGGTTATTCTTTTGTGTATATATGTAAATATATATCATTATATATATCATTCTCTAAATTCTTAAGTCTAGGTAAAGAAAAGCCTCATATAATATAGTGCTTAGTTTACCCATTAGTTCAACTAATTAACTTGTTGAAAGCTTAGAGCTTAAAAAATAAATGAGATGATTGTTCAAAATGCCATCAGGTCTGCTTGAAATGACATTTAAATTATATAATGTAAATCAGCTTGACCTGTAAGTCCTTGTCATTATTTAGTGACATTTCCTACAGAATAAATTGTTTGCAGGTTAGGCAGTGTGGTGTGGAGCTTGGCAGAAAGCTATAAAAACAAATTATCCTTCCATTTTATACATCATTTATTCAGACAATGGAAAAATTGCTTCGTTTTTCTATAATAGAGAAGTGTCATTCAGGGGGTTGAAGCACACTGGCTGCCTGGGATACAGAGCAGTGTCTGGAATTGTCCTGTCCCCAAAAAATATTAATTAATGACCACGTCTCCCTCTGGTGGCTGTTCCTGCAGATGATCGCTCAGTCACAGCCGCCGGTGCAGTTACGGGGTAGTTACAGGCAGACTCAGTGTCACCTCCCCGCTTCCCTGTCACAGCAGGGAGAGGCGGTGCCAGGTTTGTGCTGGTGGCATTGCCATGGGAGCTGGGTGCCTGGCACCTCTCCCTCAGGGAAACACAGACAGTGGCAGGGGTCAAGGTTTGTTATCATTATCAAGGATCTCAGGACATGGAAATGTTTGTTTCTTGTGGGCTTTGTCTTTGACACTTGTTATTCTTAAAAAGGAAGATAGATTCTGCAAGTTCCTATTGTACTGGGCTCTTTAGCAATGAGAGGTGCAGGATTGCCTTGGTGATGCAGAGCCTCACAAAATCTGAACTAATCTTGAACAAACACAGAAAAGGACTTTTCACACTAGGAGCTTCCCAGCCCAGGCACAAACACAGACACATGTTCAAAGTGCTTTGAGAATTATAATTTTCATTTAAGGGTCTAAGTTCTACTAAGTCCCTACTATGAAATCCCGTGCTGTGAATCTAGTGAATCTTTTAGCTTAGCCTAAAGAATTGTGCTTTCCTGCAGAATCAGGGATGAGTCCTAGCTGACAGGCTGTCAGGGCTATTACATTTACATAATATTAAATTCTGAGATGAATGAATTTATTTTTATGAAAGGTTTACTTCATGACACTTGTGGCTTTGAATATTTTAAGTAAAAAATAAATTTTTAAAAGACATTTAATATTTTCAGACTTCAACTTCTAAACTAGGTTTAGAAACTGTTGAAAAACTAGCCTATAAGGAAAGCTAAACTGTCCTATTAAACATACTGTCTCTGTCACAGTCACAGAAGATGAGATTCATGTACCAGTGCAAACATTTTTAGGAAGAGTTTTTAATAATTAATTCACTTGCTAAATATAATCTATTTAAAGTAAAATTTAATACTCATCTTCTGATATTTTCAAGCCAATCATGGAGCTTAAAGAAGACTGAATTGATAGCTGGAGTTTTAAGTCTCCCTAAAGTGCACCCCAAAGTGTCATTTATTTGACTACTATAGGTGTCAGATGGGGATGTATAGGGTTGTTAGGCAACTGTTCACATTCCTTTCTAATTTCATTTTACTTTATTTAATGTATGCATCTTTCCATAGTTTTGGTCTTTATAGAACCAATGGTTAAATGCCTGCTAAGCACTAGAAAACATTTAAACATACTGTGACCCCTTTTAAGTAGCCCAATTGTAGTAGTCTCTGTTACCTGGCATTTTACTTCAACCTTTGCTTTGCCCTTCTGTGGTGTCTTTAGAAATATTTTAGCTTGTAAACTTGCTGGGGGGAAGGTGAGCAAAATACTTTTTTTTCATTACCAGTATTTGAACAATGCTGAGATACCACCACTATTATTTAGGTAACAGTTACAGACATTACTTTTGAATTTCAGATGAGATCACAGTACCAGTGATGACAGCATTTCTGTCTGGCATTTTCTGAATTCACCCTTCCCTCCTACTCTCCCACTTTTTGCAACTGGGGTGACTTTTTTTATTTATTTCTTTCCTACAGTTGTCAGAATATGAGGATTAATTTCTCATTCCCCAGTGAGTGGTGAATGCCAGGACAGTAACAAGAAGTTCTAGCATTCAGATGGAACAATCTATTTTATATAGAGTACCTTGCATAAATCTGTCACAACAGGTTTCTTGAACTATTAAAAAATTAGGAGATAGAAATCTACAAGTATTCAGAGGCTCTATGAACCCAAGAAATATATGAAATATGAAAACAGTTTGAAATTTTCAGTATCATGTTTCCCCTAAATTTCCTCATGGTGCATAGTAGATTTTTTTATTTGCAGTTAGTGAGTATTATTGTGATTTATCTGCTTCATATTTGAAGAAAACACATGAAGTTGCTTGAACAGTTTGCTCCCTGAATAGAGGAGAGACAGAAAAATACTTTTCCAGTCTTTTTTTTCCTTCTGATCTGTAACAAGCAATGCAAAAATGTCCCTGCAGAGACTTCTCAGACTTATCAATGTTTGTTTAGGTCAAACACTCCAAACACAGCAGTGTTTGCTGGGAGCATGCAGCTATTGGCAGGAGTCAAGCTGTGCACTGGACGGACCTTAACTAATCATCCCCATTATGAGGATAAGAATCTGAGAGAGAGGACAAAACAGGTAAGAGAATTCTGATTGTTTAAGCTAATTCTTACCCTTATCAGTTGCTCCATCCCAGAAAACCCAAATAATCTCTAATGGCACATTGCAAATGACATCACAGGCTGCACTCATGGAACTACTTTGTTTTCAGATACAGTTCCAGAGAAACTCATAATACTTTGGGCATCTGATAACTCACTTCCAGCAGCTGGTGTATGTCTGAATAACTTTACCTGGGCACTCAAGCCAATTTTAAGTGAACTTCTCTGGGTACTGTTGGCATTAATAGCTTTTCAACCCATTTCAACCTGATCAGAGCATTTCCTGATTTGCTGGGCTATTGATCTCAGTTCTTTCTCTGGTTCAAGATAAAGGAGCGATGAAAGAGCAGAGAAGTGGTGGGAATGTCTTGTGTCTTACAGCTTAGTTTACTGCTTCTGTAGATTTATCAGATCTATGCCAAGAGATCTCCTGAAGATGTTTACAGAATACTGCAGTCCTTTGGCACAGACTATGTGATCCTGGAGGACAGCATTTGTTACGAGAGAAGACACAGCAGAGGCTGTCGGTTACGTGACTTACTCGATATAGCTAATGGCCACGTAAGTGTATAAAGAAAACAGATTTGTCTTTTTGGAATGCAATGAATATCTGAAGTAGCTTGAGTTACTTCCACTTCATCATGAGCATGGAAAGTAAAATCTAATGGAGCCTTTAGACATCCTCAATATTGAACACTGCTTGCTTTTAATGGTATCTGGTAATAAGAGAAGGAGGAACTCAGCCTGAGCAAAATAAGTAATCAGTTCTGATGAGCTCCAGGGTTAGCAGTACACAAATGGTGTTCCCTTTCATAGCTTCAGTTGCTCCAGGACTTGCAGATAGGTAGTTAATCCCCTCCATTGTGTGAGGGGAATTTTCAAGCATATCTGGGCCCAACACAGAACCACAGCAAGCTGTATCACCCAAAACAGATCTGTGCCTCTGACAAATCAGCTTTATCCATAATAGAGACAATGATACTATAAAGCTTACTGGTTTAACCCCCAGCTTGTTTCATACAGTCACTGTTAACAAATCTGGCCAGCATAACCCACTGAAAGTATTGTCAAGGTTGTTTTTTGTTTCTTCTCATTGCCTGTGACTGAATTGGCTGAAGGTATTTCACCAATCTGTTCAATTTCATTACAGATCATGGATGGACTGGGAGAGAATGACCCTGATTTGAAACCTTCATTATTTCCTCGATTCTGTGAGGAAATAAAAAAAAATCTGCCTTCTTACACCATGCACTTCACTAGAGTGTTTCAGAACAAAACATTCCATGTTTACAAACTTGCCAAGCATAAATAATGCGTCCAACCATGGCTTCAAATTCAGTATTTTAATGCTAGAATCCACATTAGGAAATGCAGAAGAAGTTTACAAACACATTTTTAAGACATTTTACATTGATGGTTTCTTGTTTAGTTAGTTTGGTTCTTATCTTTTTAGACAGGGTAGTTTTGATAACATCTTGATGTTGTCCAAAATTTTCATAGATTCATAAATAAATGTGAGCAGGGACCACCATTTGACAGTAAAGTCTGACCTCCAGAATACCTGGGATATAATTGTTTTCCAGTTCTAACTGACTGGAAAACTGCAGGACCACTGCAGTGTAACCAGCCTGTGATGTTCTGCTCAGCAGTTTGGAATTTGACTATAAAATGATAGAAATTCACTGAAAGCAGACCATGCTACTCCCATGCCAGTATGCATTATCTTAATGGGTCCTGAAAACAGTCACAAAAATTACTATCTGACCCTCTCTGATCAAACCTTGTGTTCTTTCAGTGCCTCTTTTTTTAATTCTTGGGGAATGTGCAGTTATGTGTTTCCAGGCTTATGGATGTAACTGCAGAATCAGCAAACAGGTTGGAAGGGTAAAACTTTAATCATTGTCCAGCATTTCTAGTGATATAGAAACACTGTTTTATAATGTTAAGCATTACATGATGGAGTGTTACGTATTTCTAATGAGAAAAAAGGTTGGAGCATGCTTAGTACACGTTGCATGTTTATATCCTTGTAAAATGCTCAGAACAAACAAAAAACAAAATTTGTCAGCTTGGATTCTCACAGCACTAGTTTCTGTATTTTGCTTTCTGAACTACAGGGGATGCTTTTCTCCCCATGTAAATTCCAGCAAGATACTAAAATTGAACACTGCCAGCCTTACAGAGGAAAAATTAATCTGTAAAAGCAGCAGGAAACTTAGGTATTTAAAATACATTCAAGTTATTAGAGCTCTTTGCCTTGCATTATTTCAGACACAAAGCTATATATTTTAGCACAAAATTACTGTGTCCTTGCTCTTTTTACTAAAAGAGAGTCTACAGCTGTTTTAAATTGACTTGGAAGACTAAAGTGAAGACAGACCCCATCCTGAGAATTTTGCAATTTGTTTGTACCCTTTGTCTTTTTACTGGCCAGAACTTTGTGAATCATATTGACTTTCACCTTCTATGTAGATAACAGGACTTCTGCTGTGTTTTTGTGCTGCTTTGGTTTTTTTAATTGAAATTGCAGATTAAGTCTGATTGTACCCTCCAACTTTAATTAGACATCCACTAGGATCATTTGTTTCTTACAAAAAAAAGAATTGCAATAATCAAGTGCCTCTAGGCCAATGTTGAATTAACATTTGAACACCTATGAGAGTGTTTGTGGCCTGTGCAAATAACTCAGTTACAATAATTACCACTGCAATTAATTTCTAATTATGGGAAACTTAAAGTGCTACTGATAGCAAACTCCACATTTAATTTAATCAAGATGTGTAATGAGATTCACTTTCACAAGTGAGCTGTGGTCCAATTCCCAATGATTTAAATGTTTTCCCTTTTCAGTTGTACTAAGGTAAATTACTTAAGAGATGGAGATGGTTATGTCACATGCTGAAACAATTTTATATTCTGTAAATACTCATTAAACAGCATTCAACACCTTTCTGCACCTTCATGCTAACACAAAAGCAAAGTGTGCTTTAATCAGACTGTACTTAAATCAAACATTGACAGTAGCTGGGTTGTTAAACTGAGCAGCTGCAACTCCCAAGTAATTTCTAGCCTCTATCCCTTAATGAGGTTGGAGACCACTGCAGTTTAACAGCATACAATAATAAAACATTTTAATCAGTGTTAGAACTTTAATTAGGCCCATAATGATGCATGCCTGTTCTTGCTGAAAGCATGGGTCAGTGAATTCCTCAACGAGTGCCTTACAGTAATTAAAAACAAGCACACATAAGGTGAAGTATGTCTGGGCTGTATTGTCTTATTTTAAAATGTGGTTTTATCTTTCTTAGAAGGTGCAGTAACTTTCCCCTGATGGAAGTGAGAGATTCCAGACCAGTAGTGCCCTATTGTTTCCACAATTTACTTGTAGGGTAACAGCTGAGACTAACCAGTCCTGACTGTAACAATAGTTATTAAATAGACTTTTTTTTTTTTTTCTTTCAAAACCACACTCTCTAATATTGCCAAAGGAGAAATTTAACTTTTTTGTAGAAACTACCAAGTTCAAAACTCTTTTTTTTTTTTCATAGGCCTGGGGAAAGCTTAAAAGCCAATGGCTGTAATGACCAGACCCACCACAGTAACATTGTTTCCTCTTGCAACTCAGACATCCCCTAAATTAGCACACCAGAAATTGAAATAGTGGATACAAAATATTTTGGAGAGTGCTTAACTCTTGCAATTCAGTCTTTAAGGTCTTTGTAGCCTCTGATACTTTTAAAAAATGCCAACAATGCCTGTACCAGAAAGATTTCATACCAAAGGGAAGGGCGTATTGCATTGACCATGCAGCACAGTGTTCAGATCAATTGGTCTCCTTAAAAAAGTAAAACAAAAAATGCCAAAACCACTTACCAGATCAGAGGAGAGACCTCACACATCAGCCCAGCAGGCAGGGAGAGGGAGCAGCTGCTCCTCTGTCTCTGATTTTAAGGCATGCCCACCAAAGCAAAGCATCCTGGGGAAGGCTGGGGCAGCAGAGAGCAGTCAGTGCTGCTGGTGACATGGGTGATGTTTCTTCTTCCTTGCAGTGGGGAATAAGACTGAGAATTCTAGGAGGTAGGTGGTGTTTTAGTGGCTGATAATTATTTTCTCACCTTCCCATGTCTTACTGTGATTTTTACTCACTTCATTTAAAATGTGCAATTTTAAAGAAAAATATCTTTTCCTATTTCTGAACTTTACCAACCTGATGCACCTTATTTCCAAATGGTTGCTGGGGTATCACTGTTTGCTTGTATAACTGATCTACCCCAGGGCCCACCCTCATGGCAAGGCTTTGCCTGAAATCTTACCAATAGCTGGCAATGGGAATGGCACTGTCACGACTTCTTGTATGTGTTACCTCTTGTCCACAAGAACTTTTAAGCTGCCTGTTGTGATCAGTGGAACTGTGGTGTGAGTGACTTTTTTTAAATCACAGAGACAAAATGTTATCAAGTAGCCAGAATGTTTTTAAGGGGGAAAAACGTTTCAGATCCCTTAGTATATTTTAGTTTCTTGTTTCAGTGTTCTGCCAGTGAGCTCTAACATAATTATTTTATAATATTGTTGTAAAGAGATGTAATGACTATTGTATACTAAATAAATTGTGTAATTTGAAAAAAAAATTTTGGTTGTTTTTATGCAGGAATGGATTGAGAAGGGTGCAATTAGGCAACAAGTTTCATTTCATTTCATATGGAGGAAAGCCAAGAATTTTTCAGCAGGAAGTTTTGAGTTTTCTCAAGCTGGTTATATTGCCCCTGTCACTGACTTCTTGAATCCTCCTTGTGTTTACCAGTCACCCCTCAATACACCTTAACCTGAGCAAGATCAGTGGACTGAGGCAGTTACTCCATCTCAGTTATCCACTTCTGCATGGCTTTGCTACATGTTACAGCTTTGGAGCGTTATTTTAAAAGCAGAAAACCACAAAGATTAATGTAGGTGACAGGCAGACAGATTAAATACTAATATCCACATGATTATTAAAATTTTAGATCTTTACAAATATTTTATACTAAATAAAATGTTCTTAAAACATTTAAAGTCCGCAAAGAATACAGAGGAAGATTAATAAAAGTACCAGATTACTGAAAATCCCACTACCTAGGGACCCAATGATTTTTTTTTTCAATTGTTTTTCCTTCCCCCCTCACCCCTTGTAAAGCTTTCAGTGGCTGAGCCAGCTGTCTCTGCTCTTGAGCCATGTCAGTGCTACACCAAGATAAGGGTTTTTTGTTAGGGTACCGAAATACTTGAATGTGAGTACACACGGAATGAGGGAGGACATTATTTCAGAAATCACACAGTAATTAAAAGAGGAGCATGCAAATTAAAACAGATAAATTAAGTGAGTTAATTAGTAATCTGTACAAAGAGAAAATTGGGTTTTAATAGGGCATGACAGCTGCAAATGAGTATATCCTATTACTGAGATTGCATTCATGCACGTTCTTAGAGCAGTTTTTAAATGTTTTCTGGCCTCTTGTTTTATACTGTGCATTCTGAAAAATGTTTGGCTAACTGCACCTGCCCAAGAAGCTCTGAGCCTGTGGCCACTTCTCTAATTTATGTTTTCTTACAAATTAGTGCCATAGCTGTAATAAGGATGACAGGGCACATCCTACATGTCAGCTGCTTCTCAGAGCCTAAAATCCCAGAACAGGGAATAAGCCTATGGGAACACAACAGGAGTAATTGTAGTTGAATATAAAGTTAAAGATTTCTTCCTCCTCAGACTGATTTTTCTCTGCAAAACCTATGACCGTGCAAGATGCTAAAAGCACTGGGATAGCTGAGAGAAGGATTGGTCTGTGGCTGCAGCCCTTGGGACAGCAGCAAAGGCAATGTTCTTTAGAGTGTGTAATGAGAGCCCGAGTCCACACATCCATGAGAAGCAGCTGCTGCACCTCACAGCTTTTCAGACAGAACAGAACACAGGTTCTGTCTGTAGAGGTATCTGATCAAAGCAGAGAGAGAAATAATTTATCATAGTGCAAGCTTTAGTCAACCTTAAATATATGCAGGGAAGAGACATCATATACAAAAAAACATTATTTACACAGTGCCTTACATAGGTGTGACACTTCACAGGCAAATACAGACAGTCCTTGCCCCAAGGAGCTTACAAGCTAAATGAAATTAAAACCAGCCAAAATGAAAGCATATCCATAGTTATGGAAAGAACACAAGGTATGGAGATAAAATTACTGCTGTTTGGGGAAGGGGAAGGAGAAAGTTTTTGTGTATATTTACTTAATTTTCCACATCCTGTTTGTGACAGCTATGATCATGAAATATAGAAGCAGACAGACCTGAATTGTGAAACTGTAGTGTATTTTAGACTATTTTTCCTCACAGATGAATGTATCAGTAAAATTACAAAGTCATAGACTATGTACCATCTGTGAATCAAAACTGTTATGGATGGGTAAAATGCCATTTCATTTTTCCAGATGAAAATGCCACATTATGTGCAGTGTGTAACCATTAGTTGATATTATGCTCAAAAATTTCTAAATGCATCACAAATGCATGCAAGGACAAGATACTGTGTGAACATTTCTCATTTGGGAAATGTGCAAATTAATCTTGCTTGCAGACTGCATTGACCTATTTTTTTGTTTTAATATCTATAAAAATAAAAGCCAGACCTCCCAAAACAAGCTACTGATGCAAATGTAAGTAAAGCAGTTAAAAAAAAAAAATCCAGAATACTAGCTGGCCATGAAGTGGTCTGGAAAAGAGAGTGATGATTTAGAGCATATTTCACCCTCTGCAACCACTGTTTTTCCCTGTGTTTCTCAGTCCCCAAGTGATCATGTGATCATGATTTTCTACTAAAATGTACCTGAGAGAGTCCTGTCCTATTATGTGCTGTCATGCCTGGTTTTTGGAAAATTACCATCTTTGAATTATTAGGACTTTTGGCAGGGTTTATTTTTCATAGGATTTTAGTTTTAGAAGTCCCAGTGATGAGTGAATTTCTTCCTTGGATACATCCTAAATACATGAGGTATTCTGACAATATCCAAGGGATGCTGGGTTTTTTCTTCACTAAAAAAGCATCCATGTCCCCTCCCTGTCAGCTCTTCCTGGCAAGGCATTACTTGGCTACAACTGGTCAGTGCTTCTATGAAAACAGCCAGTCTCCAGTCCTTCAAACCTAATTCTACTGATGCTTCTATGAAAGGAGGCTTAGCAGAACACAAAGGACAGGATTGTACATGCAAATTACACAGCTGAGGTTTTTCCTTAGTCTGGTATCCCATTAGGAATGAGAGATTACAGCAAGCTGGTGTTGGCCACTGGAGCACCTAACTAGTGACTGGGGTTGCTGCCTTGGAAAACTTGGCCTTTTAATTAAGAAAAGTATTTAGCTGCAAGCAGGTGACTTGACATGTACCTAAATTCAGTTTCTTCATTTAGCTGATACCATAGAGGGATTTCAGAAAGCTGTAACCAAAGCCTAAAAATCACCATCCATTCTGTTTCATTCCTTTACCTGGCTCCATGGACTCTCATTGGCACTGTGTTCAGTGAGCAGGTGCTGTAACTGAGGGTTGGTTAGGGAAACAAGTTGGACAAAATATAACACAGACTTTACTTCCACAAGGAGAAGACAATATGCTTTTTTTTCTTCAAATAACTGCTAAAGTCAAGAGTATACACAGCATGCTTGCTTCATGCTTTGAGCACCATCTTAGCTTATGTATATAGGCTCGCTCAAAGAGTCAGTTATTACCTTAGTGACAAAAAAAATCCATTTACATCTTAAACACTGTGTGAGAATGACTATGTACCCCAAGTTCTCCCTTTATTCTTTCTAGTAAATTTATATCCCCCAATGGAAATGAATTGGACAAGATTAGCTCTGGCTGCTAAATTTTTGAATTAGATGGAGTGTGGCTCATTCATGAGGATTCAACTGCCTCTCATAACAGGAAAAAAGAAAAGGGAAGAGGCAGGGGTATTAAATAGCAGGAGCATAAAAAACTATCCCTCAGCCTGGCTTCCAAAACTTTCAAAACAGACGTGGTAATCTACAGGTCTTCAGCATCTGTTTGTGAGTACAGTTCACTCAGTTTCTTGAACTTTGGCCCCCACTCCTGAATGTCATCATACACTGTACCCTCATCCAGCCCAGAGGAGCTCAAGCTGCTCAGGCTGCCAGCAACTGAGCCCTCTCCCTCTGTGCAGAACACCTGCAGTGAGTCCTGGGGCACAGCCTGGGGGTGACAGTCAGCACCTCTGACAACATCTGACAAGTACTGACCAAAATCTCCACCAGGCAAAGAGGCTTCTGTTGCTGCTGATGTTTTGGGCTGCTCCAGCATGCTTGGGGATGCACCACAAAAGAAACTGTTCAGCTTTGTTGAGTGTTCTTTCTTCTTGCAGAGGGAATAGGCTGGGCTGGTTTGAATAGACACCTGCAGTTCTGCCATGTTATATGTATCCTGGAATGAGAAAAGCTTTGTATTAAATTAATATCCTCTATAGATCCCCAAACTTCACATTCTAGTGGAAGGAGCAGTCCTGAGGCAGCCTGCTAGGTGTGAACACATGAAGGATTGGCTTGTTCAACCCACTCGGACACCTGCAGTGAGCCTAAGAACACCAAAACCCACCCAACAGGTAAGGATGCTTGAGGAGCAGCTGTACAGCCTGCACTACTTGAGTTTTTTATTTAAAATGGTCCATTTCTTCTGATAATACACCAGTTGGCAGCCTACAAACTGAAGTCTGTCCTTGCCTCTGCCTTCAAAATTGGCTTTTAACAACACTTGCTGTTCAGCTGTCCGCTCAAGAGTGCACTAATCAGCTACAATTTTTTTAAACTCCTGGTTTCTGAGGTACAGTGTACTTTATTTCAGGTGCAGAAACTCCTTAGTTAGACAGCCTCTTGTCCCCATGATCCTGCCCTCTGCTAACATTACAAAGACAAAACTCTTGGCCAAGTGCACTTTCGAGCCATTTGTTAAGGTAACATTAGAATAAAATTAAGGTATTGTGATTTGTGATATTTTGGGTTTTAAATCTAGACAGTTAGGTATTAAAAAGAGTACTGGAAAACTTTAGCTGTAGTCGCAGGAACTGTAAAATTTGAGTAATTTAGTAGCAGTGAATGAAACTCATAGTGGCTTCACTTCAAGCAGCATTTTTCAAAACAGAGTAATAGCCTCAGTTGAAGGACATCAAGGCACTAATTTTCTTCCACTGTTTAAAATAAAGACTGCATTTTTAAGAACTCTCCAAAAGCAATTAAAAATGTCATACAGTAATTGGATTTCCTCAATCTATAGACCTTCTGGATGTAAAATTGCAAAGTGTTGCAGAGGAAGTTAATCTCAGTAAGGAAAACAGAATTAATGCATATAGCTGTCTATGCTACCACATGGAAAATGTCCCTGTATTTATTATGTTCACACTAATTCATCACAAAATGAAGGATATTTTACAAGAGTATTTTCTCAGGTAGCCTTGTAAAACACTCTCTGTGTTCTTGAAGACAATCTGGAGTTTTGGGACATTTTAATTTTTTTTATTGGTGGGTTTTTTGATCCATCATATTAGAGCTCCCTCTGGAGAGTCACACCACCATCTGAATTCATGAAATTACAGTTTCAGAGGCAGCAATTAAGTTCCTTAACTTTTTTTAAGCATAGCAAACATCTGTGGGTCAGCAAATAATCTATTTAAATTACTCATTTATAGGCTCTGCAGTTTTCTTTCAAGTTCTAGCTAAAACAGCTGGCAGAAACGTTAATAATATCTGGTTTGGGTACAATCTGGTCCACTGTAAGTACAAACATGGCTTGGTGTTCAGTAGTGCATTGCTCTCCGAAACATAAAAGAAAGGTTCTCCCACAACCACCATGTGCTTTAAGGCTGGAAAGGAAAAAATGTAGTACCTCTTTTTCTTTACAAGTTGAATAACTGCTCTTAATAATGAACAGTTCACATCAGGCTCTTTCAAGCCCTCAGTGCTACAACAGCACTGAGAACCTCACCAGCTCCTGAGCCATGAAACCAAACCCATTAGCTGTTCTTTACTGCTAAACTCACCCTGCAAGCATTTTTAAATATCACTTGCTTTTAGACAAATTAAAAATTGATTGGTACTTATGTCAGCTTGAGAAACCCTTGTGTACATACCCATGCAAAAAAATTAATCTACCAATTGCAGTTATGAATCAGCAGAACAAAGGTCCTCAGTTACAAAGGAAAAGCATAAAATATATTTCATTTGCCATCGGTCCCCTCTTAATTGTAACATAACACAATGATCCTTACTTGGTCTTGTTCCCCTCCACCTTCTTCATTGTAGTTGAAGATATTTTCTCTCATGTCCTCCCACTCCTCATGATGTGCAGATACCTGGTAAACTCCTCCATTCAGACCTTTGTGACTCTTCCAGCGAGCCCACAAGAACACAGCACTGAACAGAGCTGTGCAAAATAGAACAGAATTCAGAAAGAACAAAGACAGTCACATGCAGCAGTGCTGCAGGACAGCTCACACAGCACCCCTGGGCAGCCAGAGCCTGCAAGGCTGGAGGATTGTGGTTTGCAGGAAATGTTTGATTTTTGTACTCTTCAATGATGAGCGAACACAGACAGAAGAAAAGGCCTTTAAGCAGCATTTAAAAATACCCTTTAAAGAATAATTTCTAAGCTGCTGAAAGCCTAATGAACTAAAGACCTGAATGACCCAAGTGCTGTTCAGAGACCTACCTGATGTATTGACTTAAACTTTGTAGAAGAAAATGTACACAAAGTGGTAGCACTTAAGTGACGAGTGTGTTGACAGTAACAGATATGGCAGAGAAATGAAGCACAAAACATAAGATACAAGAGGAAATTACACATTTTACTAGAAAAAAAGAGAGGCACATTTTGCCTTAGTATTCATGACTTTAAAACCATTTTCCCTAAATGTTTAGGTGCATTTTACACACTGATAATTTTAAAGTTTCAACATCAGATACTGAATAGAAACCTATGTACCACTGCGTTACCAACCTTATAAAACTGATAAAAGGCCATTGTAAGACCTCAGACCACTGGATACCATAAACTATCAACACAGTGAATTAAAAAGACTGGAATCTCTTCCCAAATACCTACACAGAAGAGTGAATTTCTGTGAAGTAGCAGCAACATAAGGTCAGGACTGAATGTAGCATATGGGGAAGTCTGTGCCCTGCACTGTGCTGTGCCCTGCAAGCTGAGTCAGTGTCTGTTCTCCTTTCCTCTCCCAATCCCCTAGATTTACAGAATGTGTCATACAGATTTTCACACATGGTAACTTCTTGGCAAACTAATTTTTTAGCTGAGCTGACTTTGAGACAAAGTCTTTTAGATGTTCTACATCTCTCCTATCCTTTGAGTGCTAATAAAAAGCTAAAACTTAAAAAAACTTGGGTAAAGCTAAAAAAACCCCAGCCTGTGTTACAGGACTGCAATGAGCATAAATCAGAAGCATCCCCACTGAGGAAAGTAACTCTTCCATACAGATACCAACAGTGTAACTCCTGCCTGACTGTCACTAAACAGTGTGGTCATTAAAAGCATTAAGTGTCTTGTGTGATCCACAGCCTGAGTGTTAGGGCAGCTGCAAGCTCCAAAGCATCACTGTGTCTGTACCTGAACAAACTGAGATGAATTCCCCCTCTGGGCAGGAAGGATGGAGAAAGCTCATGTGGTATTGAGCCAAAGTGAAGCTGCCCAGGTACTGATACACTTTTTAAGTGGTTCCAGATTTGAATTTTAAAGATGTAATCAGAAAGGCAGCTTTTTTATCTATTGGAAATGTGTAATTGCTTTATGGAAGCTGTGTATGAGAAAGTGCACCTAAAATTGTGAGAACAAGAAATTTTATTTTAAAAATTCTCCTAACAGAAGTTGTGTAATGATACCATGGTTAACCACATCTACTAAAACTTTCACAAAATGCACACCACTTGGCTAAAAATAACTCTTTAAAACTTGTAATTTAGACCCAAAAGATTAGCAAGATCATGAAGTAAAGGTTATTGGTTTTTTCAGTCAATTTTAGTCAAGCACAGGCAGCGACACAACGTTGCTCACAACAAAACTGCTCTGACACAGGAAAAAAATGCCTTTAACATGAATGACAATCTCTGATCGACTTCAACCATCTGGGATTCCAAAAGCTGTGAAACCAGGTAGCTTGTATGTTATTTCAGGTAGCTGCAGATGGGTACAAAATAGTCCATGATACATTTTCATACTCTCACTACCACTTCTAAATGAAACTTAAATGACACTGTAAAAGGCATAAGAAAAATCCTATGTCCTCACTCAGGCAAACTTTCAAGAAATGCAAATAAACAAGACCGACTCAAAGATGTGATTCTTCCTTGCTAGAGAAGTCCTTCTTTATCTTTCCCCATCTTTTTGAGACCTAATGCCTAAGCCTGAAAATAGCTGAAGAAGCCAAAAGCATCTGTAAGCAGCTGGGACACATCTGGTAAGGATGTGTCTGGTAAGGAACACTTGTTCCTGTCTGAACAAGTGTACTCCTATCAGACAATGTATTTCTCCTAAACTGGAAAATCTGTTTCACACTCAGTAGTACTTCAAGCAATGCTTATCTGGTAGCCATTTCCACTCTTGCTGTTCAATTGAATTTGCTTCCAGTTATGCATCTGAACAGTTCCTTAGCAGTTAAGTGAAAATGCACAGAAAATAAAACCACAAACTTCCCATTGCTCACAAATGTTGATTCAGCTAACAATGTATGAACACAGGGATGAAAATAAAGTTAGTGATGGAGCTGAGACCATGGCAAAGAAATGAAGGCAGAGTCAAGTCTCCACTAGGAAACAGTTTTTCAGCAGGAAGATGAGATGACAACCACTCATGACAAGATGCATAAATGAGGTCACCACAGGTAATACAGGACATAGTTGCCATAACTACCTAACAGTGCCAAAAAGCAAATGCAGATGGCAAACACGGAACTAAAGCTCAGTCCTGTGTCCTTGTGGAAGATTGCCAGTGTGATTTCACAGTTACGTCCAGTGTAGCCATCAGGGCAGTGGCACTGGAACTGGGTTGGTGACTGTGAGATGCAGGTGCCATAGTTACAAGGCTTTTTAGCACATGGAGTGTAGACACATTGTCTACCAGTGGCATTCTCTGTGATCATGTATCCCGGAGGGCAACTGAAAAAACAAGAGAAAAGTATGTATGAAAAACAGCATTGAAGATTTTAAAGTATTTTGATAACACTCTATATAGAGTTTCTGAAGTAGCTCCTAGAAGTAATTTACTTGGCCTGATTACAGGATTGTAGTCTTTTCTAAAGCATTGAAACAATAACTATGAGCTCCACGACTTTAAACCCTTACTTCTGGAGCGTTCAGAACTTACATAGTTCCACTTGCTTCTGCAAGACTACCCATATGGAAAATAGCTGGATTAGGGTTTGCAGTTCTGTCAAGAAAAGACAAGCTATGCTTTGTGTTTCCATCACAGGGAATTTCCAGAAAAAGATACCTCTTTAGAGAGCTCTGCTTGTGTGGGCAGTGTCAGTCAGTAATGATTAAACTGCAGGCTTTCACAGCACAACTGACTTGAATTAGTGTTGTCCTAACCTCAGCCCCAGCCACATGCAAGAACTCTGATGTGGTGCTTCTAATGCAACTCAAGTGGGCTGTAAGGGAATAGAGGTCACAGCTTGAGACAGTGGAGGAAGTCAGAGAAGAAAAAGAAAGCACAGCAGGAGCCCCACAGGATAGTTAAGCCCTGCTAGTGTTCAGCTCTACACCCCCTTTTCCTGGTTTTCAGGGTTTACAAACATTCTGGACTTGGAGCTGTTCTTTAAATATTTCCAATTAAGACAAGAGGATGAAACTGTTACACAATCAATGGTGAAACACTGATTCCCATAGCTATGGGTAGTACCTAAAAGGACAGCTTTCTCCCTGTAACCTGCTGCTTCTGCAGGCATCTGGCTTTGTGTTTCACTGTGGTTCAGATGATCAGATGACACTGCAGCCTTCAAGTTGCACACTTCTTCAGCACCCACCCCTTCCCACCTGAATCTGGAGAGTTTTGTGCTTTTATTTCCACCAGTTACCTGCACTCATGCATCATCCACAAATCAATACAAATGAATTCTTGGTTACAAGGGTTACTCCTACAAGCCTCTGAAGAGCAGCCTTCTTTGATGCCTTGGGCACTTAATACTGAGACCAGCTCCTTCACATGAGTATCCAGAGGGATTCTGTAGTTATTAAATCTGACATCCTTCATACAGCCTGAGGCAAGGTAAAAAGAGACTGTTTTAAAAGCCATTCAGCAAAAATTGCTTGAAGCAGTTGTAAGATTTGGCAGTTTATGTTTTTAAAAAATTCAGCTGAATTTGCCTGAATTTCACAGCATTTCTCTGGTTTTTGACTGAATTTGTTAAAGTTTTGGTCAAGATTCCTGGTGTTTTCTACAAGAACCAAGTGCTGCTGCAGGCCCCTATCTACTTTTGTTCAAGACAGGAGAACATGTACCCCCTCACTGTGTTTTCAATAGAAAAGTCAAAATATTGTGGAAAATCTATTATGTGTGGAAGATCTGTTATATTCTTCAATGTACACCACTATTCAATATCTGTCCACTCAGCAGCTAAAAATTCAAATTTTTAGCTCTAATTCAATAAACCATTTCTAATTTCAGTTAATGCTTCAGCTGAGTGACTGTAAAATACAGTAATACAAAGGTAGCACATAAAGGTAATAAACCAGTTTGTTGTGTGCTATGCAATGCATGTGTAAAACAGAAACATTCCTTTCTGCATAGGGACAGCTGTATTTGGTAGGGAAGCACAGCTGTGGAATGGCCTGCATAGAACCAAGCTATCAGCCAGTTCTGTGTATCTAATGCAATAACTCACCCACATTAAACCTAAGAGAAGCTTGTGGATCTCCAGTTACAAATAATCTACCTAGAGCTGTCTGAAGAAGTTACCAGCTTTGTTCCAAGTCCTGTAGCTAACAGTATTTGCACACAATTCCCTGCTGCAAATCAGGAGGGACAGTTGTCCCTTTTGCAAAGTGCCACACAAGAAATCCATTTACTTCGGTGATCTACATAAAGAAGAAAGCTTCTCACAATAAGCCCACATAGCACCAATAAGCCTTCATTTATACACATCCATATTCTGAATAGTGAGATCAGGAATTCCTCACCTTGAAAACTCCTGTTTTGATTGAATGGGTAGGTGTTTCCAAGGACCAAGCTGCTGGGGTCAATCACAATCTCTTTGCATGCTCCTCCTGCTTTCAGAATTTCTCTCTTCCCACCTCCTTCATAAAGGCGAAGAGTAAATTCATTTTCATACCTCTCCAGTGTGATATGATGCCAGTCACCATTATCAATGTGGTAGGAGGGAAGGCTTACAGAATAGTCTCCATCACCCAGATTATATGAGACCACTAAGAATCCCTGAACAACCTTGTGAATAATTAACAAAGTAGTAAGAAAGAAAAGTCATAACCTGACATTTTGTATTGACCTGTAATTGTCACATTAGTTGAAATAAGGCTCGAATGTAATCATCAATCTTAAAACATTTGTTTAAATTTTGGGTATGTTTATGCTGCACATACTTCATATGCAAAGATACTTCAGGTTCTACTGAACTAAACAACAGAAATACTGGTAGAGGTGTATTCACAGTAGTATGCAATTCACTCATTTTACCCTGCTTCTCTCTTGGACAAATTTGTGAGGTTCTTCAATTTACTGAGAATGGTGTCACTATTACACTGACAGCTCAAATCAACTTGGCTGAAGAGGTGACCAATTCAGAGGTATATATATATATATGTATGCATAAGTTGCCATTTGGAGAGTGACATCACTAGCACTGCTACAGGCACCTTTCCTGCCTATGTCTGAACTATGCAGAGTTGGCCACTTGTGACCACAGCTGAAGAGGACACCAGGGCAGAC
Organism: Calypte anna; assembly: GCF_003957555.1. Taxonomy (NCBI): domain Eukaryota; kingdom Metazoa; phylum Chordata; class Aves; order Apodiformes; family Trochilidae; genus Calypte; species Calypte anna. The sequence continues at coordinate 9,820,044 of NC_044257.1, forward strand.
ACATTCTTCATTCTGCTCTGTATAGCAAACTATACTTCACTCTAACTGGCAATAAATTCCTTTAAAATCCAATGGGATGCTGTGGTTGTGTGGTCAGTATCTTAAGTGAAGGATCAGAATCTCTAAGTGTCCATAAAGCAAAATTCCAAAGTTTTTGTGCTTAGCATAAAGTTTTCAGTCCTCTTGCCAGCTCTGAAGCTAATGTTTCTCTGGGCTACCTATTCACTGGCATTGATTTAACTTCATGCTATTACTGCCTGGGATGCTTTGCTGACCTGTAGGGTGATGTGTTCATCCTTATTGGGAGCCACCATGCTCATGATGACACTGTCAGGCTGGCGGGTCCTGACCATGGCTTCAAACAGGGTCCTGCGGGCAGGCGCGCTGACGGGCAGCTGATAGCGAATGTGACTTCCTGGCCCAAATGTATATTCTTTGGCAACTAAAAATACAGGATAGAGATGTTTAAACCATTGCATAGGGAGATACAGCTAGAAACAGGAGTATTACTTTTTTCACTATTTTCATAATAAGAGCTGAAAGTAAAAGAAAAAAATTTAATACAAAGCATGGATCCATGAGATCCACTTGTCTTTTGGGACATGTCCTCCTCACACAACTTCCCCAGTCCCTCTTCCACTTGATCTTCCCCTGCAAAGAGGTGATCTCCCACCTGACATAACCCTGCTAATATTTCTCCTTACAATGCTCACACAGGATGACAGCAGGAAAGCACAAGTTCTGACCAACATGAGACTGCAGACAAAATATTGAGCACCGCAATCAGTTTTCACAACCTGCTCTTTTACAGTGTTTTGTTTGCTGCAAACTTTGGCTCCATGAGGGTTAAATACAAGATCCTTCTATGTCAAAAGCTCAGATTTTTAAGCCAACGGAGTCTCTTCCAAACACCAACAGAGCAGTAATTTCTAATTCTAGTTTTGTATTTCTAATTCTACATAGTAAGTGGTACTGGCACACTCACATTTACATTTCAGATTATTAGATATTTATGAAAGTGTAAAGAGATGCAGATTCAAAAATATCCGATGAGAACAAATATTTTGTTCACAACTTTTTTGTCACGCAGTCTCCATTTTAGTTATTGCACAAACACCCTCAAGACTAAAGAAATTATCTGATACTGAGACAACTCCACTGAAACGTAGCTTCATGGCTGAAACAACAGGAACCACCACAGCAATCACTACCTGCAAACACCTTAATTTTTCTGTATTTTTCTGTAAAATTTACCAGCCCATCAAAAACGTAACAGGAAAACAGATTTCACCTTCATCACAACTATAGCCATAGTGACCCGGCAAACAATGACAAGTGAATGAGCCCCAGTCTCCAAGACACTTCCCATGAACACCACAGGAAGAAGACCCCATCGTCTCACAGCTCCCGTCCGTCAGCGTGCAGCCAGGGAAGCTATTCAGGGACTCTGCAGGAGACTGAAGGTCATATACCTTCAAGAGAAAATTGTATGACACCAACATGTTATTTAAAAAACACTTATACTTCACTCCTAAACAGAAATATTTATACCACATAACAGCCTGTTCCTCGTCTGCATTGTTTAAGATCCTATGTTTGCTTTTTGACATTCAGATTTCAACTTACTTTATCAAGACCCAAATTTGCCTTTGGATAAACTCAACTGACTATGAAAGCAAAAAAATCCCTAATATTTCCTAACAAAACAGACAGCTGGCAAAAATATACCATTATGCAGTTTTAATTCAGAAGTTCACTGAATGCACAAAGCTTGGTAGACAGCTGCAGGAAGCAGGGGGTAACCAAAGGCAGTTTCTGGCTCACAAGTACATCTGTATGTAGTTGAGAAATTATTTTTCAAGGTTTTTCTAGTTATAACAGAAAAATCCAGAAATTTCTAATGTTTTACACTCATGCATATGATCAGTGAACAGATTAACAGAAGCAAAGTTTCAAGTATAAGACAAATCCCCCCCAAAAAATTGATAAAGAAGTGTTCTCCTTTGCAGAAGCAAAATTCTACTTTTCTCTTACCTGAGTATCCAAGATGAAATTGCGCAAACAACCAGAGAAATGTTTGTGTAGTAACTGTGGGTAGGAATATGGTAATGACTCTTTCACACCACCCAGCTGTAGAACATGGTTCACATTCAAATACCTTTAAAAATCATATAAATAATAAAAATAGATGTGCATTTAACTTCAAACACAGGCATCATATAATAAAGCAGATAAAATAGTTGCATTCTTGTTTTGTAAAGCCTCCGCTATTTGGGAATGCAGTGCAGATGTTTATTTTTCTTTATTTATTTATTCTGAAATACAGTCAGTGAACAGAAGCCAGCCCTTTAAGATAAAGGATAGTTTATTTTTTTAATCATGACAGTCAAGTCTACTGGAAGTTCAACTGTGGGACACTATTACAATTCAGGTATGTCTGTGCTCAAGTCAGGAGCAGCTGTAGTATTTCTAGACACCATGCTCTCCTTCAAGTGCTTCTGTGCATGCATGTTCATCCTATATTGCAGGAATACTATAGCAAGGAATGTTTCGTGTATGATAAAGGCCAGAAACATAAAAGTTGGGTTACGTGGTGTAAAAAGTACAGTACACATGTTCAGGCTCTGCAGCATCTCACAATCATCTCTCTGAGACAAAGAATTCCACATATGTTAAACCTTGCAGAGTTTCTTTTTCCTTGAATTATCAACTCAATTTTTTGTTTTCATTTGCTCTTATGTTTCCCTTTTTTGTGTGCTCCTTTCATGATCAGAAGGGCTCCATGCATCTGCTGACAAGGCTTAATCACAGTTCTCATCAGCACACTTACTTAGACTACCCATTCCACAGCTCAAGTATCTTTACTGGTACAAAGGCTTCCCTGAAATATAACCTGAATATTCTTCGCTGCAACTTAAGGCCCTGTACAGAAGAGATTGTCTAAATCCTCTTTGTAGTATTCTTTTATATACACTGAGACTTATTATATCTCTCCTCAGTTTTCCCTTCTTTCAGTTAAGTGACCTCAATTCCTTCTCAAGGGAAGCTGATTACAGTCACTGCTCTCCTCTGTACTAGCCCCAGTTGGCACACATTTATCCTGCACTGTGGTGCATCAACTGGACCCAGGACTCCAGCTGAGACCCAGCAGTGCTAACCAGAGAGGAAAGATTATTTTCCATGTCTTAAAGACACACACACAGGGGGGTTATTAGCATGTAGCACTCTCCTTTTTCACATTCATGTGGCATTTCTGACTCTCACTTTCTGACTACCATCTGTATCTTTTACTGATATTAATCAGTTCCCTTCTCTTCATTTGAGAGGCTGCTTATTTCTGCCTACCTGTCTCTTTCTTATATTGGAAAAATACAGTGTATTTCCAGGTTCTCTTTTCAGTCTGCTGAGATAATTTTTAATTCCAAGCCATGCCCTCCAACATGCTGGCCATCTCTCCCAGCTTGGTGTCATGAGCAAGAGCAATAAGCATCAGCTCAAAGGACCGAATTATACTAAATCCAAACCCTTACAGAATGCAGCTGAACACATCCTTCTGCTTTGAATGGAATAACTGCTTTTTGAATAATATTTTCTAACTTCTTCAGTGCTAACTGAGGCTAAGGGCTAACCCAATAGTACAAGCAATTTAAATTAACAGAGTCATTGCACCTGGGCTGTGTTCCTTTGCTGAAAAATGAACAGAGGTGGGTTGTATGTCTCATTACAAGACACTGCAGCCAACAATCAAGCACACCAGCACCAGCCTCCTTTAATCAGCAGATTATACAAGTTCAACAGGTTGTGAAGTGAACAGCTGAGGTAGGGATACATGTGCACTTTCTCTGACTCTGGTATACAGGCAGTATCCTTGGATCAAACCAAGACACTGCTGCAATAATCTGCCTTAATACATTTGCAAAGACTGCCAGCAGGAGCCCTCAGACTTACACCAATGAGACAGTAAAACTGGTTGAGGATCCAGAGTTAGTGCCATTAAGAAGCCAGCTAGCCTAATTTCATGATGTTTTCAAAGAACAGGCTTACATGATAAGGAGAGAAATCCTGAGGGTAAGGGGTAGTACACAGTACCCACAAAAGCTCCAGTATTAACCACACAGTGTTCTGGGGTTGTCATGAAGTACTATAACACTAATTGGAGAAAGACTTGTTCCTTAGTCCTTACTCCAGACAGGGCCCAGAAGATCCTGAAGAGAAGCACATGCTTTTATGCTCCTAGCCACTAATAACTTTGCTTCAATTTGATTCAATGTTCAAAGGCCTTAGCATAAACTGAGAGGACCACCAGAAACACACCTTGCTCCTCGTGGGACAGACCCAGAGACTTCACAATTCGTACGATCTTCAGTGGACAGCCCCTTGCCAACTCCTTCCCTCTCTGAAATGACAGCTGCACTGCAGTGATCCAAAATGAATCGGATATCCTACACCAAAACATAGGATTACTGAATGAACAACTTCTGCACAATTTGATAAACAAGTTATATCAAAGTTTAACCTTTACCACCAAGTAAAATGGGTTGAGTTTTTTTCCATCTTGCAATAAATAATAAAGCCAAAATAGAACCATTTAACAAAAAATCCCACTTAATTGCAAATAATTTATGCTTCCAAGTAGTTGTCCTAGCTTAAGCCTGGTTCTAACTACTCTCACAAAAACTGTAACTGCATTTGCAAATAAATATTTATTTATTTATTTCAGTGTCTAAACATGAACACTGAACATGCAAAGTACAACTAAGTCTTTATGCACACATTCCACGTGAGCTGCAGAACTTTAAAAAAAAATAAAAACAAAAAAAGAAAGATTTCCATGATCCCAGAATCTGGGTTCCAATATAGGTAGATTTGGAATTGATAATGATGTCTAACCAATATTTGTACTATGCACCACATCTAACAATCATTTAGAATAATACATGTAGTTACCCAGACTTTTTTTTATTACCCTATGTCTGCACAGGCAAATGCTATTGGAAATATAAATATCCTGATGTGGAAAAAAAAAGCAAATCAAAAAACAGACCTGACCATGGGTTCTAACTTCGAGTCGATGCCACTTTTTGTCTGCTACATTCAGGTGACTTGGAAACTGCAGCATCACCAACTCTGAGCCATGGCTCACCTTCAGCACAGGAATACCACTGGAGAGTTCTAATAGAACAAAAACCAACCAAACAAAAAAACTAAATTCAATTCAAAACACTAACTAGTTCCTGTTAAGCAATGTGTAATTTTATGATGCTCTAAAACAATTAACACATGAAGGTTTTACTCTCTTCTGTTCTCTACTCAACTTCACAAGTAATTGCAAAACCAAGAAATAAAAAGAGGGTAATAATTTACAATGTCTAACAGCTTTACCTTTCAATTAATTAGGAAAATAAAAAATGCAAACGGTATTGTGAATCTTGTGCATTAATTCACAAAAAATAAGCAGCAGTAACCTTTTAAATTTGTGTCAACATAAAGCAATGTGTTCTACTTGTGTGTAAATTTTCCTACAGTGGCCCACTGGGGCTAGATTCATTCATCAAATCATTGCCTGTTTTTAAAAAAGTGCAAAAGTACCTCAAGATTGAAAGCAGTGGATTTCTTTTCTTACCAAAGTAGTTAAGAATGACACTTGACTAAGACTGCATTAATCATGTTGTCCTGGTTTGGGCCAGGATAAAGGTGGTTTTCTGTTTCTGTACTTTTGCTTTTAGCTAAGTCCCTTGTAAGTAGTTGCATTTGCTGAAATTAACAGCAAGTTTCTCATGCAGTGTGTGTGCTTTTAGGACTGATAACACTTGATGTTTATAGTTACTGCTAGAGACTGGTATGCAGAGCCAAGGACACTGCTTTCCTCAGCTCTGAGGAAAACATTTTACTGTCCAGGAGGACACAGAGGCCCCACCTGAGCCCTCCTTTAGGGAGGAACGGACAAGATAGATGCCAGAATTGACCAAACAGAGTATTCCATCCCATATACGTCACACTCAGTATAAATTTGAGGCATCACGTGGGCCGAGCCAGATCTTTTCCTGCTTCCCTTCCTTCACCCGGCATCCTGGAAGGATCCTGTCTGTTCATCTGCCTGTGGTCCTGATCCGTGCCAGCCCATATCTGTGTGTTCCTGCCTCCGGTTCCCGACTGCTGCCGACTCCAGGAGTCCAGCCTGGACTTTCCCAGGGCTGCCCTACAGCCTCGGTGGTGACGTGAGAGTTATTGGGGGAAAGGAGGGAGGAATGTGGTTTCCATTTTCCTGAATATTTGTATATATTTAGTAATTTTACCTATTTATCACTACTGTTTCATTAAAGTTCATTAAAGTTGTGCCTCAAATTTATACTGAGTGTGACGTATATGGGATGGAATACTCTGTTTGGTCAATTCTGGCATCTATCTTGTCCGTTCCTCCCTAAAGGAGGGCTCAGGTGGGGCCTCTGTGTCCTCCTGGACGGTAAAATGTTTTCCTCAGAGCTGAGGAAAGCAGTGTCCTTGGCTCTGCATACCAGTCTCTAGCAGTAACTATAAACATCAAGTGTTATCAGTCCTAAAAGCACACACACTGCATGAGAAACTTGCTGTTAATTTCAGCAAATGCAACTACTTACAAGGGACTTAGCTAAAAGCAAAAGTACAGAAACAGAAAACCACCTTTATCCTGGCCCAAACCAGGACACATGTAATACCTATCTTCAAAGTACCTAAATTCTTTTATAGCACTACAGTCTTCTTGGAGGAATTTTATATCAATCTGTCTATTTTACTTTGCCCACAATTTCTACAAATCTGCAATGGACCTAAAGCCATAGGTGCAGGATACAAATAAATAAATATATAAATAAATGATAATTAAAAAAAGACTTACTAGGATATATTTCAAAATATTTTCAAAACAGAAAATAAATTAATAAATTATAAGATGTAAAGACACTGGTCACAGACAACCCATTCCCATAGAAGGCATATAATTTCTTCACACACTTTTGCAGAAGTACCTATAGCAATGAAGTTTTCTGTACTCCCAGGTTCTGGATTTGATAAAGGACCACTGTATAGCAAAAGTCCATCTGGGACCCCAGTAATAAACTCTAGAGAGAGTGAGCTTTCAAAACAAGGCCTGATGGGACGAAACCATGCATAACCATTTCCATGGAAACTGTGCTTAGTCTGCTGGCAGTCTGGTCCATGAAACAAAGCAGGGCAAAGACATCTGAAAGAGCACAAGCACAAAAAAATGTAAAAATTTCCAAAACTTATTTTGGTTTTACATGCAATGTGAAACAATGAAATCATAGTAAAAAAAATAGAAGTGAAACACTGAAGTTTTTAACAGATGCTCAAATGTGCTTGGCAATTATTAAAATATTTCAAAAGTACAAAACATATTTATCCACTATACTATCTCCATCAAAAAAGATTTTTTGAGGCCATGTTTTAAAAAATGATTAATCACTTCACTAGATAAGTACAATAAATAGAACACTACATCCCTATTGCTACCACTGATATTCCCCTTTATTATTCTCCTGGGAAAACAAAACAAATTGAATACAAAATTTAAACAAACAAGCAAACAACAGAAAAACCCCAAACAACTCAGCACACTTCCCATTCCTTCATACTGAATTAGATGCTCTCTAAAAAATGGCATGTTAATTATAACACTGTTTTTTCTTATGTTTTTTTTCCTATTCATACACTATTCCACCACTTTCAGGACTACAGCACCAGTATTGGACCATTAGTAAAGACCTTATGCCATTAGGTTTACAGCAGTTTTACATTAGGTTTACACTCTAGTGCACTTATGGATTTTTTTTTCTCATTCAGTCAGAAGTACATTTATGATTTCTTACACTTTTATCATGTAATCTCCACTCAACACTTCACAAATAGAGGGAAAAGAAGTAGGAGAATCTGCAATAAAAGTTTCCTCACCTGTAACCATTCAAAGTGTCAATACACATCCCACCATTGAGACAGGGGCTTCGAGGGTAGGAGGAACAAGACTGATGAGCCCGGTCCCTAGCTGAGCAAGTGCAGACTGCATTGGTGGTGGTTGTTACTGAGACAAAGGAAACACTTCCAGCATCCATCACTGTTGGGATGTCACTCATGGCAATGTAGTTTGTACAGCCCTCACTACAGTTTGCACTCCTACATTCATCTACATCAATCTGTGAAATGTTCAGTTGTAAAGCTGACTGGATCTAAGAGAAAATACAGTTCAACATATCACCAGTCTCTTCCTAATTAGTGCTCCTATTTACTCAACTTCTGAAAACTCTAAATCCCCATAGACTTAATAGACTTCTTTGGTTTCTTGAGTATTAATTAGTAACACCCCTGACTACACAGGCAAGCAAAATTATTTGAAAAATACAGCAACATTTTTTTAAAACTTAGAGCAGCAGTATTTCCTGAACAAATAATCACTGACACAACTGACTGTGAACATGTCAAATCTGTCCTACCAACATTGTTTCCTAAGACCAAAGCAACAGACATATTTTACCTCAAGCCAGGATAAAAATTCTTCCTTGTGAGTTTTACCAGGATATTATTTCTTCCTTATACTTTTTTGAGCACTTTGCACAGGTGCCTATAAAGCTTCAGAGTTTTACTTGCATTCGGTGATTCAAATACATTATAATTATGTGTATTTAGGGCCCAAACCTTACACCTTACCTTAGCAGTAAGGTATAAGAGACCTTACTGCTTTCATGGCGGTATCACTGACATATACCACTGTAAAACTAGCATGAGATCAGGCTTTGACGCCCTTTATTTATACATTTAACCTGTATTTTTTCAAACGATAAAATGAATGACAAATATTTTTAAAATAAGCTTTGAAAAGATCAATATAAATACTAAAGTGCTTCCATTTTTTCACTTGTGCAGTCACCCCGATTCACCACAGTAAGAACTTTGACCTTCATAATCAATTGTCAGTATACCCTCAAATATCGTAACATCAATTGAAAAACATGTCCCCAAGGGCATAAAATGTACTTTATAATGACATGATGCATCCTGTCAATGCAGTTTCATGTCTGCTGCTCACATCTATCACCATTAGTGGAGAGTCTATAATGCACACTTAGCTGTGTAATACTGTTATAGAAAAACAGTGTATATAAACAACCTTGGCTCCTTTACAGTATTAGGATGGATTATTTTTCTAGTAAATAAAAATAGTTGTTGAAAAGCTATATCCCAAGGAGAAAATGCAAACATATTATTTATTTAGCAAGTCAATGAATAATTACAGTGCTAATTACTTGTTTTCTGTATTTATAGTTAAAAATATGTACTAAAACTACTGGAGAAATATTTTAGCTACGATTGTTTTTTTGTAAACTATTGGTGATTACTCACTAGAGCTATTCATTAAATATTGAATGGTGATATATTAATACCAACATATTTTTTCATTAAAGTATGTGAGGCAATCCCCTTGTTACCGCTTTGATGAATTCATCTGCCATGTATTATGGCACAGAATATTTTAAATCTATGCAATTTTCTATGTTATTGTTGCAGTAATTCAATAAATATGTAAAAGAAGCAGTCATTATGCTTCATGAATACTATCTATCTCTGGTATTTCCTACTTGGTCATTCTAAAGGGTCTCACAACTATTTAAGATACAGTCACAGGTAGGCAAGTGATACTCCTGTCTTGTTCCCAGACCAGGCAGATCCTACCATATTCCCACAAAAGGAAAATGCTGCTTTCTCTTCAGGAAAAGCCCTCCCTAAGTGTCTATTCAGCAGCATCTGCAGGACTTCAAAAAAGCCAAAATCTGGAGGACTACAGAAAATAAGAGGGTCCAAGACAGACTGTGTCTGGATAACTGAGTTAGAGAACTGGTTAGAGTAGGACAGTTAGCAAGGGGAAGAAAACATCTTCCATTCAAAAACTATTTTCCACTTATAACACTAATAAAATATGGGGAGAGTATCACTTTGTATTTAAAAATGTCCTTTAGTGAGTCAAATACAACCACAAGATTGGTTGCCTCCATCTTGATTATTTGTTGTAACTGTTCTTCCGACCTGCACATTCCTTCCAGTGAGATTTTGTCTATGGAATATCATCTCTTCATACAGTAGAATTTCATCTGGGTGGCACCAAACCTCTACTGAGTCTAACTATAAGCTGATGATTTGGGTATTTCCTTCAGCATCTGGGAGGTCCAAAAAGCCTGTAATTTTCATTACATTCTCTGTACTTCAGTACCACTTTGCCTTCTAAGGATTCTTCTGATCTCATATCCAAAAGTCAGATAGATTACAAAATGAAACACTGACTGAAGAAAACACAGGCCACTTCACCATGATGGGAATGGAGAACCATCTTTCTGTGACTAAAAAGTGCTTATTTATTGAACCAGAAGTTAGTACAACCATAAAATAATGTATGGATGGGACTAAGGAGAAGGGAGAAAATCTGAATTAATCACTTGTGTGACAAATACTTTTTTTCTGAGTGAGGAAAAAAACTTTATCTGTAGATCTATCATATTCTTCCACTAAAGTCTGGGATATATACCCTACAATCTCAGGATCTGGGTGAATTGCAGAGGTGAATGATAACTTTAGAAAATATACCTCATTTTTAAATGCTGCCATCTCAGCATGGAGTTTCTCAGGTCTATAATATGCCGAGCCATCACGAACTGCAAATCTTACATCTGTCTGTTTTCCATCAATGTTCATCACACTGAAGACCAGGACATCACTAAGTTTAGCCTGTAATATTTTTGCTAGTAATTCCTTGAACTTGCCATGTCTTGTTTTGTCTTGCTCATCTCTCCTTATGAACTCCTCTGCTGTGACATCTGAATTTGGGATTCAAAAACAAATAAGCATGAAATACTGGAGACCATGGGTAATTTCTCAAATTATTTCCTATTTAATAATACAGAAACATACCAGAAAGTGCCCTACAGTGGCACTGTATCAAATACTGATATAATAATGCCCACATCACATAATCATTCAGCTATAGAAGCAGCTGACCTAAGGTCACACCAGCAAATACAGCTAACCTGATAGACGCACAGTGGCTGAGTTTTGTACAGCTTCATCTTCCAGCTCTTTGACTTGGATTTGTACTGTAGATATAACATCAGGACAAACTCCATCAGAAACCCTAACTTCTAAGTTGTATGTTCCTTGAGGAGTGTTATCCACCATCATCAAAGAACCAGTCCTCTGATTTAACCTGAAAGACCTAGACATAAACCTTAAATTAGGAAGCCTTAATAAATAAAAATCAAGCACTTATTTTACTCACTAACATAATTCAGAAGGCCTTAAATGTTATTACACAGGTTATATGATCAAAACCTAGAGAAAAGCACTTCAAGAAAAACACCAGAAACACCTTAATTCAGAAATTATAATCTTCAGATTTTATAAGAAGTTGTTTCTGCCACTCTCAAATCCCCAGACTTTCCCAAACATGAATAAAAGCACTATGTAGTTGAACCACAGGATGAGTAATACAATTAGAGAAGTATAAATATTACTCATTTTGACACAAATACAATACTCACTTGAGCAGTTCTCCTTCAGAGACAAATGTTTTATTGTCCCAGTCATCTTGATCTGGAGCAAATACTTCCCCAAGCACTGTTGTTGACCATTTTCCTGTCATGATAATTTATAATAAAGCTGCATTTAATTTTTGCTTTTCAGTGCACTTTGTATTTTTCCGCACTTGCTACTGTGTTTATAATTTTCAAATTCCTGCTTAATTGCTGATGGTTATGATCCTAGATTCTTAAAATAAAGCAGAGCCTGTCACATGATTTCTGCCAGTTCTATAAAGGTGAATACACTCTGGATGTCACACGAAGAAGGTAAGTGTAAAACTATGCTATATTCATGAGCCTGATATAATATCCATATAGCACTTACCTTTGTAACTGTACACATAGACTTCCTTATGGCCAGATTCATGGCAGTTGTCATTTTCATCACCAATTGTTATGGTTAGAGTGTTTGTAGAGCTCATGGCTGGAATCCCACTATCTGTAATAACTACTGGCAGATAAAACACCTTCTGCTTCTCTCTGTCAAAGGACCTCAAAGCAGTTACAGTTGCTGTGCTATTTCTGTTGTCAGTAAGAGAAAAATCCAAAGAATTCTGATAATCTGCTGGCAATGAAAATGTAAAGGGTGGTCCATTTTCCTCACTGTCTGGATCAAATGCATGAAGCAGTTTTGATGTGTGGTTCATATGCACTACTTCAGGCCCCAACATATTTTCCCAAACTACAGGCATGTACGGTGCCTCAAACCTCGGTCCATTGTCATTTACATCAAGCAAATCAATCAAAACTGTAGCACTCCCAGTGTGGGCAGGTGTCCCTTGATCTGAAGCTTGTACAATTAAATTGTATTTTGGAATGACTTCACAATCTAGTGTATTTGCCACTGTCACATGACCATACTGGTCAATTGCAAACTGTTTCAAAGGATCTGAAACTGACTTTATAGAATACGTAATGTTCCCATTCAAATCAGAATCCTTGTCTTCAGCTCTCACTGTTGTCACTGTGGTACCTACAGGCATGTTTTCAAAGATAGGGATTGTCTGAATAAACTGAGAAAGGAAAACTGGGCTGTGATCATTTGAGTCTTCGACTTCAATCAGGCACACGGCAATACTAGAGAAATCAAGATCTTGCACTGTAATAGTAAGGTTAAACTCTCTGTCACGTGCATTCTCAAAATCCAGAGGTTTCTTCAGTCGAATAGTGCCACATTGCCATTCTTTGTGATTTTCAATATAAAACTTCTGATCTGGATCTCCCCCGATGATACTGAATATTAAGTCAGCATTTTCCCCAACATCTGCATCTGTAGCACACACTTGGAGAACTTCTGAGTCAATGGCACTGTTTTCAGGAATTACTGCCTGCCACATTTCTTTTAGGAATTTAGGTACATGATCGTTGATGTCCACAATCCAGATGGTGGCAGTGCCAGTTCCTGTTAGCCCTCCCCCATCTCTTGCTTCAACAGTAAGAAAATAATTTTCAGTCCTTTCTCTGTCCAGCATTCCCCCTGCTACATGGATTGTACCAGTGTTGGGATTGATATTAAACATGTCAGTACCAAACTCATTTTTTACGTTCTCTGTTATCCTGTAAGTCAGAACAGCATTAAGACCTACATTTGGATCATCACGATCAACTGCACCCATTTCCATAACTAATGTGTCTGCAGGAGAATTTTCAAAAACACTCCCGTTACAACCACCAGGCATGCATGGGAACAGGGGTGCATTGTCATTTATATCCCACACATTAATAATTACATCAGCAAATCCTGTAAGTCCTTCTCCACCTTCATCAGTAGCCAATACAACAAATCTCCACACTGGTCTCTCTTCCCGGTCCAGCATCTTGTGTGAGTAAATGCTGCCTGATTTCTCATCTATTGTGAAAATATCACCTGCACCATGCCCATGCAATGAGTATCTTAAGTCTCCTTCATCCATGATACTATCAGGATCATTCGCCATAACCTACAAAAGTGTCAAAAACAAAAACAGCAATTACAAAACATGCAATGATTGCATTATGTTCTACATGTTGACACAATCTAAAGGAGTCCAAGCAAAAGTATATGACATGCTGTGAATATGTGTGTACCAGATAAATGGCAAATTAGAGCTGGTTGAGAGACAATTCAGTAGGTAAATATGCTTTGCACTACTTTAAGAATGCAGATATCCTAACATAGTAAGTTTTTTTTTCATATTTGTAGAAGAAATTTAACTATGCTATTTTGATAGCTACTTTAAAATGCTAATGATTTGCTTTTCAGGGTCATAAATGATCCGTGCTGTTTATGCTATTTACTATCTTTGCAATATTTCCATAAAAGTCTGTTTCTCTTCTTTGATTGGGGGGGGGGGGAAAAAAAAAAAAAAAAAAAAAAAAGGTAAAAAATTTCATTAATATACCTGTGCTGGATTATTATTACATAATTGTACCAGAGTAGTAATCTGGTGTGCTCTTCCATTGAAATATTATCTCTGAAAATGCATACACTACCTGAAGTACAAAGACTGGTAACCCATCCAGTTCCTCAATTATACTTCCATAGTACTCATTGATAGAGAAAACTGGAGTCTCATCATTTTTATTCATGACATTGATGATGATAATTGCATAATCTTCCCATTTCCCATCTGAGGCCAACAAGCGAATCTCATACATTTTTGTTTCTTCATAATCCAGTGCTTGGGCAATAAAAATGGCTCCTGTTTCTGGTTCTACATCAAGTACTCCTCCTGTGTTTCCAGCTGTGATCTGATACCGTAACTTAGCATTTGTTCCTGTCAATTACCAACAGTGTCAGAAAACACATACCTTGAAGTAGATTGAAACATGGGATGTTAATATGAAGTACAAATCATATGATAACTGATTTTTGATATTATGGTTTTACAGTCTTTTAAAACATAGAGCTATGTCAGATTACTTATCAGCATTTTCAGTTCTGGTATGGCCAATTGCAACTAGTGCCTAATTATGAAACGTGTCTGTCATGGCTTAACACTGTCTTGCAATGAAGTATTAATACTTTTACTTATGATTGCTCATATTCACAGTAGGATCAGAATGACTGGCCAAGGCCATGGGACCAAAAAGTCAAATTCTTGTTTGTTGCTAACACCCAGCATATGTTATAAAACATTTAATACTGTAGAACCATTTTGCACTAATTTATGCACAAACTTTACTAACAAACAGGACAATTATGTATCAAGCCAGAGAAGACAGTCCTAACAGAACTTCTCAGAATTCCAGAAGCAGTACTGATTTTTTGATCATTTTACATCAAGTAAAGACTTCTACCCTTTCTGCAAGCTCTACCTTGACATTACCATTCTTCTCTTCTTCCTTTCTTTCATAGCTACATCTTTAAAAATTAATTAATAAAATAATTAATTAATAAAAGGACAGAAATGAAGTGCCATATAACAGTCACATCTGGTCCCCTAAGGTAACCTATGTAAAAAACTTGAGTTACTGGAGTAGGTAAATCCCTCTCCAGTACAACTTCTCCACGTTTGCCTTGATCTCCTTGAGTGGGATAGTAATCAAATGTAGTCAGGATGTACTCGCACTTCACCAGACATAATGTCTGGTGAACAGTCCTTTGGGACTTGTGCAAAAAAAGTATGGTTTCACCACACAGTCAAATTAGTACTGCACCATGGCCAAATGATGGAATTCCTTCCCTTAAAAGCACTGGTTTTGTACTTATTTTCACATAACTTCTGGCTTAATTCCTGACTGATTTGTAGATAAAGCCATGTAGCTAAGACTGATATGCATTTAGGAAATCCAGATTCAAATATGAGAACATGCACACAAAAGAACCTAAAAAAAAATATAACAAAAAACCCAACAAAAAAACAACAAAAAAGTTACAGCTATACAGTCCATAGAGAAAGCAAATGAACTTCACTGAAATCAAGTCTTATTCATTCTGGCTAACCAGGACATTTTTATTGGCACCCATTTGTACGAAAATTATATGATCTATACTAAATTTGTATTTGCTGGCACAGAAATTATTCCCCATCATCCCCCCTTAATGCATTGCCATCCAAGATAAGTTATTAGACTGATGTGTCACAGCTCCATTAAGAAATACTGATCATGTCCAATCAGTTCACAATTAAGGAATTTTTTAAATCTAGAGACAGAAAGACATTTTCTTTTCTAACACCACTAAATGTCTCTTGGTGCGCTAAATTAACTCGTTAATATTTTAGACACAGCTATGGAGAATTCCAATACTTTACCTTCATCTTCATCATTAGCCGTGACTGCAATGATAGTTGAGCCCACATCCTGGTCTTCATCCACATTCACTTCATAGACACTTTGAGTGAAGACAGGCTTGTTATCATTCACATCGCTGATAAAAATGTGCACATAGGCTGTGTCTAGGAGAGACAAGAAACAAGAGATTAAAATACTCATCTGTGCCACTTCTGTCAGCTACAATTCCTTAAACTGCCAAGCTGCACATTAAATGAAGATGAATATGCAGACAACACAGAAACAAACCCTTAGGGTTGTGGACAATATATATACCAACATTACCCAAAAGCACTTGGATATCAAATGAATGTCGCATCCAATTTGTTTAAACAGATAATATGTGAATAATTGATGCCTAATATGGCAATTGTACAGATTTCAGTCATAACTTTTTGTCCTGAAGCCACAAAGCCAAATTTTAAGTCTTTCTTTAAGCACAGCCATCAGTTGTGAATGGGATTTTCTATCTTTAACTTTCCAGCTTCATACTTTGTAATTACTTTTGACTGAACGCAGTGCCATATGCAGTGCTTTGAGAAACAATTCCACTACCCAGAGATCTGCATCCTATAGATCATGGGTTCATCTTCCCTGGCTAGGAAGTACTCTCTAAATTCCAACTACGAAGCCCTCATTTTCCTTCCCTGATCATGACATAAAATCTCCCTTCCAGGTTGCACAAACACTAAAAAAATCCCCCATAAAGTACACCAAAACAAGGGATGCTCTTTCACAAGTACACTTGAAAAAAAGTCAATTAACATTTAATCTTGCATTTCAGAGATCCTGTTTTGAGAAACCAGTCCAGGTAAAATCATGCTTGTCACAGACAAGCCTCCTACCAGAGTTTGGCATCCCACGTTTTCCAGGTCGAGCTGATTCAGAGCCATCTAATGACTTGACTTCCAGAAGATAGGACCCCTTCTTTTCTCTGTCAAACACTGAGGCAGTGTATATTGAGCCCGTTTGTGGGTCCAAGTGAAAATGTGTGTAGTCTCTGCTACTGTCATGTAACAGGGAATAACTTATCTAAAGGATTAAAAAGAAGTTGTTAATCTACAGTTTCCTTTTGTTGTGTAGTTCACAGACAAATAAGTACTCAAAGAGAGGAAGAATGGTCTGTGTTGGAGCACATGACCAGGGCCAAAAAAGCTGAGTAAAACAGCCAGCTTGAGCAATCTAGTTTAAAGTCAATTAACTTCTTGTACGCTGAATGTCAGTCCGTAAAGGGAAATACATTTTTCTTGTCTAATCAGTTCCTGAGTTCACTTGTTGACATTTGCACAGTGCTTGTGCAATAGGAATCAAGCTCAGCTAAAGATCCCAGGTACTAATAAAATGGCCACAGGTGAGCTGACTTTGAACTTGTTCAGTATCACGGACCATGTTCTAGTCTCTATTTTACATATATATTTTTGTGCACTTAACAGCTTGCACTCTTGTTCTAAGGACATGCCTACTTCAATTTTTAAAATCATTAACAAGGAACTCCACTTGCAGTATTAACTCGACATATTTTGTAATTATTTGGTTTTCAGTACTCTCAATGAGTTACAACTCACAGAAGCTTTTAATACATTTTTTTCTTCCATTAACTTATGCATTCACATTTTAGTTCTATGCAAGCCTTTCCAAACCAGAGCACTCTATAGCAAGTTTTTCACCTGAAATACAGGTTGTATAAAAATGTATTTGTTTTCTGTCTCACACTTGCTAGTTCCCCTAGTTTTTCACACACCAAGACAAACAAACATGTAATTAACTGCCTTATTTAGTCTCATGTTTCCCTATTAGTCAGCCCTTTTCTAGGTAGAAGATTTCTATTTTATTTAGCCATTGTTCATATAGAAGTTATTCCATACCTTTCATCATGGAAGACACAGGTCACCACTGGCTTACCTCACCATTCTGACCAAGGTCAAGGTCGGTAGCAGACACCTGAACAACAAATGTCCCAGCACCAGCTCCCTCTTTTACTGAGGCTTCATAAATAGATGAAGTGAAGAATGGGACATTGTCATTGACATCTAGACATCAAAAAGAGCACATAAAAACCCCAACAACAAACCTATAAAACTTTAAAGAAAAAAACCCCAAACCTATGATTATACTATAGCAACACCAAACAGCTTACATACCTGTTACATTAATATGGACCACAGTGAATGCTGCCAGAGGAACTGATGCAACATTCTGTGCACGAACCCTCAGCAGGAAGTTTTTTGTTGTTTCATAATCCAGTGGCTCTGCTACCAGGATTGAAGCTGAACCATCATGTCTGTTTGGAGTCAAGTAGAAACGGACTGGCATGTTGGTCTCTGGAACAAGTCCCTCTTCCAGGTTGTAAGTCACACGAGGATCACCAAGGGGAGAAGTTGCTTTGATTGTCTGAACAATTCAAAAAGTTTGTGTCATCAACACTTTTGTAAGTGCAGCAATATTTCTAAAACCTTTTGTGTATTGTCTCCCAGTTCTTCAGCTCTCAACTCAAAACACTAAGACTTAACCCTGCCTGATAACATTGCCTGGTCACAAACAGCTGCAGCAAAATGTTACCAGTCATTACGTGTCTGGCTGCTCACATATTTACCCTAAAAATATATAATTTTGAGTTATTTCATAAATTTGTTTCGATGACTCATTCTGAGCAATCAAACTGATCAAGCCAAATAATCACCTCAGGTAACACAGAGCTATTAGAATAATTGGAACATCTATATTGTCCAAATGAGAAGCAAATTAAACAGCAGTTGCACACATAAATGAGATTAAAAATGCTGGTTACCATTAACATTTCTAAAAGAAAACTAATAGCAGATCACTGGTCCCTAGAACATACAGATTTGTTATAGAAGTTCACTGTATTTGAGCAAATAAGCTTCAATAAGTTACTCTATACTTGAGCTATCCCAGACAAACAAGTCGGTCCCAGCCTTACCAAAACTGATGTATCTCGTGTTGTGTTTTCTGGAATAACAACTTCATAGATGTCTCTTTCCCACTGAGGAGGCTGGGTTTTTGCACTGGTAATAGTTACAGCAAGTTCAACTTTACTGCTCCTGTTACCTCCATCTGTAGCAATAATCTCTTGAACTACAGATGACCTCTGAGCAGTAAAAAAAGTTTTATTAACATAGGGTTTTCATCATGGCTCTGATTAGCTTGCTTTTTTTTTTTTTTAATTAATAGAGAAGATGAAAGGCTTACTTAAGAAAACCTGCACAGACGGAAAATGTTCACAACTGCAGAATACTGAGCTAATTCTGCTACTTCTTTTACTTAAGATGGTTGGAAAATGTTGCAATTTGTCTCAATAAACTTTAGCAAATTTCACACGGGGTTTAAAACAAAAGAAAAAAAATTCAGGAGCCCCTGAATTCTTAAGCTTATCTATCAACATTTTTTTGTTATTAAGTCTGCAGGGTTCTTAGATTCAATAAGGAAAATACACTGAAATGATACACCTTCACCCAAGTTTGGTGTGTCAGTTACTTAGAAGTTAAATTTCAATATGAAAAGTATCTATCAAGTATTTAAAGACTGGCATCTACAATGATATTTTCAATTCAACACAAATTAGTTTACAACTCATTCCCTGTTAACACAGTGAAATCCTACACCTGAGCTTTTGCTGCCCTGCTTACCATCTCAGCCCTCCAGTCATTGGTATTATTAAGCCAAAGCTAATGAAATGGGAACAAGTTCTCAGAGGCACTGTTGCCAGCTGCTACTTCCCATCTGAAAGCAGGGCTTGCTTCTGTGAAGTTCACAGTCAATGAACTCATCAGCTAAAAGCATTAGACTCATATTTAATTTAAACATGACATAACAATCCTTTAATGTGAAGGGGTAGCATAGAGGTAAGGACAAACTTGCAACCTCAGTCCCTCCTACGATATATTGAGATAGCCAGCTTAAAAAGGAAAGCAAGTGCCATACCTGAGATAAGGGTTTGTTCACAAACACCCAGCCTGTAGTAGGATTAACCTGTAAATAATTTGGTTCTTCATTTGCTATCGAATACGTAATAGTAGCATTTGAGCTATAGTCATCATCATGGGCTGCAACACGAAGAAAGCTGGTCCCAACTCTTGTGTCCTCTCTTAGGAAATCTAAGGTAAGGAAAGGATATTTCAAACTGATTAAGTCACTAAAATATCACCTTGCAAAGAAATTAAGAAATACTTAAGTAATTATGTATGGAAGCTATAACTTTTTCTTCCTTGGAACAATGGCCATAAAAATCAAACTGCTATCACATCAGAGCTATGTATCACATTGGAACTTACCACATTCATAACCTGGAATTCCTATTTCTCATAAGATGCTTCTATATTTGTCTTGTATTTTTACTAAGGACTAAATTGCTCTGTATGAAATACATATAAATGAAATGTTAATTATTGTATAAAACCAGTAGAAAAGAATCCCATTGTCAGAAACTACTTTCTAGAAATTACACAGTGTAACTATGAGTTAGGTTTTATGACTATTACACATGGCTGTGGGCCTTCATCCAGACACACCAGGAAGGGTTCTTTGAAGACTCAGGAAGGAATGATCAAATAACAAACTATGAAGAATGATGAAATTCAAATGGGAAAAGGAAAAGCAGGTTATGGCAAAAATCTAATAATCAGAAAACAAATAACACAATTAGCACTCAGTGCTTCAGACTCAGGTGCTCATTACAACTTTCACATCTCTGTGCACTACCACAGAAACTTGCTATATTCAGGTGAGGAAAGATACTGACACAGCTATTATTTCAAGGAATTTTCCCATGAAGACACTTGGGAAGGCCTGTGAGTCATGACCATACTTGTTACACTGTACAACAATTCTGCAATTAATTAGTTAAAGTGCATCTCTGTCTGCAACCACTTAGTTTGTCACGAGATCTACTGTCAGAAAAGACAAAACTCGAAAATCTTAGACATAAGTAAGCTCACACTCAGGGCACCAAAACTCTATCCAATGACTCTCAATTACATTCATAGTGGGTGTTTTCAAATCTGGGGTCATTGTCATTTTGGTCCAGGATGATAATATTTATCTGACATATTCCAATGAGTGGTTCCGCTGCCTGATCCGTTGCTGTCACAGTGATAGGATATTCCCTCTGTTTTTCTCGATCAAATACCTGAAGAGTTGTCAGAACTCCTGAAAAACAAATGAAATATCAGAAAGTTAGAATACTATGCATTTGACAGTATTCTACATTCACATGTTGAGCTGTCTGTCACTATATTGAGGCATAATGCAACAGGTTAAATGCACCTAAAACGTGCACTTCAGGCTCAAGGATCCAATCACAAGATTTAGCAAACTTCTAAATCTTAAATTTTACTGCTTGGGCAGGCACAAATTTCATTTACATTTACATATATACACAGTTGGACTTAAGTTTAGAAAACGGAGATTAGTACCAAATTAACTTTAAGAGAACGACTCTATAAAAAGTACTTCTTTTGAAGAGCAGGAAGTACAAAGGTATGTTTCAGGTCTTTTATCCTGCAAAAGTTCAGCCTGAACTTAGTTTTGGTCTTCCAAGACTTGGTCTCTTTGTAACACTAGTGTTGTTTGGATAAATCATTTATATGCCATTAGCAATGCTGCAAGATAACATGCACTTAAAATATGGTGCGGGGTTTTGAATTTAGTTGCAAAAACCCATGAGTTATGTCACCCAGCAGAACTTTCACATTTCAGGGAACACATCAGTTCTGGTTCACTTTTTGACACATTAAACTAGTAGGAGAACATTTTTTCAAGCAGTTAACACAGTTTATATTTTGTCTGCTATCAAAAAATTCAATGAAAGAGGACAAATCTAATTTGTTTTAAGCTTTTTTCCATCCGTGTGATAGAACTGTTTGTACATATGGCAGTATCAGCTCAGATATTCACTTTACCTGTGTCAGGATGAATACTAAATGCTGGTAGGACACCATCTCTGTGCATCAAGCCATATTTCACTACACCATTGGCTCCTTCATCGGCATCAGTGGCTTCAAACTTGAGTACAACTGTCCCTGAAGGCTGGTTTTCCAATACAGAAGCATGTTGCTGGTAATACTGACACTATGAGAGACGAAGAGAAAAAACAGAAAATCAAGGAATTACCATGCCAATTGGTTTCAAGATATATTAGAGGGGAAAAAAATAGGTTGAGCTACTCTTCCATTCACATGATTGATGATGGGAATGTTTTAGCTGTACCACGACTTCACTTGCTATTTTGTGCTTATACAAACAACAGATAACATGAGGCCACTAATAATCTCCAATTAATGAAAAGATTTGGTGAAAACATTGCAGTTGCATATGTTTTTTAAATGCAAATATTTTTCTACATTAGTAAAAGTCTTACAAAAAAGAGGGCATACTCATGCCCAAACCACAGAATTGCTTTGGTCAAAAAAAGGAGTTTCTATACAAACTAACATTGCAAAGGACAGATTACTGAGAATTTCCAGGACTGCTATGAATAGTCCCTGACTTGTCAAAATTTGCAACATTGCCTATCCACATTTTATACATCAGCAAACTTGAAATTTTTAGACAACAGATTTTTAATATGAATTAACATTCTGAGCACATACGCAAGCATTTAATTTCTACAGACTTTATAAACTAAGCTAAAAGACTTTCATTCCTTTCATTGGTTCCAGATATATAATCATCAAAAGAAGCCTATATAACTGAGAGAGGTGCTTTGGAATATTTTGGAACAAGTCCACTGCACAGGTAACTATACCTATTAATTCCTCCTCACATGTCACACTGAGCCTCTGAAAGTCATTTACCCAACTTCATCTTCTACAGAGCCAGAGATGAGATGTGGTTCCATGAAGAGAGTGCTCACAGGAGCTGTTCTGCCACAAGAGAACAAACCCTGGAAGTCTTAGGAGAGGGATGGAAAAGATGGAGAAGACAAAAACATCTGCCCTCAAAAAGAGACAAAAGCAGACCGCTTCCTGAATAGCTCATCTGCTGCATCACTTGCAGTGACAACACAATCTCAAACATACACCACACAGTCTAAAACAGACAATTGGGCCTTGTGTATTTACCTTCTGAAAGACAGGTTTGTTATTGTTGACATCTTCGATTTTCACAACAACTTGGGCAGTACTTGTAAGAGAATGGGGCCCCCCAGAGGCATTATCATCAGTAGCTGTGATGTTAAGCACATATTCTGTGCCCTGAAGCTTAGGAAATGGACTTGAACGAAGACTAAGGAGGCCTGTACAGAAAAACCCAATAGGTTGAGGTTTGGTCATTTGGGTTCTTTGTACTACATTGACCAATTACTCTTATTCTTCTCACCAGCAAGCATGAAAACAAACAATTCTGGTTTACCCATCAGCAGTAAACCCCAAAGCTGCTGTAGTTTAATTAAACTATGGTATTTTTACTGCAATTTGATAGAAAAACTAAAATAAGACAGTACAACAGGCTTGTTTGTCTGCAGGTATGTCTACAGAGCTAAATGAGACAACAGCTACAACTCAGCTGACCTGCATGTTAGCTTCAGTTTATCTGCATCAGAAAAAAATGAGCATAAAAAAAGAAATCCACAGAAACACTCAGGCAGACTTCTGCTTTACCCACACCAGCCCCAGGGGCAAGCCTGGCTCTATTCCTGTACCACTGTGGTAATGAAGCACGTGTCAACCATGCCAGCTGCAGCCCCTGCCATTGCTAGCTCAGCTGAAACCAGTACAAGTCTACCTTCCTGTAGCACAATCACAGCAGCATATACCTATCCAGGCATATCCCCAGAAACACACAATCTGCTACTCTCCCAAGTCACCCAAATGTTACACCCTGTTGGATAGGACACAAAGGCACTGTCAGAGAAAGGTGTGAAAGATTTGCTAGAAAACCAAAAGAGACTACAGCTATCTGAGACCATGCAGTAAGAAGCTATCATTCTTTTGCTCCATCATCCATCAATCACCTCCATTATTCGTCAAGCATAATAGTAATTATCATTACAAAAGAGTATTGTCACAGAATCTACATCACTCAATTTGCTTGCAAATGTATCGTTTTAACTGCAGCACTTATTTTTGACACATTTCCATTTTACCTTCTCATTTATGTGACACCAGGGTATGACATCATTTCTCAAAAGAAAGTGCTGCAAGCCACTGTATAAGCCTTTACTGGTTTATTAAGCAACAAAAGCCCAAAACCGTTTTGAAAAAAATGCTATTGTTTCAAAATTAAGTTGCAAATACTATAAAAATTAATTGGTTAAAAATAAAAAAGTACATATACATAATTACTAATATTAAAAGTATGGAGCTAATCCTATGAGATGCTATCAATCAAATGTTAAGATACTTGGAGCACTTACAATAAAGATTTTCAGAAACATCAGATATACTACCCCGTGACAATTAGACACTATTTAAAAAATTATTCTTCAAGTGCGGAAGTATCTTTAAAAAAATAACACTTGAAACCCACAACTCTTTTTAAATCTCAAAGTATTAAAGGAGCTCTCAATAAATTCAGGATCCTGCAAGTTCCTGCAAGTTGCCTGCAGATCATGTTTTTGGCATGGTGACTGTGAGGTCCTTGCCGCTGACTGTCTTGCTGTCACCCTTCATGTACATTCCACTTTACCCTGCACATATCCCTTTCTTGCTGCAACTTTTAGACTAGTTTCCTAGATTAAACATTAGTCAAATCTTTGACATTTTCAAATGTCACATTTACTTTTACCAGTAATAACATTCTCTATTAAGTTATGGTCTCTTAAATTACTTGTTACATATAAAGTGACTGACTGAAAGCAAACAATGAACAAGTAACAGGTCTATGATACAAAGCTTTTAGGAAAATGATACAATTTGTTTCAACACCACCAAAGAGTACAGAACAATTGCATTTTTGTCATGCACTTCTTTTAATTAGGTTAGTAGTAGATTCAAATATAACATATGCTATTCAGTTTTCATAACTGCCACCTGATGGAGATCAAAGCTGCATCACATCAGACGCAGTAGCAAAGAGCTAATATACTATCACCTTTTTTAGGGTCAATAACAAAATTTCCTTTCTGATTCCCAGACAAAATATTGTATGTCACACCATCTCCATCAGGGTCCACAGCATTAACTGCAGCAATCAGTGTGTTTGGGCCCGCATCTTCAGAAACAAAACTCCTGTAGCTGTTAAAAGAAATTATGACAACACATTTATGAATTTAGATAAGAAATAATATATACAAAACTGTTTTACAACACCTATTGTACTGTAGAGACTAATACAACTACACTGATAAGATGCTTCTATATTAACCACTGAAATTATAGAAGTGATGTAACCATTCATGGTTTTCTGCTGCTGCTACCTACCCATGAATTTCTATTGCAAACCTGCAGCTGTATTGAAGCTTTGAAACTTAAGCTTCACAGCAAGAGTTGGGCTAAGTGGAGAAAATAATTTTTTTTTTATAAATTGATTTTTTTAAAATTAGTTGCATGATTCACAGAATCAAAGCAATCACTTGCGAAGTTAAAGCACTGCTTTTTATATCACACTTTTTCTGACACAAGCTGTCAAAATGCTTTCAGTGTAGTCTTTGCACCAGCATGACTAAGATGAGAATCAGATGTAGAGGATATGTGAATAATTTCAGTTTTACAAAAATCTCTTCTCAAGTCCAGACACATCACTGACACTGTAAGCTCTTAAGAGGTATTATCAGCTTAAGCTGAACACTCTCTGGGGTAGAAAAGCCTCCTGCTTTAGCTAAGTCCCAAGTATGTATTATTTTATCTGACTGGATTGAGCACAGGCCAGACTAAGCATCCTACAGACCTGTCCATAGTAGATATCCCAAAGCTCAGCCATAAGAATGAACTACAGCTGGATGTATCCAACAATCTATACAAAACACATGTACCACTAGGCTCAGGGTGCCTATGGACCCACTCGTCACATGCTGAGAATAGGAAAAAGCTGAAAGAAAAAGAAATTGGATGCACAGAAAAGTTTTCCCTTAGCTTTTGCTCTCTAGATATGTTTTTTTTCATCAAAACCTTCATAGACACAGCTTTTTTTTCTTCCCCAAACTTTATGTGCAATGAAGTAAGAGAAGTAAATTATTTCAGTTTGGTTCAGTTGCAACCCTCAGGACACTTTCTGAATCTAGAAAGCAAATGAACAGTAATTTTGACTATTTTGAACATGAAATATGGGGACAGAAGAGTTGAAGTCATCAAAAGAGGTCTCTTAAAAAGGAAAAAGTAAAAACTGACATAATTAAACCAAGTGGTAGCCTTAAGAATTTCTTAAGTGAGATAAAGAATAATTGTGATGAAAGAAAGCTTCTGGCCAGGAATAATAAGCTTATAGTGGACTTTAAATCTATTTAAACAGCATGTAGTAAAAGTAAAACTTCATTAACCTGGTTAAACAAATCTTGATATAATTTGAATTCCAGGAGCTGAATTGAATTCTAGTGCCAATTTATACATATATACTATAGCAGTTTCCATGTTACTGCAAAGGTAAAATATGAATGTTTGCTGATTTAAAATCATGTTCTTCTTAATAATATTCTTCAGTAAACCTCTACTATAAGAGCTAACAGAGTTCTAGTGCTGTTTTTTTTTAAACTATGTTTTCTGCTTCCAGTTTGTTAGAAAAGTTTACAGCATCTCTAACATTATCACTCATTTCTGATTTAAAATTCAGGAACAGATACAAGACCAACAGAAACAGATAAATATTCAGTTATTCTGAATATTATAACAAATTTAAAAATTAAAGTAGGCATCTTGTTAAGTACTAGAACTTAATCTGGTTTAGCACTTGAAAACACAGAGATCCAGTAAGAATTCACAAAAGATCAACTTTTCCAAGCCATATGTCTTACACAATGTTTAGGAAAAAGAGGAAAGCACAGAACTTTGTAGCCAAAATTTACATTAAATACAGATTGTCAGAAAGCTTTAATGTTATGTTCAGCTGAATCACAAGTTTAACATCACTGAAACCTCTGCCTGGGTTTTGTTCTAAATAACTTCTACTTGTAAGAGTAGGAGGCTGATACAGAAGGTGACCAGGAACTCCATTGCTAAGCCTGTAATGGGAATTCAAGCTTATAATACTTCTGATATTTTTTTCAGATACTTCTGAGCCCCAGCTATAGAAGAAAAATGCTTACTGATACTTTAGAAGAAGAAAAAAGTACAGTTTGTAGGGCATGGGACTAAGTGAAATTAAGTGAACCTCAGTCACTGACATTTATCTTTTGCTTTTTATAATTCAGTGGCTATTTAGGATTCTGCAATCTAAGCACTTTTCTTTAACAATTATAAACTAGGGATGCAAACTCTAAGTGTAATTTCCCTCTTTAAAGGGCAAAATTCCACCATGTACTCTGGATGAGGTCTGAAGACAAAATTGAGTTGCTTGCTTTTTGTGCTTGATTTCCTTTAGTGGTGGAAGGGTACTCTTGAAATGTGTAATCTAAGTTACTGCACCACCTTTTCCAGTACATATTGGGAAAAAAAAAACAGTGCAAGATTTCTCAGAAGAGACTGTCTATATTCTACCACTAGATACTATGTATCTAACTATATATATAAATCCTACAGTACATTGAAAGTAGTCTTAAACCTTAAACTTAAGAATCAAACTTAAAGGTTTTCTTCCCCCTACCCCCTGGTACTAACAGAGTTTCAGAATCAAAAGATCATCCCACATTTGTCACTGTAACTCTCAGAGCTGATTGACCTGAAGCCCTTGTACAATAAGCAGCCTTCTGATGAAAATTAAAGAAGTAATAACAAAAGACAAAGATAACAGAGATGTATTTA
Organism: Calypte anna; assembly: GCF_003957555.1. NCBI lineage: Eukaryota > Metazoa > Chordata > Aves > Apodiformes > Trochilidae > Calypte > Calypte anna. The sequence goes on from NC_044257.1 coordinate 9,847,762, forward strand.
CATTCTCTGGGAAAACTCAGGTGCTTCATCGTTGACATTTGAAACGTGGATCCTAACAGTTGCTGTCCCAGTCTTTGGCTCTTCCCCTTTATCTACAGCCATAATTACAAACTCATAAAGATGGTTAGGTCGCTCGTAGTCTAATGGTGTTGCTGGAAAAATAGTACCATGAGAAGTAATGCTAAAATCTTGACTCAAAGCATAATAGAGTATTTCCGCATTCTCCTTCGAATCACAGTCGGTGGCTGTCACTGTTAAAAGAGAAAAAGACATTGTGGAGATCAGAGTCTGTGAACTGGAATGTTAAGTCCTTTAACAAGAGAATTAGCATATAGTGTAAAACTAATAGCATTTGCCTTGGCATGTGGTGCTTGAAATAATTGCTAAAACTGTGCTATCCTCTGTGTTTTTTATTGAACTAACCCTTACTTGAAAGTACTTCTTTTCTTAAAAGAAATAAAGCCCCTGATTGAACTAAGCCACCAGGTATTGACTTTTGGCTGCTGGATTTGAAAGGCCCTGTACTAACAAAAACATATTCCCACTGAGAGATCTATTTTTTCACATCCATATGATCTATACTGCTTACGTAAGATCACTGGGACAGATCACACTCTGTGTAATTAAGGATGAAATATTTACAGCTATCCCACTGATGCAAATTAAATGAATACGTTTGTCAGATCCCACCTATATTCTAGAAAGACCTATGCTAAAAGTACTGTTACCAGAGTATTAATTGACAAACTACCACAGGATAAAACACTAAGTAAACAAGTAGGAGGTTATAAAACTCTATTTACTAGGGAACAGCAACTTTCCTGTAGTTTAATTTACTTTTTCCTCTCAAGATTTATAAAAAAGTTTATGTAGGGGTTAAAGATAAAGCCTTTCTGCAATTGATTAGTTGTCATAAGTTTATTTTATTGCCAAAACCTGCTTACTTATTTATCAGCCCTCGTGAGGCCACACCTTGAGTACTGTGTCCAGTTCTGGGCCCCCCAGTTCAGGAAGGATATCGAGGTCCTGGAGCAGGTCCAAAGGAGGGCAACCAGGCTGGTGAAGGGACTCGAGCATAGACCCTACGAGGAGAGGCTGAGAGAACTGGGGTTGTTCAGCCTAAAGAAGAGGCGGCTCAGGGGAGACCTCATCGCTCTCTACAACTACCTGAAAGGAGGGTGTAGCCAGGTGGGAGTTGGGCTCTTTTACCAAACGACTTTCAACAAGACAAGAGGGCATGGACTTAAGTTGTGCCAGGGGAAGTTTAGGTTAGATATTAGAAAGAATTTCTTTACGGAAAGAGTGATCCGTCATTGGAATGGGCTGCCCAGGGAAGTGGTGGATTCTCCGTCCCTGGAGATATTTAAAAAAAGACTGGATGTGGCACTCAGTGCCATGGTCTAGCAACCGCAACGGTGGTTCAAGGGTTGGACTCGATGATCTCTGAGGTCCCTTCCAACCCAGCCAATTCTATGATTCTATGATTCTATGATCAGCACTTTCAACAAAAGTTTTTTTGTGGTTTACAGAATAAAAATTTACAAATTTTTCAAGCTTATGTTGTTGGTTACACAGTTGCAGTGCCTTTTTCTCAAGCATCCAGACAAAACTTCACATACAACAGTGAAACCATGCAAGAGGGTTTTAATGCAAGACAGCAGTGATCCTTACAGCAAGCTCATGCAGGACTCAAGGACAAGCAGAGAAGGCAAGATGATATCTCAGTAATTTCTGATGCAACATCACACTCTTCCTTCAAAAAAAGAAATGTCCCAAGATTGCTACTATAACCCTGCTGCTATAATACCAACCACAACTGAAATCCTAATACTTCAAAATCCTGCAGAGATTTGCTTCCTTTGTCTCCTCACAAAACTGTGGCATCAGTAAGGAATTGTCCCCAATTCTATGAGATGCCATTTGCCTCCAGAGAGCTGCAAAGACCTATCTGGGGGGTAATTTTGCCTTCTAAACGGAATTCTGATTAATGGGAGAAAAATAAATACTCACACTGAAAGTAACAAAGAGTTTCAGAAGTACAAACCTTGCAGAAGTGCTGTTGTCATAGAAACTGTTTCAGGAACACCCACTTTGCTGTAAATGGACTGATGAAATTCAGGGGCACAGTCATTCACATCTGTGATAATGACCAAAACCTGAATGGAAAAGAGGTGAATGTTAAACAGTAACGTGCATTCAAGGCAATGATTTCATTGTTTGAGAAATATCAGGTGGAAGAATTTGCCAAAAACATCTCTGAGGTTTTCACAGCTGTAGCATGTGGGATAAGCTATTCTTCTTAGATTGATCTTTTCCTGCTGAGAACTCTTGAAATATGAGCTTCCAAAACAGTAGGAACTGCAGAGTCTCAGTCCCCTACAGCAACATATTCCATTCACCCTTCAAGTCCATTTATTATTTCCTACTACCAATTTAAAGGAGATGTGGACAGTCTGCTTTCCAAGCACCCTTTTTCTATTATCTTATCTTTCAATGCTTCAGTGATTTTGAACACTACAAATTCTACTGCCAAGAGTATCATATTTTAGCAATATGAATTCCCAAGTTCTGAATTCAATTACAACAGTGTAAATTATATGTAAATGGAACTGATTATGATAAAACAACTGGTTATGGTATGTCTTAAAATATAATTCTGCTCCTAATATCTTTAAAAATGTTTCCTTATTCGTTTGCCAAGTATGAGTACACTGTTGCACTGTTTACAGTAATGAATGTGTTAAATTAGGCTTTATGGTGGTTCACACTGCTAAATTTCAAGACAGGCTGATGTTGGTTGAACTGTGCTGCATCATAGTACTACAGGTTGCTGTATATTCCATCTGCCCATCCATAGGTTCATAAAAACTGAGAGTTGCTCCCTCATAACTACTGAGGTAGAATAAGTGTAAGCAGGTTCAAGATAAATGACATTTAGGCAAACTGTAGTTGTGAAATCATCTCATAATCCTCTTTCAAGACATCTTCCATGAGTCTTCATCTTGTACTATGAAAAAAAGGTCAACAGAAATTAGGAGTCTGGTGTGCTACAGATACTGTTTCACTCTCTGTGTCCTCCCACTTGTTCTCAATAATTCTGCCTCCTTTTCCCTCTATAGTACACATTTTATTACCTGTAGCATGAAAAACTGTTGCATGAATTTCCTAGTTTTCTGAGTCTTTGAATTCAAACACATGTAATAACTACATTTAGAAACATTTTTGCTGTCAAACAGCTTTCTAAAATACCATGAACTGTAATCTTTTAATATTTTTGAGTTTTTATTATTTTCTCTCTTTACAAGTTCAGTTCTTGATATGAAACAAATAATTTTCTGTTCTGCATTTGTTTTAAATTGGAATAATCTCCAATATACACATATTTTATGAAAGTTTAGAGAAAGACAAAACCCTATATTTGTCACGGCCACATCTATTTCCATACTTTTCCAAGCAAGGCCCAGGATCTATGATGGGTTAGCACACCAATCTCTCAGAAACAGATTTTTGCAGCACCAGCAAGAACAAACTCTAAGAGTACCTAAACCAGCTTTCAACATGCACTCATTAGGCAGAAAGACTATTAAAATGGACAGCAGAATAAACAGCATGAGCTGAGGATACAGGAGGCTCTAGCGAATCTGTACAGAAATCTACAAAGACTGAAGGAAAAATGGGAATACACACGGACTGGTAGACACGTACCTCAGCTGCACTACTGAACTTTTCTTCATTTTCCTCTGCTCTGACCAAAAGAAGATACTGGTGTTGGTCACTCTCATAATCCACACCCCGAATTAAACTGATGCCTCCTGTTGCTCGATCAATCCTGAACAGACCACTAGGATTAGTTATTAAACTGTAGCTCAGGGGTTTCTTTTGATATGATACAGCAGTGACAGTAAGAAAGCTGTATTGGAAAAAACAAACAAACAAACAAATAAACAAAAAAAGACCTTTAATCACATAAAACAAAATAGTAAAAAATGTGACAAAAATTATACATATCAAAATTACAGTCCAATCCTGTATGTCTGATCAGATCAATATTCACTGAAGTCAGTGATAGTTGTACCTAAATACCAAATTCAAATGTTTTGTTATTCAGTAGTTCTATTATCCTGAAATTAAACACGTAAAGATAGAATTCTTGAAAGCAGAACATAGTATGGATTAAAAGCACAGGAAGAGATGATCTTATTTTTGCTCCAACTGAATTTGCCTACTCTTTTTTCTACAATAGCGATGGTTTTCAGGCAGAAAACTAAAAGATAAAGTAAAATGCAAAAGATTTATTTTAAGACCAACACAATACATTTGCTGCTTCAGTCATCCCATCCTAAAGCTTCAACAGATAACTGCAGAAGGGTAAAAGGCAGTCACAAACAGGTTGCATGTTCCAAGTCATGCAGGACATACACTTTTAGCTCTCGACTGGCTTTTTCTTTTTTTCTGCTGAAGTCCGATGCATTTAAAGCCTTAAAGTCGGAAAGCCACTCGCAGTATGAAGTAAAGGAAGACATTTAAAATAAATCTGCTTTAAACCTCTTAAAAATAATACTATTTCCTCAAGTGTCTGCTGCTTTATCAAGCAGGTTTCTTAAGAAAAATAGTTCCATCTCCCAGGAGAACACTCCAAGAGGTATGATCCAGTGACAGCTACAATCAAAAAGACAGTTTGTCCAAACATCTTTTACCCCTTTGCATTCACATGCTTCTGACTTCCTTCAGGTGCAATACTAAAACAGTGGAAAAGGTTGCTCTAGGTCATTATCTCACTTTACTCTTTTTCTGCAGTTCCCTGTGACTGTGTGTTTCACAGTCAGTTTCAGCCAGCATCAAGACCATGTTCTGCCAACAGGAATTATTCTGTTGTCCTTCTGACTCCCTACCCTGGATGCATGTTCATGCCACCTCTCCTCTCCTGTCAGAACTAAGTCACAGGGCCATGCTGTGAGCACATTCAACAATTCAACTGAAATTTCCTTTTTTAATTCTTTTTTTTTTTTTTGGTCTTTCATCAGCATGCCCCTGCAGCTAGCATATTAGCATTAGTGGCAGACCAAAGAAAGAGAAAGATCTGGTAATACTCCTCTGTTCAGCCACAGTCTTAAATCAGTCTATAATTGTGAAAGTCCAAATCCAGAAATCCTTGCATGACAGCAACTTTCGTTTCCTACACACTTGTGTAATTGGTCCAATTTAAATATCAGGACTCCAGGATTCTAAATGGATTTTCATTACAATTTCTGATCAACACATAAAGGGAAACTACTTTCACTGGGCACATTGTTTATATTCACACAAAGATAAAAATAACCTCATTGAATATATCATTCTTTTTGGACATTACAAAGTAATTTGACAAACTGATTAATCAACTCTCATCTTAGGTGTACAAACATATTTTAAAATAGTGCCAAAAAGTAGTTATAAAGAATGTAATTATTGTTAATCCTAATTATCACTGACCCCAAGGTGGCAGGTACCTGTCAGGTTCTGTAGGGTTTCACTGTTCTAACATTTCTTTTATGACTGTGTTATTTAAGTTCATTGCGGTTTTAATGAAAAAACAGATCTTTTTTTAACAGTTGTTAAATATTTTTTACCTTAACACATCTTGGTTATTTACAAACTGTAAAACTGAATGTTGTAGATTGTGCAGTAAAATACAGCACCACACATAATATGAGCAACAGTTAAATGGCCACACAAAGAAGTTATTTACTGCACAAAAGTATTCTCAGTTCAACTGGAAGAGCGGACGCTTGCCAGAAGAACAGAACAGTTTGGGACAGATGGAGCTGCGTACTCAGGTGGACTCCATGTTACTAACATTTCCTGTGATGTTTTGATACATATGCTTAGACCAAAGATGGAAAAATACAATGTTCTATGACATCTTCATTTTTACTTAGCTTGTTACTGTGACTGATAAAGGCTGCAAAGACAGTCCTTTGTTTTTCTGATTTTCACTTGATGAAGAAGGCATTTCTCCAAATCTGACACAAAAATTTCATGTATTCTTTCACACCAGATTATCTTTCTTCATGATGCAACAGTTCTAATAACAGTATTCTGCATTTTTTTAATTAAGACGCAATTAATATCTACTAATATTTTCCATATCATTTTAAAAAGCAAGAAACCATAATATTCAATACCACCTTTCTGTACTATCGGGTGACTAAAATATCCATTCTGTATCTTAATCACTTCCGTTAAGATATCTGAATTGCTACCCACAGTATTTATGTATGCTTCACTAACAATACTGAGGCACTGAGGAGATCAAACAGAAATTAAACTAGGAACACAAGATTTTTAACTGCATTATTTTTAACTGTTACTTACGATTTTCCCTGTGGTGTACTTTCAGGAACATAAACCAAGTATGATGTCTTGGTGAACTGTGGTGGTCGAAATCCAGCAATTACAGAAACAGAGGCTGGAGACCCTCTACTTCCAAGTTTATCCGCTGCTACTACAGTCAGTAAATATTCCTTGTCCCTCACCAATGGCAAACCTGTTGTTTTAATCCAGCCAGTGTCCTTCTCAACTTCAAATCTGTCTTCACCACCTAAAAAGAACAGATCCACAAATTGCTGTCAGCAAGCACATTTTTACTTAATTAAAATTAAGAAAAGAATACAGTATCAATTCCAGTAGGTTTTGGCTTAGAACCAGTGTTCACATAACATTTCTAAAGTTTTGAAGCTTGGAAATAAGTAACTACATTAATTCTATGTTTCTAAGTTGCATTTTACCTCTTTGGGCAATTATCACTCTTCTTTATCCTCCAATACTTTGCTTTTGTTTGACCCTAAATAACCCTTACCAGAAAATACACTGCTGAGTCCTGTCCAAAAGGAACAATTTCACCTTTGCAGTGGTACAGCTAATCCCCTTCTGCTTAGACACAATTTTATTTCAAGAGTCCCACAAAGAAAATTATTAATGAGTCCATACTAACTTTGCAAAACTAAGGCACAACCCAGATCCTTTAAAAATTGTTAGAAATTAACTCGGATCTCCTGCAAGGGAAAAGGAACATTAACCCTTTCTGCACAACAAGCCCTGCTCAAAGACTGCCCCACCTCATACATGGGCAGACCAGCAGAAAGGTGTTCACTGAGGAGCAATGACTCCTCCTGTCCCCGTCATACCCTGGAGGACAAGCTGGGCAGGAACCCAATTCTGTGGGAAGAACACACTTCAAATCTGGCAAATCTGTCTGTAATCTCAATAAACATTGATTTTTCTCACACAAAAGCTGAAGGCTTATGAACTATTTGCAGGAGGAAGGCAGTTAGGATATTTCACTAACAAAACTAACAGACACAGACACAATAGTGAAGCCAAATACACAAGAAATTAGAGGGTTAAAATTTACCTTCCGAGAGGAAATATTCTACTGCTCCACAGATCCCTTCATCTGCATCCTCAGCAAGTAGTTTGTACACTTCAGTACCTCCTGCAGCTTCAGGGGAAACCACAGCCAAAAACGGGAAGGGCTCCATGGCCCATTCAGGTACATTGTCATTAACATCTGTCACAGTAAGGGACAAGTGCACCAAGTACCAATCCTTTCCTAATGGTCAGAGAAAAATGAAGAAATACAATCACTTAATCGCACTCAGAGTAACAGAAATATGCAACAAATCCTGAGTGTGTATTGACTGCAGTGTTGCTGGCATGTAATAAAACAAAACAAAACAAAAAAACCCCATGGATTAGAGCAAAACCAAGCAGCACAAATAGCGCTGAGCTGTAAGATTGCAGCCACCCACGTTACATTCTATGAATGCCTCTTTTTAGAAAGAACACACATTCTTAAATATTAAAAGTTTACATACATGTTTTCTGAAAGGTTACTTCTTCCTGAAGAAAAAAGCTCTCAAGAAATATTTTATGCAATCATTACAGCAACTCTGAATTTTGAAAATTAAGTATTTCTCGCCAAAAAATTCTAACCAATCTATCCACTTGTTAGAAAGTTCACTGGAATCCTGATAAGGTTTTCACTTCTTTTAAGGATTAAATGCTGGTTTTTATTTCAGTATTTATTTTTTATTTTTCATACACAAAAACATATCTACACACATACACATTTATTTTCAAAATAGCTTTACAGGAACTGAAACAACATGCAAAGAAGAACATCTAAAATTATCAATTTTAATTTAAATCTAATGAATACGACAAGGAACTTAGTTTTTAGGACTCTGAGTATAAAGTGTTGCCAAAATGTCTGATCATGTAAATAGTTTTATCTTGCTAAGAAGAAACATTCTCTGACAAAGATGTGCCACTTCAGCTGAGCAGCTGTACTCTCTGCTTCCTTACTTGCAACACTACATCCCTCTCCGAAAACATCCCTCTTCCATCTAAAATGTTACTTTTGTCTGATGTATGCATTTCTTGTTATCCCTCCACTTCCACAGCAATGCTAATGCCTTTCACATATCTCCTGCAAACTTCAGCTTTTCATAATTAGGAACCTCTGTCTGATGGCAAGTGGCACATCTAGTACACCCTATCATAATCTGCAATCTATAAACAACCAGTAAGTAGATTGTCGTAAAGAAAACTCTTTGGTGCTGTGATTAACAAAGCCAAATGTAAGTTTCTTAGTTTGGATTCCTGAGACTTAATCCATCATGACCTTTGGTCACTTTCTGTTCTTATTCAGAAAATTCTCTTAATAGAAAAATCAGCATTCACTCAAGATAATCACTGAGCATTGGTTAAACTTAAAAAAAACTGTACTAATTCATCTGAATTTTAGAACTGTAATTGTGAGTACTTTGCTTTTTTGTTGGCTTTTTTTCCTTTGACGAGAAACAGGAAGTGTATTGACAAACTTTTTAAATGCAAAGTAATTTACTTGTAATTATATCCTGTACTCAGAATCCAATTTTCCAGGTAATACAATATTAGCTTAAGATAGCACATACAAAAAAAACAGTGGCTACAACACAGCCAAACTCCTAATTTGTTAAACAGTAAATCACAGAAACCATTAGTTTCCAGAAAAAAAGAACTTTAAAAATGCTTTGCACTGTCATAGCATGGATATACAACACATGTTCTTACATTTTCATGGAAAAATTCTCAATTATCTTGTACATCAAGGTCCTACAAAGTCTTCTCAACTCTGAGATTAATTTTGTGTGCTATGCAGCCAGAAGTCTCACTAGGCAAAAGACAAGAGTGACACTGAGGTGCACCTACTACTGTTCTCATAGTCACCCAGGTGTAATTCCCTTTGACATGTAGGCACACCCTGTGAAAGCAGCTGCATATTTTCTCTGTGTAGCACAAAAGAAGTCTGACAGAGTACCAAAAAAACAATGTAAAGAGCAGCAGCAGCAGCATGGATATTATTTCCCACTACCATACTAAATAGAACAAGATGTGTTTCAAAGGAACATATTCAGACTGTCAGAATGTGCATTCCAAAAGCCCCTGGGCAGCCAGTCTGAGAAACCTGATGAAACTGCAGAGGAGAGAACTTGTTAGTTCTGAGCTGAGTCTCAGGTTGGAACACACTGTGGAGACCAGAAACACAGTAAGCTCTAAGTAAGAGGTGCCAAATGAGATCAGTGTCTGCCTGAATGCTCCAAAGATGTTAATTAAAAGGTTATCCAAAACAACTAAGTACACTAGTGTCAAAATTTCCTGTCTCTTCTCAGAAGATCAGATATTGTGGGAGCTGTCACAAGTTTGTAAATACTATCAGCTTAGTAGCTGGGCATACTGCAGACTTAAAATAGCAAGCACTAAATTAGCAGCTGAGTTAAGAACCGCTGAAAATCTGCCTCTATAATAACAAGATCTACTGAGGATCTGAATGCCCCATTGAATGCCAGATTACTCTGCCAGGAGTAGAAAGGTTACTGATTTTTGTGTCTCTCCAGTCTGGAAATCAATATCCTAATCAACCCCTGAACTCATTCTGTTTGAAGTTCTGCTCAAATTCTGAATATACATGCATTTCTCTATCAAAATGTAAGTCACAATCAAAGAATACCTGATTTTTATTGAACAAGTAGTAATAAACCTGGATACAAATTCCACTCTTGTCACTTATTGACTGTCAGACCACTGAATGTTAATATGCTGCTACCTAGTACATAATACTAACTCAGAAATACCACTTGTAAGGAAATTGTGGAAAACTGCATCAGGACCAAGATTAATCCCCACATGCCCTATCAAATTTTATTAATCAAAAACTAAAAGATCTTGGACATGTTCCTCCAGGTACTTGTGTTTTAATAGTTAAGAGACCTTAATGTCATATGAAATCTTGGGAAGATCATAGCTTTCATCAGGATGTTGGTTACACATCTGAATTCTCTGCAGAATTTTATTAGGATCACAGCATTGCACACATTGAAGAGACAGCCATAAGTGTCTCTCTTGACCAATATACACATCCACTGCATATAACCTTATGGATCCTATTGGTATGTTATCTTCTTCCATCAGCGCAGGCAATTTATTCACAAGCAAAAATACTAAATACATCATCATGATTTTGTTTTCAAATAAAGGCAGTCCGGAGGAAAATAACTAAGTCTTCCCTGGACTCTGTACCATCTATCAAAACAGCAACACCAAGCAGAACTGCACACCTCTGCATAGAGACCTACAAATGTGACCTGACAACTTGTAGAAACATCATCAGGGTGTCCAATGAAACATAATCAGACAAGAACTTGCCAGAGGACAATGAGTGTGATGAAGAGACCAACATGGACAATAATGTGTAGTATATGTATGTCTAGCAAGACAACAACTAAGAATTTCAAAGCTTATATTCATGCATACAATTTTTTAAAGCATAACTCCACATTCTAATGAGCACAGCAAGTTTTTCAATAGTTTTCATTATCATTACATATACATTACAAAATGCAGTCTCTTATTCTTAACTGACATAGCTGCTTGCCTACAGAATAGCTGTTTTCCTACAGAATGGAACTTAACCCAGACTGTTAACTAGTTTTTAATAAGGTAAAACTTATTTTCTCTCCTACTTATGAAAATGATTTGTGCTTCTAGACAGTGGAAGGATGGAAATTCTAGAAACCAACATCTCTTGATAGTTAAGGCATCTCAATGCCTCTTTCTATCAAAACACCTCCACACATATATCTGCCAGATATATGAAGCACACAGGTATGTCAGTATATTAATAGGAGTAGTAAATTATTTTGTATCTACATTCATATATTATGATTAGTAGTAGTTTATTAGTAGTATACAAGTAGTACATGTGCAGTAAGATAGCTACATTATGGAGAAATAATAAGCTACAATTCCACTCAAAATCTTTAAAAAACAGCTTAAAACTGGTAATCCTCTGTGGATTTGGGTTAAGTCCTACAGTCAGGTTCTACTTAAATTATCTGTTCTGAATACCAGGCCCCGACAAGAAATGGAGATACCTTCCATCTATATTCCAACTATATTCAACAATTCCAGTCAACATACTAATGAGATACTAAGTCAGGAATTTGACACAGGTTTAATTATACCTAAAATAATTTTTAAACTGTTTCATAATACACAACCAGTTAGAATTTCCTCAATATTAAACACTAGATACTAGGCTTTCAAGCCAGGCACACTGTAGATATCTTAGACAATGCCACCCATTTTAAAAAATCCTACCGTAAGAATAGTTCTGCTAATTACACCTTTGGCATAAATGCAGATTTTGCATTTGACTAATTTTCTACCCTAGCTTCAGACAGTAGAAAAGTTTAAATTGCTTTCTTACAGATACTGAGCATCAAGAGATAAAACTGGAAATTCTTGATGCATACAGACATGGCAGTAACATAACATCAGAATATTTATATTAAAAATTAGTATTTTAAAAAGTCATACAGAAAATAACACTTCATACTGTAAAGAGTATATCATCTTTATATTTGATCAGAAAGTGGGTTTTCCTCTTCTCTTATTTTTCTCTATTATGGAAGCTAGTGAAAACAGCTTTTATAAGCAGATTGCCACGTACTTACCCTTTGCTGTATCAAAATTAAGCCATCTCTACAGCTCTCTCTTCAGTTTATATAAAAAATTAAAACTAAAATGATAAACTCTAGTCCAGAGGTTTTTCCCTCTTGAGCTGCTTAATTCCCTATTAAAGTCAATTCATGTATCATCAAAATCCTTCTTAGGGCAGCTCATCCTGAAGTCTGCTTTTTCTCTGATATTCCCTCCAGTTGGAATTACTTCATTTTAACTTAATATTACTGGCAAAAGCTGTAGCACTGAAATTCATTCCCTATCACAAAAATCAATCTTCATAACCCACTGCTGAAATGTATCACAGGTATCCATATATAATTGCTTATTTTTCACGCCTCTCTGTGGTTGAAAACTGATAAACAGAAGGATTTATTATACTTCCTCACCCTGAATTCCAGCTGCGTTAGATAAAGTAATACATTAAGCTGCCCAAGTCTCTGCTCACAGGAAACATGTGATATGCCATAACTTAAAATTTTCATCCCTTGGAAAAAAATACATAAGCAAAAAATTAACTGACTTCCTAGGCAGTTATACCATAGCAAAAATGCTCTTTAAAATCAGCAATAAGTAACTTAAAAATATATCAGAAAAAGAATCTCTAAAATATCTTTCTTTAGGTCTGCCTCTAGACAAACGCCTAGATCCACATAACTCACAAAATCAGTCCAAACATCACTACCAAACATACTCTTTGTAAGAACTACACATCCACATAACCCAACTATTGGTTTCCATAGCAGAAGCATTTCAAAGAATGTCAGTTTCCCTACATAATATCCCTAGTTGTTAAACTTTCATCATTTTATATTAGACTGTTTTTAGCACTACACCTGTTCTACCTCTCAATAGATGTGAAAAACATAGGTCACCCCAGCTACCTGAATAAACTGATTCAGTAAAATCAGAATTACTGCACCACCAATAACATTCTTTTAAGTCCACAATGCCCAAGCCGTAAGACAGACAGGATTTGTGCAGTATCTAAAACCCTTTTCTTTTAAGAAAAAATTCTTTTTTTTGAAAGGAAGTCACTTCTCCAAGCAAAAGCATGGAAGTGTTATTCAAATACCCTTCAGGAAGCAGCAGTGCAGATCAAGGACAGTGTCTGCTGTCTTCTTTCTAGGTTCCTTCCTCTAACTCTCCAGGACCAAATGCAGTAACACATCAAACACAATTGTTAACACCAGAAGCTTCAATAAAGGCAGAGTTAAATACATAGAGAAAAAATTCCATTTTCAATTAACTATTCCAAGTTAGAAATTTGATCTTCGGTGAGACACAGCCACACGAGTATAATAAAATATTGTTATTTCAAAAAACAAACAACAAACAAAAAAACCCACATGACCACACAATGGGAAACCATGAGGACTGGGTTACATGCTTTGTTCAAAAATCTTGGGAAAATTTTTGATAAATTACAATGGGTGTCACAAGGATATAAAATAATTAGTAATTTTAATTTTTCCTGTCAAATTTAAGACACATAGTGGGACTTAGTATTTAGAAGAAAAAGAAAGCCCTCTCAAACTTCTGAACCTCTGGGAGTGCCCAAGTTAAAGGCTTGCCAAAATTGGAGAATATACTGAAAATTTCAAGAAGCAACCAAATACCTTGATCAGATAATGGTTCCTTTATTCTTTATGTTCTTCACTAGTTTTTTTACGGTTTTACCAAATCCAGGCTTATCTGAAAAAACTCTTTTGTTGTGTTCACCATTAATTTTCCAGGAAACAGTTTCCACATGAAGTCACATGAACTAGTTTCTCCAACCAAAGGTGAATTATAAAGATTTGTTGACTTGCACAAAAACACTGCAAAATAATAAACCCTGTGATTTCATACAGCAACTGGAAAAAACAATATCCTCTCACCTACCTTTATTGTTACAACAAGGGTGTCAGGAAGGAGGAGAGGGTTTTAATGCTTAAACATTCAGTTAACAACTCCTGAATGTTATGCTGGTTAAACCAAGCCTTGAAAATCAGGCATGCTGAAATACTTTGATTGCAGTTTCAAATACTGTATGCTGGAGTTTCCTCTAAATCCCTCTCTTTTCACCATGTCAAATCATAAAAGATGCTGTCAATCTGTGGAATCTGATGCATTCTCAGACTTCTGATTTAATTAGGATTACATGACTGTCTTTTCTCTCAAAAATATGATGGCTATTTCTTTAAGATGAGACTTGAAAATAAAATCCTTGTACTTGTTAAAAATGCAGGCTTCTCAGCATCAGTGTAATTAATAAAACTGACAATGCCAGACCTTCTGGTTTGAAACATCTGACAATATGGAATATGTACTTGACTGAACACGTCTCTACAGATGAGAATAACTATTATACATTCCTTGACCATGCTGAGGGAAAAGGTATTATATTATTACGAATAAGCAATAATGAGTGTGAAGCTAGGTTGGGTCCTGGCATTTTTAGGTCACTTCAGTTTATTTTTGAAAGGAGATTAGGAGTGTGTTAAAAATCTCACAAGCCTTTAAGTCATTATCACCATTAAATTCTGATCTACAACTACCTCAACACTAAGTATTAAAGTTAGAATTTGTCTTTTTGTTTTTAAGTTGTTCCAACTTCTAAGACTTTTACCTTCAATAGACAAATGTTTTTGACAGCTCTGGTTTTATTTTCTTGGGTTACTTCAAGTGGAACATCTTGCATTTGCTTGAGAGGACATTGCTGTGCTGAGGAGGTTTTGCAAATTACACACTGAACTTTTTTAACACCTCACTCTTTAACATGCCTCCATATAAAATAGCTATGGACTTAAAGTTAGGGAAGATACCTTTCCACAAATAAAAATCTTAATATCCTGTTTAAGCCTCTGTAATAAAAGCTACTGGTTATTGTACCCATTCCTACTCCATATCCTTCATAAAATAGGACAACTACACCAGAACATTTCTCTACTGTCATTTCTGAAAATTCCTGAAGTATATGATGGGCCATTTTCAAGTACTTTCAGTCATTTGCTCATTCATAAAACATAAGCTTTCTAAAGAGATACCTTTGATGGGCTCAAGTTGTAGACAGCCCACATTCTCATCTAATATCTTATCTTTTTTTGCAGATAGAATAATAACAGTACCCTCACCAACACAGCCTGCTGTACTTCTTTGTATCAAAAAGTGGACTTTATATCTGAAACAATATAAAAGGAAACCATCTTCCAAATACTGAATTTTTCTCCTTTTGCACCAGAATACTTTGAATTAAAAGGCAAAATTACTTTAGGTTCTCAGTTTCTTTTTTATTCTGAAACCTAAACTCAAACCAAGAATATTTAAAGATATTCAATCTATGAATTTGGACATGCTATTTCTAAGAATAACTGAAAAGAGAGAGTTTGGGAAAAAAATAAATAAAACAATTTCGTACTCAAATAATATCTGAGGTAATTGCCGTGTCAGTCAGGAAATCAGTTTCCAACTGGAGATGTTATAAACCAGCTTTGAGGAGGATCCTATCCATGTGTTCTGTGACTTACTACTATTATCAGATTAACAAATTCTGCTGAAATTTAGTCAGTTCTTAAAAATAAAAAAATAAACGAATGAATAAATAAATAAATGAGATGCTTATTTCTCTTGCAACTTACTTCTCTTTATTCAGCTTAAACCCAGATTGATGTGTAACTGTTAACATGGATGTAATACATAAAAGGGGTAATAAGAATTGTAAAAGACATCACCCCAGAAGCCACTTAGTTCCTAGGGACAATCTACAAAGAGCCAATACAGCTAGTAAGGCACTAGGGCCTCAGACAAAACTAAAGCAGATGATCTTTGGCTTCCAAGCATGAAAACCTTCAAGATTTAAAACACACATATGACTAAAAATTACTTCCTCCAGACTATATGTCATTTAAACAGTAGAAATACAAAATATATAAGTGATTGCTGTTCACCATTTGGAAGGGCATGTCAAACATCACCCTTAGTAAATCCTCTGGAAAGAAAAAATGAATGACAGAGGATTACAAAGCTAATGCCCATGGATGAAGTAAGGTCAGAGGAGCTGAGACAACAGAGGATTAGAGACAAGATTTTTCTTGCACTTCCCCCCAAGCATTAATGGAATAATAATGGCTCCTTCTCAAATTAAATGCTAGCTCTATGTTAAAATATTCTGTATTAAAATCTCGGAAATTTTACCTTCTGTTCACTGGGGAAAGAACTTAAAATATTATAACGCTTTTGTGAAGACTAAATAAAATTCATCCCAAGAAATTAAGTAGGATAAAATCTGAAGAAAATGTGAGCATAACCATCCCTTCTGTCCAGGCAAGGTTAACTGAATATAACCCAAGGCTGAGTGACACGGGGGTCACTAAACAAATTTGCTCATCCAGGACCATGTACTAAAAAACATGCTCATGAGGTTAAGTCCTGAAATTTTGGAATTCTGTTTAGCATTTCGTTATTCAACCTAATGTAAATGTTTTTCCTGGTGTTTCTCTTTGGTTTGGGCTTGTGAATTGTTTTATTTTGGCCAATATTTTTGTAAATTATGAAAAAAATGTAAATATTCTGGGGGACATACTTCAAATGAGTAGTTTCAGCTCTCAAGATTTAATTTTCCGCCCAATGTCCAAACAGGCCAATTTAAGCTCTTGAGGTAGTCAGGATACAGACAATATTTTTATAGAAATGCACACATGCTGATGTTGCAGAATTTCATTGTCAAGTAGCAACAAGAACAACCTCCTCTGCAAGGTAAAGTGAAAGGGAATGAAGAGTGACAGCAAGGCAGGAAGAGACCTCACTGTCACTGAGCAAGAAAAGCAGAGCAGGTCCTAAGATAAAAATCTGGTTTATCCAATAGCCCAGTGGTCACCACACAAATACTCAGTGATGAGATGGATCTCAGATCAAGTGGGAAGCCAAGAGCCGGATGCACAGCCAGGCACAGCACACTCCCTAGGCAGCTCAGGAAAAGACCTCTACTCAAGTGCATCCTCTGAGATGTGGGGCAGAGGCCACAGACAAGGTTTGTGACATGTAACTGTCTGATCCAAGGTTAGCCAGCTGCATGCTGCCCGAGCTGACCTTGAACACGGAAAAAACCACAACCAAACCCAGGGAGCAGAGCTGCAGGGTCTGTAACTGTGCTCCATGACCTGACAGCCAGGTCTGCCCCAATCTGAAAGGTGACATCCTACCAATCTGTGACAACTATTGGGATTAACTCATCTGTGATCTCTGCTTCTTAAAACTGACTTTAGCCTAGTTTTAAACCTTCCTTCTAAGAATTAATGTCAGGAACTCACCTGAAATTACCTCTTCTCTTTTCACCCACACCATAGAAAAGGCACTTTGCAGTATAGGTCCAGATTACCCATTACCATGCTTTCCAGTGACTACTGCTTCCAGAAAACATATAAACTATGTCAAAACTATAGCTACGAACTAGCAAATGGCCACAAAAAAATACACAGTAGAACTGGGAACATAATTTCATCTACAGATTGCAATTAATTTTATTGTGATGGTACACAAAATAATTAACTAATTTTAAAAATATCAAGGAAATAATGGATTTTTCTTGGCATCTATGTTAAATAAACAAACAAATAAATAAAATTTATGGCCAAAATATGTCCAGTCAAAAATTATCTATAGCACATATCTGCACTGGTAATGACAACAGTGGTAGCACTGTTTTGTCCACATTACTGCAATGAAACTTAGAGCTTAACTGCAGCTTTTCCAAGAACCCAAACATGCATGCAAAGCATTGTTCATACTACAAATACTCCTCAAATCTGCCCCCAGTGCAGGGAAATGCACACCAGCACCAACCCTATGTTCACACCATATGGTTCTGCAATTAAATACTCCACATAGTGAGGAGAGAATCCACTACACAGGTAGTTATTTCCACTCCCAAGTGGAGTCAGCAAGGCTAGCTTGTGCCTTCAACAAACTGCAACTCAGAGAAAACCCTTCTTCTATGAACATGTAGAAAATTATCTGCATGTTGTGATGCTAAAGATCTGGTTGTATCTGGAACATTATTCATTTCAATGGAACACCAGCCCTGGACACACTGCCATGTTGACTATCCAGGAGAGAACTGAGAGGAAGCAAACAGAAAATAATTTAAAATTCGATTTCAGCTGTCTGCTCTGCTTGCCATCTTTCTCCCTCTTCTATCCCATCCTTTTTTGTATCTTTTTTACATTACTGAGGTTTGGATTGTGCATAACAAAGGAGACATAACTTTCTAAATCTATTTCGAATACCTATGTATCTTAACTCCTATAAAAGGAGAACATAAACATTCTGCAACTTAAGAGTTTTAAAGGTGCCATTATCAACTTTTATTCTTGTTCAGGTTTTTTTTATTTTTTAACTGCGTTAGCAAGTATTGCTTCAAACAAAAAATCTCTGGCATGACAGTGACAACCTCTGTTCCAGGCAATCTCAAACTTCGATATTGAGACTAGGGAAGAGAAAAAAACATCAAAAAGGTGAGACTTGCAGTAACCAGGGGAAAGGTTAGCTGCCACTTTTCTGAAAACATTTTCTTGATTCTGACAGAGGCAGCTGTGTCACCGACAAAGAGCTGAAACTTGAGCTACATGACAGAGTGGGTGAACATCCCAGAAACATATACAGATTGACCTGGCAGGTTTTGTCACTGCCTCAGAGTAATGACAGCCACTTTGGCATGTAGTCTTGCTAAGGATTCAGTAGCAAAGACAGGACAGGACACAGGAAACATTTGTATGCTGGAAATTGGTTTATCAGCCTCCTGGTTAACAGCAAAAGCTCAAGCTGGAACACGGCATGAAGCCAGAAGCAGTGACTGAAACCAATATGCTGCAGACAGGCACATTAAAAAAGTGAGAACAGGAGAAAGATCTGAGAGTTGTTCCTCAGGATCCGAGTGTAATGAGTTGGTGATCCAGCCCTCTTCCCCGGGTAAGTACCCATGCCACTGAAACTGCCAGCACTGATTGGAAACACTGCAGGCATTCTCAGGGATTTAACAGACACCAAGGAATAAGCTGTCTGACTCCCGTGGGCTGTCCCTCAGTCAGAAAACAGAAGAGATGAAGGAAAGGAATAGCATGGGAAGCTCTGGATTTCTCCTGCCTGCCCTGTTCATGGCTAGCAGAAGTTACTGTAAGCAGGTACACTGCTGAGAAGTTAATAGTTTTCACAAGCACTAGAAGTCACATCATACAACAGCCTGTGAGTGATGACAATTGAAATCATAACCGTAACACTTTCATGGTGTACATTGGCCTCCTCAGATTGTTTTTAAAAAGAGCTGTCCACAAAGGCACCAGTCTTGCAAAACCTCACATCATGCTTGGAGTGGAACGTACTTAACTTCAATAAAGACTCAGTGACTTCAGCTGCGAGCTTCTAGTTAAGCACCTGCAACGATCAGAGCTCTGGGAAGCACTTTAGTGGGGAAAAAAACCCCAACTTGTAAGAAGTGTGGTACACCTAACCTGCTTTGTCTCAACATATACATAAGTAACATTCTTTGGTTACACAATACATTTTCCACACTGCTCATTATTGACTAAGAACTTTGACAGTCGGAATAATTCGATTCTGATAACCCCCTTACTGCACCTCACTTACCTGCACAGTCCATATTCACCATGCAATGCTTCTCGTCACCTACAGCACTTTAATAACAGATCTAAAAGATCAAAACTACATTCCACGAAGTTAACAGCACATGACACTCCACATGATTGTCGTCACTTGAGGACGTTCTGCTCCTTAAAAAGATAAACCCCCTTCCAACTCACTGATGGCACAAGACCCCTACTGTGTTCAAGACCCAACTTTTTTTGCAGCTGTAACCTTGGAGCCGAGCGCATCAGCGGCGTTCAGCCCGTCTCCTCACGCCCTCCTCACCTACCTCTGCGTTCCTGGACGCGGACGACGAGATCCCAGGCGGCCGCCGCCTCCCTGTCCAGGGCCGCCGCCAGCCTCACCTCTCCGCTCTCCCGCTCCACCCGCACCGGCGACTCCTCGACGGGCGGCGACACCAGCTCGAACCAGGCGGAGGCGAAACGCGCCGGGGCCAGCGTCGCCAGGCGGCTGCCCGGGTGGGTGTCCTCGGGCAGGGAGAGGGCCAAGGGGGCGGCGGGCGGCAGAGCGGCCCGGCGGCGTCGGGCGTCGGGGCTGTGAGGCGGCGGCGGGAGCCTCTGTGGCTGAGGCAGCACCTCCAGTTCCAGGGGGTCGCTGAGGAGGGGCGGCCGCCCGCGGTCGCGCGCGTAGAGGCGCAGCGGGATGGGCGCGCGCAGGTGGAGCAGGGAGCGCACGAGCACCACGCGCCCGCTGCGCGGCACCACGAAGAAGTGGGCGCTGCGCGGGAGGGCGAAGTAGCGCAGCTCCGCGTTGTCGCCTGCGTCCGCGTCCTCGGCGCGCGCCTGCCACACCTGGGACTTCAGCGCCAGCGTCTCGGCCACGCGGAGCTGCGTGACGCCGGGGCGCGGCTTCCCCACGAAGCGCGGCGCGTTGTCGTTGTCGTCCAACACGCGGACGGTGAGGGCGGCCAGCTCGGCGGTGCCGGTGCCGGTGTCGGTGCGGCGCGGCAGGCAGTGCTTGCAGCACAAGCCCAGGCGGAGCGAGTAGAGCGCCCGCGCCTCGCGGTCCAGCGGGCGGCGGGTGCGCAGCCAGACGCGGGCGGTGCGGGCGTGCAGGGACACCTGGAAGTGCCCGTGCCCCTCGCCCAGCAGCTGCAGCCGCCAGCGGCGACCCTGCACCTTGGCGCACCAGGGCTCGGGACCCAGCCGCGTCAGGGGGATGCTCAGCCCCCCCACTCGCGTCCCCGCCGGCCGGTTCTCCCACACGTGCCCCCCGAACGAGGGTTTCCGCCGCGGGCCGGGCCGGGCGGCGGCCAGAGCCCAGCACAGCAGCAAGCAGCGGGCGGCTCGATGGGCTCCGCCGAGAACCATGACGGCGGTACCCGGGCGGGAT
Organism: Calypte anna; assembly: GCF_003957555.1. NCBI lineage: Eukaryota > Metazoa > Chordata > Aves > Apodiformes > Trochilidae > Calypte > Calypte anna. Next base: position 9,868,780 of record NC_044257.1, read on the forward strand.
GCGCGGTGCTGCCCGCCGATCCCCGCGACGAGTGGGTGGGCGGGCAAGGGGCGGGGGCCGGGACCGCTGGGCAGGGCTGGGGCCGGGAGGCAGCACCGCTGGGCTGGGGCTGGGGCCGGGGAGGTTCCCGCCTCCGCCCCGCCGGCAGCCGTGCGCGCCTCCGGGCTTACACGGAGGGATCTGTGCCGCGCCTCTGAATCAGGCTGTCCCCAAGGATAGCACGTTATCCTTCTCCTGTCGTGACCCCACCGCCTCCCTCGCCTCCCCAAGACCCCGCCTGCCCCGCCAGCCGAGCTCTTGGCTCACTTACCCCGGGCACTAGCTCACAGGCGATGTCCCGCACTCTGCCGCCTGCGGACGAGATCTCCCAGCGCTCCGGTGTTCACTGAAAAGAGATTTCTGTTTATTTCTAGGTAGCTACACGTTACAAAATCCCAGTTTTGCCCTCAGCTTGTACATGAGCAATGTCACTGGCCTAAAGTTACGTCTTGAGTGACAATCAGCTCCTCAATACCTCTTGATTTGTAAGGGTAAAATAAGTGTGTAAAATAAGTGTTTCAGGTGAGATGTAGCTTAACCAGGGAATGACTCTGGCAATAGAAAGAAATAGAATCCAACATTTATTTAACAGAGTTGGATTTTTGGCATCAGTGAGTAAAACTAAAAAAGCAATAAGTAAAACTTAATTTCACCATTAAAGTTAACTGACTACATAAATCAGGTATGTTGCAGAAAAAGTTACTATATTAAGCAGTTCCTGTTCAAAATAGAATTGTGCTTTCATGAGTAATGTGAAATAATATAAAACAGACTTTAGGTCTATTTATGTGGTATATAGGTCACTTAAGAATAATTCTGAGATTTAAAAAAAGCAAAATATAAAATGTATCCTGTACTAGTCACCTTACTCAAATTTTATGAGACTGTGAATAACGGTTACATTTCTTATAAAACAAACTGCATTTTCCTTATAATTCCCACACAAAGCTAAACACCATACTGCACCTTCCTGATGCCCTTTTAAAGAAACTGGTTGCCTTTATAGGGAAATGAGAGTCCAGGACCAAGTAGGAAGACTACAGGAGACTCAAAGTGAAAAATCCTCGTGTTCTACTATAACCACAAGAGTTGTTACAACTAAGGATACACAAATCATCAGCCCCCTTTTTCTTTTTTAACCATTCAGCGATTGAACAAGGTTTTTCTAAGAGGAAAACAGAGACTTTATACTGTTGTTTATTAAAAAAGAAAAATTAAAGGTTGTTAATTTGTATAGCTCACTGCCCTATGGTAATTGCAGATAAATACTTGAGGCACTAATTCTATTAATAACTCTATAAATTAGTGGGAATCTAAATTGGTGCCCTGGATACTTGTACAGTCAGAATCTTTCTGACTTGAGCCCACCTCCAGAAGTCCTGACCATCTGAGCACTGACTTTACTCAGTTCTTAAGCTTCCCAAGTTTATTGATATAGCAGACCTAGAGAGAATAATAAACTTTACACTGGTCAACAGCATTCTCTGAGGGTTCACCAGGGTTCTCAGAATGTTCCAGACCATCTTCCCATTTATAGCAACACCTTTTATTTCTACAACCTGATTTTGGATTTGATGCACCAGTCCTCACACTAAAGCAAGAATTCTTTTCTTGTGCAACTCAACACATAAGTAGAAGTTTCCCTCTTTTTTCTTTGTAAAGTGGGGACTTACAATTCCTAAGGATACACCTTCATACCTCAGAACATGTCTTCTGATTAGGCTCACAAGCCTGGTATGGGTTGCCAGCCTCCAAGCCTGGAATGCAAGTTAAGCACAATTTCCAGACCTCTCACATGACCAAAAATATCTAGTGGTTTCCATGCAATACATAAAACAATTAATGCATATGTCTGACACTAAATCTTAGCTAACTATTTGTATATATGCAGTAAGCAGAAAGAATCAATTCGTTCTTGCTTGTGTTTCCTATTTATAGGGAAAAAAACCAAACAAAACATCTTTTGTGTTTTCTGGTTCAAGGCACCAGGATCAGCAAATCCTCTTTGGTAGAACTAGGGCACCCTCTGCTGCTAACATGGAAGTAAAAACCAAAACCTTGAAATCCACTAAAAACGCGCTCCTGAACTTGACAAGGATTTTAAATTTATCAAGTTAAAAACACACTTGTCAAGCTATTTATCTGTATGGATGCAAGGTTTTCAGGTAGGACTGACAGGCTCATGTTACCCGTTTGGAGCAGGCAGCATGGAAAGCTCCAAAGAAAATTACTTCCACTCTACTATGTCTGCATTCACATCAGGACTTCTAAACTGAGAATGAAACAAGCATTCGATAAGTTTTGTTAATTTTTAAAGCTAGACAAATATATATATACATATATAGAAACCTCTATTTTTAGAAAGCTATGGCTTATTTATCCTGGTAGAACAGCTTTTGGTGTTCAAGTTGTTTCTTTGGTTAAATTAAATCTTAAAAGTATGAAGGAAAACCAAACATTCTTTAAATAAGAATGCGTGACTGACCAATATTAGAACCTGAATTTTGAGATGTCAAAGTCATGCAAGATTGAAGCTATCATGTGAGTTTGTCGGTGACAGTCACTTTGAATTTCCTGTTAGAGTGATGTCTGATCAAGGCCAATACCTTTTGCCAGCTTTCTGCACTCTTAGGTTCGAGAGACAGAGCCAGGCACCGCAGCTGAGGGGCAGGAAGTTACCCTATTTCATGCTTTTTTTTAGTCCCAATTCCCAACTATGAATTGAACTTGGAAGCAGTGGTCACAGCACGTTGAGTTATTTCTTGGGCAGCCGCAGCTGAACAGAGCTTGCAGAAGCACCAGTCATTTTTTCTTTTTTTTAGGAAATCTAATGACCTGTAGGAGACACAGCCACAGTGCCACTGGCTGTGATAATAGTAGCAGGTGACAACGATACAGACAGATGGACATCCCAAACCGGTGCTGTTCCTGTCATGTTATGATCGGGCATAACATGACCACTCGGCACTGCCTCCTCACAGACACGGCACCAGAGAACAGGCAGGACCGGCCTCGCCTGACTCGGGCTCCTTGCCTCAGCTTCTCTCAAAAAAGGGGCTGTAATTTCCCCAACTTTCCCTTCGCAGCGCCACTGCCTCAGCTGCCGCCATCACCAGAACGGCGGGAGGGCTCTTGCAGACCGGGACACTGTAAAGCAAAGGCACACTACTGGGCCAGAAGTTCGGGCAACGCTTTGCGCTACCGCAGCGTGGATCCTACGGCGAATTACCACCTCCATCCCCGCACAACTCGGTCCTCCGGCCCCGGCGGAGAGAGCGGTGACCGCGGGGCGCGGCTGCGTCGTGAGGCGAGGCCGGGGCGGGCACTGGGGGAACCCCGCCCCGCGCTCTCTCGCTCCCTCGATCGGCGGCGGACTGGTAGCGCCTGGCGCGGCGGCACCGCCCCTCAGCCATGGCGGACGAGGAGCTGGAGGCGCTGAGGCAGCAGCGGTTGGCCGAGCTGCAGGCCAAGCACGGGGTAAGGCCGTGCCCCCGCTCCCTGCTGCCGGGCCGAGCTGGGGGGGGGAGCCGTCCCTCCGCCCGAGCCTGTGGGGCGGGTGTCGTGGCCTCCTCCCGGGAATGCCGGAGAGGACAGGGCGCGCCTTGAGGCCTCTCGGCGAATAAAGGCTTCGGCTGGAGGCTTGGGGTGAAGCGGGAAGCGCCCGGCCGTGCAGGCGTCGCCGGCTGCGGCCTCGGTGACCAGCGACCTACGGGGGTGTGGGGTGAGGGCCCGCGGGGCCCCCCCGGCCCTGCTGCACGAGCGGCATCGCCTCAGAGCGCTGCGGAGCTGCCCGCCGCGGGGCCCGGGCTGCTGCCTTGAAGGACGGGCACGTAGCTGCTTCCTCCTCTCCCGAGCATTTTTCCTGGCGCTCCCAATGTTACGGCTTCCCCTCATCAGTCCTTACAGACATCTCGGGGCTGAAGTGCATCCTGTCAGTCTGTGCCACTGTGCTGGGGAAGGCATCTGAGTTATCCTCAGCTGCGTTCTCCTTGCAGTGTTTCCCAGCCTGCTTTCACACTTTGAAAAGTTACCTATAAAATTTGAGGTGCAGATTCAACATGAAGTTCAGTCTTCTCTTTTTTTTTTTTTTTTTTAATTTGTTTCTGAATAGTCAGCTACCTGTGTTAGCCACAGAATACTATGCTATTACTGTGGCTTTTTCTGTATTGATAACTACAAATCTCTACGTTGGTTTTCATTTGTCCTTAGTACACTTTTAACGGGTTTTAACTGCTTTTTACCCATTTTCTGGGCTTTGGGAAAGTTTAACTTAGACCTGATGAGACTTTTCCCTGTCTAGACCTGTACCAATCCATGGACAGATCCAGCAGCAGTAGTGTCATCACTCTAGTTTGCATCGCTGCTTTGTGAGCAAAGCGTAGTACGGCATATTTATTTGCTAGGGCAGCAGGTTCTTATTTTCAGGATCTCATCCATGGCCTGGCAGGTCTAGCAGGCAGGTTTAGCTTACATTGACTCTGCTGGAATATTTACTGTTCCTTGTGGCATGGTTCTGGATGATTATATTTATTTTGAATCTCATTCTTTAGGATACTGCTGGTGATCCATCACAACAGGAAGCAAAACAGAGGTAAAAATAAAAACTAATGAATTTTAGTTTTAATTGTAGTAATTATGAATTTTTTTTAGTATTTTAATTTCCTTTGAATACTCACCTGTTGGTTTTTTTTTCTTGTGAAATAAAAATAAATAAGAAAAATAAATTACTGGAGTTTTGCCTGAGTGATGAGTCTGGCTCTGTTAGTGCAGTGGGAACATGCTTTCCTAATTGGTTTTATTTTGGGGGGACATCTATTGAAATTAAAAATGTGAATAAAATTATTCATGTCCGGGCTTAGTGTGGAAACAGAGTTCAGAATTTGAACTAAATGGAAAATTGAAAGAGTCTGAAGAGCTGGACTTTGCACACAACCAGAGTTTGTATTAACTAAAATGTGTAAACTAAAATTCCAATTTTGCAAATACTTAGTCAAATATTATAAGTATACAAAGAGTTACTGAAAAATTCTAAAGAAATAATGAGTAGTCATGTAAATGTAAGGCTGAAGGGACCTCAAAAAGTCCTTTACAGGAGCTGAATGTCTTCTGTAGTTTGCTGGCTTGTGCATATTATTTTAGGTATTTGAAATCCCACTTATAATGTCTGGTTTATTTTTCATTACAGGGAAGCAGAGATCAGAAATACTATTTTAGCTCAAGTTCTTGATCAAGCAGCTCGTGCAAGACGTAAGTATTGGGGTCACTTTCTAATAAAAAATTTTTATCTAGTGTACTCCAGTGCTGCTCAAATCAAGCATGTGCTTGTACAGAGGCCAGACTAGAAAAACACTGGTGGAAAAATAAAAGTATTTTCAGCTAGAGATGTCTGTGATTGGCACAGAGGAGTTGACTGACATCTGAATGATGGTAATGGAAATTTTAAAAAAGTTAGCCAAAATTAGTTAACTAATTAGGAACAAATATTTAAAATTAATAAATATAACTATTTTAAATCTTTATTTTATATAAAAAAAAATGCCATTTTAAAATTTATTTCATGATCCTGGAATGAAGAAGATGGTTTTGTGGGGACATTTGTTTCTTGTTAGCTGCTAGTGAAGATAATTCAGTATGTTTTAAAACAAAACTAACTGAGCCTGATTTTTTTTGCAGTAAGCAATTTAGCACTTGTAAAACCAGACAAAGCAAAAGCAGTGGAGAATTATCTTATACAGATGGCAAGATTTGGACAGCTACCTGGAAAGGTGAGTTACCTTTCTGTAATTCTTTCTTGCATATATTCCATTTTCAAACCTAAAAACTCTAAAAAAAAAAAGAGATTTTTTTAATAACTGGAAAACGCAACTGAAAACTTCTAAATACTATAATACCATCAAGCACCTTTTGTAAGAAGGGAAAGTGTGATTCAGTTACTGGATACTAAATTTCTCAGAAGGTATTTCTATTGCTTTTCTTGTGCTTTCCTAGATATCAGAACAAGGTTTGATAGAAATACTTGAAAAAGTGAGTCAGCAAACAGAAAAGAAAACAACAGTAAAGGTAAGCTTTATTTCCTAAATAAAATCTTGTGGTATAACAGAGCAGGAAAATTGCATGTTTTGGACCATTTCAGTTCCGGGTAGAACTTAGCTTCGTATTTACCACGTCTTATGCTATTTTCTGTTAAATACTGGGGTTAAATCCTTATCAATAGTATAATGTACAGGCACTGGAACTGGAATATCTGTTCTGTGGTGAGAAGACAACCATGTTCTGTCCTGTACCATTATTGCAGGCAGGGACTTGAGGGGAGTGGGGAGTGGTTAGTGATGGGGTGAATGCTTTTATATAATGTATTCCGTGTCAAATGTGTGCAGTTTGAAAAGCTTGCTTTATGTTGGATTTACTGTGACCCTTCTATTTTCATTTGATATATTTCATTTTAGTTCAACAGAAGGAAAGTATTGGATTCTGATGAAGAGGATGACTATTAATACTACTGTAAGACTGTCAGCCAAACAAAAGGTCTGGAAGAAGGCAACAGACATACTGTTATCAGGCAGAATGCAAGATCTGAAAATGTTTACGCTTCTTTCTGTTTTATTTTTTTTGGTTTTTTTTTACGAAAAAGTCAACGAATGAACTTAAAGATAAATCTGAGAAGGGGATTTTATAATTTACATTTTTGTAGTATAAAAAGCTTGAGGATTTGTTAGCATGAGGATTTTGTTGCCCCTTACTCAGTGTGTAAGCTACAGTTTTCAGCAGCTGCACACACTTAACTTGCTGCTATTGGATATACCATAACATGAGGAGGAGCTGAGTGTAAAGCTGAAAACACCCACTCCCTCCAGGAGTTTAAAGCCTTACCTCCCAACTCTAAATCCAGTTTTCCAGAACCCCTGAAGGAAGCCTGTCCAGCAGCTCACTGGCTCTTAGGTCATTGCTGCAAATGTAGAAAATAAAGTATCAAAGTAGAATTCAGATCAGAGAACTTCATACCAGGCAGTGTGTATAGACAAATTGTAACCAGAATACAATTGAACCATTCCCCTATGATATAATCAAGCTATCTCTCAAAAAGCAAGTTAACTGTGTAATACAGCACTGTTCAGACACTTGGTATCATATATTATTAAAACTACCTCCATTTTTATCAAATGGCTGGAGTGCTTCTTACCTTGAAAAAATCAGATCTTCTTCCTAAACCATTCTGCAAGTCCTGCATGCATAAAGTAAAACTGAACCTGTGCTGTACATTTATTCAGAAATATGGTTATGGAAATAAGTAGGCTAAATACTGTAACATGCTGATAAACACTCTACCACCACAAAACCCTTTTCTGACTTAATAGGAAAATGTATGGTCCCAACTGCAGTGTTTTTTTGAACAGAATAAAATTGTTTAAAGTGAGCACTAGTGTGTGTCTTTCATCTTGTGTGAATGTGATTTAAACAGTTGGTTTTGTTTCATTTGGACTACACTGGGCATTTTGCACGTCTCTCTTTGTAGTTGGGATTCTTTAACTTCAAGAATACTACAGAGGTGTACACTAAATTTCTTCAATGACCCTTTAGCAGTGTGAAGAGTTTCAAGCCAAGGTGTAGCAATAGATGGTTTTAAAATTTTTCCCACAGGTAAGGATAAGTGACTTAGATCATCTTTACAGCATCACAAGAAAAACACTAGTTCATCTCTTTCCTCTTTGTCTTTTGTCTTGTAATAGAACATCCATCCTACTTTTTTTTATTTAAATAAATGGCAAGTAGAGCTAGAGAAGGCAGTTAAGGGAAAATGTTTGGTTCCACTTCTATATTGTACACTTCTATGTCTTCATTCCAAAATGACACAATCTAATAATAGTAATCCATAACTGTAGGAGAGAATAAGGTCATATTGAACTTCAGAGTAAATAGACACAAAGTGAAGTCTTCAAATGCCTACAAAAACAAAAGGGAATCTGTGTAAAAGACTCAACGCTTTGAAAAAAGCACTCAAGGAAAAGAGTGTTTTCAAGAGTAATTTTACTAGTTGTTTTTCTTTCCATCATTTGGCACAAATCCAAGGCACATTAGAAAACTCATATGAACTCATAAATTATTAGAAAAATAAACACATGACCCTCCTCTTCAAATTTCCATATGCACACCTGTTGCACATTTTACTTAGTAGATTAAAAAGTTAATTGAAAAAAGTCACCAGTATGTCTTCCAGCTTTGTACTTTGCCAGGCTGTTTACTAATACCACAGTTAAAAGAAAAATAATTATTCATACAAATAATTTATGGAAAAAAAAAACATTGCAAGATTGATATGATAAGCCAAGAATAAAAGAAACCTGGCTTGTGTTCATTACACATCTTCCTACCATAACTGAAACAGTAAAAAATGAAGTTCAAATCTAAGCAGCCATCTCATAGTCACTTGCAAGCTTTCAGTTGTTCAGTAATCACCTCTAGGAACAGGATAATATTTGACTTATTCTAACAAATGCTTACTGATCTGAGAAGTGCCTTTTGTCACTGGAATTTCTCCTTTTTGAAGAGCAGGCCTGAGCAGGCTCCTACACAGCAGTTTTGTCTGCAGATGTCGCCAGGTTCAGAATCACGAACACTTGTGCATGTTTGCAAGCAACAACCCAACTTCATCCATTTTGTGTGTCCTTATACCTGCTTGCTTCTGCATATATATATATATAGCTATATATATATATATGTTATTTTAATAGGTTGCGAAGAATAAGTCCAATATTTAGCTTTGTCAAGCATTCTCCACTTTTTCTCAGTACCTTGGCTCCTGTACAAGAACATGTTCTTGCAGCTCCCATACAGGGTAGCATTGCAAAGGCATTAGCAAGGATTACACCCCTTCACATTAGTAGCATGTATAAATCTCTAATGTGGTGTCACAGATATTATGGACTATTGTTTTCCCAACTACTGAAATATATAGAAATATATAATATAGTGGTTGCTAACATTACAACAAAAATATATTTTGATTACCTCTGGCAATAAATACCTTGTTATTCAATATATCTTTATGTATATAAATATATACATTTATATATACTTCTCCAATGTAGGGATAAAAACTGAAAATGCAAAAATTATTCAAAGACTTTTAAAAAAAAAGCAGGTGGCTGAAAAATACAATAGAGTTTGGTTTGGTTTACTGTTACATACAATTTTTTAATAAGTGCTTATAGAATAGGAAAGTAATTCTGCTGTCTACATCTCAGTACATCCCTGTTTGTCGAGATCAGTAGTGATCTGCATGCATGGTTACCTCCAGTGTAAACAGAGGATTCAGTCTTGGAAAGTGCTAGAGCATTCTCTTCCTGCTAAAGAGTAATCCATCCTTGTGTTCTGTTCTGAAGGCAAGTTTGAAAGGATTGCTGAATTCTTTGATACATACTGAAGGGTAATTGAAACTAACACCACCTAGTTCCACAGCTTTTGACATCGAATTCACACTTCGTTGTCAATGTTGTGAAAGAAAGTCATCATCACAGCAGTCTCTTGGTTGTGAAATACTTGGATTTGTAGGGCTAGTTAAACTATCGCTGACATTCTCTGCTGAAAGTGGCACATTAACACTGTGTCTCCGGTGCATTAATTTGCTCCTGTGAGGAACTTCTATCACATCATCCTGTTTCACAAACTCACTGCTGCATCCTCTGTCAATCACCTTAGCTTCACCCTGGTCCAGGGTTTCAACAGATTTTAACTTGGTTTTATCGAAGCTTTTAATAGCTAACTGTGAGGACAGAAAAAAACGTAGGTTAAAAGCAGTGACTACTTTCTTCACTACAAAGATGTAAAACGAACAAAGTGCTTCTTGAATATAATTATCACATTAATTTTATGGGCATTCTTTATACTGAGAACACAGCCAAGGCCTAGGAACAGCATAGTCTGTAGACCAGTAATTGTATTTGGTCTATATATTTGAGAAAACAATAAAAGGCCAACCTGCCCCAGGCTACACATACATGAGTACCAGAGATGAAAAGGTAATGAAGCCATTCCAAAACTTGGTTTCACTGCAATTTCCCAGTATCAGCCAAACTCTTCTAAAAACACCTTTTGTAATGTAAGTCTCAAGGTACTTGGAATTAACAGCCATTTCTTTCATGATTAAGAAATATGGAAGCTGTAATACAGTCAGGCTCAACCAGGCACTGCTGAAGGCAAAGGTAAAACCCCCCTTTCAGCTCCAGCTTCCAGCTCCTATCTGTCAGGGAAGAGACACCCACCCCCCAACACCCCTTGAAGACTCCTTTTGATCATTCCATCTGTTCTCTTCTTCCATTACCATATCTTCTGATTTTTGCTTTTCAGAGTGGGTTACTTTCCTGGCCACTCTGCAAATGCTAAAATAACTAAGAGAAAAAAGAGAATCCAAGCATGCTAATGACAGATATTCTACAGTATTTTTAAACACAGAGATTAATTATAATACCCTTTTACTGAAGTAATAATTTCAGGATTTGCCAAGTAAAAAAAAAAAATCCTGCTTTATATATCTAAGTTAATAGCAGACAAAACAGATTTGCTGTATTATACAAATAATTCAAACACATATTTCCACCTACCTGATGCAATAACTGGTAGTCAAAATTAGGGACACTTTTATCTCTGGTTATTGTTCTCCGTAAATGTTTTGCTCTAAAAAATATTTTCAAGAAATTAAATTTAGCTGTCTGTCTGTACACAAAAGACTGATCACAGAAAATCCACAAGGTGGCATTACCTCCACACAGAAAGGCTACTCTAAGAACACCTCAAAATGACAGCCTGCTAGTATCTCCTGTAATGTATCACAGAACATACAATAATGTTTAAAATTATCAAACTACAACTGCTGAGTGAAGCACTACAGTAATATTTTAAAAACAATATGGCTCTGAAATTCTTAATTTATGGTACACCAACTATTACTGCAAAAACTATTTTAAATACATTTGCAAGTAGTATTTCACCAGCCAGCTTTTCCCTCCTGCTGCACAGCAGGTCCCTGCTGCTCACCACCAATGAGTAGGTCATGCCAAGAACATCTGTTTGGCTATGTGAATGTGCATGCCTAGGAGGATTAACACTTTTGGGCTTTATTAACTTGTATTTCTTGTTCACTTATGGGAAACAATAAACATACTTCTGAGGAAGCTTCTATGCTTACTTGTTAAATCTGTTAATTGATTGGACCAGTTGAAGTTGTCTGCTTATGGCATCATCAGTTTTCTCACATGGCTTAGAATTCACTAAGGGTTTAAAAGAACAGGCAGCTAAAATTACAACTGAGTCAAACTTAAAAATTAAAAAAAAACAGTTCTGAAAAGTGGTATCTACTGACATTAGATTTAAAATTTTACAGTAAGCCCATATTAGTAATAACCTGAATCAGAATGGCAATTTTGGAAACTTTAAAGCATTTTAAAATGGAGGAGTTAGAACTCTTTATCTGATTAGCATGACTGGCAAAGATTTCTGTTGCTGTCTGTTCTTGAAATATATGTACATCAATTATATAAAATATTTGATGTAGTCACCCATGAATTCCTAAATTCCTCTTACTCATAGCAGCTGACATATAACGTACCTTTTCTTCTTATCTTGATAGCAGCATGCTCCTCACACTCCTTTTCTCTCTCTGCTGCTGTGGGTACGTAGCTTGGTGCTGTTTCCAGTAACTTAATGATATTTGAGTTCTTAAAGTTTACATTTTCGTCATTATTAAAGAAAAATAAAAGCCAAAACATGAATACAATTTAGGATTCTGGATTATGCAAAGTGTTCTAATTGCTGCCAAAATAAATGTAAGCTACACAAAAATAGTTCACTACAAGTGCAAACTTTAAATCATATAATTCTGAGTAGGGACCAAATCAGTCTTCCACAAGTTGCCTTGTACCCAAGTGATGACTTCATAGTCTTGACCTATTATTTCAAACTGCATTATTTATGGATAAGCTAATTTCAGTTTAAATGGTAAGACATGTAGTAAAATTGATTCAGTACAGAATATTGTAGTCATTATATTACATCTCAGACTATCTAAGCACATAAAGTTAAGGACCATGCATCAAATAATGGAAAGAGTGAAATAATTCTTTATCATTTAATGCTACATTTTATGTTATTGCTGTTAATAAAGGGGGAGGATTACAGTTATTGATTACAAGATAAAAGGTAGTCAAAGGCATGAAGTACAAAAGATGTTAGGTGGAATGAGGAAGATTTCTAGCAGTGTAACTGATCACTGAAAGCTGTTCATTTTTTTACATTCAACATTTCTTCTGCTCTCTCTGCTGTTAGTCACATAGATTTTAATGTCATTTTCATTCATGTATGTGTTTTCACTCTTTCTAGGCTCATTCTTTCTGTCTAGAATAACTTAATTTAGAAACACAAAAGTTTTCATATGCCACAGGTACCACATTGTACAATAAGCAAAGCCCTTTATCTTTGTATCATGCATAACTGTTAAATACAAAAGTCTTGGCAAATATCATTGTGACAAAGAGTTGCATTTGTTTTTTTCCAACGTTATGCATATGGAACATAAGGAAAATACAACCTTAGAAATCAGCTTTGTGCACTCACCGGCTCAGCACAGTCTGCAGGGGTACAGTTCCTTTCATTCCTTAAGTGTGTCATTGCACCATTCTGAAGCAGCAACTCTACCAGAGCTTCATTCTTTCCTATCACAGCCTCGTGCAAGGCTGTATTTCCTTTGGCATTAGAAAGGTTAACAGAAGCTCCATGCTGGACAGTAAGATAAAACTCAAGTTATAAAGACAGAATACCATTAAATGGAGATGGCACATTACTATTCTGTTTTTCCTTTTATTTTCAATGTATGAATGAGGACAATACAACAGAAGCCTTATAGCCATATACAACCACAAAAAGCATATGCTAGCAATTACCTGTTCAACAACAAGCTACCTAATCACATTATTTCCTCCTCTCTCGTAGCCACAATACCATGGATCAGCTAATTTTTGCATGTATCTACTATATATTCCAAGATTAAAGATATTAAAAAAACAAAACAAACACAAAACCCCCTATGCAATAGAATCATAGGCAACCAAACCTAGCACCTGCCAAAAAAAGTTACATAAAACCAGCTAGCTGTATAACAGTAGTGTTTATCTCATAATCATGAATGGAAGGGATTGAAAGGAGTGAGACTACAAATACTCTTATTTCCCCCCCCCGAGTAGTTTTGACAGAGAAATGCATAACTAAAAATGCTGATCCTGAGTACTGTATATGTATCGTGTAAGAAATACTACTCTGAATGTTCTAGTTTTAGTGATCTTACCTGTAACAACAAGGCAGTAGTCTCATACTGACCATTCAGGCATGCATAAATCAAAGGTGTATTTCCATATATATCCTTTTTGTTTTGTTTAGCATCGTAATCCATCAGACACTTTACCACCTATTGAAAATAGTAACAACTCTTTAAGGTACCATCTAACCATAGTCATACCACCTCTACCTTTTTTAATTTTATTTTTTTTAAACTAGAATGAAAAGATGGGAGAAAAAAGGATGGAGAAAACAAGCCTCATCATTGTCAAACAGATGCTACCCACAATCATCTCTTCTTATCCTACTGATTTTCATGTTTTACTATACAATTAAAAACAAAGCAAAACAACAAAAACCCTTAAGTAATGAAAAGAAAGGCCAGAAAATAAAACCCAAGGTATGTGAAAAACACACAAAATGAGTAACTTAAAATATCAAAAACGAACCACTACAGCAACAATGTTCTTTCCCCCTTTCCAAATTCATTAGAACACTTGAAAGTTCATGTTGTAAATACTTAATGAACCTTCATTAACCTCCAACTTTTAGTTCTAATCTAATTTTCTTCTTGCTTCCCTAGTGCTTTATCCCCCCATCACCTTCACAATTCTCTGGATTTCTTTTTCCTTTTGCAGTCTTCAGCTCCTTATTCTTAAAACCCTAGTTTTCCACTTTTCTGCATATTCCCATTTGCCTGTCTGCACCTGCTTCTTCATGTTCATTATTTTTCCTCTCATTTACTCCCTTCCTGTATTAATATCCTCCCCACACCAGCTTATGTTTTGTTACTGCTTATGCTTTCCTGACCTGAAGTCAGGGATGAGATTTTTTGCTACCCTCAGAGCTTCACTGGTCCCATAATCTACTTAAGCAAGCTGAAGATACAATAAATATTTAATACTGCAGCTACTGAAGATACCAAATCTTTTGCATCAACCAATGTACACAGAAGGCAGAAGGGATGAGAAAAAATTCTTAAGATTGGGCTGCACAAGGTATTTGTAAAGTGGTTGATGTACAGCAGTCACTATTCATAGCATTTTCATTCAAACATTATTTCAGGTCATTTAGCAAGAAAAGGTGCCTACTGAATCTCTTTCAGTTGAAAGATCCCATTTCTGTCTGGAGATTTCAGACACTGAAAACAAAAACAGAATCACCAAACTAATTTTCACTGTTTGGTTTACACTTGTTGATAATTTCACAAAACAACTTTTTGTTGGCAGCTAAGTGTTAAATAGTTTGCATTTCTGAAGAGGCTCAGATACCTGGAAGTGACCTTTCTGGCAGGCTAGATGAAGAGGAACTGCATGTTTTGCATTCTTGGCACTGACACTGGCTCCATGTTTCAACAAGAGAGAGACAAGTTCAGAGTGTCCATGCAGTGCAGCCATATGCAATGGTGTAAAACCATCTTGATTTGAAACATTTACTCCAAGTCCACTAGCAGAGATTCTTCCAAATTTCTGTTGAGGAGAATACACAGCAAAACTACATAATTAATCATGCAACTTTCTGCAGACCAAGCATTAGCAGGCATTCCTTGCTAAACTGTTTACTAACAGATGAGTAGATAACCTGTGACAGTTAGCAATGGAATCTATAAAAGAAAACCAGGAGAAACTGAGGCTTAGAAAAAGATTTTTCACATTTATTCAAAGTTGTCCAAACCTTAATGACAGCAGTCAACATATTCTAAAAGCAAACTCCTCAGCTTTTTCACTCCATTAGATATTGAGCAAGTCTTTGAACATTGCTCCTGTATCCAAAATTTTCAACAATTTCCTTACATCAGATGAACTCTGGTACGATCTGTATATATTTAATTGCTATTTAGAAATATGCAGAGGTGTTGGGCAGTATGAAAGCTACTTCCCTAGAGCTAAAAGTTACATTACAAAAATAGAAATTGTTTATTTTTTTTTACAGAATGAATATCCCAACCTTTTGTGCTGGCCCGCATTTTGAGCATTGGCATAATGGATGGCAGAATTCTGTTTTTGATGTATTAGCTGTGTCATCCTCATCTTCTAAGTCTTCTTCGATCCATTCCAAGAGATAACGAACCTGGCATAAAAAGCAAGTCCTCCTTTACAGAGCCCAAAGGTTCCATGTCTTAATAAATCTACATATTTGGACAAGTAAGACTTCATGAACATAGACTTGTGGCTATCTCAGGAAGACTACAGCTACCTCCTGGTATTATTCAATAATAATCAAGAGCCACGCTAAGACTCACCATTTCCAAATCTCCATCAGCAACTGCTCTCAGGAGTTTTTCCACCTAGGTATGAAGAAAACAATTTATTTGCTTTGTTAGTATTGTTATTAAATTGCACACAGAAAATCCTGTGTCCTTTACTAACCTCCTAAGCTCATGTAGTAGGATTACTGCTGGTCCATTTCATATCTGTGCCTAAAGTGTTAAAGAAAAAACCTTCTCCCTCTATGAAATACACAAGCTGTGCAAGGCCTGTGGCCATTTGGTGATCTCTGACTTGCTTAGTTCAAGATAAACAGCACTTACCTAAACAGAGGACACATAGGACACAAAAACAAAGACATGTAAGCTGCTATACATTATTACGCCTCTTCAGCAGCAGCTCATCATAGATTTCTCATTTGAATCTACCATTAAAAATCCCTACTCAAGACAAATCTCTATCCTGAAAAACAGTAGTACTGTTTGGACTCATGCTGTGCTATTGCACACTACCAGAAGCACAAAGTGTGGCATGTTTTATTTTGCTACTTCAGAAACAACAGTTTA
The DNA here is from genome assembly GCF_003957555.1 of Calypte anna. NCBI lineage: Eukaryota > Metazoa > Chordata > Aves > Apodiformes > Trochilidae > Calypte > Calypte anna. Next base: position 9,884,915 of record NC_044257.1, read on the forward strand.
AGATTAAAGATGCTTTCCAGTTGCTTGCTTCGTGTATGTCAGATTACTGGCTTATGTTAAAAACATTTACAAATCTAACTTGAATGTAAGAATGGCATGTTTTCTTACTTAAAATATGAAAATATATAAATAACAAAGTGCATGGGTTAGCAAAAGCAAGGTCTTTTCAACCCAGAGTTATTCCAGGGGATAAGCATTAGACCAATTAAGTATGTCTGTGCTCAGTCCAGCTAATGCATGAGCATGACTGCCTGGTGTAGGTATCATGTTCAAGAGCTCTGCAGAGGGAAAGAAATGGAGGGAAGAAGAGATGGAAGTTGCTCTGCAATGCACTGATGCCATCCCCTGATCCCTCTGACTATGTATGAAAGCAGAGTACTTATCTCCCTGGTTCTTTACTTTCACATGAAGGAGTTGATACCTAACCTGATAGAAATTGGATAGGTGCCAGTAAAAGGGCGGGGAGAGCCCATCAGTACTATCAATAGGTGTCTGCAGATTCAATAAGAAGAATCATTTAATAAGATTTGTGAAAGTCTGTTTCAGCTTTATTGCACCATGCCATCATCTCCAAAGATGCTGCTGTGTAAACAAAGTTGTTCCCTGAAGTCACGCACTATACACTCAAGGCAGGATTCCTCTTGCTTAACTTGGAATATCTATGAAAAGTTAGCTGTCTAAACCTAGCTATTCTTTTAAACTCCCTCCTGTAAATACAGAACAGAATGCAGACAACAAATGACACTCAAGTGCAACTCAAGTCAAACTAAGCATGTCTGAGATTAATTCCTCTCTGAAGATACTGATTTCTGTCCACTGACTAAGGAGGGAAAATAGAAGTCTTAGGTTTAGACAATTGTCTTTCAGACATCTAAAGCTGGGTGAGCTGAATCCTAATCTCTACAAGTATACTTCTAAAATGAACTATATATACTAAGGAGATCTGTACCTCTCCTAAATTTCCCCTAATCATACAGGATAATGTCACTGGAGAATATAAAGATCTTGATTTTCAGGAGCCAGTCTTACCACATTCAAGATGCCTAACAGTAATAGAAAGAGACACACAAGCTCTGATAATTTCTTTCCAAAAATAGCAACTTCCTTACAGTTCTAAAAACTGCCTCAGGCCCTAGCAGTGGAGAAGCATACAACATCTGTTATGCAGCTTATAGATAATTTATGAGGAATACTTAGAGCAAAATGTCTGCTACATGCACTTCCCCATCCTTCCAGTTTGCTTCTTCATTCCTCCATGAAACATAAGTACTCTCCTTTAGATGTAAAAATAGATGAAACAAATCCACTACAATTCACTTGCATGCTCAGTTTTTCTGTTGCTGAACAGAAATTGTGCAAGGAGTTGTTACTTCCAACAGAGGAAGTTCCAATTTATGTGCTTGGCTCTTTTGTCCTCTCAAGTTTTAAACAAGCCATATACACCATGACTGGTTCATCTAAGATAAGAGTTTAATTTACTAACAGTATTGTTTAATAAAGATCTAACTGCATCCCTTTAATCCATGGTTTAAGCCTCAAAGTCTGGAAAACTAACCTTATCAGCTTCCCTTTACTTCCAGTGGTATTCCCTTCATGGAGCTCTCTCAGGATTAGGTCCTTGACTCTTTGCTTAGTATGAATAAGAGCAGTAAACCTATGTAAAACTCAGCAGATAGAAATGAACTAAAGCTGGATTACAGGAAAAGGTCCTTAACCCCAAGAACCTAAGGTCTAAGCTGCTTGTAATCTTATTCCCTGGTTTGAACTACAGTCTTAACTCTTGAGTGTGATAAATTTGTTCCTTTAAGAAAAAAATCAATCCTTGATTTATGAGATGAACTTTTATGTGTATGAGTAACTGCTAAGGAAGTGTCAAGTAATATTGTCCAGTCAAACTTTGTGTCTCTTAGTTTCTTTAACGTTGGTAGAAAACAGAAAACTTCGGCAAGAGGAGAATCTTTGAACAGCAGGAAAAGGAAGCATTTGAATGTAGAAGTGATTTGGAGATAAACAAAAATACAAAGGAGGCAAATTTGGGAAAAAAAAAAGGAACAGGATTGACTGGGAAAAAAATAAAGAAGCATCAGAAGTGGTGATGTGACAGTCTTAGGAGGGAATAAATGGCAACTATCAACTGAGGTCCCATATGAAATAAATCAGAGTACGGCATGTTGGTTGATGTGGACAGAGCAATATGAGCAAGAGTGCACATGTAAAGTATTAAGTATATAGTCTGTACAACTTCACATGCTACAGTATTGATTTCCTATGCCTGTTTTGAAACTTTGTCTTAACATTCTTATTTGCCAGTATGCCTGTACCAGTCTATTTTCCCAGACAGATTTTCTAAGCTAAGAATGGCATTTAATTCTTGGACACCACAGCAAGTTCCTTAGGGTGCTGACTGCCATTATTTTGTAAATTTTGTAAACCTCAAAAAATTATCAAAAACTATGTAAGTTAAGTGCAATAAATCTGAACAACTACTTCAAAATTATTTCAATTTTTCCCCATAAATAGCCAGTAGACAAGCTGGTACCACACAAAAGTGTCTAGATACTGAGAGAATAAGCAACTGAGGATAGCAGCACATAATTTTCCAAACAAGATAGAAGGTTAGTCCTGAAGCAGCAGTTTAAAAGTGTTGCAAAATAGCCCTCTTCTAGCTTCCTGCACTTTAGTTATTGTCAAAACTTAAGTCCCTGAGTCTTACCTCTTTGTAACTACTTTTTACTTCTTCTTGTCTTATATCAGTTGATGCTGATGACAAGCTTGAAACAGATGATCCTCTGCTGAAAGTTTCTGTTGAACGCTGAGGAGACCTAAGTGGTGACTTAAACCAGAAAACATTACATACCAGATTAAGCAGGATAAACAGGCAAAAAAAAGTTTAGCAACTTGCACTAATTGTTACCTCAGAAGCACTCTGTCCTCTTTCAAATGTTAGATAGTTTAATTCCATCAATGATAAAATCTGCATAAAAATATAAGAGAATCAGTGTAACTCCACTTAAAGAGGAATCTATTGACTGATGCACAAGTTAGCTGACAACCTAATATTAGTAACAGATTATGACTGAGAAGATTAAAAGCACTAATTTACAAGTTTATGATCTATACCACAGACTGTAGTCAATTTAGATTTAAATTCAATTCCCTTCCCTTTAAATTCAAGACCCTTCTTCATTATAGGCAAACACACATTTTCACTCTATACTACCAACAAAACCCTATTAGCAGGTAAGCATCTAGACCTCCATGGGAATGCATCGGAAAGAAATCAGGCTAGAATATAAAGAATACCTTGGAATTTAATGCACACTGCAGGGAAGTCTCTTTCATCCGGTTCTGAATTTCTGGATTTGCCCCATTTTGCAAAAGCACTTCTATGATCCCTTGATAGCCCCAACGAGCAGCTATATGGAGAGGAGTATCTCCCTTTTCATTACCAATATCTAGTCTACAGGAATGTACATCATAGTAGACTAAAGCTTTGACACACTGTAAAGAAAAGGAAAGCTATCAACATATTACAGTATTGTCCCTCAATTAACATAACTTGTGCAATCCTAAAGAGGTTTTTTTTTAATTGCTGCTCATACAATCCATTGCCTAAAGGCCATACTTTTACAGTTTAGTGTCATCAAAGAGTTAAATAACTAAATTTGCAGAATACTACTATCTTTAATGTGAATGTGTAATGAAAATTGCTATGAACTACTGAATAAAGTCCTCATTCACAGCATTAAATAGCCTCCGATTTTTAAATTTTTTTTTTAAATCAGTAAGTTTAGTGCAAATTTGCCTCACAGATTAATTCCATTCCATTAGAATGTCCATTTAGTTTGTTAAAAAAAAAATTACTTACATCCTCTTGACCATAAGTGCAGGCTAAATGAAGTGGAGTATTTCCATTATTGTCCTGAACATCAGTACTTGCCTTATAGTGCAACAAGAGAAGCTTAAAAGAAAAACAGAAGTAGACATTCCAGTAACTAAAAAATTAATGGACAAAAAATTGCTAGTCTGCAGAATTTAAAAAGTTTCTAGCATTATGAAGGACTTCATGAAAAATGGGATGCTTCTCTCCTGTTTCAGACAGTTTTCTCTCCTGCTTCAGACACTACCCTCTTGGCCTTACTGGTTTTGTCCTTCCCTAAGAACCAAATAAAAGCTGCTTCTTACATATTCAGAGCTGTCATTGAAAAAATTAATCACCTACTGCAGCAAACAGTGCAATACATATACTGCGTGACAATTTCTTCTATATTTTAAGAGCCTAAACAAGAGAAGACACAGCTTAATTTCAACAATAATCGAGAATCTCACATATATAAAACTGAAATACACAATAATTAATGCAGTTACACAGTGTGTCCAAAAATAAATTTCCATTACTATGACAGCTCTTTTATATTAACCAAGAGCAGAGATGTTAACAGGCTTTCTGTTTGTACTATGTCTCAGAGATTTGTATTAATAAAATAGGTTATATCAGACATGCATAGCTGTCCATATCTTGGTTATTACAAACAGCTGGAAACCTTGCAGTGCAGGAAAAATAAAATATAATGCAAAATACAATGATTTAAAAAATCCTCAGTCCAAACAATGTACAGAGCTCTGGTAAAAGCTTCTCAGAAGACCTAAATGACAGGAACAGCAAAACAATTTAGTAACAGTCATATGCTTATTAAGTTATGTATTTTTTTTTATTTCTAGTTAAGCCTTTTGGTACTTACTGTAACATTCTGATATCCCTTCTGACAGGCAAGGTGAAGTGCAGTTGAACCATGGTAATCTGTAGCATTGACAATGGCTCCTTTGGCCACTAGTAAATCCACTAATGATGTTTGCCCTTGAAAAATATAAAGACATTAAAAGAAAGAAGTAAATTCTGCACATGAACATAGATACTTTTCAAATTCAAACATGAACTATAAACCAAAATACCCTGTATTTCTGCATACTAAGTTTCCATATACTGTATATTCACTTCCTTGGTATCTTTTTTTTTTTGTTGCAGATTACTCAAGGTCAAAGCTGAGTAAAAGAATGTCCAGCTAAAAGCAAGCTATGCTTGTATCTTTGTATCTTATGAGTTAAAAAAAAAAAAAAAAAAACAGAAAATAAGGCCACATCACACAAAGAACTCTCCTATTAGGATTAAAGAAAAAGGTAAATTATCTTTAGAAAGTACTTAAGAAAATTAATACAACTTCTAATAGGTCTAAGATCAATAATTAACATTACGAGATGGAAGATGGTGCAGATCTACCATGCACACCACGTTGCAGAAAGAGAAGAGATTAGTTTTGCAATCTGCCAGTTCTTTAAAACAAGACTAATTTCTGTAACACAGTTTTGATATTTTCACAGCTGAAGAAAGAACTAGAGTGGTACCCACTTAGACAAAAGTAAAAATCCAGCAAACAAACAAACAAACGGTAACTGAACTGTAAGAAACTGAACTTAAATGAATATACAATAACCTGTCTGTGCCAAGATGCCACTTTCTATTGCAAATAAACAGAAAACAATTTAATGCAAAATTCCCTCTTTGACACGAAGCTGGAAAACATGCTCACGCAAAGATAAGGAGCGTAAGGAGTAGAAAACAGTAGTGAAGAAAACCAACAATACTGACCACAAATAGCAGCTATGTGAAGTGGTGTATATCCCCGGTCATCTCGGGAAAATGGGGTTACAATGGAAGGATCGTTCAGTTTCCTTTAAAACACAATGGTTTACAAGCAGCTCAGTTACCTACCTAGCAATTGTAAGGAAAAGAGAAAGACAAAATGGCCAAGGCAAAAAAAAATACCCAAAATTATCTTGGAACTTTTTATCCTTTCATATGGATGAACTATGCTATATATAGAAAGTTTTACATTTTGTTAAGAGATGTGGTTTTGTCCAAGACATGAATGCTAGGTTCAAGAAAAGAAATATTTCACACCATGTTTCACACCAAAGCACATACAGCCTCCATCACAAAACTGGCTCCAAGACATTCAGTAATTTCCTAATACTTCTGCTTTTTCAAACCACATGAATGTATGCTCTCCACTACATCCCAAAAGACTAACTACGACTTCTATAACAAAAAGCAGCAAACATTCTAAAGTAAATCTTAGATAAAAACTTTTATAAAGCCTTTTGTGTATTGGTGGAGATGAAAAGTGCTTACCCAGAAACCAGCTTCTCACATTTGTCACAGTAACAGAGTGGATGACACATTTTCTGTACAGTGTCCTTATCACTGTCACCTTGACTTAGTAATCGCTCTACCTCCTCCTGATTACCTGAAGCAATATGCTACAAAAAGCCCAGAGGAGAAAGAAAATGAGGAACCAATATAAAAAGGCTACTTTAAAAAAAAAAAAAAGAAAGAAAAAAACCCAGAATCATTTACTGAAGCACAAAGTGAAAGGAATAGATTATAAAAGACATGTATTCAGGCATTAGAAAGCAGAAATGAACACTGTCACAGCACAAAACCCCCTAATTGGCATTCAGTATTTAAAAGAATCTGTTCTTGGCTTATTTCCCTTTCTATAAAAAATTTAAACAATTCCTATTGTTCTCTTTAGACTCAGTCACAAAATTGAGCTCCCTCTGTGCAAAAACATTTCTATAAAATTACTAATTCTCTAGCCATAAGCTGTGAACACATGTAATTAGAAACTCTGCTTTGTGTCCTTGTACAGGCAAAGTTCTTTTAGAATGACAATATGAGATTAGCATTTAACATGAAGTAGCTGTCAGGTGACCTCATCTAAGTCATTTCAGACAACTCTTCCAACTTCAAGCACCAAATGCTGTGAAAGACAACCAGTTAGCAACATCACATCTGTGCATTAAATGGACCACTTTATACCAACAGCAGTAGCATTTAATCCTCATTTGCTTCCATGTTTCTTATGACATGCTGAAGTGTGTATTAACTTGGTAACATTTTGGCACAGAAGTGCAGCAGATTCAAAGCACAGTATTTCACAGTACTAACGTGATTGTAATTCATTATTCAACAGAAAATTGTAAAAAGGAAGAGATACAAAAAGGCAATATGAGTGCACATGTATTCTGCCATAAAAGGTATTGACCTTAAATAGGCAGTCTATCGGAGTAGCAGATATCTGGGACAACAAGTTCATCCTTTGTCTTAAAAGCAGCTTGTCACACAGTGTTTCAGATTCCTGAAAATGAAACATGTGGATTAGTTATCTATACACTCATTTACAGGCTTTTAACATTAGTAAATCAGCATGAAATTTAAGAAACGTGTGAACTGCAAAGAAACAAGATCACTTGAAACCAAAATGAAGATTTCAGATTTTCTAGGCACTCCAGCACTCAAATTTATAAATCAACACAGACACCTCTCAAAGCTAAAACCCCTCCATTTTATAGCAAAGTAGTTACAAACATGTTTACAAGGTATGGAGTTTGGATATGTACTTCACGGTAAGTTTTTTGTATTTAGATACATAAAGATGACATTCACCAATCTTTGCAAGCTCTGCAAGTCTTCTTGGACAGAGTCTTCAGTGTCCTGGTTTGAGCAGGAATTACCTCCCTAAGAAACATTTGATCAAAACTTCTATTATCTAGAACAAAATACTGAAGTTTACTGCTAACTCATGTTTTTGAAGTCTAATCAGAGTTTCTAAAATGAATGCTCACAGCTTTATGCTTTCCCTATGGAGAATCTGAGTTAACTACTGGCCAGACCTGCTGTAGTTTTCAGTACTGTTCCTTCCACATTGCATTTTACAAAAAGAAGTGTTTCCTGAGTGGAATAGTTATTCCAGAGAGTTACATGAGACAACAATCCTTAGGTGGAGAAATTATCTTATTATATATTAAAAATAAACAGTCCACCCCAGGTGAACCTATAGATCTTTGAAAGACAGAATGGCAGAAAAGTCACATACTGCTTGAAGTATTAAGCAGGTTTGGGCCGTCAAAGACAAAACTGTATAAATCATCTTCCCAAGGTGACTTTCACAAATTACAGCTGATGACTTGGATAAACTCTATCTGCCTTCCATTCCTAGCAAATACTTTATTAACCTCAGTTTGTGTTCAGGTCTTGCTTTTCTGGCTTCTTCCATCTGCACTTCCTGCATGCCAACTCCACTGCCACCTACAGCTCTTCCCCTACAGGAACCAAATGCTGCCTATGCTGTAGTGGCAGGAAGCATTAACTCCATACTACATACCTTAATTCAACTCTCTGAACTAAAGGGTCTTACTACACTTCAGGTGCACATAGCAATTAAATTAATGTCCAATATTTAACTGGAACCCTAAGCAAGGTTGACAACTTCTAGAAAATAAAATGCAATCTTCTGTGCTATCAATTACCTGTTCCTCCCCTCTCCACAACCAAAATGTCTCTAAGACTTGCATGACTTTGGATGAAGGGATTGGACAAGTGTGTCTGAAGTGCAATTTTCTTACTGAGGTGAGTGATAATATGCCCATTATCCCACAGGGTACATTAGCTCCCTGCTGAGTTTTGTTTATGTAGTTCATTTCTTCAGGGATTGGAGAACAGCACTATTCAGCTGCCATGAGCACCATTTGAAATCAGCTATAAAATTAAGTGTAGCCTCATGAGGGGCTGTAATGAAGCCCCAGGGGACAGCAATGTTCCTGCTCACTTAAATCCCACAACCCCTTACAGCACAATCTGGACAAGGAAACCATGCAGCATCAACATGACAGCTGCTGCTTTAGAGAGAAAATTGATTTCCTTTACCAAAGAATAAAGGAAATAACTGAACTGGTGAGTTAATGAAGGCAGAGCAATGCTAGCATAAGTTCCTCCAATGTTCTATCACTTCCTTACAACCCTTTTTGAATTCCTGTGAAAGGGCTACTTGCTACCTAGCTTCCTCATCTTCACTTGTGCATCACCTTCCCCCTTACTCTATACTACAGAAAGAGTGGTTTAGCTCTTTCCTTTTCAGCTGTGCTAGAGGCCAAGGGATTGCATTCTTCCCTCTCTTCAAGGTTGTTTTCCATCTCATTTCAGGGCGCTGCCTCCAAGCCCCCCTGACTCCTATGAAAGGCAACAGTGAAGAAAGGAGCTCCTCGTGCACAGCCACTGCACATACACTGAAGTGAGAAGTTAGAGGCTGGCAGTCTAGATCTGCAGCAGGTCCAGTTGGTGCATGAACATAAACACTTGGTGTTTGCTCTTATACTGGTGCAGACACCAATCCAAGCAGCAAGAGACTGCCCTTAGATGCCTCAGTGATGTAGTGCATCTTTCAAGAAAAATATAGTATCTTAATGGCAGGGGCACTCAAGTTATAATCACTTGATGGCTGTGCACTATAGAAAACCATTCTATGGCTATGTAAGGCCAGCAGTGGGAGGGGTAGGAGCAGGCACTTCCTAGGGAAGAGTTTCTACTCTAGAAATTTAAAAGCAGTATACTATTTTTTTCAGGTTGCTGAAATAGCCGAGGAAGACAGCTCTACTTTGGTTCTAGTTCTCCATCCAGAGCACCAGCACTGCTGTTTGTATATGGATTGTTCATGATAGCCAAGTGACTGCAGAAAGGTAAATTGTTTGGTAGTTTGTTTTCCTTTTAAACTAACATTTTTTTATTTTTTTTTTTAAACACCATTCAACACAGCATTACAAGCAAAAAATTTGTCTTTTTACACAAAGAGTGCTCTTTTTTGAAGTATACAAACCAAACCTCTGCATGACAGATTCATGGAAATATCCCAGAAAAGTACAAAACCAAAAATAACGGGAGTAAAATGTTACTTAAGTGCTTCTTTAAGACTGTGCCCCAGATTGTCCCATCCCAAGCCTTGCACACTGAGCCATTAGTTTGGCCCCTGCAATTAGATTCCAGTGCTTTGCAGCTGGGCAGACTGCGACACGTTGAATTCACTCTGGTTCCAAGCTCACTCCTTTTGATTTCCACATCAGACCAGGAAAACCTAATTTTGCAACAGTAGAAAGTTTCACAGGAACAGCAAGACTAGATTGCTTTACTAAGGTACATAGATCCTGTATCACAGAAATTTCTGAAGTCACATCAACCTTGATTTACCTGCAGAGATTTGACCTGACTGCCAGAAGGCCCAGCTGCCCAGTAGTAAGTCATGCATTCACCAACTTCCTGGCCATGCTACATTAGAGATCCTGAGAGCCAAATTTGACCTTCAAATTCCTTCAAACACCTTACTCCCATTTAAACAACTTGGTGCAACATAGGGATCTGTACTACAAACACACTGAATTTTTAGAATAGAAGATTCACTGAATAACTCTAAATTACACTGCAATCTCCAGTCTGCTAGCATAGTTAAGCTTTTGAAATTACTGAAGTAAATTCTGTTTAAGCTACACCTACTCTAAAGTACTTCATTGCTTTCACAGCCACAACCGAAAAAGTACAAACAGCAGATATAAAGCTTACTGAAGGCTTAGCTGTTGAAAATAATGCTGTCATTTTTCCTCTAAGCATAAAAAAAGGCAGACTGGATATTTAACTACTTCCTTAAGTGGTATACAATGAGAAAGAAGTATTGCTACAGGATGAGGACTCATCATAATCATTAAGATGATTTCAGCATTTGCTTCAGGTACAGTTACCTCAATTAATTTCTTTTAGTACAAAAAAGGATCTCTGTTAGCTGTTTGTATCCTTTGACAAGATTTACTTCTACAATGGTACACAGCCCTAGAAGGTTACCAAATACACTTTAAAAGTAGCTTACTGTTGATCTGTCAGAGAGGTTGCCTTGTCTGATGTATTCTATTGCAGCCTCGATTGATGTTAGACAGTATCCCAATTCATCTTTCACTGAACAGCAAAGCCTGAAGTTCTTTATGTAACTTAAGTTGGCCATCCTAAAATAAAAAGTTAGTCATGAAATACTGAAAATTACACCAGTATGACAAATCTTAATATTGCAACTCATATTAGGCAATCCAGGCAGACAGTAAGTATGGAATAGGAAAAAGCTTCTACACAGACTGTTAGGCTAGCACTACCATGGGTTTTCTGAGCTTTATAGATGAAAGAGAACTCTTACATCTAATTAGTAACTTTCCATTGAATAGTTAAGATCAGGAATATGAAGGACAGGATGGAGAACAATGGAATACTGCTTTGCATGTGTGACAGCTACAAAGTAAAGGAAAAATGCTAATATTTGATATATGGGATACAGCACCACAAAAACTCAGTTCAGGTACAGGTTTAAATATACTTTCACTGGTAAGAAGGAGAGATAAACAATGGCATAGGCTAGCAGTAAGTAATTAAACATTCAAATCCAGTTTCTCTATATGAAATGCATCAAATACCTAGAAGCTATATGAAGGTTTCACAGTGCCAAACACAGATGAAGGAGGACCAGTGGGGAAGTCTAGACAGAGATGCAGATTTAATACAGATACATCTTTCCAGTACCACAGTTTCCCAGGCGGGGAAACAGAACAGCAAAGACAGTACTACATTGGTAGCACATCTTTGCTGTTTGTCCTACTAAAAATATCTTTCTGCATTAGATCAGTCTCACTTTCACTTATTACTATGTGTTCAGACATCTACCCCTACAGCAACGTTGCTTATAAGGTGATGTAATAGAGGTCTGTGTAGTCAAAATGGTTACATACCAGTTTGGTATTTCTGTTTTTACAAGTAAATACAGCAAAACAGAGAGCAGATCATCTGCACACATGGTTTCCACATTAACTAGAAACAAAACAAAACAACACCTCATGTTAGTCCTGTCACCATTCAAACCAAGAGCAATATATATAAATGGAGACTAAATAAAAGACCAAGGGCAAACCCTACCACTAGAGGATGCATTAAGTAACCATGGCAGCCCTCAGTCTCCTCCTAAAATTGCCTGCCAGGAATCAAAATACTGTACAAACTGTGATATTTAACTAAGATCCCCTCCTTCCTATATAGAAAAAGACAGAGCATTAGTTCAAGATTTCTGAAATCTCTGAGGACAAAAACTGCCCTCCAAGTTGATACACTTCTCCACAACCCACGAGTCTTACTGAAGAAGGAAATGCAGCAGGGAAAGCCCAAATTCACTGTACTATTCCATTTGCTTACTGGAACTCTTCTCTCTCCAGGACAAATGAAATACTTTATTAGGAGGTCTATGCTTTCCTATCACAATCCTGAGATTCATGGTAGCACTCAACGAAGCACAGAGGTTTGTTTGTCCCCATGTCATCCCCATCCCACTGCCCTAAACACTGCATTTTGCAAAAGATGCATCTCAAGAGATGCATTTATTTCAGGATTATCAAGAAGCATGGGCAAATAGACAAAAATCACTGTTTAAAATGGTCATGCTCAACTGTTCTGCATGTGATAGTGTTTGACAGTGTTCTGACACATACAAGCGTCTCACACACTCTAGCTAAACCATATAACCTAACATATAACCCTGCATGAGAAACAGTGCTGAAGTGTCTATCTTGCCTCAATTTTGCTCTGTCTAAAGGTCTGAAACACAGACCCTGCTCTAATTGTGTTTAATTCACAAGTGCTAGTCAAACAGCTGGTTTATTATATACCAAGTGCTTTGTGTATACTGGTTAAGAAAAAAAGTCTGTTTTATTAATTCACTAATTACTGACCTCTTTGGCTAGAAGATTGCATAATAATTTGTACCACTTTTCGCAGACAAAGTAGCTTCTGTTGAGGGGAAGTGCATTTGTTCAACTGACCCAGTTCTCGCCTTGCACGTGGTATATTGAAACTATAAAATAATTGAAAAAAAAAAAGGTTGCTACACAGAAGTCCTGCATACAGCATCCAAACCTCAAGTTTGAACTTATTGAGAGCCAAAAAATGGCATTAAAATACTTTCATCTCTTCTCCAAGTAGACTTTCATTTCTGTACTCTATAGATGGAGAAGGAAGCAATATAAAGGAGATAATGACCAATGCAAAGACCCTCAAAATGACACTTGCAAAGCTTTACTTTTTCATCTCAAAGGAGTGAGGTATAGGAAAAACTTGCTTATTGTCTGAAGAAAGATAATTTTTGGCTGGCATGAGACTTAAGACAAGATCTGACTCTTCAGAGAGTCCAATCATTACTCCCACCTGAACTCAGGCTTCACTCCAATGTCTTTTTGCTGCAGGTCTTGAAGGCTCCTTGTGATTTTGTTAAAAGCAGCATCCTAATAAGTAGAAAGGCAATAGTTTGTTGTGCTGTTGTTTTTTTTTAAATGTGTTAGATCAATGTAACTAATCTTTATCAATCTAAAAAAACTTACCTCACTTGCCTCAATAGTTCCCACATATTTAAAGACTAGATCATAAATAGCATGGTGGATATACATCTGTAGAAAAGAACAGTACATCAGGCATAAAAGGGAGAGTCAAAAATAGCTTGCTAATTATTTTCCTTTATTTCAGATGCTTACTTCAACTGCTTGTTTAATCAGATTCATCTGCTCTTCTTGCTTTGCAAGCATCCTCTAGAAAAGCCATACAAACAAAAGAGTTAAAAAATTTATTGCTTAAGTAACTCCACTGAATACATAGTACATAGTTTAAGTGTTTACCAAGTGCGAATCTCTCAAAAGATGCTGGAGACATTTGGTATAAAGTGCATTGACAGAATCCTGGGGGGGAGAAAACAAAAAAGCATTAAGACTCAGGTTAATCTGACACTTGAAGCTACAAAGCATAAAAAAGCCAAGAAAAGAAGTGTTAACCATATTAAAATTTTTAGCTAAAATGACAACTACCTGATAATTAGGATATTGCAATTCACAATTTAAGAATTCTTTATTTCTTCCCACCTTCCTTAACTCAAGAAGCTCAAGAAGATATCCAGAGCAGTGAAGTGAACTATATTTAGTAAGGTAAACATCAAGAAGCAAGATACTTACTATGTAGTGGCGGAGGCTTTTCCTTTCATGTTCTTTAAATGTTCTATGGAAAGATCCTATGTATTTATCAAATCTCTCACAGTGTCTTCCCAAGAATTCTCTAACATCTTCAATATTTTTAAGAGTATAACAGCTTGATGAAGCTGTAGATTCACCTAAAACGAAAGCCAAGAATTAACACAAGTTTAATATGTATGCATGGTAAAGTACTTTCTGTCTCTACATTCACAGCTAACGTGTGCAATTCAGCTTACTATACCTTTTACTGATGTACTACTTTTAATTAAAGAATTTAATGCCTCACATTTAGAGTAGGCTCTATTGCCTTTTATGACATTTATTTGAAATAGCTAAAACTGATTTCACATGGGTTTTTTACCCTAGGTTAATTTATTGCTACATACACAACTCATAATCTAACTGAAAAGTCAAGCTTCAAAGTAGAAGAAAAGCACATTATAGTATTGATGAGATGCCCACGCAGGCAGGCAGAGTGCTTTAAGTGAGCTGTAAAAATCCCATCTTGGATTTTTACATAACCTATTCTTTATTTAGACATGCTTTCTCTGAAAGAGAGAGCAAAGTCGCCTCATGTAAACATTAAACCAAATCTGAGTAAGACAATTGGATCCCTCACTTAAAATTCTTATGGCTTTTCCAAACATTTTCTTTCAGGCAAGTCTAATTTGCAGTAAAAGGCAGCCAACTAATAACAGGCTTAGATCTCATTCATTCAAATTACCTCACTTCTGAAAGAGTGCTATACAACTATATTAAGTAATAGCCAAAAAAGGAACACAACAAGAATGGTTTTTTTAGATTTAGATTAATATTTGTACAATTTAAGCCTATACAGATGCCAGCTTTTTTTCCAGAACAACTTTTTCAGCTTCTATTTAACTTTTCAAGAAGCCTCTGTTCCTTTTAATCAGTAAACACAGATTGTTACACAAATTCATAAGGAAATCCTGTTACATTCACAGCTTTAATAGTAACCTTGGAAATAGTGTTCCAGACTTAAAGAGCACTTTCAGTACTAGGATAAAAATTAACACATTCAGCTTAATGAGACTGCTCACTCCCAGAAGAGCTGCTACACAACTATGCTGTACATCCCCTAACCACTGATGAAATGATGACAGAATTTACCTCTCCATTTTTTTTTGTGCATCCACCTTGCATCTTAAGACACATGCTACATTTGAGAATAAAACCCTTTAAGCAGTCAGCACTAAAGTGAACACTGCTTAGAAAAAAAAAGCAAAATCACGCAGGGTCAAATATTGCACAAATGATTTTTAGGGTTGACACTGAGGCATGGGCCCTGCAGAAAATAAGTTTGCCAGGCAGCAGCTTAATTTTTCTCTGTAGCAAAATACCAACATCTGCCCCAGAAGGTTAATAAATGCCAAGAGCTTTCAACCAAGCTAACATTCTTCAGAAGGAAGGAAATGTATTAAGCATGTTAAACATACTAATTTTGTCACTATGCAAACAAGACCAATATTTCAATACATACTTGAGCTTTCTGTTTTTTCCAAAGGATGAGCTATGCACAATATACTGAAGCTTTCTTCTTTTTCATTGTAAAATGTTTCCTCAAAAAGGACAGGTACTGAGAGATGAGAATTAAAACCATTTCCTAAAATAATCAAGTTTCCTTGTATGAAGATCTCCTGAAATACAATGAAAACCAGATTAAGTGTAAAACTCTTAACAGAAGAAAGTTACTCATTGGCTTCTACATTGCACAGACTGCATTTCCAGGAAATCAGAGAATTTGCAAGACAAAGCCCCAGATTGAAGAGATTTCACATTCTTTTGCTGTGTAGCCACTGAAACAAAGACTCCTTCAGTCTCCAATGGCCATCTAAACCTTGCTTACACCTACTTTTCTTTCCAAGTCTGCTAGTGTAGGTTTCAAGCAATCTCCAAGGTCTGAGTGACTATTTGCAGATTTGAGAGTACTTTTAAGTAGAAGGGAAAAAAGTCCAGCTTCAGAAAATCACCACACATCTTGTCTATGTTTCTCATGCTAAACTTTATCTTCTCAAGCACCTCCTGTAAGGCTAGCTGGCAGGGAAGTAGTGGATTCTCCATCCCTGCAGCTATTTAAAAAGAGACTGGATGTGGCACTCAGTGCCATAGTCTAGCAACCGCAACGGTGGTAAAAGGGTTGGACTCGATGATCTCTGAGGTCCCTTCCAACCCAGCCAATTCTATGATTCTATGGTAGCCTGCCAACTGGTGGAAGATCTCATACTGCACTGCAAAATTAAGAACTAAAAAATGTGATCCTGTGCAGTGCTAGCACTGGTTAGCATGGCTTGCTGCTTATCAGTCAGTTTCTGCTCCATTTACTAAACTAATACATCAAGCCTTAGAGAAGACTCTTAAGCCTTGGTGAACCTGCATCTGCACACAATACAGCCAGGTTACTAATGCACCTGAAAGCTAGAAACACAGTTCTTAATAAAGGCCCTCCTGCCATAAAATGGAATTCCTAACAGCCACAAAACAGATAAGTTGACAAAGCAGTAAGCTGAAATCAGAGGCAGCATTAGCATGCAAATAGTACAACTATTCTTGTGTACATGCCAAAATACAGCTTTTGCTAGAAAGCAATGTATTACTGAGAACCTTGGCACAGATAGGCAACATGGACTTTTGCAAGTCACAGCTAACTCCTAGCTATGTCTCCCAACCATTAGTTCACACTATCAGTCATGAACTGCGGTGAATCATTTATTGGAGGGTCCCCAAGATACATTCAGATATCAAAACAAATACCTTTCCATTTAAGGTCTGAAAATTTTCTTCTAGTGGCTTCAGAACATATGATTCAAACTGGCAGGTAGAAAGACTGTTGTTTGAAAGGCTTCCTTTGCATGGAACTAACACCTAAAAAGTTAAATCAGGCTTTAGATCAAGCACATCTAATTTCAGATTAAGTCTGATTGCAGAAAACTCACATTAGAAGTCTTACAGTTTAATGCTATGTAAAATGCTATCAGAAGTGATTGCCCACTAGGGATTTCTAAAGGTCAACCCCATTTCAAGTTACAAGTGGGAGAATATGTAGCTTCAGTTCATAGCAAAGAAAGTTTATTGTAAAGTGCAGAAACAACACCAAATTTGACCTTTTACTGTGACACAATATATCCAGGTCCATATTAGCAAATAAAAAACTTCAAGTTGCTCTCATTCACTTTCACATTTCAGAGACTTACACCAATCCTTACATGTCACAGAAGGCATGTGATTTAACTATATGTAACTACTATTCAATAAGCAACTTTTAAATGTACTTATTTATACTTACAATACCATGGAGCTCTGCAACTTTGCTGCATAGATCAGGACGACGTTTCTGAATGGCCAAATAAAAGGGATTTTTCAAGATATCTTCATCATACATAGCCATATGGACTTCAGATACTCCAAGGAGATTTTCTAAAATGTATCAGGAGAATGGTTAATGTATCATTCATGCTATTTGTTAAAGCAAAGAATTTGTGAATGCCTAAGGGGTAGTTTGATTCCTCATGCCTACAAAGGAAAACAGTGTCAGGTTTTGATGAAAACAGCCAAGGGCATGCTATGCTCAACTCATAAGAAGGGAATTACTGTTACTCAAATATTATTTTCCATTAATATACCTTTCCAATGACATAGTTAGCTTTATAGCTTTCAGATGTTGGGAGCTCAATGTATGACTTGTTTCGACAAAATTCTGGAACGGAGGAGAGAAATTTTACATTAATAACACTTTGATACACAAGCTAACTCACACTGCTAAGATCTAATACAAGCCAAAAGACATAAATTAACAGCTTATTTATAGCATATTATACTGCATGACAGGACATCAATGCTTTTGCAATATGTTCATATAAGCCTTAAATTCATCTGTAAGGATACACAAGACACAAAATAGTGTAACAGGAACCCTTATGTAAAGCAATCCTCAACTTTCCAGGGAAAGTTATAGGAAAGAAGTTCCTAAAGGAAATATGAAAATCCATGCCCTAATAAAAAAGTCACTCTGAAATACATCATTTGTGGTCACCTCTTTTCCCACGGAAAAAAGTCCCCATGACCTGAGGCCAGGTTGATGCATAACATCTGGCAAAACAGCAAGCAAAACAAGTGGCTGGAGACAAGAAACCCAACCCATAGGCACTGGAAAAGCTATCACTAGAAGTGTCACAGGGAAAAGATGATCTCTTAGAAGAACACCACAGTTTAGGCCCACCACTAACCCAAGACAAGGTACTATACCCTTCACTGCTTGTTTCCTCAATTCTAATTCTCTACAAAAACTTATGACACATCCTAGACACAAGGGTAGAAAAAACTCTAGTAGGTCTCTTGAAATAACTTGTGTTATTTTATTCAGAGGAATTAAACAGGCTTATAAAGCTTAATCTGTTCTGTGCCTTTTCCCTCATTCAGTTTCCCTTAAGAATCAACAGGATTTGCATGATTTACTCATGCAATTTCAGCTGTATGTCCTAGGAAAGAGTGAGAACAGAATTTTAAGCCACCCCCACAGTCAGTACCTCTGTTAAACCTTAAGTGCAGAACTATACCCACCACATTATTTACTCAGTGTGAGGTTCTTATGCTTGTTCTGTGGGACTTGGGATATCTTACTATGTAATGCTGTATTGGCCCTAAAAAATGCCTCTCTGTAGATCATGAAAGAGACAAACTCTTGTAGGGCAGTTTAATAGAGAGGAAAAACCATATACCAAACTCCCACAGATTTATAGATAAGCCTCCAAGTTTCCACTGTGCTGTTAACTGATCTTTACTCTGTTAGTTGATCTACAGTGCAGCCCCTTCTTTTAATTAGGCACCTGGAAAGTTCCCTTAGGGAGCACAAAACACCAAGCTAAGGTATAAGCAATTTCCACAGTAAAGTTATCACTTTATTTACAGAGTAGACAACCTCAGCCTGAGCTGCTGAAATTTGACAGTGACAGATAACTACCTCAAGCAAAGTTTTCTTGGGAAGTTCCAGGTAAGATGGCCTATCTGCTTTCAAAACATAATAAAAACTAAGAGCTTCTATGAAAGAAGCAGTCTCTGTGATCTTTGGAGCACAGATTTTAAGTCTGATAACACAAAGAGGAAGAAAATGTTTGCTCTTTGACACCTTCAAAAGACAAGCCAAGGTCAGTTATTACAAGGCTTCAAACCTAGAACAAACCCCCACAGTTTTGCACAAGATCTGTCTACCACAGTCCTTGGTTAAAAAGGATGATCAACAGTAATTCCAGAGCTGATGATTGCTATAAACATTTCCTGGCAAGCAGTGGCAATCCAAGTTCAAGCTGTGGGCTTCTTCAAACAATGGTGGGGGAAGGACAAAAGGCAAAGCAAGCCCAACGGCAGGTCCACTGGAGCAGCACATATATCTCACTGACATGCAGAACATGAGACTAAAACAGACTTTAATAAGTAGGACTAGTTCTCAACAAAAAAAAAAACCAAACTGCCTGCTCAACAGCTGGCGAGGCCACAGTTACAAGTAATGATGCTTAAATGACAACAGCTTAGTCCAAACATGTTTCAGAGACAATTTATTATACATAGGAAGATAAGCACCAAGTAGGACTGTAGGTATACACACTCAGAGCCTGTAAAATAGTCTGACATAGCAAGACTTATTTAGGATTCATATACCCTTTTCAAGCTGCTGCACTTCAAAGAAAAGAAACTGACTGGAAGAGAACCTGAAGTAAGAAAGACAAAAAAGTCCTGGAAATAGGATCCAAAACATGAAACGCAGTCATGTTATTTATGCTTAAGAAATGGCATGAAACAGGAAGAAATTTCTTTTTCACATATTGATCACACTCTCAGCAACAGGCATTTTTTCTACATCTATAGAAGAAATAGGCATTAGCAGAAGAGAACTAGAGTCAGATTACACATCAGGAACACCTTTCAAGAGAGAAGATAAACACATGTTTTAGATTGCCTGGCAAAGCTATCAGGTCTCAAGTTTTAAATCTTTAAGAACCTGTTAGACAGACCTCTCTCCTAGAGGTGGTAATGGACACAGTGAAGCTAGAAGGGCACCCTGTATGGTCTCTCTAGACACTTTCCAAATCAATCTTTTATTAACATAGTTGGCCCACAGAGGCATCTTCATCTTCCTTTTTATTTGATGAATTAATGTTCATTATCTGGTCAAGTGGTAGATGAAACTGCTATGACCCTCCCCAAGAGGCAGTGATGAAGAAGGCAGCGTACCAGGTAATGTAGTCAGGGAAACGACCACATTAACAGAAGTGTTTCCAATCACTATAGCTGTATCACCACTTTTTCACCTCAAACAATATTTAAGTCCAAGGAGGTCTACCCAGAATAGGAAGGGGAAGAGAAGAACACATTCTTCAAGTCCTCATTTAGAAACCTGTATCTGGCCATGAAAAAAAAAACCAAACAAGCAAACAAACAAAAAAACCAACCCAAAACAAACAAACACACACACACCCCTGATAAGCTTTGTCTAGAAAGGAATTAAAACCAACATTTCATTCCCTGGCAAAAAAGATGGAAGAGATTTATGAGGGCACTCCTACAGAAAATCTGAGCTTACGAGTCTTGCTGTATGACTTATGTAGCTCTTAAATAATTGTCCACACCTGAAAAAACTACAAGCAACTCAGGTACATTAAGAATGAGTTAACAGATCATCACAGGAAGTACTTGAAATTATAATCTTCAGTTCCTGCTTCGTGAGTTACACACCTCACTTAACTAGCTTTAAAACACTGAGCTGCAGCCATATACACTTGTTTACTACAGAATTGACAGGGTTGAATCATGTTTGAGAGCTCCAGCAAGAAACAAAGAAATTTTATTCCAGCATTGAATTCTGGCATTTTAGCTACACAACTAAGATGCCATCAACATGCTGGACCCCAGTAAGGAAGCTAAACCTTCTCGTTCACACGGGTATTTGTCACCCACCTTGAGCAGAAGCAAATAGTGAAATCTGAACTCTTCAACACACTCATATTCTTACACAGCAGGAAAAACGAGTCAAATTACTACTGTTCAGCGATTCACAATTCTGAATTTCCTTCCCTTTTCACTCTTGCCTCTGCATCTGGTCAGTGCTACATGAGTGGATAGTATCATAGCTGATTAAAATGCGTGCATAAAAAAAAGAAAAGGTGAAATAGCTATTGACTGAAGTAGTTGTTTCTATATTCACTTGGACCTCCATCTATCCACAGCATTCTTCTGAGAGAAGTGTGGATGCAGATACAAACAATTTATGTCATTACAGAAAACCAAATGACTTTACAATAAGCAGATCAAGTCTATAGAATCAAGAAAATACATTAAAGCTTCCCCAAACTGTAGATCAGGCACTTTTGAGATTAAGTCAATTTCTTTCCATTCCAAAAGTTAAATGCATTGGAAAATACTGGCTAATGCATTGCTCTAGTTCTAGAAAAGCATTAGAATACTCTATTGAGAGTTTGCTGGCAGAACTCAAGATGCAGCTTCAGCCTAATTTAACTGGGGAGGGGGGGGTTTGCTGTGGAACAGAAGCACCCAGAGGAACACAGACTTATCCTTCTGTTTGCACCTTGAGGACAGCTTTAGATTTACAAGCATAAAGCAAGCAGGCAATGTACAAACCCTTACATAAATTACCAGACTGAACAGGAAACCCACTAGAAGTTGTCATAAACTATATTCACTATGAAATGCATTAAATTCTATCATGCTGAGCTATAAAGCAACTGCAAGTACTAATATTATATATAAGATTTAAATGGAATCACATCAAGTGTGGCTTCATGCCTGTAAATACAGAAATAGCTCAAATTCCTGGAAGAAAAGCTAACTGATCAGAGAATCCAATAAGCATTTGGTTACTGTTTTTAAAAGAAAAGCCTAATCATAACCTTAGAACAGCCAAATCATTTCTAGACTAAAAGCAAGTGATAATTTTTATTATACAACAAGCAGTACAACTAAAAATAGCTAAAGTTAAAAATCATACCATGGAAATCTAAGCTGGCCACTTTCCTCCAAAATACTGGAAATTAAGTCTTACAACCTTTGGTACTGAAAACTACACGTAGGATTTAACTATGACAGTTTATTTTGTCCTTGATGGTGTTTTCCTTTAGAGATGTTCAAATGAAGTACCTTTTACAGACATATCAGGTTTCAGTTTCTATTTAGGAGCATTTTGAAACTTAAAAAAAACCACACTAAAGACATAATTGTATTTGCTTTTGTTACTTAGCAATGATATCCATCCACACTGAAGTTATACAACTACTCACCCCATCCTTAGGCACATCTAATGTCCTGCTATACCACTGTTAAAAACCTAAAACACATACTGCAGAGAAAATTCCTTTCTTAACAGAATTAGGAATGATGTATACAAACACTTCATATTCAATGTGGAACACTAAATGTCTTGGTTTTCACTAAGGTATTTTCATAATACTTCATAATACAGTAAAGCAGCTAGTAGTAAAAAGTATTAGCCTGGTTCAGTAACCTAAAATCTTTCCAGAAGAGAAAGTTAGGACATCACAGTGGGATGCCAACATCAAGTACATCAGTGCCCTCTTCACAGAAGTCCAGCTAAAAAGCAGCACAATGCCATGTTCTCCAAAATAGTCAACACCAGATGGATCAGCACATCATGATCATGAAGAATAAACTCACTGAATTCCACAGCACTCCTCCTCAGTTTCACACAGCAATTTCATCTTAGCTTGCAGACTCTACAACAATAACAAGGCTCAGTAGATCAATAAGAACAATTGATGCTTGCTGAAATGTTCAAAATAATAAGTGAATCAAAGCAAGCAACAACTTATTACTCAACTGAAAGATGTTAAGCTTAGAAGACATGTTGACTTTTTATAAAGCTTTATGCATATTTATCACACCAAACTGAAGAGTTCTGCAGAAAAAAAAAAAGAGGAAGCAATTGTTCCCCAGTCCTAAGCAGCTTGAATGTTTTGTTGCTGTTTTTTTTACAAAAGTCTTTTATCTCCCCTGCTCTTTAAAAGCACTACTTCTCAGCAAGAACAACTGAAGATAAGCATACCTTAAACCCCTTGGCAAGCAAACAGGAATCTAACAGTGAGATTTAACTAGTCTCAATCCAAATAAAAATTTAGTTGCCACTGTTTTATCTGTATTACTACTCTTCATACTCACATCACCTCCCAGCAATTAGGTTATAATCCAGACCTGAGCTCTCAAATCAGCATTCACCTCAAAAATAAAACAGAAAATTCTGTTTCTAAGCTCAGAAGAAATCTTACTTCTTCCTTCCCTGGAGGAACAAACACTTGAGCATCTTATGAGCAGCTCCAAGGTATGTTCCACTGCACATTGCTCACCACAAGGCAGCAAAGTAAACACCTTGCTACCTCAGTTAGATTCAGCTGCAGTTTGTATTGATTTCTTGGAAGTATTTAATTTTCATTTCTCTCAGCATCTCTCCGTCAGTCAGAGATTTCTTACAGTCAAGGGTTAAGAGCTGGCACAGTCTCATTATTTTAGTTCTGTCCCTGCCCAACACACTCCGAACCATTTTTAGGCCTAACAACTCCAGCTCTACCACTGCTCCCACACTTGCCAGAGAAGCCCTTCCCAGACACCCGACAGCACCTACCAGCATCAGGACAGTGCTGTGCAGACCAGATTCCAGCAGTTCCTCAAGCCTCTTTTCATCAGGGACTCCACTCTGTAAACTCTAAAACTCATCTCATTCTTAAAAAGTAATGAGAAGGCCCACTCTTCGCATTTTAATAGTGTTATTTGGACCAGTTTGGTGAGGACACATTCTTACTTGGCTCAGGCTTGAGGCAAAAGAACATACTGGCTTGACTCTCCATTGTCACCATTTCTTTTCTCTAGAGAAAGTACATTCAAATGACTTGCTCATCTTTCAAAACTTCACACATCTATCTAGTCACTTCCACCGATTTTTTAATATTACTTGTCATTAGCCAAGCATAAGGAACAACTCGCATTGTCCTCTTTACAGCAGAATAGAGACTAGATTGCAAATTCTTTCAAGTTTAGAAATATACCAGAGTAGCTGCTAAGAGTTATCCTTCTTTGGTTTTCTACTATTAAAACTGCAACTTCTGAAGCAAGCCCTGGAACAGGGTAGAGACTGCTGACTGGTAAACTAGATAACAATTGTAAGGAACCTGTTTAGAGAAAAAACACTAACAGAAAGTACAAAGTTCCCAAAACAGCTTCTCAAGCAAAGATGCTTCCTACAAATGTTAATGAGCCATACATAAGGCCACCTCCTCAGGCTTGCAGAGGTATCAGCACATGCACTTTTTTGGAGGAAGGGAAAAAAAAACCTAAGAAGTTGAAAGACAAGGACAAACTGTCCTTGTTGCTTGAAACCAGCAACTCTGTACTCATTTACCTTAGTGCAGATTGTCCTTAGACATCTAAGGCAAGTAGACAGGAGCATTATCTGATACAGATTATATCTGCTGCTACCTTCAGGTGCAGCTAGTCCCATGTTATGAAACAATAACCCCTCTCCCATTTTCAGCTGCTTTCAGAAAAGCAGTTTCAAGATTCTCATGTGCCACCATGAAGAGTAACTTCAGTGACAGGTGAAAGACTTTAAACACAGTTACTGTACACATACACAAAAATAAGCCTAATTTAGTCAGCAATAAGCTTAGCACTCAGGTCACATAGGACTCCAGGTTCAAACCCAGAGCTAATCCCTTTTCCACCTGACAATGATTAAGCAATTATAAGATTTAACTTATGATCAGGTTAAAAACATCCTCTGTTTCTGTATTCCTAAAAGGAAACAGGTGTTCCTGACTCACTGCTTCTAAGCTACCAACACACAAATTGGTAGAGAGCTACTCGGTATACTCTGTAGTAACTGTACAGAAATTAAACAGCAGTTTCTTCCACAGGTGACAACCTGCAGCAGGAGCTGCATACGACTTAAAATTAGGGCCAAAAATAAGGCAGAATAGGAAAAAAAAGAAAAAAAAAAAGTCAGTGGAGTTCATGCTACCAAGATTCAAAAGAAGGCACATAGCCTAGACAAGACTTCACACTGGGCTCAGCACCAGATTGCCAGTCTGTCAGGACTCTGCTCCTTGTAGCAAAGTATCCTGCTCACAGATCACACAGTACTACAGGAGTGGCAGAATAAAGGAAAGGTTCCTCCTCATGGGTGGATGTCTCCACATCTTTTTCTAGTTATTGTAGCATCAGAAAACCACTCCGTACCCACAAACATTGAGGGGTACATAGTAGCATATGTTTCAGCAAGTTCTCCACAAAAATATAGAGACAATAGCTTAGTTTACTATGCAGCACTTATCAACTTTCTTCTTTGTTCAGATGTACATTTAACCACAGCCCAGTGTCCATCACTAACAATGATACTGCATGTTCCACTAGCACATGATTTGTGCTAGTGAAGAACTGGTGTTTCCTGACCGTAATGTTTAACCGCTTGACTTTGGCAAACTGCAGACAGCCTGCACCGCACACCAGCCCTGCCCCTTGGTCTTCCTGAACACCTCGTATCAGAAGTGACGGAAACACAAGTTCTCTCCCTCCGAACTGCCCTGGAGCCCAACAGCGCTGCCCTCGCGTAAATAACCCACGTCGCTGGGGCTCAGTCAGCTTCTCCATTTCTGCCGCTTTCCCATGTTGAAGGCGCGGGCCGAAGTCAGGTGCCAGCCAGGCGGCGGGCACGAACAAACCCCGCCTGTTCGTGGGGCAGGGGGTGCCGGTGGCACCCGAACGGCCCGGGAGCAGGGACTGCCTGGCCCCCGCCAGCCCCGCAACCGGGGAGCAGGCCGCGGCCGGTACAGCCCGGCCCCGCCTCCCGCCCGACTACAAGGCCGCGGCCGAACTACTCCTGCCCTGTCTCATTCCCCCTCACGAAGGGGCGGGAGGGCACAGCGGGGACGGGACGGGCCGAGCAGTTCCCCACAGCAGGTCCCGCAGCCATGCACTTCGGCGGCGCGGGGAGCCCTCCTCCCGCCGATGAGCGAGCCGGGGCGGGAGCACTACTTACACCGACCACACTGTTTCCCCTCCTCCCCGGCCGCAGACAGACACTGCCGGCCCACCTCCCCTCACAGCTCCGCGCCTCAGCCAAGCCCTACCGGGATTCAAGGCGGGCCCGGCGCGGCGGCAGCGCCGCACGAAGCCAATGGCCGGGCGCCGGCGGGGAGCAAGCGAGGAGCCAGGCAGTCGCCGCGGGGTCGCAGCCTGCGGAGGCGGAGCCTGCGAGAGCTTATAGGGCCGGGCCGGGCCGCGCCTGGGCGCTCCCTGCGCGGCGCCATGTGACCCCTTGGGGCGCCCAGCTGGGATGAATTAAAGGCGAGTGACTGCGGCGGGGCTCCGGCAGCGGGCTGGGTTAGCCGGCTGCTCCGTTTGCCTTCTCCAGGGCTTTATTGGGTTTTCTTTTTTCTTTTCTTTTCTTTCTTTTTTTTTTTTTTTTTTTTTTTTTTTTTTTTTTTTTTTGGTGGGGGGTCGGGGGTGGCTTACTTCTCTCCCCCCCACCCGCGGTGTTTGGCACTTATCAAAAACCGGCGCCCGATCGCCGGAAGCCGAAGCTGCCGTTCGGCGCCGTGCGAAATGGGCCGCCCCGATTCTCCTGCTGGGTGGCAGTAGCGGGCGGAGAGTGATGCTGCCTGTCCCCTGGGGCTACCCACAGCCCGACCCGGCTCCCTAAGCAGCCGGCGGGGACGCGAAGTGGTCAGGAGGCGCTGTGCATGAGCCATCCGAAGCTGTCACTTGCCATGTGTGCTGGTGGCGTCTGGGTTGGGCAACTCCCTGGTCCCGGTACCGGGTGATCGGGGCGGAGCGGTTTCAGCGCAGAACAGCGGGGAAGCGGCGCCGGCGGGATCATGGTGAAGGAGGAGTGTAAAGCGCTGCTGGATGCGCTCAATAAGGTGACCGCCTGCTACCGGCACATGGTGCTAACCATCGGCGGCACCTCGGACTCTCAGAACCTGCGGGAGGAGCTCAAGAAAACTCGGCAGAAAGCCCAGGAGCTAGCGGTGGCCAACAGGAACAAGCTCACCACGGTCCTGAAGGACAAAACCGTGAGTAAGGAAGATAAAGCCGAGTTCGAGAGGCTATGGGTGATTTTCTCCACGTGCCTAGAGATCTTGGAGATCGATATGAGGAGAGCCCTGGAGCTGGGCCACGAGTTCCCCCTAAACGTCCCCAAAAAGCACCTGATCCAGACAGGCATGAGTGGGGGAACCTCAGGCGTGGCCGCCAGGGCAATGAGCGTCCAGAACATGAAATACGAGGCTGAGCGCAATATAGACGTGGTGGATTTGAAAGACCTCGAGAACGAAATTAACCAGGTAGGAGAGATGATGTACGAGATGGAGATGAAGGTCAATGTCCCCCAGTGGACAGTAGAGGCTAAGCAAGACCCAGGGGCTGAACTAAAATCCACCATCAGTGTGGGCGCTTCTTCTATTGGCATGATCTCTGTGGAGGAAAACAAATCCTTCTGCGATATCAGCAAGGTTCTAGCTGGGATTATTTTCTCCGCTGTGCTCATTATCGCTATTATCCTGGCAGTGTGTGTGGTAAAACTCTCTTAGGGTGATGCAGGCTCTGACAAGAGCAGCCCCCTCTGGAATGTTACGCGCTTCACCTTTCGATTTCAAAACGGGTGACTTGGATGTGCTGAGAATTCAAACCTAGCGCTTGGAAAAAACAAAACTTTTGCCTCTCAGTTTTCTAAAAGGCACGGTTTGTTTCTTCTTGCTTTTTGAAGAGGTGCAAATCAGCCTGCAGAATAGGATGTCTTCACTTGCTGGACTTCTAACAGTTAACTCTGAAATATCAGGGTATTATCACTACTGGCTATATCAGGGATTTGTCTGCTATTAATAGTTCACTATTCTCAGAAGCCCGTATTTTTTGCTCTTGAATAGGCTCTGGTATCTGTTGCTGCTCACTGTTTACAAAATTTGAAAGTAACACAAATTGGTAAGCTAGCACGGGTCTTTTGTCTGACAAAATGGGGTTTCTCAACAAATGCATAAAATGTTACTCCAGTAGAGGAAAAGAATGAAAAGCTTCTATTTTAGATAAATTAATAGTTAGGGAGGGGGAAGGTGTGGAGAAGGACAGAGAAAACAGAACAAATTATGTTTGATACTAAATACCATTTGTTGATTTAGACTGGATTGTACAGAACCCTGTTTCATGGGCTGGCACAGCATATGGGAATGACTAATCGCTTCCAAAATCCAACGGGAAAAAGGGGGAGTTGCACATTCAGAACACATACTAGTAAGGCTCCTGGTTCTCATTTACCACAACTTAGTTTTCCCCAGCAGAAAGGTGGATTCTTTTGCTACTGGTTCAGATTTTTTTTTCTGTAGAAGCAAACAGTTTGCACTTCACATATAACTATATAAAAACTACATAAAATAGAAGCAGTGAATGTACCTATAGCAGAAGCCGTAATTATTGAAAACAGATATTGGCAAACAAAAATGCTGTTGAGTTAAATGCTGTTGAACTTTTTATTAACCCAAAGAGATCTCCTCACTTGTTAACAGGCAGGCATTGATGCCTGTATATGTACTGCCAGATTTCTGCATGCTCTTGAATTCTTTACAGAAATCCAGATAAAGCTAAAAATGTCTCAGTTTCATATCTCTTTCATCCCTGATTAATCATTTGGGAAACACGAAGCTTGTAGGGTTGATCCTATTTGGTAAATTGCAATTTTGGGAGGCAAGTGCAATAGCAGTATAAAACTTTCCAGTGCTTTCCTACAGAATTGTCAACATCTAAATGTTAAACTGAGGAGACAAACACTAACTTTGCAAACAAGCTCTATAATGTTTTGTAAAAGAACCTATGTATTATGGTATTTATTATGTAACTTAGGGAATTGCCTCGTTACTGCAAATACATGCACTCTCCATTCTAATGCTTGGTACTTACTTTATAGTGCCACTCCACAGACAACTACAAACACCCAGTAATACTGTTTCTTAAGTAAGTTGTTATTCTTCTGCATTGATTATGGACACATTATCAAAAAGTAGCAATTGGACACTTTTTTTAATTACAGTAATTTCATGCTTGTTAAATAAAATTACATTGACAACACTCACAAACAGCTAGTAATTTTGAACTAAGAACTAAACATACTTTGAAAAACTACAGCAAACAGTTTATTTTTTTAAAATTCAAGAGAGATGAATTTGGGGACAAAAAGCATGTTAGAAATTTGAACCTGATCACTTGTGAGAAAAAATAGTGTAGGTGAGAAAACTATTAAGTGGAGGCATGAACTATAAAAGCTAAAGACTATCAATATGCTGAAGCACAATGTAAGTTCTGCACATTGGTCCAGTGTGGCTTCATTCTCATGGGAATTCAGTTTTATGAGATGACTCTGCACTCCTTTTTATCATGTTCACTCATTCCATAGGATGTGTTTTATATGTAGTTAGTCTAGGTTTGTAGGAATTCCTGGCATCATTTTAACAAGGTCAAGCCTGTATTTATCGGTGCTACTGTTTCAGTCTGTCTAGACAATGTCTAATTGCTGTGTGTTATTTAAATGAGAAGTCCTTCACAATCATATTGAGTAAATGTATTTATGGAAAATACAGCAAAAACTGCAGTAGAATGTACATGTTTGGATTTCCACCACTAGTCAGTAAGGATTTGTGGGTATTCTCACTCTTTGCACTCTCCTTTTACTTAGTTCACAGGAAGATGGGTGAGAAGGTGGACTTTAGTCTTGAAAACTCAAATGTTTATTTTGAAATCAGATCATTTAACTAGATGTTCCGAAAACCCAAATAATACAAGTCTGGTTTCTGGTGAATATGTAAATTATAACACCTATAGCATTCATTATCTTGTATTTTGGTACCCTAAAATGGGTATACTGTTTATCTATGGTTAGTTGTATAGAAGAATTTTTAAGAACAGATAATCTCATCTTCAAAAGCAAGCCTTAGGGAGCTGGTAAATTGTAAATTTTCAGTCCATTGCATTTGTTTTTAAATTTGTCTTTTGCATACAGGATTCAAAGAATTCCTATAAGTAGCCAATAATTGTGTATATCTTGCTTCATTATGAATATGCACACAATAAGTATTTAAAGGATTGGGCCTTAGAAAAACAATGTATTTTCAAATCTTAAGACAAAGCTGTCTGCAGATTTTTTCATCATGAGTTTGTTCCTAAAAATCTGTATCATCTTATATTTAGGCTATCTGAAATTAATAGATTAAGTAGAATCCTAACAGAGGATTGGCACCATCTAAATGGGTAATCTTCCTGCCATTAATCTCCTACACTTGATACAAGTGTATGTTCAATGTGACAGGCACAACAGCGCACAAAATCAAAGCAAGATGAAACCACCACTGCCCAAAATTTGCACTGTTGCTTCTTTTAAAGTAAGAAATAAAAAGTTCTTTTAGATTTGTAGGTCTTCATTTTTTTCCCCCTGGAATACAACTGGAAAGAGACTGGAAATGCTGTTTTTCTGAGTGAAAAATGGGAAGCAGCATGATGAAAATGAAAATACTGTCATGCTGATCAGTGAATGAGAATGTTTTTGTGTTGTCAAGTACAAAAGGAAATGGTCATTGCTTAATTTCAGTGTTCTACTTCTGCTCTTTTGTCTTTTTTCACAGGATACACATGGAACTATTAAGTTTGTTATGTAGTAGAATCTTACTCCTG
Source organism: Calypte anna (assembly GCF_003957555.1). NCBI lineage: Eukaryota > Metazoa > Chordata > Aves > Apodiformes > Trochilidae > Calypte > Calypte anna. The sequence continues at coordinate 9,915,590 of NC_044257.1, forward strand.
ACTTGAATTATACTGATTTTGCCTGGGCATGGGTGGTATTTTCTACACTTGGAATTATTCAAACTTGTTACTGTCACTATTTATTTAACTTAAAATAAAGTACATTCTTACAACTTATGGGTTGGCTTGCAACAGTGATTAGAACCAATCAAAACTTGGAATACTAATACAGCTTGCCAGGAAGATCTAAGCAAAAAGTTCCTATTTCAACCACAGGAATAAAAGTAACATGCTCAGCCCTCTCAGTACCATTTTCCTTACATAGATGCATCCTTCTCAAACTCCCAAAGTTGAATATAGTGATATATCTTAATTTATACTGCAAGGGAATCAAGGTGATGTTGCCTTCAGCACTGCTTGTTTGGTGGTGTTGAATCAAGTACAGAACCATTGGGTTGGGCAACTGAAAACTGGAGAGTCTTAACCAGACTAACCTAATGTGTTAGATCCTCACCATGTTGGGATCCAAACTCTGCCCCCTTTCATTCAGCAAAGCTTGCATTAACTTTAGCAAAAGATACACAACCTAGGGAGTGTGAAATTTGGTACTGTGGTATTGACAGCAATGACAATCAACAGTTGTATAAAACTACCTGTGCTGAGTGTTAAATGCAGAAATTTGTAGCTTTATTCCAGGACATCTTGTCTATCACCATAACTACATTCTTTTTAGTTTACTAACAAAATGAACCCTAACTAAAGTGATTCTCTTCATGTTATAAACACTGTAACAATCAAACTTCAGCATTATAAATATTAAATTAAAAGTTTAAGAATTCTTCAGGTAAATATGAAAATATTTCTTACATGAATGCAATTACTTAAAACCAGACTAAATTTCTGATGTCACAGGCTTTCAGATTAAAAATTAAGTATGTGCTTATTGTTTGTAGTCAAGGATTAGTTATGGTTTTCTTCTCCTTGTAAGGTTTGTGTTGTTTACGTGTATTTTCCAGAAAAAAACTTCTATTTTAAGTGTTAATGGAACTCCTAGTCAACATATTTACCCTTCACAGATTTTCATTATGTAAAAAGTCATTCAGTAAGACTGGTGGATTACAGATCTCCAAATGCTTTCTCTCAATACGATTATGTAAGTCTTTTAATGCAGGACATAGTCTACACGTGAGCAGCACTTTCTATGGTAAGCATACAATAAAAGTGGGATTAGAAAATGATGACTTTCTTATCAAATGATCTGTATGTGTTGAGGGAAATACAAAAAAAGGAAGGAGATGGATGGATTTAGTAAATATGTCTTCATCTGATGTTAGCAAAGTATGCTTTTTGTTAAATAATAGCATCACAACATTAAACTACAGCTTTGTAAGAAAGTGGTATCTTATATCCAGTAAGTAAAGAATATAAAATATCCCTGAGTGGAACTGACCACCCACTCTCCAATTAAATGAATATATAATAAGAGTAAAAAATATTTTGATTTGCTACATGTTGATAGCAGTTTTACAAAAGACAATCCTTTTCTCTCTGCTTCACGCTGCCAGGGATTTTTTTATTGGAAAAGCTAGTCCCAGAAAGCTGGATTCTGTCATCCATTCTGACAGCTTGCTGCCACAGTACTGTGATGCAGTTGGAAATGTAGCTTAATCAGCTACCAGTGATTAAACCTGTGGAAAGGTGAAAAGTCACATGGCATGCATGAAGGCTCTTCTGCATCTTCTCATACAGCCACACACAAGCATTTCATGCTGGATCCGGAAGGAATGTGACTAGAAGCCATGTAGACAAACAGGAATAGCATTAAAGCATTTCTGAAAATGCCATCCACAGAGGCAAGTTAGCAAAAAGCAATTATGTTTATTGCTCAGTTTCAGTAATTTTGTCCGAATTGACTTCTTGTACCTCTATAGGATCAGGTGGTGTGGTTTGTTTTGTCTGATTGACCTGTACATCTTATTTATACTGTACTGCGTGACACTATCTATTACACACTTACTAGTAACATCTCTACCAAATTAAACTAGCAAAAAAAATCCTCTAAAAGCAAGCTCTAATTCAGGTGCACAGAAACAAAGTCACAATCTGTTATTTTGGTCAGTTTTTCACTGCATTAAAATAATCACTGAAGTCTATGATCAGTCAAGTCTGTCTCTCACACAAATTTTCAAAGAACATACAAAGTCATTGATGTGTCACAGATGAAGGAATTGTATAGCCTAAAACATGCAAAATTATGAGCTATTCTGTAAGAATAGTAAACATACAGTTATACAGCCATGTATAATTGTCTTGAAAAAAAATATTTTAAAATTCAAATGCAATTCCTGATCTGGAAGAATCTATATATATAAATAGCATAAACCTTGGGTGAAAAACAAGGAAGTTGGAAATGAGAAAAGAAGATAAAAGAAAATGTTTAAGTATTTATACCATATAAAATGACTGAGCAGTACCAGACACACCAAACTCGATACTCCCTTAGAAACTTTATCTAATATGCTGATTGCATGTGTAACTTTATACATAACCAGACATCTGAGTTCTGGGTCCTCAGGGAGTGGTCTGAATCATAACTCTTATCAGCCATTACAGCTTAGTTTAGTGAGAAATCACGTGTGAAGACTGTTCATGTAATTAAAAGCGACAGAATTAGAACCATAATTTCAGCTTGCATGACATGCAATCCATTTTGCATCTGTTGGAAGTAGGACATTTCCAGTTGTTAATACTATCTGTAACCTAGTTTTCTGATCCATTTTGATTTGTTAGAATATTGTTTTGTTTAAAGGTAGCTATATTTTTTCTTTTAGTCAGTCTATATAACGGTGCTATAATCATAAACATTCATTGCATAGATCTGCCATTTAGTCACATTTTTGACACAACAGTTGAAAAACTACAAAATAAGTGCCACAGTTCAACAGTTTGGGCAGAGATAAAAACAGAGCTACTTACTTTTTATATTGCTCATGAAGTCTGTCTATTTATTGATATTATACAAGATAAACAACTAAAACCTTCAGAATTTATTTTTTAATTAGCCAGTTTGAGATGTAGTAGACATGCTCAGTGAAATTTCCACTTGAGGTTGTAACAATTTCTTTGACATGCTGTACACATCTACACGTGGCAGCCTTTTTACCAGATGCATACAAATTAAACCAAGAACTCAATACCATCATCTCCAACTCACAGGACAGCATGAAAGCCAAATTAAGTTGTGAGATAATGGTGGATGTTGTTTTTATCTGAAATTCATTATAACAGTGACATGACCTGCACTGATCTGTGTCTGTAAAATAATTTATGCAATTATGTGGCAAAAAGGAATTAAGTTGTTCTATTGCTAAGTATTATAATCACACACAAAAAAAACTTCAAACAAAGTAAACATTACTTTAAATGAAGCAGGGGGGGAAATGTTCAAATAACCTCGACATTGTAGAAATAAATAATTTACAATGAAGATCTTAGAATACTTCAGAAGGAATTCTTATCAATGCGATAATCTTAAGGTGTTTCATTTGATATAACTTTTGGATCTCTTCAGAAAGGTTTATTTTTCAATACAGCACAATCTTTTTGAAAACAACCTGAAATAAACAAGTATCTGGGGTTTCATAGGCTAACAATTTTATGGTCTAGCATACAAGAAACATGAAAGGCAATTGAATTCTTAGTTTTTAAAATTTTTTAAGCAAAAACACTGAAAACAACACATCATTTACTTTGGAGGGGACCTAGGACTCTCTAGCCTTCTCTCTTACATTTTACTGACATGTATCTCTCTAATTCTTGCTACGGGGAGACTTTTTTCCAAACCCAAGTTTCCTGTATTACCAGCCTACACACTGGCCCTTGAAGCATAATGCCAGAACCCGTCTGAATTCAGAAATGCCCTTGTGCTGGGCTGCTCATGCTACAATAATGGAATAAACTAATATGTTTGGTTAAGGACTGGCAATCCTGAGTAATAGATTTTCTCAGATTTTTCCATTCTTCCTGAAATTACTCATAACATTTTAAAAACTTTAAGTACAAGTAAGATAAGCTCTGCATTTTGAGAAAAAAGAAGTCATCTGAGTTGGAGATGAAGAAATTTGACATGCTTTATAGATAACCTTCCATCTAGCTTGGCTTTTTCTATATAGTTCTATATATTTCTATATATATAGACATTTTCTATATTCCAGCTATGCTCAGCAAGCTAGCTACTGCTTTGCGAGAGCAGGTACATGCACACCCACAGTGCTTCGCTTTTGCCTTAGTAGGGAACTGGAAGGGGACAAAACATCCCTCTGCACCCTTGATCTTTGCTCAGAGTTCCTGAATGCTCATCCTTGGAACCTACTGCCACCTCCAGTCCTGATTACTGCATCAATTAAAGACTCACATGCTCCTGGAATTTTGCATGAGATAACTTCAGCTTTGCTATGAACAGATATTAAGCACCTCTTCATAAAAGGTAATACTGAATGGAAATTTTAAAATTGCTGTCAATATGCTGACCCTTTCTTTGGTAAGGAATGTTATCTTTCTAAGGGGAAAAATATGCCTTGCCTTACATCCCTCAGGACTATGTGGAGAAAAGCAGCAACTGGAGTAGAGAATAATCTTTGCCTTAACTTGCACTTGGCTGTCTTTGGTACCAAAGTCCTGCTTCAGATGCTCAGAACAGTCATGAACAATGCTGAAACCACACAACTAGTTCTCTACTAGAAGTCCTGATACTCTGCACATGCTGACTTGCAAACAGCACTGTGTATGCCAGCGGTTTGAGTTCCACTCCCCATGTAAAAATGTGTATAAATTGTATCTGCTCCGTTTAATATTAGCAAAAACAGAGGAACTGTTTTGCAGAATATTTCTGCTTTACATACTAGCCCTTGTGTGACTTCAGACTGCACCAGGTAAAAATAGTATCAACATATTCTGTTTAGAAACTTAAGATAACAATATAATGTGCACTACCGATTTCAAATGTCTACTACATGCACTACTCATGTCCAATATTATCAGATGTTCTTAAAAATCTTCTGAAATAATGTTCCAGGGATATCGGACATTGCATTTTTTCAATAGTAAAACAGTTCTATATATGTGTTGGTATTACAACTGATTTGGAAATGACAGTGTTAATTAGTGGTACATGATTATTTCTACTTAAAATGCCTTCATGCTGAAATGATCTGACATAATGGACCCTAAATCTTTTTGATCACCCATCAAGATCATTGGACATTAAACCATGAAAAACCTTAGTAGTTTATTAATATTTCACCAGTAGTACAGTTTTTAGGCAAAGCACATTCCAACAAAATGAGTACTTAACACAGTAAAACAGGTAACTATACTAAGAGTGCAAAAGACAAACACGAGATGGACGTGATGATATGATGTTCAAAATGCCTTCTACTAGGAAACAAGCCCCTTAGTGGGCCTGAACCTTCCATTTCTAAAGATAGTAATCACTGATGAGCAATAAGTATAAAATTAGTATGAAGAATGAAAACAGTTAAAAGATGTCCCAGTTTCACTTGTATATTTGGTCATAAGGAAAGGAGAGGGAGACTTGTATATGGTCTGGCAATACTGCAGCTGGTGTTCTGCCCGTTCTAGTATCACCTGTTCTTTGCTGACTGCAGCCTAGCATCAGGAGGAACACATGGCCCAGCCATGCCTGCATAAACCTCAGCTGAACTTTTGGGCTTGTCAGCTAACATATTCCAGCATCCCACTGGCTTTCAGTTACGTTAAGCCACATCTGAGAGGCATTAACTACACAGTCAGATAAAACAGCACAGGCAGGTATGTGGTTATTTGCCAAACCACCTAGCAGAAAGATTATGAATAGGAGGATTCTCCATACATTACATGTGAATCATATTCTTATAAAATTTCTCAACGTGTGCTTAAATGCCTTACAAAAAAAAAACCAACAAACAAACCAAACATCCAACTAAAAATACCCTGTTATTGAACTAAGGAGTAAAAATGAAATGTTAAAATAAAATGTTTTCTAAAGAAAAGTATGTGTTGAAAAAACTTGTTCAAGGTTTGGCTATCTTTCCTGAACATATCTTTTTTTAAGGTAACAAGGTACTTAAAAGCCTCAAAACAGAAGAGCTGGGTAATAAAAATTACTTACAACTGTACATACTTGTCGCCTCTGAAGTCTACTAGAAGAAATCCAAACAACTTGGAGCATGACATATTTAATTAAAGACCTAAAATGCTTTATCCACATGCCTTGATGGGGAATTGAGATAAGATTTCTCTGAGGCTAGCTCGTGGTTCAGTAGCAGTATTATGATTACAAATCAGAGTCCCTGGTTCCTGACCCTGTGCTGACTCCTGGGGCTGACAGCTCAAGTCCCTTCAGCAGGGAAGGTCCCTCAGGAAGACTTAGAGCTCCAAGATAGCTTTACATCTTGTCATGCTGCAATATACACTCAGTGCTACGAAAACATAGGGAGTGCAAAGCATTCCAAGCCTCAGATTTTCAAGTAAGTTGAATGCCACCACCTCGCTCCTTTCAGCCATTCGCCGCGTGCCTGTAAACCCTCCGTATTTCCTTAAGCTCTTGCCCTTTAGGGACACCACTTACCGGATCAAGGCAGATCGGGGCTGAGGCATTACTGACAGTTCCTGGCAGGTCTCCATCCCACCACGTCTCTGGGCGGGCCAAACGCTCCCTCCGCGGCGATGAGCCCAGCCCTGACCGCCACCACGGCCGGGCCCTCCCGCCCGCTGCCTGCGGCTGCAGTGGCTCCTCCCGGGGCCCAGGCGGCGCCCGCACGGTCCCGCAGCGCTATCTCGGCCGCAGCCACCGCCACCACCGCCTCCTCCGTCTTCAGGATGAACTCGCGGATGCGACCCTGGAGGGAAGCGGCCACGCTGCTGCTGGCGGCGGGCACACCGGGGCGGCTGCCGCGCTCCCCGCCCGGCCACACCGACTATGAGCTGCTGCTGCTGCAACGCAGCTCCCGCAGCGGCTTCATGGCCGGCGCCCACGTCTTTCCGGGTGGCCTGTTGGAGGCGGCCGATTTCTCCGCCGAATGGCTGGGGCTGCTGCCCGCCTCTCCTCAGTGCGGGCTGAGCCCGGTGAGGCCGCCGCCCCCCGGCAGCAGCCGGACCCCGCTCTTCGCCGCCGCCCGGGAGCGGCTGGGCTCCCCGCTGCCGGGGGAAGTCGCCTTCCGCATCTGCGCTATCAGGGAAACTTTCGAGGAGGCGGGAATTCTGCTGCTGGTGCCGGGGCCCGGGCCGGCGGCGGGCAGCGGGCCGGCCCCCCTGCTGCCGGAGGAGCTCTTGCCCCCCGCAGCCGAGCTGAGCGAGTGGAGGCGCCGGGTGCAGGAGGAGCCGGGCTCCTTCTTGCAGCTGTGCCGGCACCTGGGCTGCGTCCCCAACATTTGGGCGCTGCAGGAGTGGAGCAACTGGCTGACTCCTGTGGACAGGGCTGGTCGCGGCGGCCGGCGCTATGACACAGCTTTCTACCTGTGCTGCTTGGAGAAGCGGCCGCCCCGCACCTCGCAGGACGACCAAGAGGTGACAGCCTTCCTGGTAAGAGGCCGGGGCTTCACCGCGCTCCTCTGCTTGACACATGTCCGGTCCTGCGAGCATTCCCCTGGCACTAAACACAGAGGGCCCGCTCCTGCCTCCTCTCAGGGAAATCGGCCCGGCTGCTGGCATGGTAACCAGCAGTACCCACTGAACAGTCCACCAAGGGTCTGGCTCTCCAGCTTCCTTGATTTCGCCTCCTTAAAATGTGAGAAAAGGGAGTTTTCACCTTCATATTAATCCCCTCCCGTGTACATCTGCTTCCCACCAGTAGTCCCTACATCAGCCGAGACGCTGTCACAGCTGGCAGAAATGGGCGTTTCTTGAAAGTCACGGCACGGGATGTGTGTCACATCACATCATTTACACCTAATTACTGTATCTTACAAAGGTAGATGACAAGTAATCACTCTTTTATCAATGGTGTATTGTAACTGTACCCTTAACATTCAGTACACGAGGAGAAATCCATCTGGCATGTTCAGGGTATTCCAGGGCCCCAAGAGCTGCTAGTAATTTTAATTTTTTGTAACTACTTGGAATAGTTTAAGTAACATACGCGCTTGTTAAAATAGTGTATTACTAAAACATTATTTGGAGCTGTATTGGTTTGGGTTTTTTAATTGGCAGGGGTAAGAGAGTAAAAAAAGATATCTTAGGGTCACATACACTGAGTTGGGTTTTTTAAGAAGTTTTTTTAGAATTCTGAAGAGTCTAAAAGCAAGTTAGAAGTAGATGAGAAACCAAGTAGTTATGTAGAAGTTTACCTAGATAACTATTAGCTCATTATTACCTAACAAAAGTTTGCTATAATTTTTTTAGTAACTGTAAATATACTGCAAATGCTTATGCACAAGTTATTAAATTTAATGTGAGATTAAATTCAGATTACTAATAGTTTAAGCATGCAAAACAACACCACGTTTAAATATAACGATGTTCGCTCTGAAAACACATTGCACAGGAAGCATAGGTTTAGTGGTACCTTTAATTCTTAAAGCATTAGTAGCAACCCTGTTTACTGAGTTGACAGTGATCAAGTTGAAGGTTTTCTCTTGATTTCAGCAGACTTAGGCCCTTAAAACAAGATGCTATTTGAGTTTCCAAACTTCACATACCTACATATAAAACAAAAACTTAAAAAAAAAAAAAGCTTAATTATTGGATTTAAAATGCTTTTATTATGTTGCTTAGATTTTCTAAATTTCTTTTTTGTTATTTTGGTATAATTTATACATGGGTTTTCTCGTTTTCAGAAAATTTGGGCTGTTTGAAGATCTTTTTGTCTGTAGAGACTTTCTTTGCTACGGGCTTGTGAAAATATTGGTACTTTCTACCTGGTGATGAAGCTGTTCCTTCAAGGGTTGTTTCCCTCTTTCAGTGGTCATCACCTCCGGAAGCCATTGAACGCTTTAAATCTCAAGAAATATGGTTTCCTCCACCTCAGTTCTATGAATTGTGCAGGCTGTGCAACTTCTCTTCACTAGATGAGTTACACAAGTTCAGCTCAGATCGTGCTCTAGAGGGGTGTGAATGTTGGATGCCTGTGATGTTGAGTGCTTCAGATGGCTACATTCAGCTATTGCCAGGTAAGAAAACAGATGAAGGTTCTTTTAAATATGTAAAAGCTTGGGAACTGATAGATACTCAATCCTCTTCACAGAAACTGGTCTATAACTGAAAGGAAAATATTATGTCACTGTACACTTTTTCTACTGCTTGGCTCCCTTGTTCAATACATTTCATACAGCAGTTATTTCTGTACTTGTACAAAATCTCATTGTTTCTATGCTTTTTTTTAAAGAAGAAATATTAGTATTTCAACTTTATTATTATTATTAATTCAAAGGATGTATTAGAACTTATATTTAGTCTAAGTGTGAATTCACATTTACTGTTTCTGTAAGGGCAAGTGGATCGAGTGTAGCTGCAGTATATGTCTTCCCAACTGTAGTGGTAGGGCAGTGAGCTAAACACAAAATCATTTTTTTTCTCCCCTTTTTCAAACCAAAGTGCCTCTCATTTCATAATCATGTACATTTTTACCTTCTTAGGAAAAGCTGCATTGTAGTGAAATGATGCAATCAGGTGTTGCTAATTACAAAGTGGGAGGTGGGAGTTTGTGTTAAGCCCACCTGTGCCCAATTAGGGCTGACCCCACCTGCACATGAGCAGAATTGGTTGCCCCCCACTTCGTAATTAGCAACACCTGATTGCCTCATTTCACTACACTGCATCTACTACTTATTATTAATTGTAGTTTGGTCTTCATTATGTTTTCTTCTTTTTTGTCACATCTGACTTCTCAAATTTGTGGTTTATAAGCATTCTTGTACAAGAATAATATGCCCGGCAATTAAACCGAAACAGACACAAAACACTTTTCTTCAATAAAACAGAAAAAAATAACTAGTAGTATTCCTAGTCCTATTGTAGACTATCTTCATATACTTGGAAAGGTACTTGTCTTCTTCTCCACCCATTTCATAAACTTCTATCTGACCAGGCTGTGTTTATAGCATATTACTTTTATCAGGAACATTCAACATCCATACCAGTACCTCAGATGTCCACCACAATGCCACTGACAGATTCTTCAGAAATTTATGGCTGTATCTTGAAATCTGAAGATATTTTGAGGCTATTTACTTTTTTATTGTGAAATAAATTCCCACTGTGTTTCATGTCCTGAGGAATGTTAAAAAATTGCTGGTGTCACTGAGTCAAATGTTTGAAATTAAGTTTGGCAATGTATAACAAACTTTTTTTTCTGCCCTCAGGAGATGAGTTATATCCAGAAGATCCAGATTATACAGGAGAAAAGAAAATCATCATGACTACAGATAAGACAGTTGACAAGCTCATGAAAGAGGGTAGTATATTTCACCGGATTGTTATTAAAAACATCAACAATCTTGCTGTCTATGTTAATATTCAAGCAAAATATAAACATATGAATCCACTGATGATAAACTCTGATTGTTCAGATTACAACAGCAGATTATAATATTTGTTTTAAAGCTAGAATATTTTTAATTACATACATATTCATTGTGGGCTTGGTCTTTTCTAACCACTGCCAAATAGTTATGAAAATATTGCTTTGTTCTGCCAAAGCATTTTGTGTTTGAGACTTCTGAGTACCTAACTGGTTCACTCTTTGAAACAGCACAGTTGTGCCAGTTATGGGGTTTAGAAGCAACTGAAAATGTAACTATCAACTTAATTATTGATTAACTTAAATGCGATTTTTCTGTAATGATACATACTAATTGTAGAATATGCTGCAACGCTGGTCTGGTGGGTCACACAGGTCCTTTTCTCACTGAAAATTTAAGTATATATTATCTTCAGAACAAACATATATAGAGTTAGAATTTTTTTTTTCTATGCTTCCCAAAGTTATCCTTTAGACAACTGATATGCGTGTCTAAGAATGAATTAAATCTCCCATTCCATATCTGCTGACATCTCCCATTATCTCATTTTTGGGAAAACGTGTGTGTGTCTGTATGTATGGTTAGACTTATTAACTAAGAATCACTCTTAACAAAAAATTAATAGAAAGTTAATGTTCAGATTTGATATACCAAAATTCTACTAATTCTGTTAAAAATTTTACAGCTTACAAAACTAGAAATCATTTATACAGTCACCTGTCAGATTGAGTGCATTCTCAACATCTTAATCTTCATTTTGGTAGCAATTTAAAAAATAGAAAAAGTTTATCTGTAAAAATGCTGACAACTTTAGGGAACAGTGTACTACCTTGGAAACACCTGTTTCAATATATCAATATCCTACATTTTTTCCTTCTACTTTACTAAATATATCTGGGATTTAAGAACTTCAGATAAAGTACTGCTGCTTGCTTTTTTGCTTTGGATTTGTTTGTTTCGTCTTTTTTTTGTGCAATAAGTGGAATAGCAATATAAATTCTTCATCTGGAAGAAGAATGAATAACGATTTGAGATTAACCAGTAAACTTGTTCAGAAAGCTGTGTTTCAATTAAAATCTTCTGCAATATTTTAATTAAATCAAATTAGTTTGTAGTATTCATTTGTATTAGAAAAAAAAACTGTATTTTTTCTCTTCTCTTTGAACATGCTCAAACTGTTCTTGGTTTTGCAGAACTTGTTAAAATTTGTATATCTCTACTAGACATAGATCCTGTGAAGTAGTATATTATGTACACTGTGTATAATGCAGTATAGTATCTCCTTCAGAATATTCTGGCTGACTTCTGAACGTGAAGACAACTGAAAAACTAAGAAAATGTAGATGAAGAAAGTGCCCTTTCTTACATGATTTTTAGCTCTTTGAGATTAAGAGTGGTCACTATAGAAGAGGTAAAACTGTGCTTATTATCATATTTGTAGAGTCTATAATACCAAGTATATTGACTGCAAAATTATGTCAGTATTTATTCATAATGGGTAAAGTCACCTGAGCAGATGCACAAATCTAACCAAATACAGATTCGATAAAGATGTGCACTGGTTGTGCTCCCTGTTTCATGTTTGGTGTAGAACCAAGATTCCTTATTTTTAGTTAGTCAACAGTAAAGCAGAAAGTTAATTCTGTCAGTCCAAGAAAAGGGGACCAAGAAACACTTTGGCACCCAGTCTATGCAACCTCGTGCAAAAGAAAATCAGGCTTGAAACTTTTTTAAAGCCTGAATGGAAAGGGTAGTACACAAGAGTGAATTAAAACAAGAAGTAGTTAATTTACCACAGTTCTTGAGATGCTAAAGTTTTCTTTAAGGCCTAAATGTTATGGGTCATTTACAACTGTTTTCTGCTGTAGTTATATATTTATCTAAGTAGCATAGTGGAATTCCAATGGAAAACTGCCAGGTGCATTTTCTCCCCATCTGCTTGATCTCACGTGCATTTCAAGAACACGGTCCACTTCAGACTTTGCAGCAGAGTTCGGGAAAAACACATTCTGCCGAAGCCCTGGCTGTTACCACCTCACAGTGCCGGATGCCATTTGCACAGAACAATCCCACCCGGCTGGCTTCCAGCTGCTCCATCGCCTTTCCCCCCCGGCTCTTTCCCTCCCCCGCCTGCGGTACCACCAGCCCGGCCCGGCTCCTCTCAACCCGGGGCAGCGCAGTAGGAACACAAAAGCACTGCGAGGTCACCTCAGTCACAACCGCAGCGACCCGGCCCTTTCCCGCCACTCTCTCCCTCAGGGTGAGCCGGCACATGGGCGGGGCACGCACCGGGCGGAACTGGGCGGAACCGCGCCTGCGCACCGGGGGTGATTGTGCAGGCGTGTGTGTGGGAGTGGGTGTGTTTAGAAGGTTCTGGAAAGCCAGGGCGGTAGGGGTGGGTATGTGTGGTTGTAGCTGTGAAGCTGTTGTTGGCTGAGGTGAGGGGGATTGGTTTTTTTATGATTGTTTTTTTATGAGGTAGAGGGTGAAGCTGAAGAAGGGGGGAGGTAAAGTGTGCATCGTTTATTAATGGTCTTTTGCCCTCTCCTGCCTTTTTTTTCTGTTTTTACACTGTGCATGTTAGATGTGGGGGTTTAGGTGGAATAATGCTGACAAGAGGGATAGAGAATTAGGATTTCTTTGTTAGCAGTGTGCTGGCTGAGAGGCACCCTCTCCCTTTCTGCTGTGTTTCCTCACACAGCGGTGTGGGGTGGGGGTGTAGTGACCGCTTGCAGGGCAAATGCCCTCAGCAGTGCGTGTGGGATTTGGGCAAATATCTGTTTTCTCATTAGTTGTTACTAACAAAGTAGCAAAAATTTATAGACTTGGTTTGTGTGTATGCTCTTTATGATTAAATAGCTTTAAGAATCATTAATCAGGTATTTGATGTTATTTTGCAGTAGCATTGAGGAAGGGTTTAGCTGAGAAACATGGAAGTCTTGGTGTTACAGGTATGCTGGTATTTTTTGAAGTAAAGGATTTCTGCTCATTTTGATGTAACTCTGAAAGTTAGATTTACAAATAAGATGTCTCTGTATTTCCATTTGGTAATTTCTTACACGTGTGGGGTCACATGGATTAGATAGGTTTTGTTGTTCCTTTTATATCTTTCTATTGGTTACATCTTAAGTCAGTAGGGATGCAGCTAAAATCTAAAAGAGAAGATGTGGAACTGTGTACCGTAGTACTAGATTCTGCTCAGTTCCCCAAGTGATCATGCAAAAAATATTTTTCTGGAATATAGCCAGGCCAGCTGACCTCAACTGACCAGAGGGATATTCCATGGTATCAGATGTCATGCTGTGCAATAAAAGCTGTGATAAAGGAGAAGGAAGGGGATACACCTGCACTTAATGAATGTGGCTTTCCAAGTCACCATAATATGTGACGAAGCCTCTGCCTTCCTGCGAGCAACAGTGAATGCATTCCTTATTTTGCTTTTCTTGCTTACACAGCTTTTGCTTTGCCTATTCAGCTGTTTTCATACCAACCTGTGAGTTTTCTCACTTGTACCCATCCAGTTCTCTCAATCATCCCATTGCAGGGGAGTGAGGAAGCAGCTGTGTAGTATTTAGCTGGGATTAACCCATAATAACTGAGGACAGATCAGCTGAAAGTCTGGCATATAAAGCTCTGCAGAGGCTGAGCAAAAGCTGTAAGCCCATTTTTAAAGGAGCTGACTGTCGTGTAGACTCTTGAGCATGAAGAAGAGCCCATACATGGGGCTTGTTGTGTATCCTGTGTTTTTTTTTATGTACTTGAAGACAATATGGAAGTGAAAAGCTTTGTCTTTGCTCTTTATCTGCTGTTTGGGTTAAGCAACTTTTTAAATAATGATACTGTCTTTTAGAGTATATATGCTGCTATTTGCAGTGCTGATGAAACTTGCAAGCTGATAAGACGTTTAATTAATGGTCTGAAGTTGAAACATGTTTTGCTTCCCAACATTCTGCATGCTAAGTATCAGACCCCCTGTTTTTAAAGATTATAAGTGTTTTGTTTTATATTTGCTCTTCAGCTGTTCTTAAAAACATCTTACCATTTTAGTAGGCGTTAATAATATTTGTTATTTAATATTTGTTATTATTATCTATTCTTTGCCCCAGATTGAAGATCCAGGTTGCTTTTGGGTTACTATTAAAGGATGTGGACCTTACACAGTTGATGAAATAGAATACGAAAACCTGAAGGCTGAAATGAATCGGTTCTATAACAAATCTTCTGAAGAGATGGATGAAGTAAAACCACTAGCAGTAGAAGAAGGCCAGGTAGAATCATTGTTGTATATTGTACATAGATGCAGATGTTACATGCATTTTTTGGGGGTGGTGAAGTATTTTTTTTTCTAATATTCTTTGTAAAAAAAGTAGATCGTGACCTCTCTAGAGGTTCTGTTTTCTTACCTGTAAATTTCGTAACTACATAAGCTGCAGTGCTTGGCATTTTACAAAGAAAATTGAGGGCTGTAGGATAAGGACCATATTCTTGCTTCTAAAAAGATGTTAAGAGTGTAATTTGTTATGTTTATATGAACTTACCATTTTGTTCTTTTTTTTCCCCTTTCTTTCCCAGGTTTGTGTGGTGTTCAGTGAGGAACTCAGATGTTGGTGTAGAGCGGTTATTAAGTCAATCATGTACTGTACAGATCATTATCAAACAGAATGTTTTCTTGTGGATTATGCCAAATACATTTTTGTTAAATCAAAGGAGTAAGTGTTTGGGATTTTCTACACTATCACTGAAGTGTATTTTTTTTTTATTCATTACTATTAAAACATTACTTAGGTAACAGAATGGCTTTGCTTAAGGTAGGTAATGGAAGGGCTTTGCTTAAATTCAGGTTGGGGTTGGGCCTTAACATTACTTATATATACATTCCTCTCTTATTAAGTGCTTATAAACCTAAACATTAAAAGAATCTCTGACTAATGAATATCATTCAGAAAGCATATGTAAACAAAGAATTTCACTTGCTGAACCAACTTTCTGTTATCTGGGCACACATAAGTGTTCATGGGGAGATTGACGCTACAGTTTACTACTTTGTTTACTAAGGGGTGGCAGTCTGCCTTGGCATAGCTCAAAAAAAGTGAGTTTACACAGGTTCCCAGGTTTTCATAAAGCCACTATGAAACCTGATGCTCCTATAATCTCAGAAGTGTTTTTAAAAATAGCTGTTCCAGCTCTTTGCTTTAAAGTTCATTGCTCTGAAATGAAAAACAAAACAGTGGTTTCAGGCTATTTCGCTGTGGGAGCCAAAATTCTGGAAGAACTGTGTTGTCAAGAGATAGGGAAAGGGAAGGATGTGTATGAGACCAGTGGCTTCTGGAGAAGAAAATATGCTCTGAAAAATGGGATTGTTTCTGCTCTGTTTTTAAGCATTCGAGTTGCCCTGGAAACATTTATGCAGATCCCATATAGAGCAAAGAAGTGTAGACTGTATGGCACAAAGCCAGTGACATTACATATTGATTTTTATGAAGACACTGCAAAAATCATGTAAGTAGAGTTTAATAGATCTATACGTACGTTTCCTAAGTGTGAGTTTTTGATTGCAGAAATGTTTTTTGGAAGATACTGTTTCAAGAAGACCATAGGATATCAATGGAAAATTGTTTCGATTTGAGAGAAGCAGTTCTTCTATGGAACTGCTTCCTTAATGACTCTTCCTTAATGATTTAGGGTTTATTATTCACCTGTTTGAATCTTTTGATACTTTTGATTATTAAAACCTTTGGAAATTCAGGTAGGTTTCTGACCAAGTTTGTGTCCTTTGTCATGTCAGAAATGCTTCTTGATTCCCATAGGAAATTCCTTATTAATCTGTCCTTAAGAGATGTTCCTTACAGAGGAGGCTCTACATTTTTAGCTGGTCAGACAGTCTATAGCAGTTCATAGGAAGCTTTGATTCTCCTCATTCTGCTATTTTTCTGGACATACTCTTGATTCCTGCTGTGCTTTCCTTATATTCATTTCAGTTTCATCTTACTACGGTTCTGAAGGACTTGAATAGTGAGGTTTTCACTGGGGTCTCGTGGTAAAGATGTGGGATAACTGGTTGTGTTGCTTTTTCTAGACCAGCCAAAAGATGGGACAGTGCTGCTACTCAATATTTTCAGAACCTTCTCAAAGGTAAATAAAACATCCTGCCAAAACCCCTCTCATCCTTCTTTTCTCAAGGCTAAACAACCCCAGTTTTCTTGGTCTTCTTAAAGACTGAGAGAAGACTATCAGACTTTAAACAGTCTTTATCAGCTACGCTTGCTTGAATGGGGAGCCTGCCTAAGCTATACAAGTGTGCAAATAGAATTGATTTCAAGAAAGGTAAATGTCAACTTGGGAAAGTATGCATTTGTACTATAGACTGTTAAAGGTTAAAAGTAAAAGATTTCTAGTGTAGAACTAACACTGGTCTGTGTGGAGAGGTCATTAATACTTTCCTACTCCCAATCTTCCTTTAAAAAGGAAGGACAGCTGCATTTTTGTAACTTTCAAGTTTTTATTGCCTTGTTACTTGTTTCCATTTAAAAGTTACTACATTTGTAATAGCTTCTCTAAAGAAATACACAAAACCAGACATCAGCTAGATATGTAGTATCTCAAAGTAGAAGTGAAAAATAATGATTATTTGATAAGAGTTTAATCTTTGTTTGTTACTACATGCAGCAACTACTCAAATGGAAGCCAAGTTATGTGCTGTAGAAGGTAACACATTTGATGTTTTCCTTTATGCTACAATAAAAGGTGAAAAGGTAAGATACTTTTGTATCTACAGATCCATTTGTGGACTTTGCTGTGTTAGTTATAGCTTTGAGATGAGCTTAAGACTGAAAAGCATTACTTGCAAGTGAGTTTTGCAGTTTCTCTTAAATACAAAAGGTAAGTAATTAACTTATTAGAGGTTTTGTTTTATATTTCTGTTGCTTGTAAACTTCAGGAGAAATTCCAAGTAGAAGAAATCCCATTTTTCTTGATGTTGGCCTTGTGTTGGAAGGTAGTGACAAGCAAATGAAGTCTAGCAAGTACTTGAAATTAGATGTATGAATTATTTAGTTTATTTTTGGCATCTTTTTCTGGTGTCAATAAGGCACTTGTACAATATAAAAATACAGAAGTTCACTGTGTTTTTGCATAAGACTGAATCTTCAAGCATTTGGGAAAAAAAATAGTCCCAAAATGCATAACTTGCACTAAATATCTACTGTAGCTACAGTCTTACTTAAGTAGCTGTGTGGTAGATACAGATTCATTTATTTGCAGACTACTACTACTTGAAGAGTTTTACCAATGCTCTTCATCACTGGAGTTATAGTATCTCCCATAGACAATAACATTGAAGGTACATATTAGTTGAAATACCTTCTCTCAGTTCAGTATATCCATTGGCAATAGTCTCACTGATCTCTGAGCCAGTGGAGTTTTAAGAATTTCCAGGTTCAGCGTTATTTTATTCTGCTGGATATTCATGCCCACAGAATCAAAAAGAGAGACATTAGCTTGACTATACAGTAAAAGGGTGTCCTTCTAACAAGCTAGTCTTAAGTATCAGACTTCACAAAAACCGATGAAATCAGATGCAGGGCTTCAGCGTTACTTTTTTCTGCCAGATTTTGATGCCCTTTCAGAGCTTATAAAGAAGTTGAGTACAGAATTTCAGGCAGAAGCACAAAACAGGCAACTAATTAACACCTGTTTAGAGAGCATACAGGAAGATACGACTGAGTGTTCTGGGGTTAATATCACAAGGCATTGGTGGATTCTGCTTAATGCTATTGAAAGCTTCAAATAAATTGTGAAGAAGTATGTGGCTGCATAGTTTGCTGTATAATTTATTGCTTGTTGATACTGGTCAATGAAGATCTTGGTTTTTTAGGTATGTGTTAATGATGATCTTGTCACAAAGAACTTTGCTCGTTTTGAGGAAGCTGAAGAGAATTCAAGGAGTTCTGCAGATCATCAGGAGAAACAAGCATCACTGAATGTTGAATCTTCTCCAGTGGAAAGTGTTAAACCTACGCTTGCTTTCAGGCCAGTTCTGTTCCAGGAGAAGATACCAAAAAATCTTGAAACAGGTAGGGACCATGCTGTTGGAAGTAATCATACATGTAATACATCATGTATCCTTAATGGGATATACTGAACATGAACCCAGTGAGAATGCTGTAAAGACTAAGGGTTGAGGGTGAGTTACACAGGCATGTGTTGATACTGAGATTACTTGTGGCATTGTTCAGTGAGCCATCAATGGATTTTATTCTTTTGAGGGATTTATTTGAACAGCAGTGCTTACAAAACTAGTGTTTATTGTAAGTTGTCTATGTGTAGGGATTCAAGTCTTTATTCTTAAAAGTCTGCAACTTTCCATTCTTGTTCATTCAGTGTCTGTGTAGTTATCTTTATGTAACTATTTTTCAGTTGTTCTTTTTGCCACTAGGAAATGATACAAGCAACTAAACAAATCAGTCAGGACCCACTGTAAAAACACTGGCTTTTTATGTGTTCAGACAATCAGAAATGTAATTTTGCATTTTTTTTTTATTTATATTTTCAGGTCTTGCTGGGTCCAGTTCCTTTCCTGAAGAGATACACCAAAGATCAGGCACAGATCTAAATGGAAGTCCTGCATCTGTAATTACTGAATTTTGTATTAAATTGCTGAAGATGAACTGAACATCTTTAGAACAGATTAGGCATACTGTAGTCATCTAGCCTGTTTTATGTTACAGACATCCGGGGACTGCACTAATTATTGATACAGTTGAATATTCTACTTAATTTTCTTGATTTAAACTGCAGAAATTGTAAAAAAATGTACTACAGTCCTGTAAAAGGTTGTGCCTCATCTGCATCCCTTCACTGCATTTTAGGAGGATAACAGTTCACGCTACACAGTTTTCTGAATATTTAGCTATGTGAATTTTAACGCCTAAAACAAAGTAGTCCTTATGTTCTGTACCGTGGTAAACATTCATTGGAATTACTTCTTAGTTCTTGAGTTGTCTGATAACGTTAAAAGCCTAACCCAGTTTCATTCTCTTTTCATTTTCTTGCTGTTCTTTACTGAAACATTTTGAAAATGGTAGCACTCACTCTTGTGTGTTAAGTTGTGTGCTGAATTGCACAGTTGGAGCTATTGCAATGCCTATGGGTGGAAAGGGAAAAGAAGGGTTACATTTTAGGCAAGTAATCACTGTTGAGTGTTATGCCATCTGATCTCTTTTAAAGAGCCCGTGTACTGTTTCATGTCCTCGTCTCCCACATGCTGTAAAGGATAAATTTGCTTCTGTGATAGCAATGAAATTACTGCTTCTGTCAGTAATTCAGGGGCAAAAAAGGAACTTTACAGAAATTAGGTCTTAAGTCTGCTAAAACCAGAAGGTCGCAGCCCCTTCTGAACTTCAACTGTGTTACCTTATTGCAGTATCTTTGAAAGAAAAACAATGAAATCAGTAGTGAGGATTGTTATGAAGTGGAGTGGGATTATTTTTGCACGTTTCTGGAAACAGCTCTATTACTTTCACCAAACACTTGAGTGATGTGAGTGTGACAGGGTCACGCCTGTTGATTTCTGGTGATTTAATGATGAGCACTAGAAAATACTGTTCAGAACCAGACATATTTGGGCTAATTCTGGATCCAGTATCTGAATCCTTGAGGATTTTTCAGTGTGTTGTTCAATCTAAATTCAAGAGCAGTTTCTTTGTGAGTGTGCAGCTGAGTAACGTGGTTTTGGTTTTCCTCCTGTCTGGTGTGCAGATTTTCCATGAGATGTGGCTGGGAATTAATTTTTCATTTGTGTGGCTGATACTCTTGTCACATACTCGATTCTTAGTAAAGAAAGTGCTGCTATTTAAGAAATAAAGCAGTTTCCTGAATGCTGTTTCATCAAAATTGTTGCCTATTTCAAACTTAAAATCTGTACAGAAATTCTCCAAAATATTTGGGGAGTCCTAGAGCTGGGTGATACAGCCACTTTCAATTTGGTAAACTTAAGAAATGATTTTTCTAAAACAGTTACTGTTGAACAGAATTTCTGTTCTAAAATTGTATTCATCTTTTTTTGATAGGTTATCAAAGGAATTCCAGATTTGCCTTTCAAGGAAAATACAACAGTTAACATAGACAGGTATGTTACATTACGGTAAATATTTAAAATATTTATGTAATAAGATAATTAGGAGCAGTAGTAAGTTTCCAAGGAGTGTTTTTTAGTTCAGTTTCTAACTGATGCAAAGATATATTGTTAAATTTTAAGAAACCTTTTTCCTATGGGCTTTTTTTCCTGAAGTTGAGGAACCTACTAATTATCTTGTTAAAAAAAATCATTAGGATTATTTTCAGATTCTTAAGCTAATACTAACTTTTATTTTCAAAATGGTATTTTATAATTTCTTTTATATTCAAGGAGTTTTCTCCTTGGCATAGGTAATATAGTAGGATTATTTTATGAGTGAATTGATTCATTATATATTAGAAATATTGGTAGTATTTATAAATTACATTTTATTTTTGCATTTATGTTGGATTTAGCTTTTTTTTTCAGGATTCCACAGGTCTTAAATTCTGAACTTCTGAAGATGCATGCAGTTGAAGATGACAAACAGGTATTTCAGGCACTAACTTTAACTTCTCTTGTGCAAAGGTGTAGTGTATATGTGGAAGGTTTTGGCAGTGTTGGACGTGCAATGGTGGCCTTTTTGGAAGGAGGTCAAGGGCTTGTTCCAGCTGTGTCAGCAAAAAGACTCACTCTAAGCCAAACCTGAACCAGCTCTCAGAGTTGGTGGTTTGTAAATGAAAACATATTTAAGAAAGGGCAAGAAATACAAGGGAGAGAACAAAAGAAAAAGAGGCAGAGAAGGAGGAGGTGCTCCATAATTTCCTTAGCTTGATTTCGTCAAAATGACATTTTTAAATGCAGTAAATGCTTTTGAGTTTTATGCAAGCTAAGACCCTCTTGTTAAGTATTAACCTTTCTCATTTATTTGTCATATGGTTTCAGATTTTTCAAAATCTTTGTGAAGAAAGAAACTTTGTCTTTCTTAGCAATAAAATTGAGCCATCATCAGTTCTGGAAACAACACCACTTTTTGATCGTCTGAAAAAGGTAGTGGTAATGGGCACTGAATGTTTCTGTAGGGCTAATATTATACCCTAAGTTTAGGTACTAAATATTATAGAAGTATCCAATTTAGATGGAGAAATGTGTAGGAGATGGTTTGTGCAGTTGAATAAATGAAACTTTGGAGAGTTGCTGTAAGAATTGTACACGTTTCTTCTGGTATATTAACCACCGCTACAAGTCATGGGACTTAATTTAAATATAAGAAATTTAACTCCTTGGCCTAGAAGCACTTTTTAGTATTGTGTTTCTAGAACATTTATTATATAGTTTGTCTAAAAGCTTCTAAGTTTTAGAAGTCAGTCAGTAGTTTTCATGTGGAACTTTCAACTTCTCTTTCTCTAGGAACTTGCTCGGAAAAAGTTTTCAGGTCCAAACTTCACAGAATCTTACTGTTGGCCGCCAGTAGCTCGAGGATGTGATGTAGTTGCTATATCATACCAGGGAAATGATCCTTTTTTATATATTCCACCAGTTCTTACATTTTTGCAGTCAGAAGATTGCTACAAAGCCTTGCCAAGAGCATGTGGAGTATGTATGCATTAGAGTGGTTACAGGTTTCCTGTTTTAAAGTGCAGATATAGAATAATCAAAAAGATAGTCAGTGTTTAGAATGTATACATTTCATGGGATATTAGTGCCTCCATGGTGCTTGCCAGTTTGTGTAAGACCTCCACTTAGAGGCTTACAGAGATAGACTGCTTGAGTGTGGAGGTCTGAAACTTAGTTATCAAGTAATGTCTAACAGGTGGCTGATGTCATACCACTTTGATACATGATGTTTTGTTCTTAAGGGGATAGTATGTAGCAATTAAAATTTGTATTAGCTGTTTAAATACTGTAATTCACTTTCTAATTCAGATCACAGAAACACAGAATTATTGAGGTTGATAAGAGACCTCTGGAAATTCCCTGTTACAACCCCAAGTAAGGCAAGATGCTCCTGCTTCTCTTAAATTTTTAGACCTTGTGTTGTACATTGCTGTGTGCATCTTTTTTGTCACCCAAGTTAACCCAATGTATGGTTCCTTAGGTCTGTAGCACCTGCACTTAAAAAGTGGTACAGTACTAAAAATTCTGAAGTACATAAAAGGCCTGTGTTGCAAATTGTGTTTCTGCCCTAAATGCTGAAGTAGTAATAGTCTTAAGATTCTGAACTCTGATGTAATACTATGGTGTAAAATTTTGTACATATGTGTCTAGCCACTAGCACTTGTTTTATGTCCTGGGTGGAAGAAGGCAAAGCTTGTTTTTGAACTACTGAAAACGTATGAGAGATGCTCCAGATGGCTTCATCCAATGTTGGTAATACTTGGGCAGAACAAAGAAGAAGCTGCAAGTATGAAAATCCAAGGATGTAAGAATGCTTTCTGTCTTAATTATGCTTGAGAAGAATGTGGGGTGTCTTAATGGCAGGGAGTTGTAACAGAAGCAGTTTATACATCTGAATTTTTTTGTTCTCCTATCATGCCCTGTGCTGTTTTGTTAAGTCTCTTCTTCCTACTTGTAGGTGAAGTAATGGTGACTACACCATATAGCCTCCTGAGGCTGTTTGAACATCACAGTTCATTATTTTGTAGACTTTGCCATCTTGTTCTTGATGAGACTGAAGTACTGCTTTCTGATGCTGCTGAACAGGTAAATGGTATATATGTTCAAATAGTTAAATACTATTTCAGTTCTGAATGTGTCACTTAAAGAAAATGTAATTTAAAAAAAAAACAAAACCCACCCTTCTGATAGAATGAAACACGGGAATAGTTGAAGTCTATTAAATCTGACTTTTCCTGACTGATGTTTCTGTCAGTTTTTGGTTGTGTTTTGTTTTTTTTTTTAATCAGAGATCTCTGTTCTACACTGATATATCCTGCTGTCTTCCTCTTCTATGATTTTCCAAGGATTTGCCTTTTTTCAACTTAGTGGTGATATTTACACTGTGTCTTCAGTCTACTTTAAAAACCTGCATCCTTCTCATGACATTTCCGTCTTCTCTGGTCAGAATCCTGGGTTATGCTTCTCTGTGTGTGGAAATGCTGTTCCTCCATGCTGTTGTTACCTCCTTCTTGCTTCAGAAGTTGTTCAGATAATAAGATAAAAGTGCACAAACCAGACACTGCATTTTGTTTTGTGGCATTTGTGTTTTGCTGTGGTGGTAGCTTTGTGACTGGAAAAAATGATGTGCTGGAACAGTGTACTTTTTGCTGTTACATAAACATTAGAATATGGTAAGAGCATAGACAAACTTATTCTTTATAGGTTTTTACTATATTAGATTATTATAAGAAATCTGTTACTACTGAAGCATGGGAATACTCACCACGTCAGATTATTGCTGTTGGGACTCACTGGAATAAACATGTAGCACATGTGATGAAGGATTTCATGAATGATCCTTATATTGTGATAACATCTATGGAAGAAGCTTCCATCTGTGGAAATGTTCAACAGGTAAAAATTTGAGGATAATGTACCTGTTTGTTTACCAAGATATTTTGCTGTTTGTGCTGATCAAGATCGGTATATGTGGCTGCTGATTGTTCATTAAGTGGGTAGTGCTGCAGTGCTAACTCAGACGGACCAGGTGCACCTCCTGTGTATGAACAGAGGTGACTTGTACAAGTTAGTTACTGAATGAGGTGAAGGTCTCTTACCTTGCTTTTTAGGGCTGAGATGAAGATAATTCCTCTGGTATTTCATTGTTAGTGCAAATGAATCTGAATTTTATCAGAGTGTTACTGCCATGGAGTGGCAGAACTACAGTAACAGTTATCTTAAGACAGAGCTAGTAAAATACTTTTTTTACTGCTGTGTGCCACACAATACAGAACTTATTAGAACATAAAATTTTCAGGAAGTTGTATGTTCTTGGGTGCCTTGTCATTTAGTTCCCAATTCAATGTGGTGTAGGTGTTTTGTAATATAAAATGTTGAAGTATGAGCTGAATTCTTCTGTCTCAATATAATAGTTTGGCACTGAGAATTTTTAGAAGTCTCTTGAGAATAGGAATTCTGAGCATGACATGAAACAAAAAATTATGCTTGAATTATTAAAAAGTATTTCAGTGCAGTATGCTTTTCCAGTGTGAAGCTTTTTTAGGGGCATTTGAAAATGCCAAATGCAGATTGACAAATCATGGGAAATAAAATGAATGACAGTCTTAATGTGGGATTTAGTTTGTGTGTTGGATTCAGTTATGCTCCAGGAAGCTCTCCTAAATGCATACCTTTTGTGAGAGCTCTGTATGCTGTGAGTGTGAAAGAAGACCAGCACTTACTAGAGCTGTCATTTACTGTATTCTTTGGTATTATATATCAGTGTTTATTTAAAGGAAGGATTATATAGTAAAGCACATATAGGTAACACGAACTGTCAGCCCTCTGTTTTATATCTACCTCTAGGTCATACAACCTTGCACAAACAGTGGGAGAATTGCTGTGTTACTCCAAGCACTGGATTTTATCCACAGTAACATTCAGAAGGTACTGATATTTGCTAATACAGCAAATGAAGCAGAGATGGTCCATGAGGTAAGTACTTAGATATGTAGAAAAGTGCCTTCATTTTTATTCTTTTTTTTTTAATTGTTGAGGTATGACGAACTAAATATTGGCTTAAAAGGCTTTCATTACTTCTTTCTTAACTTTATGCTCTCTGTGACATTAGAACTTGTGAGTTGAACCAAACAGCCAAGGCTTTTGTAGTGATTGTGAAACTTGGATTGATAAATAACAAAACACTTTTGAGAATACTGTACTTCTAAAAGTTAAATATAGGTTATTATAATCGTTGAGGGATTTTTGTTTTTTTCTGAGAGACCAAAGCTTGAATCTCCATGTTGTGAGATGACAGAATTGATTAGAACAGAGAGGATGCCTTGGCGGTGGGGAAAGTTTCAAATGGAATTTGCACTTTCTGACACATTTTGTTTAACTTACTAATCTATATCAGCCTGAGCTTTATTAATTTATACTGGAAACTAACAATTAAAGTCAATATCCATAATCTCAATTCTTTTTTTTTTCATATAAGCAAAGTAAATTCTAACAGCTTACCCTTGGCTGTCTTTCCAGCAGCTATGGTGTGCTAGATACTAAGAAGATACAGTATTTATTGGAGAATATTAGAGAAATTACTGTACTGGGAGAGTATGTAACTTTCTACTTTGTCATTCAGGTACTGAAGAGCAATTCAATATTTACCTTGAAAATACATAAAGAAAGCAAGCTTGATTTGAAGTATATTTTAGAGCAGTGGACAGAAGAATATAGGCGTGGCACTCATGTTGTGCTAGGTGAGTATTTTCTTTTTGTCTATTTGGGATTATGTATTTATGGTGGCTTATGTTCTACACTACATACTTACGCTAGTTTATCACATCACTTCCTCAGGGTCAGCTCCCAGTGATTTCTTTCTAGTAAAAACAGCTTGGTTTTCTTTTTTCTTTTTCAGGCTTTTTTTTTCCCCCATTTTGTACATCAAAAGCAGTAAGGTTGACTTAATTACATCTGCTTTGTAGGTTCATACAGTGGTGTTAGCATTTCTTCCTTACTTCAAGTGCTTTCTGTCTTGTAAAGTATGTGGCTGTGGGCAATTCTGTTTATTCTGTGAAACTGATACAAGGTACAGAAAAGTGCTGTGTTATTAGAGACTGAAGTGAAACAGTGTCATATGGGTCAGAAGTGCATTTACTGAAAAAATCTAATGCCTGATGCAATCCCTCACATGCTTGAAGCATTATAGTTACATGTGTGTGTATAAAACCTGTGCTTAGTTTTAACAGATGACTGTGTGCAGTCTTTGGGAATCACTGATGCAACATGTGTGATACATTTCAGTCTGCCTTCTCCAGGAGCCTTTGGTCAGCGTCTGTGCTGCATGTCTGACAACTTCTGCAATGGGATAAAGGTTTGAGTAAATCTTTAATACTACATTTGATTATTAAGTGGTGGATACATAAAAACTTCTAAAACCCCAATTTTTTTAGTATTCTTCTGTAGATCAGAAATACCCTAAGTCAATCATTCTGCTAACAGAAGACAGCACGTCTGATACACTTGGGATCCTGCACTATTTGCAGCATGCAGAGGCTGAAATTCCACCAGAACTTCATGATTTTACTGCCAAAATACTACAGGCTGAAGAAGATAAGAAATTTTCAAGGCCATTGTGTGCTTATCTTAAAACATTTGGGATATGCAGGTAAGGAAACAGCAAGTTTTCTTGACACCCATACTGACAGAAAGGCATTGGATTTCTGCAACGATGAAAGCTGCTGCTTTGAATTTTCTTGTTGGATACCTTTATTCAAACTAGATTGTGCTCGTGTAATTTTTGTGGTTTGGTTTGGTTTTTTTTCTGTTTGCTGTTTTATCTTTTTGTCTGGTTAGACACTTTTTGAAAACAAAAATATTAATGTTTGTCGTAAGTGTCCAGCAAAAGGACAAGAGGAAATGGGTTTAAACTGAAGAATAGGTTTAGACTGGATCTTAGGAAGAAGTTTTTCAGTATGACAGTGGTGAGACTCTGGAACAGATTGCCCAGAAAGGCTGTGGGTGCCTTCTCCCTGCAAGTTTTCAAGGTTAGGTTGGATGAGGCTTTGAGCAACCTGGTCTATATAAGAGGCATCCCTGCCCAAACAGGGAGGTTGGAGTAGATGGCCTCTAAGGTCCTTTCTAACCTAAGGCATTCAATGATGGTAATTGTTGCAAGTAATAAAAAGTAAAATTTTACTGGTTGTTCTGCTCTGAAACAAGTTTTCTGGTGTTTTTTGTTTTTTACAAACTTTTCTACCAAGAACTGTTTGTGTATTTCTGTGTTAACCCCCAGCATCATTGGTGACAGAAATTGAATGTTGAATGGTGATGAAATTCTAGTGGTTAAAGTTCTTACAAGTCATATAAAAGCATCTTGCAGCTGAAAACAGAGGACCCTATTAAAAAAACTTTTTTTAATACTTAGGAATAGAACAGTGTGTCCAGATCGTCATCAAATTAATTTACAAATAGATGTACCCCAGAATATACCAGATAAACAAGTGTCTGGCTGTGTGACAGTAAGTAGTAATTATTTACTTTGTTTTGGGGTATTGAGAAGACAGATCTTAATAGCTACTTAGTATATTCTTTCTTTTTTCATATTACATGAATACAGTTGTAGTGTGTATATAGTATCTCTCCAATACTGTCTCTGTTTTTTCCCTCTCCCATAAGTAAATAAGTGCCAGATTTTCCCTTAGTCCTTAATTTGAACTGAAATTGTTTTGCAGATGATTCTGAGTTTCCTTTTTCTTTTGCATTGAAGGTTCCTGTTCTGTGGGAAGAAGTTTTGTGTTCTGTTGCTTATTTCCTTCTGTAACCTGGGACCATGTGCCAAAATTAAAAGGTTAAAGTTCATAAGAACGTCATTTGTATTTATTGTAGAGGAAACAGCTTAATATTTTGGAAGAAATGTTAAAGGTGATGCATGTTTTGTTGGAAGAGAAGATTTTATTCTCAGCTGATACACGGATGCAGACTTGCTAATAACTGAGCATATTTTGGCCCTGTTGTTTGAAACTGCTCTTTTTATTTGCAGTATCCACAGAAAATGGGATACAGCTCTTGCCTTATTTTCTAGGTGAATCATTATTTTCCTACTAAGGTGTCAGTGCTTTATGCAAACTGTTTTGATAGAGTACTGTTCTAATTTGACTTTTAAAATTTTTTTTAGTAGTCTCCCAGTCATGAAGCCTTCATAGTTGTTGGGTTGACTTGTCTATGGTGGTTCTTCACATGCTGGTAACAGTTTGTATTTCTGCTTACATTTGCTTGGCTTTTCGGTCCCCTCTATATTATAGTAGTGTCTTCCCATACAGCAGGATTGTACAATCTCTTGTCTTGGATAAGGATTACTGAGGGCAAGTGTGTAGATGTTGGTGCCTCTTTCCAGAGTTAGCACTTAAGTCAAGAAAGTGCTGGGTGTCTTCCGTTTGGATGAGCTGCTTCTGCCTTCTTCCTGTCCTGTCTTTGGCAGAATTCAGGTCCCTTCAGGTCATGCAGTTAATGGGTGTCATCTGTTCCCAAAAGTCATAGGTTTTGAGAATAGAAAATAAAGAGGACTTGGTGGATTCTCTGATGTCACTCCATTTCTGCCTAATGAATAAGCTTTTATTGTTATGTATGAGTTCAGACCCTTTGACATCAGGCTTTAGTGCCTGAAACTGTGATAGTTTTTATGACAGTCCTATTAGAAACTTGCATTTATTTACCTGTGATGCAATGAAGATGGCAGTTGTGGTCTGTTCCATTTCCTCATCTACTTCTGATGATTGCAGAGGCTGGATGTTTGTCTTGCAGATCAGTTATCACTTTGATCCACAGTTCTTTGGTTTTTGTGTGCAGCTCAGTATGTTCTTTCCTTTAAGATCCTCACGTTTCATTGTGCTTCTTTAGGATTTTATTAAGTGGAAATGATCTTTCTTGTCCTCTCACTATCCTCTCTGGCATCAAACACCCAGGTCTGTCTCACTGTTGCCTGGCTGTGACCCTTTGGACAGATTGCACCCATCATTTTGTGGATTTGATTGTATAATACTTTTATAGGGGGGTTTTAATGTAATATTGGTGTATAAAGAGTAAATGCCTCATGCTTCTTGTCAGTTCTTCTAAAATGCACTGTAAGGTTGGAGAACACTTAAAATTAAGCCTGAATGGTGTAGAGTTTCTTTTGTGGCTTGTAGGTTGGCAGGTAATAGTATGGCTCACCATTCACTGAAGTGGAATACCACCAGCTGAGGCTGAGCAGTTCTTGCTTTATAGGTTTGTCCATTGTTGACCATTGCAGTTAGTATTCATAATCATACAAGTAATAAAATCAATTTTCTGAAGTGTGTGCATACAGCAACATCTCTGTCACTTTCTTGTGCTGGAAAGAGGGATAGGTGGTCTTGAATGTGAAAACTTACATGTTAATTTAAAATAATCCAGTTCTCCTTTTCTGATGTTTTTGTGCATTCAGATACTGCCTCTTCACATTGTAAATGCAACAAACTACTTTGGTCGAATAGTAAATAAACAAAAGGACCAGTATACAATTCTGGCTGAAGAAATGAATGATTATTTTAAGAAACCTAGTAATAAAATTATTGCTAAAACTGTGGAGGAATTAGCATTTTACGGATTATGTGAGAAAACGCTTGTTCACAGGTAAAAATGTCATGGTTTTAAATTATTCACAAACATTTTTTTTCTACAGAGTAATTTAAAACTTTAATGATAAAAAGCCAACCCACCTCCAAATCCAGCAAAAAATCACTGCTATTCAAATCATTCTTTTAAAAGCCATCACATACTCTTTAAGTTACCAAATGAAAGACAGAATGGCTCTCCAGATATGTACACACAGTTAGCAAACACTGTTTTTAAAACAACAGTAGATTAAAAAATATTTTATAACTGATTACATGGATAATATATGTGTTTCCTCTCCTGCTGTGTGAAGGGTTCAGGTGGTGGAGATTTTTCCCAAAGAAGAGGAAAATTTGTTCTTTAATGTCAAAATAAAATACATAGATGAAGGCAGAACAAGTCGAATTCAGAACTATCATCTGCTTCACTTACCTGAAAGATTTCTGTGTCTGCCACCTCAGGCTGTGGAATTTGTAGTTTGTAGGGTGAAACCCATTGATAATGAAATTGAGTGGAACCCAAAGGTAATGTTTATCAATCAGGTTTTTCATGGTATTTTGTTTAAGTTCTCTCGTTTCTCTCTTCAGTTATTTTCTACAAGAAGACATCTGTGAACTGCATATTTAGTTGTAAAATTTCATTTTGCTTATTAGTATTACCAATAAATGTCTGCTCTTGGGCCAGATTCTAAGAAGTCAGTTTCTTGTTTGTTTCCCTACAAAATAATGAAGTGAAAGTTAGGATGTTTTCTTTTAAGTTGTTTAAATGGCTTCTTTAGAACAAATTATTGCTGTTTTCTGAATATGTGGGGAGTAACAAGGGAAGAGTAGTTTCTGTAAGTTGACCTATGTTTGGGTATTCTTCCATTAAAGAAACCTCTTTAGTAGTATTTTGACCTACAGTAAAGCCAGAGTATTTCACCAGTTTACTCAAAAATTATTTATTTAATACCCTTTACATTGTAAAACTCAGAAGATTGTTTCATCAAATGTAGTTACATTAATTAATGTTGGTATATACCTGAAGTGAAATTTGTTTTTCCTAGGTAACTTGTTATATTAATCACAAAATTAAAGGAAAGCTACATGAAGCAAAAATAATACATACCTTGGGAAATATAGCTTGGGTTGACCCAATGGTAGGTATAGAATTTCAGCATTATAAAATACTGGTATCTAAATTTCTTTGTAACGAGTGCCAGTTCTTCTCATTCTGGCTTTCAGTTCCTATTTTATTTCATTCTGCTTGGGATTTGTATAATACTGTTGTTGATTAATTTACTTTGTTTTTGTTAATTTACTGTGTTGGTGTCTGAACACTGAAGCAGGTTGCTCAGAAGCTGTAGAGCCTCCATCCTTGGAGATACTTGGGAACCATTCAGACATGGGCTTGGGCAGCTGACTCTGGGTGTCACTGACTTATGGAGGAGCTCGGAAAAGATTGCCCTCTGGAGGTCCCTTCCAGGCTCAGGCATTCTGTGTTCAATATGTATGCTTGTACATAGATGGAATACATGGCTGAGTAAAACTTGAACTTTAAATATGGGAAGCTGAATATGCGCCATTGACAGCACCAGTTCTCCAAGTAGAGGGCTTTTTCTTTATGGTATGCACAAGTTCATCAGAAGGGCCTTGTGCAGGATCTTGTGGCAGGTTGGTCCTGCCAGATAAGAGAATAAAATGGAAGTAATTATTCTAAATAGATTCCTTTCCCATGTCACATATCTCAGTCTTTCTCTGCTTTTTGTACTTCTGATTATGTTCAGGGTTATTTTTTTTCTTACCGTGCCCTTCCCCTTCCAGCAGTTTCATTGTTTGTTTGGGCCTAGAAGTTATTCTTAACCATGTGATGTGTATTTTGGCTGTAATTTGTGTAATCAGGGCTAGTATTGTTTATGTAATTGCTATCTTGGTTCTGCTAGATGGGACTAGCTAGTAGTTACTTGAACCATTATCAAATGAAAAAGATGGGGATGGTTTGAAAACAATCAAATGTGAGTAAATTCCTGTTAGGAAATCAGAGAAAGCAAATCAGGCATGAATTAAAGGGGCTTATACTGAGTGTTTTACTGAAAGAACAGGTGGGAGCTAGAGAGGGACTATTAATGAAATGTGATTTTTATTTAGTATGATTTCTGATTCAAGGTCCGGGTTACCAGGCTTTCAGATTTGAAGATTTCTATCAATGAATACAACGTTCGGTCCGAGATTTTGTCGACGGGTCTGGGAACTGACAATCCAGATCATGTAACTGAGCTTCAGAAGTTGTGCAGACACATGGAAGTATTAGATCATGCACAGAATTTGAAACCACTGTAAGTGTTGCTGAATTGTTTTCAGCATATACCTTAATTGTGAAAAAATGTACTACTTAATTTTAACTGGATATTTTCATGGCTAATATTACTGAATATGATTTTCATAAACAAAAGAGACTGTTTGTGATAGGTCTGCTTTCCTTTATCTGTTCTTTAGCCCACATAAATATAATGGGAAAAAAATACCAATTTTAGAAAATGTTGAACTAGTCTTTGATGCAGCTAATCAAGTTTATTACAGAGTCTGAATTAAAATTCTGTTACATTTTACTACAGTTTTATTACGATCTATTCCTTTCAGAGGGCTCTCAGGCTCTGAGGTTTCTGCTACCTCAGGCACAACTGTTCTGAATTTTTCTCGTTTCATGCTGTTACTGAACAGGAAGGTGGGTATCCTCCTGATGGTCACCAGACCATGTAATGCCACAGACAGACAACTTCATAGTGCTGTCCTTTTCAAATATCTGTAATGCAACTGTTTGGGTTACTTTTTGCAGACTCACTAAGCCTCGGAGACTTCCAAGGCTGTTGCAGAACAGAGGGCACTGGTGCCCATCTCTGAGCTGTTGAGTAGGCTGACTCTATTGCACTGTTTCCTTAATCTTGAGTGCAGCCTATAACTGTAGCCTATAGCTGTACAGCTAGAAAGCCAGAGGTCTCTTTATTACTAAGTGAAGAACTTTGGATATTCTAAATCAGAATGAAATATGACAAGCCCCCGAACCTCATGGAATTTTTGAGGAAGGGAATCACTGTCTTGTCTAGATCAGTCACACATTAAGGCCAGTAGAATTTTTTTTTTCTTTTTTATGATTCAAAGAAAATGCTGATGCCATCAGAATTTTAAATATTCTGACTTGGATTTCTGTATAAACATTTCTTACCAAGTTACTGAAGCTCAACCAACCTTGTGAGATTTATGATTTGCCAGAGGTGCATTTTATTGTATCTTCTATTATATATTGGATTAAAGCTTCATAAGAATTTCCAGTTGTGATTACAAATAGTTTAAACTGTATTTAAACTCTTTTAAAAATGTCTTTTTCTGTATTCAGAAGCATAAAGGAGGGTACAGCTGGTCCAGAGAATGTGTCCAGTCCACAGAATATGTCAATACAAGAAAATCCTTCTGAAAACTGTAGTTTCTCTGAAACGGCTTTTGGGAATCATCCACGTGGTAAACCTTTTCAGAATTTAAGAAAAAAACTTTAGGTGTTTAAATGTCAACCCGAAAGTGGTCTTACCAAATCAGTACACATAGTAGTACCATATTGCTGAAGTTTGTTACATCAGCAATACTTTATAGTTAGCAGAAGGTGCTGTGAGAGTAAACCATATTAATCTAGCTGTATTACTATTGGGAAATAATTCTGTCCTTGAGAGGCTCAGAACTGTTTGTTTCTGAATGGAATATGTGAGCAGAAAATCTTTCCTGTGGAGAGTCTGAGCCCTTCGTTGTCAGAGTCCAGTCTGCTGAAGTGTGAGGTAAACAACAGCACTGTTCTCTAGGATGTTTTTTGCCTTCCTTCCAAGATGGAGTATGGTGGAAAATTACTTCCTTTTCTTTCTTTCCTTTTATTCTAATGCTTAAATTCACACTGTAACTCACACTTAAATTCAGTCAGTAGAGGTTTAAAAGCATATATGGCTTTGTCTGTCGTAGAAGGGGGACAGGATGATCTGGCAGCAGTTGAGATGTCAGTTTGGAGCAATAAAAACTGAGTTACTAAGAAGCTGCAGCAGAAAAAAGTCAAATAAGATTGTGGAGGTCTGCCAATAGGAGGCTTTTCTTTCTTGTGTAGTAGAATGACTGTAATGCCATGTTTCATGCCATGATGGTAACATCAGTATTACTAGTTTCATCCCTGAAACTTGGTCAGTTTCTAAAATGACATGTTTGTTTCAAATAAGTAATGTCTTCAAACTGGAAGAACCTTTACCTGACCTGTAAAACTGCATTTTTGGGTTTGTTTTTTGTTTGTTTTTATTTCTATCACCCATAATACTCTTTAGTTAGAATTTTCAGTTGAATTCTTTTCTTTACAAAATCTTTCCAAATGGGAAGTACCCAGTGTAAATGCCAAATATAGTCTTGTAGTAGTAATTTGATTGCTAGCATGTTAGTTTTGTGATGTTACTGGGATATTTTGGAAAGTATCTGGTTCCTGTAGCATAGATAATTGTAAAATATATTTCTGGATTCTTCTTTCTAGATGGTGTAGCTCAAACTAAGGAAGCAGAAGGCTCTACCCTGCATCAACGTAAATGGTACGGAACTCAGGGATTTTTTCCATGTTTGTTTTTTTATGTGAACTGCCAAATAGGACAGTGATCCTTACTGAGGTTCTGTTTTGTAACTAAATAGGTATAACACAGGTGCAAGTATTCTGTTACCTCACTGTTGAGCTTGAGAGATTACTGTTGCTGTTAGGTATCTATGTATATACACACATCATCTTGTGAGTCCCTTAAGCAATTTAAATTGCTCTTTTGCTTACTCTTGGAAGCTGACTTTTATCTGTGGAAATGATGTAATCCTTGGTTAAACACCATAGGAAGTGAATGAAAATCAAAATTTCAGCTCCATCCACAGCTATGAGATACCAGCTCTGACTCCCGCTTTGTCTGGATTATGTTTTAATAAAAAACTGTCTCATTTGAGATCTCACTTGTAACTCCTACCCTTCTGTTTCTCTATATTGGTATTTAATGAGATGAATCCCTTTTGTGTCAAAATTCTGTTCTTTGGCTGCTTTCGCTTGTTTGTACGGGTACATTGGCCCTTTGTACAATGAGTACATTGAGCACATTGTCCTTTGTGAATAGGAAAATTTAAGTTCATATATAATTTGAAAAGCATGCAGTGAAAATTAATGCCGGATTTGTGAGTTTGAGTTTGAGTCCTGAGAAGTTACAACATTTCTTAAAATGCTTTGGGGCCAGGCAGTGTTTGCCTGTGATACCAGGCCAGATACCTATGACTAGGTATGGCAGGTACATGTTAACCAGGCAGATACCTGTATATCTTTAATGAGTGGGTATTGCAGTCTGCTAATGGGATTTATCTTTCACTCGTTAAAACATTTCAGTGTTTTGGACAGATTTGAGCTACAAAAGCTGTAGAATAGGAAGTTGAAAACTTAGGGGAGAAACTTACTTGAGTCAAAAAGCTTTATTTCTTTCATAAGTTGGTCTTGCTGTTACTTTTTCCTGTGTCATTCAAGATTAGAATGATACCATCTTAAATGAGGCAGTAAGTTTGATTTCTTCGGATATCAAAGTTAATGGAGTCTGTCTCCCCACTTGAGCTAGTAGATGTTCTTCTCCAAAGACCTGAGATCACAGTGCTTTTGTAGCAAGCTTGGCTGACAGCCTGTCATGTGCTTTCCTGACACTGCTATTCAGTGTCAGATACTATGGTTGAGTACACCTACAGATGCTGAAACTTAGCTGGTTGTTTGTAACCTAGTGAGAAATCTCTCTCTGAGTGAGAAATAGCTTGTCTAAAGCAGAGCTGTTTACTGTTTTGGAAAAACAAAAAAAATTAAACTTCCTTTATTTCAGCTTTTTTCCAGAAATAAAATGGTTTGAAGATGAAGAGACTGTTACAATGAAAGTAAAACTAGAAGGTGTATCCAACTGTAAACATGAGTTCTTTAAAGAGAGGGTGGTTTTCAGGTATGTTTAAGACATTTAAGTATAATCAACACAATGTTTGACGGCCAGCTTCCATCTATTTTTTTAAATTTTTTTTTTATAATTTAGTGCTCGCTCAGGAGACAAATTTTATTTGGCTGACATGGAGCTGTATCAGCCTATACTTGCAGAAAAGTCTACATGTGTGATTAAAGACAAAGAGACTACCATTGTTCTTGCAAAAGAGAAAAAAGGAGCATGGTGCAAATTACTGAAGAACAAGGTGAAGAGGAAATTGATAATTACTAAATGTTCTGAGCATATCAATTGCATCAGTGCAGATGTTTCAGAAAATGTTTCTGTCAACAGAATCGTCGTGTGTCTTTTGATTTTGAACGTTGGGAAGATACTGAAAACAAAAGCCCTTTTCCTGTTGGTAAGAAAGGAACAAGTTGGTGTTTAGAATACATAAAATCATTAGCATCCTCATTTTTGCATAGGCAGTACCAGGAATCCCTGGTTTATTTCAGAAATGTGACACTTGTTGTCCTGCTCAAATTCTCTGAAAACAGTTGAGAGTACTTCCAATAGCAAACTGATAGGCAGGGTCATTTGCTATCAGAATACCATGACAAAAAAAAGCAGTTTGAAGTAGTTTGTAATGGTTTCGGTCTAGTTTGCTGTCTAAAGTATGTTTTTTATTGTTTTGGGTTTGGTTTTGTTTTAATACTACCAAATACTTGTTCTTAAGCTCTTTTTTTCCCCCTTGCTTTATAAACATGACACTTTGTTAATTACTTCTAGGTACTAAAAAATGTACTTACACTGCTGCAGGAACCATGGAATTGAGTGACTTCTCAGAAGACAGTGGAACAGAAAGTGATGAGTAATTTGGAGACAAATCTTTCTTCTCTAATAATTGTGCTTCAAAGCAGTGTCTCCTGCATGAACATTTCCACTAAAATTGGTAAAACTAATTGGTAAAACTTCTCGGTTGCAGAACTGTCTTTGATATTAGGAAAATAGTGAACAAAGTCCTTACCCCTTAGGTGCTGAGAATCTAAATAAATACTCCATTTCAAAATTTGTGTATGCTTTCTAGTGCCCTCACTTTAAAATTATTGGCTTTAAGATGTGCACGTCATGTATGTGGAATGCTAAACAGTAGGATCTGAAGACTGAACTTGGGTTGTGAAGCAGTTGAATTTAACAGTAATTACAGAGGTTTTAGCTTTTTCTGAGTGAATTTTCTTTGTTGGCAGTAGTCAGTAAGTTTCACAAATCCTGCTGATAGTTGTTTCTGCTTTATCTCTTGGATTCATACAGTGTCTGGCAGTCACCACACTTGTGCTGCATGAAGAAATAATG
Organism: Calypte anna; assembly: GCF_003957555.1. Lineage (NCBI taxonomy): Eukaryota > Metazoa > Chordata > Aves > Apodiformes > Trochilidae > Calypte > Calypte anna. The sequence goes on from NC_044257.1 coordinate 9,952,653, forward strand.
CCTCAGCTCCAGTGGCAATAAAATTTTGTTATTTGATCGGAAGTAGTCTGATTTGGCATGAAATAGTGTGCAGTGCAGTTCCCTGTAGTAACTCACTGCTGTTCAGCCTTTGTGCAACGAGCACTGAAATAATAAATTCAGCATTTGTTTTCAGTTTGACATTTTCACTTTTCATTAATGCTCTTGTTTCATTCTCCCTCATTTACATAAAACTCCTCCTGTGCAAATTAACAATAAAATCTTGTCTGTTTACCCCTAAGGCTTCGTCTTTTAATGTACCATCTTGTAATGTACCATCATCTTTTCATGTGACTATATGCTGATTCAGAATAGAGACTGAACTTCATCCAGATTTATTTTGAGAAGCCTAAAATTTGTTGTATTGTTGACTAGACAGAATATAATTATTTGTTGGGAGTTAATCTTTAAACAGCCTTTACTTCAAAATTAGGAGGACTATCAAGGTTTACACTAACACCTACAGTTTTTCTCATATTGGTGTATAGTAAAGCTGCTTTTTTGAATATTTAAGAATTTTTATGATGTCAATAGAAAACTGCCATGTGACAGAGACTGTTGTAGTTGTTAATGTATGGTTAAAAAAAATAAGTGTTGTTGGCAGCCTGACTCCATAACCTTTCTCTGAGCACAGGTGCTTGCAAAGCTTTAGGTGTTGTGAAACTGCTTAACAAAAGCTGTTTTGGTCTTGCTCTGCATTGTGATGTGAACAGAAGATTGGCAAATCAAGTAGCTGAAAAACCTGAGTGGCAGAATGTTTACTTGGGTGTTCTTCTTTGGCTTGTCTTCTATCTAAATGTAAAATTATTTTTCTGCTGCTAAGTCTAGTGCGTTACTTAATAGACTTGAGTTATCTGTAATTTTTGTTTTAAAAGTGAGACACCTTGTATGAGGTAGAAGAAAATGCTCTACAGTCTTAGCACCTGCCAAGTGCTGGACTATAAATAATGGTGTAGAAATACGTACATTGCAAGAATACTCTCTTGGCTTCAAGCAGTTTTTGCTCAGTCTTCACAAAGAAGAGGTTTTCTGTGGACTTCTTTCTGAATTAGTTACATTCTGGAACTTATGTCCACTTCTGGCGTTTTCTTCTGCTCAAAGGAATTCAGTAGTTAAATAACATATTATTTGAAGAACTATTTCTTCTGTGTTTTGAAGCCATTACTGCTCTTCCTGCTTGAAATCCTGTATCTTCAAAATGTAATAGGAACAGAGGGCTTATTTTTCCCATGTTCTTGCCACTTTTCTTATGGACTGCTAGAATAATTTTTTCTGCTCATTGCCCAGTTGAGTGTCTCTGTTTCAGCCTTCAGAGTAGATAACTTATCCCTTACACAAAAGTATTCTGTTCCTTTGGTCTGTCCCTGAGCCTTGTAATTCTGTTTGAAATGGTTTTTTTACCAGCTGAAGCAGGGGAACAGCAATTGTAATAGTGTGGCAGGGACAAAACTTTGTGTATACACTTTATATGTAATGACATAATTATAGTTTCGTTCTCCATTGCCTTCCTTAGTTATTCCTAATCTTCTTACTTTTACCCTTATGCCACATGGAGCTGAAATTTCCATGGATCTGATAATTGCAAGGTCTTGTAAAAATTCACCAGAACCCATAATTTTGGTAAGTATTTTTAGTAATGAGTTTCCATGTAGGTAGATACAAAATAATATTTATAGGAGCCTAAGTTTTATATAGTTCTTTGAAGCTGGATGATAGAAATAGCTTTTCACTGGAATGTGCTAAGCTAGAATTAGTATGAACTTCAAGGTCTTTAGCCAGTTGTTCAATATTCATGTGTTGTAATATAAGGATGAACATGCTTAGAAGTTTTTGAGAGCATTTGTGCTTTCAGCATAAGTCCTTCTCAGATTAATCACTGAAGTAATAAGGAATGTTGCCTAAAATTGATAAGTTTCTTGGATAGGGAAAATAAAAGCTGCTTACATCTACGTGTCAATGTAGTATCTATATTTGGTATTTTTTTAATCAGCTACCAAATGAAGTGTTTCTTGGAAGATGAAGTTACCTCTGTCACATTCATGCTGAGTAGAATTTCTGTGCCATTTACTCACTGTTCCGTAACTTGGAAAGAACAGATACCTGAGAATTTCAGATGTAATTCATTATCTTTGTTTTAATTATATATATTTATTTTTTAATTGGCGTTTTATGTCAGCTGTGCTTGCTGTTTTTACTGGATTCCCACATCCTCTGTCTTTAATGTTCTGATAACAAGTGTTAGACCTGAGAAACTGAGAGTGGAATTAGTCTGGTTTTATGTTATTTCTGTCCTTTCTGTGTGTCTGGATGAATGCAGCTCTGTAAAGGACACAGCTTCATTCTTTCAGCAGTGTGATCAAAAGAATCTTGACTGTGTTGCTGGTAGGTTTTGTCATCTTCATAATTGGAATGTTTATCTTGTGTATTGTGATTAATTTTAATGCAGAAAGCAAGATGCTGTTAGCAAACAATGAAAACTGCTCTGCTGGACACTGTAATGTGGCTCAGAAATCTTTAATTCTTAGATATGTCATATTTTTCAAGTAATAAAAGTGTTGTAAAAATAACACATCAGTATGAGCATAACAATTTAGAAAGTATAAATGTTTACCAAACTAACTTGAATTGACAACCAGTATAGCACCTAAAACAACCCTGTAGATTTAAAATATTTCATTCAATTTCTTCCTCTGCTGGAACAACTTCCAAAAGCATCTGAAGGTGCATAGTGATGGGATCTGAGGGGGGAAAAAAAATTGTTACAAGTTTTATGAGAGAAAAGTATTTCTGTTGAGACTTTAGGCTATTTTTAAAAAATATTTTCTATATTCATTTCAAACTTCAAAAATAAGGGGTGGGGAATAAAAGCAGTATCAAGATCCACACTACAACATTCCAGGGTTTATAAACATGTGCTTAGTAGAATGCAGTGCTTCTGATTGCATAATGACATATTTAATCATGAGACACCAATAATGCGTGGTTTTTTTAATGTCTGTAGAACCACTAATTCTGTCCTTTCAGCTGGTTCCATTTTCCTTTTCAGAAATACCTGTTCATCCTTTTTTTCCTAAGTATTTATTAAGAGTTTCTAATGAGACTTCAAAATGTTTCTATAATAGTTACACTCTGTCCTTGCAGCTTTCAGTTCACTCAGCAAGGCTAGGATTCTTTTTTGGTCTTAATGGTTTCTTTAAGTAGTAGAACTGATCCTGTGAGCTAGAAGCACAACGTTTTCTGGCATAAAAATGTACACCTGCTAATCTTTAGCTAATGGCTAAAGCAATGAGCAATAAGCACAGTCAAGAATGAACTTTACTGGTAACAGTTTTGTGCATTTTAAAAGATTCGTTGTTGCATTAAGCGTGATGTGTTGCATGTACTGTGTGTTGGTTGTTTGGTTTTTGTTTGGGGGTTTTGTGTGTGTGTGTTTAATTTTCCTGAAATCAGACATGACTTTTTTACCAGGGAAGAGTAAAATACAGTCTTTAGTAAAGTTCCCTATGTGCCCCGTGCTGTATGAGTGGAAAATTGCTTCACTTTGCATCCTATTCATGTGATTTAACTGGGATGGAGCATACAAAGAGCTGAACTGTGTAAATTAATCTGAAGCATAGAAGTTTGCTGTTGGATTTGGAGGTGTCTGTCTGAGGTATACTTACTTAATATTTTTTGTGGCCACTTGAATTTATAATGAACAAAAAGTAGGTAAACTGGAAGTCCACTGAGTATAAATAAAACACAGTACAAATAGGCCAGTTCAGGTTCACTGATGATTGGTGCCACTACCAGTAAAATGGAGACCAATGTCACTATGACTGGAATGATGATGGGTATCTGCAAAATACAAAGCACAAAAGTATGTTCATTCTTTTGCTGCTTTCACAGAAGTTGCTCCATTGAAAGAAGGGTAGACTTGTTTCCTTGGGCAGTTTTTTGTTTTAAAATTTCTGGAATTTGATGGAACAATTAAAAGATTGGCAACACCATGGATAGGGAAGATGCTCCTGCTAAATCACTGACCAGGCTCTCTTTGTATTGCAAATTGCATTGGAAAAATCTGCATTTTAATGAATCTGGGACTAGCTCCAATGCAATGATTTGGGGATTGGGGATCTTACTTTGTGCAAGTAGAAATAAATAATTGTGTAATCCTTCTCCTGGTACTTATGAGCTTTGTCATAGTGCAAAACTGGAAGAACTGCAGATAAGTGGTAAGGTTTCAGGTAAGGGGAAAAAAACCCAAAACACAAGGAGAAGGCTGCCTGAGGATGTTTTTAAAATATCCAAATGTTTTGCATGAGCTTGTGTTTCACTATTCATGGGAGTGGAAGAAAAGCCCCACTGAATGATGAACTTACCCTGACTGGTCTCCTGAGTTCCTTTCTTGTAAACCTCATAACAATGAGTGCAAGTACAGTTAAACCATAAAAAGTCCAGACAGCAAAACTGAAGTAGTTTATGAGTGTGTCAATGTCACCAGGGATAATATAAAGAATAGCAATGGCCCCCTAAAAATGAAAACAAAAATCAGGATAGTCTATTAAAAAAGAGCTAAATTTTACCTTGGTATCAGTTTGGGTGGATGTTTAGAGTAGGCTACGGTGTGGTCTGTGAATGCTTTTGTTTAAACATTTGGATGTAAGTGTATTGCAAAGAGTGTCCACATTCTGTTCATGTGCAATATTACTTGCATTTTAAGCTGAAAGACTTAGAATTTTTAAGTTTTAATATGTTTTACTGACTGTATCTTGGAGAGAATGAAGATGTTAAATATATTTTCAGATTGTTAAAGTTATTGCTCATCAGAGCAATAGAAGTTTGAGTTTATCTTATTTTACCTTTTAAGATAAATGGCTAAATATATTTAAACAAAATATTCTTTATATATATGTGTGTATATATATTATTTATATTTTTATAATATTTTCCTTAATGTGTATTTAGCAATTTGCTTGTCTACACAGTCAAAGATGTGTGACTTGAGAATTTTTTGTAGCTTTCCTCTCTTTAGAGCAGCAACTTACATAGAAGATGATGGCAGGGGCTGGTGTCAGATGCTTAACACTGATGTAAGAGAGCACCTCGAGCATGTGCCCTTCCCGTCCTGCAACGTAAACAAGTCTGACAAATAAAGATGGGTGATGTGGTTAGGCTAACACCTGGTTAGTAGCATTACTGAAGAAACAAAAGTACCATTTATTTCAGGTTTATTTTGTTAAGTGGTTACGACTGATGACAATTTCACCAGCGTTTCCTTAGATATTCAGTGGGAATTAGGAAAAATCAGTAGTAGGCTGAAGTAAGGAAAATAACCAGTAAAAAAGCACTGAACTAATTCTGAATCAGTAATAAAGTAGTGAACTTGAAACTTCAAAGTAGTTTGCACATTTAACTGTTTATTTTGGAAACCACGTTAGCTACTTGGTCCCTTTTATTTAAAATACTTTTTTAAATTTGCTTCATATCAAAAAGCTGTATTTACAACCTTCTGTTAAAAAAATTGGCCTTTACAGGCCTGTCATATTCAGTTGGATTTCAAATTTAAATGTTGTAGGATAATAAAAGGAATCATTGAAAGAGCGGATCAGAAGGAATAGCTTCTCTATCCAGTTCTTTATCCTTGCTGGTGTAGTTCTGTTTTTTAATTTTTTTAACTGCTTAATTCTTAGCTTTAAAGTTTAAAAAAAAAACAAACAAAAAAACCCCAAACTTTTTGTGCTATACCTGCCTTGAGCTAAGAATAAGGAACCTTATATTCTATTTTATTTAACTTGTATATCTACTGCTTTTTTCAAAATTAAATAATAGAGCTAGATTTTTAGGTATTTTAAGATTGTATATGCTTAGATCAGAGGAATGTCTGTATCTTGGTGTGCAGATACATGAATACAGATAAATTTTTCCATACTTTAAAATTTTCATTTTCAGATCCTGAGAACAGGAGCTTACCTTCCTGCAGTAAAACAGGTCCCATTGGCAGATCCAATTGTAGAAAAGACCACAAAGAGAGGAACTATCCACGAGGCTGGATAAAGAACTCTATCTCCGAATGTCTGGGATGTAGAATTAAGGTGAATACTTTGTCTTTTTGTTAAGGTATGTTACCAATAAAAACATGTAAAAACCTCTGAGCTGCAGTGTTGACAAAGTGTTAGCAGGAGACTGCATTACTTTTGTTTTTTTCCTTGCAATACGACAGGCTGCTGTTTAAGCATTACTGACATTAATTTTAGATTAAGAAATGGCAATACACAGTAAGGGCAAAGGTTACACCGACAGCTTAGAAATTGGTCTTTATAATTGCAGGTTCCTCTTTGCTCATGTTACTGTTCGAGATGTTTTAATGCACACAGCCTTCTTCAGATACTCTATTACAAAATAAAGGGTCTTACCACAGCAACTGCCTGGGACTGCAGGAGTTCTGTTGAAGTCATTACGGTGAAATACGAGATGTTTATCAGAACGTAACAAACTGTAACCAAGGGGATCCCAATAATTATAGATAGCGGCAGATTTCTAAAGAATTGAAAAGTAAGACTCTATCAGGATTGCTGTACCACTGGTAGAGTTGTCATAGTCAAATGTGGGCTCTTACTTTTCCCTATATGCCCTCTAAATGTATTGAAATTTCTTCATTGTAGAGCTGTGAAAATCAGGATTAAACTTTACACAAACTTATGAAGCCTGTAATATATGCTAATTAGCTCTGTGTGGCAGTGCTCAAACCTTAAGTAACCACTGATTTAATGCCAAATCAAAATACATGTCTGCCCCTATAGAACTATTAATTGCTTGGTTTCTGTGACTGGAAACTCTGCTTCTCTGTATTTTTACCTGTAAGGATTTTTAAGTTCTTCTGTGATGTAGTTGAGTTGATTCCTGGAAGGAAAAAATGCTCATGTTATTTGCAGTTGAGTTTTTAAACACTAATATATTACAGAGCCAGGTGTTATTTCTTGTGTTATTGGCCTTAACTGGTTTTGGGGGGAAAAAAAAATGATGCACTTAAGGTACAGTCAGTTGTAAAACTGCCGCACACAAAGACTATGTGAGAATCTGAGTCCACTAGCTTTTACTCTTCACAATTTTGTAAGTATCTGGAAATAAGATTGTCTTGGTTCTTGGATAAAATATTGGATAAAAAATTTGGCAGACATTTATCTCAAATGTAGAACATGGCCTATGAACTTGTAAGCCTTGCAATATCTGATTCTTTTCAAATAATAATTTAAGTAATGTAAGTCCATTGCAAAGACTGAAGCAAGTCTTCAAATGTTTCACAATCGTGTCTAGAAAACTGGCATTAAAGCCTTTTTGAGGATTGGAATTAGAGTTTCCTAATGCTTTTTTTGGTTGAGCACAAAACCAGATTCAGCAGCCTTGTTTTCAAATGCCAGTGCCTGGTGGTTGCATACTGAAATAACTGTTTAGGCACTGGTTTCTTTGCCCCTTAAAAAAATCTAGGTGGATGTCTGAATTAGCAGACTTAGTGCCCATGTTGGAACAATCAAGCTTGGAAATAGACCCAGAAAGGTTAATCAATTTAAATACAAAATCAGTTTTAAGCATCTAAATAGAAGTTGCTTTGTTGTAAATTAAGATTTATATTCTTAATTACTTCTAAATACAGATCTTTGTACAGATTCTTACAGTATATATATATACATACACATAGTCTTTGAATCCTACAGGGGGAGAGCAAACCAGTTAAAGGTTGTTAGACTGTAACAGTTGACTTAACACTGGATATCTTACCATCCATCGTATGCCCACAGTCCATTGTAAAATGCCAAAGCAATTGAGCTAAGAGAAAATTTACTGTCCTTGAAAGAATCTTTGAAGTTTTCCGTTTTTCCTGCAAATGAGACATAGCTTACCAGTCAGTGTTTAAACTAATACTGTTAATTCTCACTAGATGAAGAAATACTCCAACTTGGCTTATGTTAAAATTTATTTTCAAAATGGTTTTTAAATCACTACCAAATTTGATATGTAGTGTTGCCTCTCCCCCAGCCCCTTTCTCTAGAAGATAATACCATAGTTCCCAAAGGGTCTGGAACTAAAGCATTAAATAAAGGCAGCAGTATTGTTGTCCCTTTTCAGTCAGTCAGGGAAATTTTAAATGGTCATTACAGAAGCTAAAATAATTTTTGTAAGTAAAGTAATTACCTTGTGCAAGGAGAACAATTCCACTTACAATAATGATTGTGACAATGATCATTTTAGCAGCAGTCAGAAAATTCTGCAGATAGCTTCCCAGCTTCACACTCAATGAATTCACTATTGTAATTACCACTAAAAGAAATAGATTAATATTTTTGCATTAAATTAGTCACAATTGAAAGTTGCCTCTTAAAACTTCATTTGCTTGACTGCTTTTTCCTCCTCTTACTTCTCATAGTATTGATAAAGTTTTTTCAACATACTAGGTTTGGGTAATTTTTAAAATAATGAGGAAAAGTTTTCTGAGTTAGATTTTGACAGTACCTTTAAGAAAAAAAACCAAAAAGTATATATATTGAAGTTGCACAGCATTGTGATAGGGAAATAATATATCCATGTTTATTTTTACTTTGCAGCCAGGAATAAGCATCCATTCTGCAGTTGTATCTGTCTTAGTAAAGAATAAAAGCATAGGATTGTTTTCTGGTATCTCCAGGAAGATGATCCTGCTGAAGAGTTACAAGTGCTGAAATGCATTAATTGTTGGGGCTAAGCAGAAATCACTGTGCAATTATGGATCTTGTCCCTAAAATTATGAAACTTACCAATGGCAACTGCTGCAAGACACTTGATGACAACTTGGGGTGGATCACAGCCAGGGTAAAAAGGAGCTGATGCATATTCTGCAAAGCTGAGACAAATGATTGCAAAGGAACTGGGTTTTGTGACCAGTAAGCTTGTCCAAGAAAACAGGAATGCTGGAACTGGGCCAAATGCCTCCATAAGGTAAGGGTATTCTCCCCCAGATTTTGTGATCATTGTACCAAGCTCAGCAAAACAAAGAGCCCCTGAAATCAAAGAGCATTTCTTATTGGTTCTGTTCATACACTTCTTAACTTAAGCTATGACTGGCTAGAACAGATCATCACTTTTTCAGAGGTAGAAAAATTAAGGAAATGTATACACACATATGTATATGTACACATATATGTATACACACATACATATATACACACACACACATACATATGTATACACACACGTATATATATACACACATATATATTTACACACATATACATATTTAAAATGCATTATTACTATTGTCGTGTTTATGTACATTTCATTCTATATGACAAAAACCACACTTAAAATTATTTGTGAGCAATTGGAACAAGCATACTGAAACTACCCAGAATTTAATTAATGTTGGTGTTCAAGACTTTGGCAAATAAAATACAAACATTCTGACTGTTATTTTTCTCTTTAAGAAACCAAGTCTCTTAAGAAGTCTCTAAATAACAGCTGATTTTCCTTTAGGAAACTTGAAAAAATAGACTAACTGCACAATTTTGAAGTAAAATGACTACTGAGCTCAGCTTTGAAGTGATACTTGTAGGTTTAATACTGTAGCTGGCATCTGGCATGAAGTTGATTAGTGTATGCTTGTGTAGCTGCCACAATGCTCAAAGAACTTTTTTTTTTTTTTCTCAGTGCTAAATTTTCAGTTAATAAAATGAGGTTTTTACAATTACACAAGTAGAAAAATAGCAGAAGTACCAACCTCCCTGCCAGTCAACTTCACAGCCTGCTTGTGATGTCACTGGAAAAGCATTCACTATTACATTTAATGGATAAAGTAAGAAAAACTATAACTTGGTTTCAAAATTCTTGAAAATGTACTTTGCAGATACAAGTTTTTAAGCAAAGATTTAGATTCTTGTTGACTCAGTTACCTAATGTTGCAAGGACTCCACAGGCTGCCCAGACAGTTAGACAAGGACCTACAGCTCCAACATTGGCAAGTAGTGCTTTTGGAGAAACGAAGATACCAGAGCCAATAATTGTACCAACAATCATACAGATTCCACTGATGAGACCCACCTTGAAATAAAAGGAGACGTTTTGGTAATTTCCAATAATTCAATAATTATTTTTCAGTATAACACAATAGAGTAGTTGTCTTTACTGCCTTTATATATATATGTATATATATATTTATTCATTTATATATTTATACATTTATACATTTATTCAGCTATGTGAAGTTTATCTTTTCTTCCAAGATGCACACACACCCTGTAGTGTGTGTATGTATGTGATACTCCTGCTGTTTCCAGAAAGTGCAGTTTTTTGGTGTTTCCCTGCCTCTGTATTTTCTTTATTAAACCATTCTTTAACCTATGTGGATCTCCAATGTAACCCTGTGCAGGTACATCCCCTTTCCACTCTGATTAAACACTGAAATTCTTTTATGAGCACTTGAGGCATTTAGAATTTCCTGTTTCAAACATTTCCTTTCCTGGATGGGCTCCACCCCCCCAGCAGCTTTCATCTCCTTGCTTCAGATATTTGTGATATTGTGATATTTTCACCACCTAGCAGTACCATGTTCTCCTGGCTTTGTAGTGACCTACATCTTAAGTGAAGCTACTAAAAACTGAGGTATCTCCTGCTAAAAATAAAACCATCACTGGCATGGGCTCTTTGAAGTTTCCTGTGGTTATGGGTAGTGGCACAGCTTCAGTGTCCTGCCAGTCTTGGCACTAAGCTGCAACCACATAGAGAATCTTTTTCCAGCTTACTTAAAGAGGAATTTCACTCCCTTCTGAGAGCAAGTGGCACATCTGTTTGCCAAGCATCTGTAATTTTACGGAAGAGGCAAATTTTCCCTTGTCTTTCTGTACTGATATGGCTGTAAATGCTTCAGCACTGAGCTGAACAACACACTTCAGTTTCTGAGCAGTACATATGGAAAGGAACAGTAAAGGTTATGAAGTGTCCTACTTGATCAGCTTTGAAGTTACCAGATATAAAAAACAGTTAAAATATCTAAACCCCACATATTCTTACTTTTAAATTGGGTTTGTACCCAATTATTTAACTGGTAATTAACAGTTTCCTAAAATGGAAGCCAGCCACACTGTCAGGATATTTAGTACATCAGTGCTGAACAGGGACACATTTGCAGTTTTTGGTACCAGACACCAGCACCCCCAGCCCCCTCCTGCCTCCCTCTGCCAGTCCCTTGCACACGTGTGGACTGAGGAGCAGGGGGGAGGAAAAAGTTTTGCCTCTTTTTGTAGGTTCATTGTTTGGGGTTCATGGCTCTGGCTGGATTGTGCATCCTCTTTTCCACTGTCCTCTCCTTTTCTTCTTCTCAAGCTTTCTTCACCCATTTGGTTTACTTGTTGAACTCCCTAAGAAAATAAACCCAAAATATCAGTCTGGCATATTGCTGTTTGCTGGAGTTTTGCTGATACATATGAAATAGTGTAGTTAAATATTGCCAGAAAACAAACCCACCCACGCTCATACGCACAGGACTTCCATCTACCTACCTGCTTGGAGAGTAAATCAAGGATGTTTTGGTCTTGGTGTTTCAGTTACTTCCCCTCATCCGTCTGACTTGATGTGGATTTTCCTCTCACCCAGCAGGCAGTGAATGTCTTTCTGGAGCAATCTGGGGTTTATAGCTGGTCCCTCCTGTGAGTTCCTCCGGAGGTCCAGGCAGATTTAATCTTTCTCCCCAAAGCTATTTTGTTTTCTTATCTAGGAGACCTTTCTGATCTTCATTAAATCCGGCCTTCTCTCAGTTCCTTGGAGGTGTAGAGTATCTGCTAAACCAAGTGGTGCCTCCTCTGATTGTCTAATTAGCAGCTCTTTGCCTCAAAAAGAGGCCCCAGTCCTCTCCATGTTGACTCAGGGTGAATGTCTTGAACGTCTTGTTCTGTTTAGAATTAGAATGCAAAACAGTTTGTTTTCTAATTTAATTTTAGCTTGTGACTTTTTTTTTTTCCTGCTTTCCCTTAGTATTGGAATAAAACACAACTTGACAGTGAAGGAAGCCGATCAGGTTAGGTCCTGGTCCTTGGAAGTAGATTAAGTTAGAACTCTTCTCCTTATGCTTTACAGCTACAGTTACTAGAATCTGAATGCTGAAGATAATTTTGCAGTTATGCAGATGGTAATTCAGGAATGCTGCATGTTTAGGCAGCTTGTCCAGAATCCAGTAATTCTTGGCTACAAGAATTGTAGCATTTTAAACTGATATAACATTTATCTCAGTACTGTTCCCCTTCAGAAACATTTGGTCTGTAAAGACATTTGGCTTATGTTTTGAATGAAAGATTTTTAAAAGAAATAATTCAACTTCTAAGATTAAGCCTACAATAAAAAAATGCCCACATAAGAATGCAGGGCTTGGGTCACTGAACCTTTTCACAGCTTTCTGCCCAAATTCTCTTTAAAGCCTTGTATTTATAAATGTTCTTTAGCAATTCAGACATCATTCACTTACCTTATTTATTTATATTTGTTTGGTGTTAATCAGGCTCAAGGAATCTTTGTGTAGTGTATTTCTTTCTCTCCCGTTAGATTCAGCAGCCAGTTAGACAGCAAGATAAATCCATGTCTGAAACCAGAACACGAAGAAGCAAGCAGCAGCTTAAGTACAGAGGTTATAAATGGTAATCATTAAACCCATTTTCAGCCAAGAAGCTTTGAGATAGGAACCACAGGTAAACCAATAGTCCAATTAGTTTATCTTTAAAAAACAAAAAAAAGTTTTTGTTTCATTCCTGAGAATGTTTGTCCAGTACCTAAATAGTGAATTACGTAGTGAGAGTGAATCATAATCTGAAGGTTGTATTTTTATTATTTTATATCAAGCCATTTCTAATTTGCAAATACTTCGGAAATATAACCTTGAAGTAATTGTTTGATTATGAGTGCATTAAAAACGTCTGTCCAGGTGTTAGCTGCATTCTATTAAAATGCCTATTTTGAGAAGGTAGAGAACTGTGAGCAGAAATCTTAGTAACCTAAAGGCAACTGAGAGGACAGCTTGTTCCAATTAATTTGTTCCAATTGCTGTTCCAATTAATTTTTCTTTTTTTTTTGTAAATGTCTAAAAATCCTGCCTTAAAGACAAATGCCATTCACTATTTCTATGCAGTTGTATTTCCAGGGAAAACTGACTGTTAGTCTGAATCATGAAATCAGGTAGTTTTCTTCATTCCAGCCAGGCATCCCTAAAACACTTGCAGAACAACCCTTAATCATGTTTCATTTTATTGTTTTTGGCAATGGATTTGTACAGCTCCTTTCCTGTTAAGACATCTAAACCAGCAAATCCTGGTAAACCTGATCTAACTTCAGCTTAATTTTTTCAAGAACCATCTATTCCAAAAGATGTACTGGTATTAGTCAGTGATATTAAAATGTGTTTCTTGTTAGGGTAATGCCTCATGAACAGTAGTACAGGCTTGGAATTCAGACAAAATTCTGGACCTGAGTATCAACAAAACTGTATCTTGGTACAGTTGTTCTTTTTAATCTTCTGTTTAACCCTGCAGGCTTAATTGACAGGAATTGCTGTCTTTTGTAATGCTGATGTAAACCTATGACTGAAAATGAACTCTTAAGAAAATGTGAAACATTGATACGTGTTTATATTTGCCATGTTTTCTGATGACTGAGCCAGACTGTGCTATGAATATTTTTCTCCAAGACAGAGATTGCAGAGCAAGGCAAGTACTGAGAACAAAACCAGAATTGTATTTTCCACTCAGTCTTACTTTTTCCTCTCTTTGTTGCTTGGTTCTCAGAGAAGCATGGTTAAGCTTCAAGAGAAGTTCTTCCATCTTAATTAACTTGTTAAAAAAGTACCACTTGAATGATGGTTGGACAAAAGTGGGTTTTTCTCCTACAGATAAAGAGAATAGTGTTAAAACTGTACTCTTACTACAAGTATATGAAATGCCAAGTATCAAAAACTTACTCTTTTTATGTGTCTTTTACAAGGACTTTAAATTGCCATAGTAATTGTAGTGTAGGATTAAATAAACTACTTTTTTATCTATCAATTGCAGATGCCTAGTTTGGTGTCAGATATTATGTAAGGTAGTTCTGTATTCTCTGTAGATAATTTTAAAAATAAGTTTTATAATCTTGTAATTCCTGTGTTTTTGCTGAAATGCCACATAGATTAGTGGAATAGCTCATGTCTAGAGAAAAAAAAAAGTGGAGGAATCTTTTTAACTGGGCTTTGTCCCTCAAAATGAAGTAGATCCGTGTTTCACATCATCTCTACGCTGGAATTTCCAGAACAGCAAAAAAAAAAAAAAGGGGGGGGGAACATATATAATTCAGTGGAAAAGATAATGGAATATGTCAGCTTTAGTTCCAGGTTAAGTAAAATTTTGCTTTGGAAATTTTTTCGTTCAGCATAGGTTACCTTAGAAATTTTTGTGTGGATGTGTGTTCTGCCACATCTCATGGTGTTTTCGAGTGTCTGTCCTTTCCACTTTACATCTGTATTCTTTTTAGTTTCTTCATATACAATAAAAGCAACACTGAAAATGTTTGAATTTTTTCCTAAGCAGACAGTTTCTTTAGTCAGCCTGGAATGTGTATATGAAGAGTTCCCATCTCTGCCTGTGACTTGACCTTAACTGGCCTGTGTTTCCTTATAAAAATGTGCAAGTACCTTCATTTATTGGCTAGTTGTCTTTTAGGGGTTAATCTTCTTGGGATGCTATAAACTTTTTAAAGGATTTGAGATTTTACCAGCAATCCTTCTTTTCCTCAACTACTTAAGGAAAAAGTAAACGTTGAGTTCAAGGATTCTGTTGTTTTCTTCATGGATGAGGGAAATGTCATTTTACAGCCTTAGGAAAAGATTCCTTCCTTCTCAAATACATACACAGATGGAGAGATCAAGGAGTTCAAATTCCAAGAGGCTGCAAACATTCTGTGGGCTGGTCCTGTCTAAGCAGTGTAGTTTGGACCTTTTTAGATGCTATGTACCAATTAAATTGTAAAAAAGTAATTTTCAACTTTTATTTGGGAAGTAACCGGGGCACAGGATATAAATACACCTTTTATTATCATTGGTCACTAATAATAAAGGTTAATGTTTGTTAAGGTTGGTATTTATTGCTTGAAGTAATGTGCAAATTCTGTTTTGATAATTTAGGAAATGGTAAGGATTATTCTAGCTTGGAGATTTTACATGTAGCTTAGCAGTATCTCAGCAGGGGTACTTTCCATTCTAACCTTGCTACTTAACAGGTTACTTAATTTTAATCAGAGGACCAGTTTGTTTACTTGCACTTGCTCTTTGAGTCCTATCATTAAAAGATAGGCTGTAAGAAGTTTTTTCACTACTGTTATCCTTAAATGCAGTTTAACTTTTTTTTTTTTCCTGAGTAATTGTAGGCTCAGGCATGCTACAAGTTGAACATATGAAATCAGTCTTTTTAGTGTCTGTGTCAGTGCTGGGTGATGCTTTTGCATAGTAAGGACCTTTGCATCTTTTGGAAGTCAATCGGAGAGGTTATGTGACTGTAGTCATCAATGCCTGTGTGGTTTTTAAAAACCTGCATCTTCCCCCCTGCTTAGTTCTTGGTTACAGTGTAGTTGGTTTTGCTCCTGTGACAAATAAGGATCTGTAGAAAAGATCCTTACATTTGCCAAAGGTTTTGCATTAGACCTGCCTGAATAGTGGACATTTTTTAGTATGAAAAATGATTTTTTGTATTTTGTTTAATGAGGACAGCTGTTAAGAGACTCTTCATAAACTTGTAAATGGTTGATATGTCATTAGTCCAAAAGATCACAGAAAAATCAAGGAATCTCCACAGATATTCTAAAGGAATTTTGATGGCTTCTGAACAAAACAAGCTTCACTACAGTGATTTAAGTTCTTTTTTTCAGAGCTTTCAGGAGCAAAAGTGTTGAAGTGTTTCAGAGCCTGATCAGAATTAGTGATTCCCCTAATACACAGCCTGCTCCTTTTTCTGCTTGAGGAATGAGCACCTCCCTTGGATCTCCTTGAGTCCAGAATTCAGGTTGCATTCCACTGGTGTTTCATCACAGAAGGATTATCAGATAACATTGGTTTGGAAGACTGCATTTTTAACGTGCCCATTTCTAACGGAGGAAGAAAGGGGCAAATACTGCAGCATTCCGTAGAGTGGATGATGCTCTGTGCTATCTATCTTTGAAGTCTCAGTTTAAATTTACCAAAACCATTTAATATGGAAAACAGTTTAATGCAGGACAAAAATTCAGAGCTAAAAAAAAATCTCAAGAAATTGCATGCTGAGAAATCCCAGTTTCAAAGGCAAAGAAGCCATCAAAGTGCATCTGCTGTTTTAGATTCAAGCTGATTGACACTGAGAGTCTTTACCATACGTAGTTACATTAATTTGCAGAGTAGGATGAGTGCTCAGAGCTCTCCTAAATGGAAGAGCTGTGCCTGGCCAGCCAAGGATTTGTAGTCCCAGAGGAAAAGCACTTAGAACTCCTAATGCTATGTGCAAGTGCAGATGCATTAATTTTTCATGGTGAAATAATCTGAAGAGGCTGTCTCTGAGCTGTTAAGAGCAATGTTCTTGCTAGAAAGATAGCATCTTTCTGGCTTAAAAACAGAGGAAGGGAAAAAAATGGGGCTTTCTCTAATAGGCAAGAAATTAGAAAAAGAATGACCCTCATTTCACAGAACATTAGGGCATTCCTCGTGTGTGCTGAGTGTCAGAATCTCCCTGATACTGACTCAACAACTTAAGTGCAGAGTATGCAATAGATACCCAGACACAGTAGTTTGAATCATAAAAAGTTTTTGTGGTTCCTAAGTTACTGTGTGTGAAAAACACCCTGAAAGCTTTGAATTTAAGCTTGGGAACCTCAAGCAGGATTTTCAGTGTGTGCTTTAGTATGTGCAGTCATTTGTATGCAAATCATGCCAGCTGGAGAGAGAAAAATATATTTTTGTCTCTTTGAATGCTGCCGGTGCAAGCTTCAAAGGTTTAAAATATCCATGGAATGTCTGCAAGGAAGGTGGTAGTACTTCAGTGTTTAGGTAACAGATTCTACAGTCGTGTTGACAGCAGCTCTGCAGCCTCTGACAGCTTCAGGATTTTGAATTCCTTAAGGCAGGAGGTTTATAGCTCAGATTGTGCCTCTGGTACTTTTTCCCAATGCTGTTTCCTTCCATGAACTTCATCCGATTTCAGTGTGGCTCAGTTCAAAGGTTACTTGAAGTAATTTATTTCTCTTCTTTGTGTTAACAGAAAAGTGAAGAATGATTACAAGTTTTGTTTCTCTCTTAATTTTCACACACTGGTTAGAGAAGAAATTTGTAACTTCTGTTTCCCAGAATCTCTCTCCAAAGATTCCTACACTATCTCCTTCTCCAAAGAACATATAGTAAATATTGCTATATGACAAAATGGTTTGGTTTCTAGTGGCTTATTTAGGTGTTTTTCTAGTGTTCAAGAAAATTTTGACTTTATTTTTAACTGCTGTATAGGATAGAAGTGATGGTGATCATCCTTTAAGCTCTTTACGTTATTTCTGGAGGTTAGTTTTTGAAACATTGGATTTTTATTTTTGTTTGGTTATTTCAAATAGTGGTATTGCCTGCTAGGCAATCTTAATTTAAAATTACCAGTTTTGTTAGTAATTGCAGTGTGATTTTTCTTTTGTGTGTGTTTGTTTTTTTAACTTAGCATTTAAATCAGTAATACTTAATTTTTTTCAAAACAATGTTACATGTGGAGTGGCTGTCTTTACTGGGTTTTCTAGCCCTAAAATAGGTGATCTGCAGTAAACATTATTTCCCATACTTTTCATACATAGACATATACTAAAAACAAATGGAAGTTGTAGTCATATGGAGTCTAACATTTATCTTTCATCTGAAAGAGATTTAAGGGAAAATCATTTCTTTTACCTGTTTGTAAGGCAGAAAGCAAAACTCAGTTTCCTGTCAGGAGGAGTTGTAGAGAAGCACTTGTCTAATCATTAATTCTGTTTGCACAGTACTTGACACCCTTGTAAATGTGTTTGCATTTGTTAATCTGAAACAGTACCAAGATTTTGCTGTCCAAGAATGCTAAATGGGTGATATGTACATAGCTATTAAAGTGTCTTTTCACAGGATCTTTTGGTATGCCAAACAAAAAAGGTCCTGAGCCCTGATAGGAGGTGCTGTCCCCACCCTCACCTCAGTAACCCCCTTCTGCTGAGCCCTCATGGCCTTGCCCTGCGGGAAAATGCCTCAGGAAAGTAGGAAACAGAATGTATTCTTTTTGGTGTCTAACCTGATTTTCTACTCTTTGTTAACTTTGAACAAAGCCAGTGAGGTTCTTCATTATTTCTGCTATTAAGCAGCTGCAGTAGTTACAGGTTTTTTTCTTTCAGTTTTCTGGTACCACTTAGGTTTTGTTACAGAAATTAAGTAAAAGCAAAAAGCTGATCTAGCAAGTTTTATGGAAATCCAAAATAAAGTCACTTCATACCAATACATACTACTCCAACACTGATATACAATACTCTGAGAAGTCAGCAGTTATGAAAACTAATTATAATTACACATTGTCATAATATGAAGACTGGCACTGCTCGAGGGGGGAAAAAAAAAAGGTGGCTTCTGGCTTCTGAACCTACTGAATCTGAGGAGGGATGAATGAGACCATCTGGAGGAGACCTTTGATCACAATTTGTCTATATTTTATTTGGTGATTTGGAATACAACCTTTTAATTAAAAAATACATAATAGAATATAGTAAAAAATACATTATTTATCATATTGGAGGCATTCTCTCTTGCTGGTAACTTGTTTTCTGGCAAGGTGTGTGTCTGTGCTAGAACACCACTTACCAGTTCACTATATTGTTAACTGGATGTTTGTCTTCTTACATTAATTTAAAGCTGTAACATATTTTTGTCTTAAGGAAAAGCCTTTTCTTCAAAAAACGAAGTTATAGGTTAGGTTAGACTTGCACAGCTGGACAATTCTGATGTTGTCACTTCAACACTAAAGTACACAGTAATTTTGAAGAGGGTAAATCTTATATTACATTTTGTGTTGCTGCAAAAGTGAAATTCAGGCACTGAGGTCTCCTTCCTGGATGAGATGTGTGATGCATCTGTATTATCACTGAGATTCTTGTTGAATTTCATTTTTAGTAGGGGATGAAGGTTTCACATCACAGTAGCTAAAATCATGTCCATAAATAAGGTCCTTAGGAGAGATTTCATCCACGTGTGGCTCATGAACTGTGGCAGTACTCCACACATGGTTCTTCCCCTGGGATTTATGTAGGGCTTCTCTCAACCTCCTGTTTTCTTTGGTTGTGGATTCCCAAATTATTTCAATTTCCCCTTCCACTTTCCTAGAAAAAAAAGGTAAAATACTAATTTTAAAAACACTTTTCAGCAGTACATAATTACAGTATGTGAAGAAGAAATTAGAAACTGCTTGTATTGAAACAATTGAAATTGCCTGACTGAAACTTGCTCTTATTTTTATTTTTAAGAAGCCCATTAAACATGGTGCTAGAGAGGATATGATCAAAAAAACAAAGATTCAGACCCATGTCCACAGGGGAGAGCAGTGCATCTGAGATCCAAATGTCATGACTGCCATTGTCCCCTGAGCTGGGAGCCACCCTGACTGCAGTTCTGCTCCCTGCACCAGGTAGGTTTGTCACACTGCCCCTCTGCCAGGAGCTCTGCAGCTCCACTCACAAGCTCAGAATGTCTGATGGAAGAGTCAGATGTTGTGCTTAGCTAATGCTCCCTGTGAGGTTAACAGAAGTGGTGTAAACTTTGTTTTTTGGAGGAGAGGTGAAGATAGTGAAGGACAGTCCTTAAGGTGTTACAGCCTCATGGGCAATTTCTTTGCCCAAACATAAATGAATAATGCTTTCTCAAAAAAAGAGGTTGTTTCTCAAATACAGCAGCCAACATAATTTAATAGGGTGCTGTATTTCAGCAACAGATTTTTTAATGTTATATCTGATTAAGGTCAAGCTCCTGGGTTCCCTCTGACTTGCTTCCACTCATATATCAAAATGGAAAATAATCAAAAAACTATGATCATTTGAACTGGAAAGCAAAGCTGCTGCATAGGAAGTGAGCACACAAATCTTAATACTATGGACTTCTCTAACAGTCATTTCAAGCCACTACCTGAAGCAGCTGATAGAACTAGCCCTTTACACAAGTTCTGCTGAATACCAGGTTCTAAAAATGAGAAATAAATGTAAAACACAAATGTAATGAGATTAAATGCTGTGAGGCTATATTTCTGGGAAAAGGTACATACTAGAAGTATAATCTGTTTCTTACAGAGCCCTCTGTGATCTATAGAGAAACAGTCTCTCCTTTTTGAAACACCAAGCGTGTTCTTACAAAGTATATTTCTCCTTAAGCCAGTAGTAAGAATGTCTGATCCTGCCAGTTACTCAGTATATGCTTCAAACTGTTTTACAAAGGCAATTACTGTTATCCTCAGCATTCATTTTGGGGTTTATGAGGCACATGACATGATTATTATTATGATGCAACGTTCCATGATTGAACTTGCCCATTATGAGTTTCAAGCATTGTTTGACCTTTGTATTTTCAGCATCTTGTTTTGTTTTTTTTAAATGAACTTCTGTGTCTTGGTAGGGACAAGTTCCTGTTCTGTGTTTGGAGTTCCTTCACTCTGTTTGGAGTCTGCATGCAGTGCACACAGCACTCTTGTGTTCAGCTATAAATATACAAGATTGTAATCCAGTTTATCCTTATTGTAGAGCAGAATATTACCAAGCCAAGAATATTACCAATTATTTTATCTCCTGTGTTCTAAAACAAAGACTTACAAAATCATTTCATTGTTAACACTTGTCTGAAGTGGAGCCAGAGAAAGCTTGAAGATGAAACTAAAGAACACTGAGGTCTGAACTGCAGTTTAATGCTGTCAGTACACCTGACAAGTGGGGTGCTCATTTTCAGTTCATATGTTCATTTCAGTGGCAGCTGCATCTGTTTTAGAAAAACCAGTTCAAACACATCAGGTGTTTAAAGTACCCACATGGTTAAAATTATTTCAGTAGCAAGGAAATAGATGCCTTTAGAGGTAATGGTGTATCTGAACTCCACTTGCAGGATTATTTTTTAAACAGAGCAGAGATGCAGCATCTGAAAGCACTCACTGACTTTTTGCTTTGGCATGAACAGTCAAAGGTTGTTGTTGTCAAGGAATCACACTGCAGATGCCCCTGGCTTGGCACACAGTACATACACTGCTGCCATAAGCAACTCTTTTCAGTGTGGCAGAATGTAGTTCACCTGTTTTTCAGGTGACATCCAAGATGCTCCATGGTGTGTGTCCTGTTTCCAGATGGATTTAGGCAAAAAGCACTGTAACAACACAGGTAAGAGAGCTGCCTCTCCACTGCCTGTGCATGCCTTCTGAGGACAGATGTAGGCACATTCATTACTACAGCTTTCAAACCTGCATTTAACATCCAAAGTGCAGCAGCTAAATATACCTTGAAGTACTACTCTTCTTATCTCTTATCATGAGATTCATCTCATGAGATAACTCTGTAAACAATACAGGTATCATTATAATTATTCTAAAGATCAGAAAATAATACTACTTTCTTATCAGTTGATTTAGGCAAAAGGTTGCTATTAATGTCCAATATTCTCTAGCAAAGGCTGTAATTATTGAGAAGGCTCTGCAGAACAGCTTCTAGGAA
This sequence comes from Calypte anna, assembly GCF_003957555.1. Lineage (NCBI taxonomy): Eukaryota > Metazoa > Chordata > Aves > Apodiformes > Trochilidae > Calypte > Calypte anna. Next base: position 9,974,382 of record NC_044257.1, read on the forward strand.
GGTAAAATTTGCACTCAGTCAAAAATCCTAAATAACTGTTTCCTGGAACAGCTGAAATACTGTTTTCTCATGCAAATGTTAGATATTAGTGGGATGTTCATTGTACAATTACCAGCTAGTCACACCATAGTACTGTCTAATCAAGAGGAACTGTGTGGGTTGATACCAAGCCCTTTTTTTCTACTATCTCTAAATCTCTTACTTCCCAGTGGCAGAGATGACTTGCAAAGTGAGTGTTCAGTTATCTGTCTTCAGCTGTAAAATTTTTTGCTGTATACTGATAATGGGCTATGTAGCTTTCCACTACTGGAGGGCAAAAGTACCTCTAAATGACTATATGAAAAGGGTGTTTCAACACTGACAGACATAACCCTCTATAAATCAGTTAGATTATATTTTCATTGTTTTATTCTGCATGTAGCCAATCCATATCACTTATTAACAGACCAGTAAGGTGGATTCAGAAGGGAAACCATCACCTGCATATTTACTAAGTTGCTTTAACTCTTCATTATTCTGAAAACTGTTGAGAGATGTGGAGAAGGAGGTATTCAGCCATTGGTAGAAGATGCCATTCAATAATTAAACTGTATCTTGATGATTTATAAACACCCCCCCAAATAATGGAAGACTAGGGTCAGATTGGTATTCTTCACAAGAAATATTAAGAATAGTCATCCAGAACAAATTCCTCTTTCAAAAGGTCTTTTTTGGAGCTGGGAGGGATGGAATTCAGAGGACCATTTCAGCACTTTCAGAATAGCCAAAACACAAGGGAGAAAAGAGAGACAGAACACCCCACGTGAGGCTCTGATCAAAGCAAGAGTTTGCAGCTCTGTGCATTTGCTGCCCCCCACCCTTTCACCCCTCAGATCTCACTGGGTTGCTCTGCCAGGGCTGACTGACCTTTTCTGCTCCAGCACTTCATCCAGGGTTTCCTGCTTGTCTTGCAGCAGATGCTGGAGCTGCTTTATTTCTTGCTGGTACTGAGCAGTCTTACCAGCAAATTCTTTCTCTTGCTTAATCATTTTGTGACTGATACTGCCCAGCTTCCCAGCTGCTTTCTTTTTATACCCCTGCAAGGGGTAAAGATAATAGGAGAAAATCAATTATAGGAGAAATAAGGACAGCTCACTACCACCAAAAGCAGTATTGGTAATAACCAAATACATTGGTCTGATCTCAAAACCAAGAAATAATGTTTGTATAAACTTCTGAACTTCCACATTAAATTATGTAGGTACATGACCTACATAAAAAAAAAAAAAAAAAGGCTTGTGTTACACATTTCTACATGCTGCTGCTCTGGATGAAAACAACAGGTACTACCCAGTATTTTTTTTCCTCATGATTACAAATAGAATGCTTCAACTGTTACAGTATCTGCAAAATGCAATCTTTGACGTAGGCTGTAGAACAGAGTTGGAAGCACCTCCTTTAATAAAACTGCAAACTATTTAGTGAAATTCTGAAAACACTTATTTGTCTTGCTAACAGGAAGTTTTATCTAAGGTGTGAAATCTAAGGTTTTTATCTTCATCTGAACAAAAGCAGAAAGTTTGAGTATGCCTTTTGGAGGAACCCTCCTATCCTTCACCAGTAAAATTCCAAAAGAGACCAAAGTTCCATCTGATGAAAATTGTCTGACTGTCTCTATAAAGTCAAAGTCCCATCTGATGAAAATTGTCTGTCTCTCTAAAAGGTTTTATAATTCTGATCCTGACAGAATAGCCCCACTCCCATAATAATGAGAACCCTGATTAAATGTTTACTGGGTGCTATGGAACATTACCAGTTGTCACCTGGTAATTAAGATAATAGTTGTGTTCAGAACTACTTAAAAAGTCATACTGGGGGAGGGTGAGGTCCCTTTTTAAGTAGACAAGGACAATGTTTATAACTGTAACTTTGCAAGTAAAATTGGATATGAGAGATTAAGAGTGACAGCCTTATATATTCAGAAGTTTAATGAAAGAATGTCTTGTCTGACAGTATTGTGGTATTAACAGAAAAAGTATTTCCTCACAAACAGTAGATACCTGGTTTGTTTCTGTTTCTTAAAACCAGTATTTAGTCTGTGAAAAGGATATAGATAAAATGTAGAAGCTTAAGTGCAAAAGCCAACAAAATGAAAAAAATGTCAGGTGCAGTTGTGATATTATGTGCCACAGTAAATAAGATTCCTTATTTGCAGACTGATCGTGGCACATAAACACTTGGAAAAAATCAATTAATTAAGCAAATAAGCTGTTTATACAGGAGATAAAACTGTGTCCAAAAGTATGAGAGTTGTGTTTGTACATTACTTTGACAAACAAAAAATAATCTTAGCATTATGTAAACAGAACTTCCTATTTTGCACATATAAAGTAAAACTGATGAAAGTTGAAATGTCTCCTGTATAGACACTGGTGAGGCCACACCTTCACAAGGAGCAAGTTTGTGCTCAAAGTGCAATATGTAGCAAGAGGGCAAAAAATGAAAGCCAGCCTGTTTGGTAAAGTTTCATGAATAGAAATGGAGTTACAGTGGGAGATGCTGGGGTGTCCAGGTGTTTCTCCTAAAACCTTGTGACTGACAAAATTGTCATCAATTAAGAGATTCAGAATCCATGAAAAAACTTGTTGCCATCTGGCTTCTTTTTGACAGTGTATCTAATTTAAACATGAATTACTCCTGCACCAAGGTGAGGAAAAGGTGCCCAATGATGAACTGGAGCACAGAATCTGTTACCAGAGATTTACTGTAATTCAATTTTCACAGTCATAGGCCTAAAATCTTGGATTGGCTTCACAAGATTTGAGCTAGATCTTTGACTAAAATATTTCATACAGGAGATGGGTTTCCCTGTGTTAGCTGTCCCTTTTACTGCCATGAAATAGAGTTGCATGAAGATGAATGGCTCCCCCATGATAAAAGACATTATGTATGAGCTCAGGTTAAATGATAAAATGGCACAGAATTAAAGAAGTAGATTTAACAGCAAAAAACTGGCTTCATCATGTTCTTCTTGTGGATCAGTGAAAACACTGGCACAGATTAACAACCAGTTTTTCTCATTAAAAAACCCAAAACATTTAACATAATATTTAGCTTAGAAACATTGCTTACCTTAACCTTTTCTTCCATTTTTCCTAAGTGCAGACAACTTTCTGCTATTTTGTTGAGAACACCATTATTCTCATTTTCTAAACATTTGCTCTGTGAACATACAGTAGAGATGACTCAGTGTAATTGTTACTATAGGCAAGGCAGGCAAAATACACACAAAGAGGAAGACAAAGCTATTCAGTTTTGAGCTACAATAGTGTGAAGAGCAAGATGGAAAAAGAATCCTGAAAATTATTCTAATAATGGCTAATTAAAAATTTGTCAACTGACTGCTAATACTATCACACTGACAAAATGATGCCTTGAAACAGCTTTGCTCTCATTGCAGCTACTGGTACTGTAAACCAAACCAGTTCTGTTTATTTTTCTGCAGGTGTATCTCTGTACCTACATGTAGGGATCCCATTTGTATGCACGAGACTTTCCTTCTGGGTCAGATTCAGCAGTCTGATCTCTAAAAAGCCCTTGAAATAGGTGGGGGTTCAAGCAAGGAATCTGACATGTGGCTTTTTTGTTGTTGCTGTTTTACAGGATTTATCATCAGGCTGTTTCTGGAACCAGTACCTTTATTTTTGTGGAGATGTGGTTACTATAAATTACTTTTTAAAATCCTCATACAGGAAGAATGAAGGTTAATTTCTTAAGTGCTGTACCCTTTCTGTGCTACCATTCTACTGGATTAAACATGCATAGGTAATAGGAGTACTTCAATGAGTAAATAATCCTGACATTACTCAAGGCTGAACTGATGTGAATGATAATAGACATTTAATGATACATCATGCTCAGTAGTGGCTCTGCATAATCATAAAGGTCTGGCTCTAATTAATTTTTGTTTTGCTTTCTAGGCCTTCCCATCAGACAGTTTTACCCGATTACTTGACTACAAGGTACCTGCAGTCTAACTTTCTGCCAAGGTAAGTTTTAAGTTTAGTAATTAGAAGTAGGAACAGGTTATTCTCATTCAGCTCTCCCAGGCAGCAAAGTAAACTGGGTATTTAAAGGTTTTACTCATACTAGACTATTCCAGTAGAAAAGTTTGTCTCAGAGTTTCTTTGCCGTCTGCCCAAAGACAATGAATTCATAAACAAACAAAACCACCACTGCACTGTCTAGTATCTAAGCCAAATAAGGAAGGACAAGTATGTGTGTAGGTATGTATCATCATTTTAGACATACACAAGAGAATGTGATCTAAAAGTGAGAGAAATTCTGTTTAGCATGACAGGACTGGCTTCTCATTGTTGGATCAGTTTATACCTAAAGAAAGGCCATATTTGACTGCATTTTGAGCTGTCTTCCACAGACCTACTCTTAGCTTCTTGTGTGTGCAGAAAAACTTAATGGAAACAGGCTTTTATGGATAAAAGTATTCTGAAAATCTACTAGGGTATTATTAAGGCAAATGGCACCTTGTACTTAGAGGTAATTCTGGATCTCTGTGGCATTTCTAATGCAGTATGCTGAATATTTGGAAGTAGATTGAGAGATAAAAACCAGTCTCCAACAGGAGACATTTGTTGTGCCTTGTCTGACAGTGCTACGGTACAGTTTGCAGTGCACAGTTTGGAGTTGGGTCACTGCAGTTACTCTTCTAGAATTGGGAATTAACCATTATAACATCTTTTCACCAACACTAATGACAACCTTTACCTACTAATTAAACAACTGAAGCAGAAGCAGCTCTATTTTAACAAAGTTTTGTGAAATGGTTTCCAGAACCAATTTGAAGACAGCAATACACCAGCATGTAGAATTGAAATTGTGTCCAGCATCAGGTAAAGGAAAGAGTACAAAGCCCAGAACTTCCGTTCCTGATGTGTCCACTAAACCTAAATTATTCCAAAACTGTCAACCAGCCTGCCAGAAAGACTGCTTACCAAAAAAAGAGCAATAATGTGCATATGCTTCCACAGATCACTTCAAGAGTAATGGTTTACTTTTAGATTCAGAAACAAGTATTAAAAATCTATGATTGCGTGCTACTTTTCAAAACATGTAGCTTCAACAATTGAAGCTAATCAAAGTATTTTTACCATGATATACACCACCCTAATGCTGGAGTGAGGTAAGGCTTAATTATGCTGTCTCTAGAAATTAGGGGAATTGTTCCAACCACTCTTCTAGAAAATCATCTTTTGCTCTCCTGTCCTATTTACAAAAATCTACTTTAACAGCTAAATCCTTACACTGAAATTATAGCTTACTTTTTTGATAATACAAAATAACAATAAGATGTGCCAGTAGGATGATAATTGTGTGAAATATCAATAAAGCAATATTAATTATTTAAAGGTAATTACCCAAACAAAAAGATGATTACGTTCCTGAGCTATCTTCTCTACCAAACCAATAAGGTTGGCTAGATAGTGCTGGGCTGCAAGTTCTTCTTCCATTGCTTCCTGCAACTGCACTGTCAAAAGACCCATATTCTTCTTTAATTTCCTATAAAAATTAATGGAACAAGGAAAATCTTCAGATTGCAAATTAACAGAGCTATAAAAAGAACTTGTACAATACTTTGTCAGTCAAATATACTGTTAAACATGCATTTGCTCCAAATATTTGCAATGTTAAAAGTAGCATTTTCCACTTTTGGAAGCTGTTCTGCTTTATAGTACATTGTAACAACAGTAATGTCAATTCGAAAAAGTTTGCAATGGCTACAAGCTCATACTTAATAAGAAATATGACAAGAATGTCACTTTTAAAAGTATTGTAAGGTCTGCAAATAATGTAACACCTGATTATTCAGCTGAGTACACAAATGCTGAATTGCTTTAGGCAGCTACTAGCATTAAATATATTCTTAATTTGTATGTAGACATTGAAAAGCACAAATGAAAAAACACAAAGCTTAGCAAAGTTTACAACCAGGCCTTCCAATTGGACACAGATGTGTTTAGAAAATGTTTTTTTTCTGCAATATGTAGAAACTACACACTGTGGGATGTCAGACAATATTTTTAGAGATATATCTGCTATTACTTTTAGAAATAAGGTATTTCTACGTAAGAAAATGAGAATGTGATATGACCTGTTGGTCTCCTGTGTCATTTTCATCTTAGTTTCCAGGATTTTGTTTTCAGCCATGAAGTTCTTTTTCTCTAAAAGTAGTTTCTTGTTTTCAGCTTGCAATGATGCTATTTTTCCCATTAGATCCTCTATCTCAGAGTGCTTTTTCTCCTGCTCCTCTTGTAAATGGCTGCAAAAAACAACAGCATAGAACAAGCACACTTCAATAAAAATTCAGCAATTTCAGGATCCTTCAGATATTATCCCAAAAATGGGAACAAAGAATAAGAACATTTTATGTACAGTGTTGATAGAAATAGGTTTGACAATAAGTGTGGTTTTAATGCCTCCTCTCCCAGTATTTAAAAAGGGTACACTTAACAGTATGTACAGTATGGTTGAAACACTTCTGCCAACCTCTCTAGAGCTGGGATTTCCTTCTGTAATTCGAATTCTTTACAAAAAGTGAGACAGTATTTTAAAAATATTTGTTTACCTTCCTTTGTACCTTGGTAGTTACCAGTTACCAGTGTTAAGTTTCCACTTGCCTCCTACCTACAGAGTGTTGCGTGTGCAGATCTGTTGAAGTGAATGCTTTGTAGAATTGTTTCTCTGTGCACCACGTGTGAACTCATACCTTTTCAAATCATTCACTAAAGCAAGGTGCTCCTCTGGTGCTATTCTGCTACCCAGTTTGGCTTTCAGCTCTTCACAAGTAGAACACAAAGCTTCTAGCTGCTTCTGGTACTCTGCTATCTCTTCTTCCTGACTCCGCTTCTTATCTTCTAAGATCAGTATCTGTTTGGTCAATTTTGAAGCTTTTGGGAGGAAAAAACAACAAACAATATGAAACTTGAGTACAGCAAAACTAATTTAATCACCCTGTGAAACTCCAGCTAAGTCGGTAATATGTTCATTCCTGTTTGCTCATAGCATTATGTAACAGGGGATTTGTCATTTTCGTTTGTATTTTAACAGTTTGGATTATTTTTTTTTCCCATCTCAAGCAGTTTGTTTTGGAAAAGTGACAGCTTCAAGACTGCTTCTTTTCAGAGCTGTAAGAGCTTTTCAGGGCTAGCAACTCAAGCACTTTACCTTCTTGAACATGTTGTCTGTGACTGTCTTTTGCCTTAGCTTGTTGAATTTCGAGCTGCTGGATCAACAATCTGTTTTCTTCCAAGACCAGCTTGGCCTGAGTTTGCAGCTGTTGCCTGAAATGACAGATAGCTTTGAAATAAAATATAATTGGAATATTAACTTATGTCCAAAGAAGAAACTGAACTGAATTCCAAGAGTGTGAATCTACAAAATCATATTTGAGTAATAAGCAAATCAAACACCCTCGTTAAAAGTAATGTCAGAACCCAAGGTAAGCTTTTTAGAGACATGAATTCATAACCCTTGATATCTAAATTACTATCAATAGTGTTTGAAATATTTGACTCGCTAAAGAAAAAAATCCCCACAGAAAGAAGGAAAAATCTGCATGTGTGAATTTGAATCATAGCATCACTGAATGGCTGAGGTTGGCAGGGACCTCTAAAGGTCATCTCGTCCAGTTCCCCTCCTCCAGCATGGTCACCTAGAGACAGCTGCCCAGGACCATGTCCTGACATCTTTTGAGAATCTCTAGGGATGGAGATTCCATGACCTCCAGCTTGTTGCTTGTCCACAGCTTGTTGCAGTGCTCACAGTGCAAAATTGTTTATGTTCACAGGGAACCTCCTGAGTTTCAGTTTGTGCTCATCACCTCTTGTCCTGCCACCTCTGAGAAGCACCTGGCTGTCTTTGCAGCCTCACTTTATTTACATAAATTTACATGCAGTGATAGGATCCCCCAGGGCCTTCTATTTGTGGAGCACTCCCAACTCCCAAATTTGTTTTCAAAACATGCAATAAATTCTTGGATAGGATTTGGATCTACTTGGCTTTGGTCTGTAAAAAGACTGTCAGTGCTTTATAGTCCTGTAAACAAGGTGTGTGTTTAAACTGAACTATCCTAAGCAGAGAACTTAAATACCTGGGAGTGGAACATCTCCCTTATGAGGAAAGGCTGAGGGAGCTGGGTCTCTTTAGTTTGGAGAAAAGGAGACTGAGGGGTGACCTCATCAATGTTTTCAAATATGTAAGGGGTGAGTGTCAGGGAGATGGAGTTAGGCTTTTCTCAGTGATGACCAGTGATAGGACAAGGGGTAATGGGTGTAAATTGGAGCATAGGAGGTTCAAGTTGAATATTCGAAAAAATTTTTTTCCTGTAAGGGTGACAGAGCCCTGGAACAGGCTGCCCAGGGGGGTCGTGGAGTCTCCTTCACTGGAGACATTCAAAGCCCGTCTGGACACGTTCCTATGCGAAGTGCTCTAGGTGGCCCTGCTCTGGCAGGGGGGGTTGGACTAGATGATCTTTCGAGGTCCCTTCCAACCCCTAGGATTCTGTGATTCTGTGATTCTGCTTTCAAGAAAACCAATGCCAGACTTTCTAATGTTAATAAAAGCATAAGAAACTATTTGCTGTTCTAATAATAGCTTAAAGAGTTAAAAAGTACTAGCCAGAATGCAAGCAGAAATACAGTACAAGTGTCAGATGATACCACATTAAACACAAGCATGTAGCAAAATAATATGTATCAAGGATTTCTCATGGCAGTAACTAACACAACTATAAAACAAAAAAGTCTATGTACTTTGCTCATGTATGACCTTACTTAGATAAAAATGCATACTATTGAGTGTACATCTAGAGAGGGACAAAATTAATTCTGATATAACTGGCACATTCCTACTATTAATATAAGTGTGAAGTTAAGTATGTAATCTGCAAGGTTTGGGGAAGAATTACATGGGCTTCAGGTGCAAAACTGCATATTCACTATCTTATCTTTGCTCTAAAATTATTTCAGGCATTGCATATCAGCATTGTTCAAACAAGACATTATTGTCACCTTATTAACTCTTCAGCAAAATTTAATCTTGCTTGAGTGGGACAGATTTTTTTTCCTTAAAATATTTAATCTTAAGTTTGCATGCAACAAGCAAAATAATGAGAAGATTGTAATTAATTTCTATGAATGTAACTTGCCATTCTGTGGTAGTAATCAGGTTACTTTTATTTAATTGCTCATGCAGGTCTTCATTCTCCTTCACTAACTCTTCAACTCGTACTTTAAAATTCTTCATATCCTCCTGGAAGACAAAGGATTCCACATAAAGTTCTTTAAGGTAAGTATTTTCTTTTAATTTTTACATCAACAAAAATGTTTATACATGCCTGGGTCCTTCTAATTCTTATGTTAACAGCATATTATCTCACTGCTCACTCTTCATTTTATTTCACATGTGCATACTTCACAATTGCTTCATTAATGTAGTAATATTTGTTTAAAAATAGAGATATTTGAGTTGTGTCACATTTTTGCCAAGAGTTGTTTGCATTAAGCACATACCTTAAAGAGAATAGCTGTTCCATAATACCATAAATAAATAATATAATTCCTAAATAACTAGAAGTAAATATCCTTCTACCATAAAATCTACGGCCTGTAAGCAGAAGAGCAGCTATACATGGCACTGCATCCCTATTCTAAATGACCACAGTAAATTCTTTCTACCACTGACTGTGTTTATGGTTTACTTTATTCAAAGAGCACAATCCATCCATCCATCCATCACTTTAGTGCCAGCTTCTACATCAGAACATGTACAAGCAAGCCAAGTAGGATAAGCTAGCACAGAACTATCTATGCATGCAGAAATAAAACCAAGTCACTTTTAATTTTAGGCAGAAAACAGCTTTCACAAGTCCCTTTTAAAAATTTCAGTAGATTTATTTCTGCTTTAGTGTAGAAACTTAAAATAGCAACTTTAAATGGCAACTTGCCTCATGTTCAAGATTTATCTCTTCCTTTTCTCTTATTCTGTCTTCATATGCCAAGAGGAGAGGTGACAAATACTTCATATCCAACTTCAGAAAAAAAACAAAACCCCAAACCCATGTAATTCAACTGCAAACCATAATATCAGCAATATTTTTACTACTTCTCCTGCTATATATTGCTAGTTTTAAAAGCTATTTAAGGTTTTCATATAAGCTTTGCAGACAAAAGTGCAGGAGCTATTCAGACCACCATATGCAAAATGTTGCTGCAGAAGCACTTAATGGTGCTGCTTTAGGAGGAAGCTTTGGCAAGGACAAGGCTGGATGCTGCACCTGCACACTTTGCTGACAAGCTGCTGTTACTGAGCCATAAATGTAACCCAGCAAAATGTGGCTGCAAATCAATACAAAACCCCACTGAACACTACAATGGATGCAGTTGCTGATAACCAAACCTAGCCGAGATTCAGGGAAGGGAATTGTTACACTCTGAAATCTGCATCTTTAATACTAAATACATGTGTATGTGATTCTTGGGTATTATAGCTAGAAAGACAGAGCAGAAGGAGGACTTTGCTATTTCTGTACAGTTCTGAACAACAATGAGGAAGGAAAATTTAAGATCTGATTAGTAGAGCAAGGAGAAATGGTACATGTTACAAATACATTCAGTTCCAGAGACTATTTGCCTTTTACTTGCCAGAGGTTCATAGAGTACTAGTGGACCTATGACCATTTCTGCCATCAGAATCACTAAATATATTTTCTTACAGTATCATCTTAAAAATAACCATAGCAGAAGATTACTTACCAGCCATGGTGGCGCTGGTCCTTTCATGGGTAAACTTCCCAGTTTTTGATGCTAAAGTAGATTTTTTTAAAAGATACAGAAATTATTTCCTGATTTTTTGAACCACCAACCAGTGTTCATTGCAGTTAAAATGGTTACCCCAAACAAGATGATGTTTCTAATTGCATGTGTTGCATATGTAGTACACCCAAAAAAACAAAACAAAACCAACCAACAAGCAAAAAAACCCCAACAACCCCAAAACTCAAAGTTCAGCATCTTGCTAATATAGCAAAGTCTAACTTTTTAAAGTTAGACTTAATGATAAATGTTAATTTTAAATTCCACAAAAAGCCTATGCTACCTGTAGACTTTGTGGCAGATCTGGAGAAAAGAGTCTTCAAAAACTCAGCAGTGAAAGGATAATGGAACATTTCAGTACAGACTGCCTTTATAGCAAAAATTCTCACCTCTTCTTGGAACAAGGGCCTGAATTTAGTTTGGTAACGACTTAATTCTACATTTAAACGATGGACTGTCAGTTTCAAAGCATCATTTTCATCTACCAGTTCTTGTGCTTGTTGTCTGAGAGAAAGTAATTCTGCAGCTTCCTCTATTAAAACAAATCCAATAAGAAAGTTCAATCAAAATTCAAGAAATGCTCTCAATAATTTGTTAATTGTAAGGAAAAAAATATCAATTAGCTAGAACCAGAAGAGAAGTTCTCTCAATATAATGTAACAGAACAGTCCCATGAAAAATTACTATAAGAAAATCATTATATTTCAAACAACCAAGCAATTTTCAAGCTTATATAAGTATTCCTTGACAAAATTTCTACAAATGTAGAAAATACTATTTAGAAAATACTTCTGCATGGATGCTTGCTCAAACTAATGCTCAAACTAATGAAACTTACTACTGCAGGAACAGGTTTAAAGAAATTAGAAAAAAAAATCAAACAAGGTAACTATGAATAGCTTATATTCACAGAATGTTTCTCCTACCTTCTCTTTGTGACTTCTCTGCAGCTTCTTTAAGTTGTCTGTTTTCTTGTTCTAGTCTCTTCATCTTTAATTGCTGTTGTTCCAGTTGCTGTTTTGTTCCCTCCAACTGTTGGACCATAGCCTGGTATGCCTTGTTCAGAGACCAGTTTTCTTGTTTAAGTTCTCTGAGCTTTTCCTTAGTCATGTTTTCCCATGCTTGCCTTGCCCGAGTAGACACATCTGGAATGCCACATTACAGTGTATTTAGATGGAATTCAGATACCATTGAGTTTTAGCAAATTATAAACAATTTTTCCCAATATTAGCATTACATGCAAGTTATAGTTTGTAAGATACAAATCAGCATATGGCTCCCAGAAGATAAAGCCAGAGAGACTGAGAAAAGTGGATATAGAAAGAGTGCTAGATAGTGGAGTGACAGCAAGTTCCTATTTTTTCTCTGAAACACTGAAAACATTCCTTCCTTAAAGGGCAAGTGCAGCACATCTCTCTTCCTAGCGCAGGCAACCAGAAATGTGAGACTGAAATATCCACTGCAGTAAGCAAAGTGTACTTTAGTTTATATTTTAATCACCAATGTAATGAAAACTTTACTCTCCTGCCCCCAGAACAGGCTTCAATGACCTGTTACTGAATAGAAGTTACTTAACAGTTGCTACAAAAATAAAGTTTAGATCATCTGCAAAATCTTGGCTATGTTAGCATTGCTAATACTGGCTCACACCTGCAAATTTTTCTTTTCATGTGCATGGGCTCAGCAGCTTACTTATTAAAATGAAACTTGAGATGTTACCCTTACCCTCAGACCTTCAAGATCCAGTATAATCTAATTGCATACAGGTGTGAATATAACTTAGTACAGAACAGCTCTTGAGGATATTTATAAAACCAAATAATAGGTTTTGAAATACAAAGTTATCTCTGTTATAGATGACACAAATCAGCTTCATATGTTCAGTCATATTTCAGGCACTTATGGTCACTGTTAACTTCCTGTGAGAAGGCCTAAGATGCTTGATAGCACAGACTTATACAAAAAACCCCATGAACTCATGATAGGCACATACCCCCCCATGCAACACACAAAGTTAAAAGGTGCTGTGCCTGGAATTGTTAAGTGGATGCAATAAATGCAAATAAGGCACTATCTGAAGGTAGACCAGGTATCTCACATAACTTCATGTCCAACCATCTCAGTTGCAATAGGATACTTAATAATGGTGTCATCCTGTAGTCCAGATCAAATTTCAGGGGTTGGAGAGTTCCAGTATGACTTTATTTCATTAGATTTTTCACAACTGTTTGCTTCAGTTTGGAAAATAAAAACAAGTCTAAAACACTTAATATAAAAAGTATGGAACTACTGTTTCTATACATACACATTTCATCACTTTCTCATCTTCTGTAAAAAAGAAATACTTTCCCTCTCACCCCAACAAAATTAGGCTTATAGAATGCAAGCAGAAAAATGTCTTTTTATGTATATATATATATGCATATTATTAAAGTGAAGGTGTATAGTAAAGTCACAGAAAAATCAGAAGTACCTGGGGATGGTGGAGGTTTCTCACATATTAGGTTTTCCACTAATGATTTTTCTTCCTAGCAGACAAAAAAGAGACAATTTGCTTTAACATTTTTAACCTTTCTGAAGTACTCTGAACAGTATCAATGTTGGAAAACTTAAGAAAGAGAACTTGTGAAACAGTTCTTTAATATTAAAAAAAAATAAGGATGAATTCACTACTGACAATATACAATTTGTCATTTACCTATCCTGAACTTTGTTGTCCTTTCACTGGTGGAAAAAAAAAAGTATACATATTTTTACATTTCCAGAAGGTTTTCATCAGGAAAGAACTATATGCCGATTTTATACTAATGTATTTACTTGAGATGAACATGATTGATACACAAACCTCCTCCTCGTTTTTATGAAACAGCAGTGAAGTTCTATAAGGATATGACGCCATGTAATTTAACAAACTAAGACACTGATGACTAAATGAGCCAAAATTCAGAAATTATTTCAAAAGAAAATATATCTGGTCAAGGCCTTGAAGAAAAAAAGTGATTTTAACAATGGAAGTGACCATTTTTTATAAATAATATTCCAGCAAGTTGAGCTGAGAAACTAAACTTCTGGTTATTCTTTTTCAAACTTGTGAAAGCATTCAGATGGGTCAGACTGGAACACCAGATAAATACCTGATAAAGCCAGGCTCAGAATCTGAAAATTATGGTTAAGAATTATCTCTTCCTATAACACAATGTCTCCCATTCTTAGTTCTTCTTTTGCATGAGGAACAACAGATGTATTAAAAAGCAAAATAACCCAAACTTCTATAATGGCCTGTTTTACCTATATGGTGGTGTTTTCAAAAGGAATGATTAGCCATTCTTGTAGTCCAAAAGAAAAAGTTTCCTTAATGGCAATAAATTAATTTTCTCTTAAGTAACTGTAAATTATCAGCTCTTTATAACACCCTTTTTTCCAAGCTGCATCACAAATTAACATTCATATTAAGTCTTACCTTTAAATTCAAGCCAAGATGTTGGTCTTCTGTTAAAGAAAAACAGATCTTTCAGTCAATTAAAACCAAAAGTAAGGACATAATTTATAAGGGCTCATATGGATATGGGAGTACACTGCAAATAAATGTAACAAAGTCCTCCCAGACCCCCAGGTTAGATCCCTGACTTGCCAGTATCTCTTTAATGGTGTATGGGGATACTGATGTGAGACCTTACTTGACCTCACACTGCACAGACATGGCTATGGAAAATTCAAGTAAAGGACAAATGAAATATTTTCATTGATTTTACTGGGCTTGAATCCTTCTGCATCTCAGAGCAAGGCAAGAGTAAATTTTACAGCTTCCAAGATCTGCAGCACTTGCTATGTAAACAGGGATTAGAAACAGCTTATATAATTTATTCTTTTCAGTTTAATGCATCTATTTCTCAAATGGTTTTATCAAAGCAACCCGTTCTGCCTGGATCTTGTTCTCTACAAGTTTATCAAACAGCTCCATTTGAAACACTAGGATCCAACATGAAGAAAACTTGTGGAAAAAAAATATATTTTTTTATAACTGACTCAGTTCTACTTTTTGCTTCCTATTTAACACCTCAGAATGCTGCTGTCCTCTGGAAAAACTGCATTTTGCAGATCTGGAATAGTGGAATAATTTTGGAGCACAGTGACATTCCAATAGTTTCCAGAGTAAAAACTGGATTAATTCTGATACATGTATCAACAGATACCTAGTAGAAAATGACTGTATTAGACAAAATAGAGTTCACAAAACTGGGGTTTTTTGGGTTCCTTTTCCCCCTCTTTTTTGATGCTTGCTGATAGTGGATATTGGGGAGTTTCAGTTATACAGTGATTACAGACCAATCTTCCTTCATTACACAGACTTTATTTTCTGCAGCTCCTAGAAATGGTTAAATATTTAGTAGCATTTCTTTCACTGCCCTTTTTTTTTTTAATATTAAAAAAGGGAATATTTATTACCAGATAAAATTTTATTAAGTTATTTTACCCCATGGTATCAAAGGTACAGCATTATGACTAAAGGATATTTACCTTCCATTTGCACATTTGACTTATCCACCAGCACCTGAGACTCATTTTCATGAGAAGGCACCTCCTCTTTCTTGTCAGCATTAGCACTGGGAGATGGTAGACACTCTTCCTGTGTAAAAACAGACACCACCATCTAAATCATGGTAACACTTATAGCACAGAAAAATCCACCAGCCTTCAAGACAAGGTGATCTATTTTGTGTTATTCTGAATCTCCAGGCCTCTCTATATAGGTACAGAGGCTCATTAGCACAACACTGAGTTGATGCCTAAGCTTTCACCATTTGTAGAAGTGAAGTTCCTAGTGCTTTTAACAAATCAACTGTGTAACATGAAATATCAGACATTTTGGAAGACTAAATTATGCATACTAATTATACACAATACCAGAGTTTTCCTAATAAGAAAACTATTTCAATAATTGGAGATGCAGAATCTGTGAGAATCAACAAACAAACCTAACTCGTGTAGGAGTAAATGAACTGCAAAGAGAAGCATGTGAAATAAAAATTGCATAAATGTCTAAAGAGTAAGAGCATAAAAAGCCTTAAAAGGTAAATATCTGTATGAATATATTAAGACACAATTAAGGAATTAATAGATCTGAAAATCCTACCTTTGTATTTTTGCATGGAACAGCATAAATAGCATTGTTACTAAAGCTTCCTCTCCTTTTCTCATTACTGTGACAGCTGGATTCTGCCTCTTTATCAGCATCTGAGAAATAAGTCTCCATGTTCTCATCATCACAATCATTGCCTGATATTTCCAGGGACTGTACAGATCTGTCACTACCATCAAATTTCCAGTTGGGCCTGCAAGCAGAAAGCAGTGTAAAGGCCATTTCAGTGTTGCTTACTCTTCCAAAAAATATAAACCCTAGTAAAGTAGGACCATCAGTCTTAGAATATATAGGAGTCCAAACAGCCAACAAAATACCAAAAGAGAAAGTGCCCATTACCCCATGCTGAGCTCTGTCACTGTTGCATATGGTTCAAAGCATTCTCTTTCCACACAGGTGGAATCACTTTCAGACAGGGATCGCAGCTGAGGCTGAGGAATAGCAACAGTGCGCCCTGTCAGAGTTGTTGTAAGGATGGCAGCTGCTAGAGCAGACCTGGAAGAAAACAGAATAAAGAAGTAAAACAATACTCGTGTTTTCTCTTTGGCCTGCATTTTTTTTTCCACTGCAAAATGCCTTCACTATTTAAGCAAAGCAAAAGGTTCACAATTAACAGGCATAAACACCACTGAAAGCACTAAGGGACTGGTTATCAACTGTAAGCTCCCAAGGCAAAGGACAAAACCAGGCAAGCTATTGCAATGCAGCTGTCTAAGAGTAAAGTACAATACCTATTTGCCTTCCCAAATTACAGGCATGAAAACCATGGAATAGACTGAGTTATATTTCTAAAACTGACACAGATAATTTACAGTACTTAACATACACTTAAACATAGCCATAACAATGCTACCTGGCATTGTGTTGAAAAAATGGTCCGTGTTCTGCTCTTTTGTCTTCTAGTTTCCATTATTCCCTATTCTGAACCTTTTAGTTATGATTCTGTAATTCTTTATAAATGCTGGCATACTGCAAACAAGGGCAAGCAGGAGGAGGTAGAAAAATGCCTGTTTGTGGGATGCTGCAGAGTACAGAGAAAGGTAAGATAAAGAGGAAAAAACAAGTAGGAACAAAGGTAAAAGGAAAGAAACTGTGAGGACTGAAAGAGGAATTGCAACAGTTGGAATTCAAAAAGGATGAAGAAATTAACTAGGATTAAGCTGGAATGTTGGAGACATTAGAAAGACCACGGAAAACAATTGGAATTGGAACTAAACACAGAGAAAACATTTAAAAAAAAAACTAAGAAACTATAAATGAAAATGAAATGTCTTTTCTCTTAATGTAACTTGCCTCTGAAGCTAATTAAAATCTGATCATGGTTTTACATGTCAGTTTCCTGAGTCCCTACTTTTTTTTTTCAATATGCAATAAAATGGCATGTTAGTAATGTTTAACTAATGCTTCTCTAATGAGTTTAAATGTCCTGAGTCTCAGTACCAGTACTGCTACAGTCCTACAGTCTGTGTGAGCAGCCAAATTAAAAATGACCCTAACGTTTAATAGTCTATTTGTCTTCACTGACTCAGATTTATAATAAGTTATATATTCATAACAGTGATTTTCCTAATTATTTAACACACTTAGGTGTGGGAGAAAAACAGGTATCTTTAAAATTCAGAAAATGGGGAAGTTTTCAGAAAGATTTATGTAAATACTGCAGCAAGGACATGCAATTCTTCAAATCATGCTTTTCTAGTATGGTATTGCAGTTGATGAAATAAATAATTAAAAAAAAAAAAAAACAAACTCAAAACATACCTGGGCCTTTCTGGAGAAGGGTTTGGACTACGAGGGGGAGGGGTGCGGGGAACTGCAGGTTTAGGAGCTATGGTAGCAGCAGGGACCAGGCCATGAGCTATGTGTTTCTAAACAATTTAAAATAAAATTAGTTGACAATGACTTTTAAGTATCACAATGAAAAAAACCACAGAGTTGAACATGCACAAAAGTAACAATGCAAAATAATATAAAAGGGAAGAAAAATTACATGCAGTTTATGTAAACAGAAGACTTGAAATGGTTGAGTTTAACACTTAACATGTATGAACAGCTGCTAATGAAGGTTAGAAACATAATGTACATGAGACTCATGAATGTAGGCTCTCCACCCACTATACCATCTGCAAAATCAGAATTTTAACTTACTCAAGTATTTTTTCTTGTATATATATATATAGTACTAGAAATCAATTTTTCAAAATACTTGAAACCTGTTTCAGAATAACAATATTTGTCCCTTTCTTGTAGAAAGATCCTGTCAGTCAGAAGTAATGCTGTCACAGCAGTACAAGGTAGAAGAAAAAAATATCACTGAGCAAGTCTTGCAGTCAGATGTTCAGCCTGAATAACTAAATCCTCCTGGATTTTTGACAGCAAAGCTTACAAGATAACATTAAACTCCAGCTCAGAAAAACTAGGAGCAGAGTTCCCCACAGAGAACTTTGAATGGAATCACATAAAGGTTGATGTTAGAAGGGAGCTCTGGAGGTTTTCTGGTCCCAGCAGGGGCAACTAGAGAGGGTTGCCTGGGATTCTCTCCACTTGGGTTTTGAGTATCTCCAGGGGTTGAGACTCCACAACCTCCCTGGGTAATCTGTTTGTGTTAGACCACCTTCACAATGTACAGTATCACTATCAATAATTTAAGTTTAATTTTATGTGTTTAAAGTTGTGCCCATTGCCTCTTGTCAATGCTCTTGCTCAATGCCATTACCTCTGATGCTCTCTAGGGATCACAAAACACCATGTCACGATAAAGTCCATGACCTTCTGACAGATGTTGCTTTTTTATGGGGAACAGACTTAAATCTCTGCTACAGATACATATGTCTGTTTTTTGCAATTATTCCTTAGGTCGTCTTCAACAGGATAAGGGACAGGTAAACCGGGAAATGTTTCTGCACATCAAATAACTCAGTGATGCACTAGAAAGACTTTTTAGTCGGTCTCATCTGGCAAATGCACTGCTCCCTAATGCTGGCAGTCAGCCTGGCGTGCACCATTTTATTTACCAAAGACTACAGATGCCTTATTCCAACTACCAGGGAAAACAGAGGTAAAAAGATGCTTGCTGTCACCCCACAGGAGAGGTAAGACAACAGATAAACATTTTATTCTCATTCTAATACTAAAAACACTTCACTTACTTAAGAGTATTCTAAAAGGTTAACACAGCACTACTGCTGACAGTCACAGAATCACAGAATTTTCAGGGTTGGAAGGGACGTTTAAGCTCATCCAGTTCCAACCCCCCTGCCATGGGCAGGGACACCTCCCACTATATGAGGTTGCTCAGAGCCCTGTCCAGTCTGGCCTTAAAAACTTCCAGGGATGGGGCTTTTACAACCTCTCTGGGGAACCTGTTCCAGTGTCTCACCACCCTCATGGCGAAGAACTTCTTCCTAACATCTAATGTAAATCTTCCCTCTTCTAGTTTGAATCCATTCCCCCTCGGTCCCATCACTACCTGACCCTCCCTAGGCAGACCCTAGGACTCCCTATCCTAAACAGACCCTCACCAGCTCTCCTGTGGGCCCTCTTCGGACACTGGAAGCCATGATCAGTGATACCGTCCTACAGCCCTTGGCTGCCCTAAGGTCTCGCTATGAACTCTTTCATCACTTCACTCCAGGGCAGTGACCGTCTGCCTCCACCATCCCCTCGCACATCCCCCCCGCCAGCACCCAGAGGCCTCCCTGAGGGGAATGGCGCCGGGAACACCCACCCGCCCGCCCCGCCGAACCCAGCTGTTTATCGAGAGGAGACGGCAGGCCTGCCAGGAGAGCTGCAGCACCCCCGCGCCCGTCCTCAGGACACCTTCTTTTGCTCAGGATTTATTTTTCTCCCCGTTTCTCGCTTCAGTCAAATCACTCGACAGTCACCGCCGCCAACCGCCGGCCGCAGCCTCCTCCGCCGAGGGCCTCCGCTCGTCCCGCCCCCCGCAGGCCCAGCCCCAGGGGGACGGCGACCTGCCCGCGGGTGAGGAGGGCGATACTCACGAAGGGGCCCTTCCGGGCTCTCCGGAACACAAACGCCATCGGGACCGGACACGGGACGGACTCCGCTCCACCGACTCGCAACTCTTTTCGCCGCCCCCGGGGACGCTCGCCCTTCGCGACCCGCCTGGTAGTAACGGCGCGGCTGATTCGCTGCGGGTTTACTCTCCCCCAATCAGCACGCGCCTTACTCACCCCACCCTCCGGCCTTAGCAACCTACCAGCGGCGAGTCCCGCCCCCTCCCGCCTCCTCATTGGCTCACGGGCCGCACAGCTCTCGCTTCCTATTCGCGGCCGGCGCTGTCAGACAGGCGCGTGCTGCAGGGAGGGCGGTTTGGGCGGGAAGGGTGGGGGAGAGCGCGCTGTGTCCTGAGGGGGAGAGCGGGAGCCCGGGGGCTCGGTCCGGCCCGGTCCGGCAGGGGCAGCGCGGGGCTGGTGCCTGCCCGGGGGGCCGATTCCCGCTCCAGTCAGAGCGGATTCGTGGTGAGGGCTGGCTCTGGTTGTGGCTCAGTGTGGTGGTGTTCGCGGTGGCTCTGGTTTGTTTCTTTTCCTCCCTCGAAGTCTCCCGTTCCCCACAGAGTCAGCACCGCGTCGGGCTGGCGAACCTGAGAGGGATCTCTGCCCGCAGCTGCCTTCAGTAATCTGTCTGGTGACTTCTGAGGGCTGGAGATGCCCCTGGAGTCAGCTTTGTAGTTGGAGCAGACTTGATCCCAGCAAGGGGGGATGAAGGCATAGAAAAGGCGGTGTCTTTTTGTTCGCCACCCATCTGTCTGAAGTGAGGTGTTCTTCAGATTGCCTGGCGAGGTTGGGAGTGGAACTTGCTGGCCGGCAGCCTCTGTGCAAGTAAAACAGTGTTGCTTACTGATTTTGGTGTGTTAACATAACTGAAAAATACCTCTGGGGAGGAGCTGGTGTCTCTCATAATAAGAGCATAACATAACTTTTAATTATAAAATTAAGCTTGGAACAGCTTTATAAAGTGTGTTAGTACCTCTTCCACATTTCTTTCCAGGGTGTGGCTGCTACTGAAGTAAAGATTGAAAGGAGCTCAGATGACAACGAAAGCAAACGTTCCTGTGACAGCAGGATCCATCGCTGTCCCTTATGGGCACGTGATTGGAAATGAGAAGTGGAGGGGGTCAGAGATAGCCCAAAGTCTGCAAGGTAACCACAGACAAATGGGAAGAGGAAAAATAATTTAGGCAAAGAGCGTTCCCCTCCATCACCTGGTATTGCTGAAGTTGGCTGGAATGTGCTTAACTCTGTGCCTGACTGGCCCTGTATTTGTGGTACAGCCTTTTTTAGCAGGCTAGAAATTCTTGTCTATCATGTATCTGTGTGATCAGTTCTATCATATTTGCAGTTTCTGAGCACTGTACAGAAGGTCTTCTGGGGACCCACAGCAGTGGGTCTATTGTGAATATGCATTTTCACTAAAGTGCCTTGAATTTACATGGGTACCATGACTGTGCTGTCATCTCAAAGTAAATTAAGGTGATGATCCTTTCAGAATAGCATGTGATGTTTTTTTGAAGTTCACAGTTTACTGAGAAACTGTAATACTTTCAAATCTGTAATTTGGAAGTGATATTAACTGCAACTACTAAAGGCATCAAACAAAAAAACTACCTTGGATTGCATTTGCCCATTTTGCTTTTATTTATATTTTATTCACATATTAGGAAAGTTGTGCTGTGAAGTAGTTATAAGCAGATTTTTAACGACTGCATTTTTTCTTTTACCAATATCACCTCAAGGGAAAATTAAACTCATCTTTGAAGATGGCTTAGGACTTGTGGATTTTCATATCTCAAGCAGAACTTGCATTTTATATATCTCTGAAGCAGATTTGGTTGCAGGGGATGAATTCAAACGAAGATTAGTTCGATTTAGAAATGTAAGTACTACATAAAGAGAAGTTTTGAATTGGTATTTCTTTATTCTAGGCTTCTGAAAGCATTCTTATGTTATTTTAGTGGGGCCAAACTTCCACCTGAAAACTGAAGAGTGTGTAATAATGCTACATTAAACCTCAGTACTGTTGCTGCAACCTGTGTTGTTCCTTTGATTTGCTTCCAGGCAGCTGATATTTGACAGAAGTGTTCTCTGTTGCATTGCATCAGCTTCTCATTAACAAAGTCTTTTCTTCTATTTTCCTTTCAATACAGGCCAGCAGTCTTGGTGCAATTGTAATTGTAGAGAAAACCCAAATAAGTGATCAGTACTTCTTAGCAGTACAAAAGCTTGTTGTGCTAGAACTTGGAATGGTGTTGCTTCCCGTAGCAAATAAAGGAGAAGCTTCTCAACTTATTGCTCAACTAGTAAGTTTTCTGTGTGAGTGAATAAATATTTGGTAGTTACAGGACACGAGAAATTACTTGTTTTCCAACAATCATTACTCATTTCAGAAAGAACACCTCGGATCTTAAAGTACACAATATATTTTGTTGTTTGAATGTAAGGAATAAATACCCAGCAACAGGAAAGGGAAGAGAAGAAAGAGGGATCATTTGGGAACAAATCAAAATGTTGAGGGATATGATACTGGATATTTCAATAAGATGTTGCACTGAGGTGCCACTGGATAGCATTAGGCAATCCTCACCAGAGTTCTCTATCCAAACCAACGTGAGATTTTGCTTTTTGTCCCAGGCTTGGCAAATTGTGTTCTTATGTTGTTTCTCTTTATCCTGTGGCTGGTATTAAGAAACTGTTGTTTTCCTCATGAGACTTTGTGGATCTGCATCAAAACCCTTAGTAAGAGAGCACGCTTAAGGAGGGAGCTTGTTTCTAAAACTTCCTAGTGCTTGCATTGAACTCTTGAGATAAAAAAAACGATTTAAAAACCCCCAAAGCAGCGCTCCAGCAGAGGGCACTCGGTTTCAGTTATGTCTTTGTTTTGCTTTAGGTCCGAGAACAAAGTAAGGATCCCAGCAGAAACCCTTTCCTTCGTCAAAAGTGTTCTCAGCTGGCAGAACCGGCAGTGTTTCGGACGGTGCAACAAATTCCAGGAGTTGGGAAAACAAAAGCTCTGCTTTTACTGCAGCAGTTTGGAAGCATCCACCGACTTTGTAATGCATCTGTCAACGAGCTTGAGCAAGTAGTTGGGCAAACGGTAGCACAACAAATTCACACTTTTTTATGTTCCTGACATCCAGAGACCTTCTGTTTATTTTTTAATTGTGAATTATAATTTTTTTGTTTTAATAATCACATATTAAGGTTATTTCTGTAATTGTATCAACTGGAGGATATTGGCTAGTTGTCTAGATACTACTCTGCGGCTGCTTTTTTACAGGTGTTCTGCTCACATAAATTGAGCTGTGAAAATTGCCTTGAAAGGAGGGGCTGTAAGGTGTTTTTCAATTGTTTTGCATAAACCCCAGAAAGCTGTCATCTTCAGCATCCACGAGAAAAAATGGAAATGCAATTTGCATGCTTATTTTTGTCTTCCAGAGATTTTTATGGGTGGTGTTATCTTAGTTACTGGAAATGTGAGTTAATGTGCTTTTAAAAAGTCAGCATATGTTGCTTTATAGTAATATCTTTGACTTAAAACTTTTTGGAATTCTTTTGGAAAGTTCTACTGGAATACAGCCTTGGTTTTACACTAACTTCTCTGGTTTCTTCTTCTGTTCACAGAGCGTTATCAAATTTATTCCTTTCCATGTAATATCCAGAATCTTGATTAGTTCGTATTGTGCTTTTGAATGTAGGCTGAGATAATAATTATCAATTGCAATATATTTTGACATTGAGTGTCAATTGTACTTTTAGTTCTATTTCAAATTATAATCCTACCCCATTTACTAAGAGTAAACCTGCCTTTTGGCTTATGTACCCATTAAGGAGTTAGGAGAAAAGCTTCTTTCATTCTGTGTGAGTTTTGGGTCTCATCAGGAAGGCAACTGAGCAGGATTTTCAGCTTCCTTTTGTAAACTAAAGAGATAAGAAAATAGAACCTTGGTACCTCTGTAACCAATCTTATCCACTGGTTTGTGTGGTCAGCTTACAGACTTTTTATTTATACTGATTCCTTTCGTGGGATGAAAATACACCTATACTTTAGGCATAAGTATTTAATGAAAAGTATCAATTTGTAGAACAAGATACTAGTTTCTTACAATTAGAAAATGCTTAAGCTGGTTTATAAATCTGTTTAAATTTTATTCCCTCTCTCAGACTTTGTCACTTTGTTATGGTAACTGGATTTTGCATATAAAGGTATGTGGCTACTGATGTTGCAAGACAAGCTCCTTTTTACCACTGCAAATGGCCATCTGATTAGTGAATTAAATAAAGTTTAATTAAAGTAGTAATAATACCAATAGCGTTATAGGCTGAACTATTTATATGTTGCAAACTTTTATTTTTAGGGCTTTATAGTAGCTCTCTACATCCTTGCAGACAGAAACTCATAAAGAATATTCCTTTGGTCTGAGCAAGGATGTAAGTTGCTGTGAAATTAGTATTTGTCTTAAGTTGGGTACTACTTAGTGCTGAATGAGTGTTTAGTTAGCTGTCAGAAAACAGTATGTATTTGTGCAACACTTGAGAACCCCAGGTTTTTACTTGACAAGGGGGGATGGGATGGGGTGGAGTGGGTGGAGGTTAAGTAAAAAATGGCCCCACCTTCACCTTTCCTAAAGGTCTGGTGAGTGTGTTGATGGGAATGAGAAGCAGTTAATTATGCAGTTGCAGGGGAAAGATACTTGCAAGACTGTAGGGGTGGTTTAGAGAAATGAAGAACTGGAAGGGGTGATTCATGTGACTTTGCTAAAGATTTCATTAGCTGGATAGTAGTTTTAATCATGCAAAGTAAATCTTTCCTGTATGGAATATTACATGGCAGGGTCATGCTTATCAGTACAACTGCTGCTGCTTGTGTGTGTAAAAGAGCTACTACAACTACACATGAAGAATAACTGCTAAGGAGGTGAGTCACAGGTAATTTACAGCATGATTTTATGTAATCTTTACAGGGGGACTACAGAAGTATGTTAACATTCATTGTAAGGAAGTGAGTTTTAGATTATGGTTTTAAGTTCTTGTACTATACAATATAATCTTTTAAGATAGACAATTTCTTAGATTGTTGTAAGCAACATTACAGGAGCATGCAAGAGGTATGTCAGCAGTAAATACTGAAAACTTGTAAATTATGCTGTACCATCCAAGCTGTAGCAGAATCAAAGAGCTTCTACTAAATGGCAGCATCTGATTTTTATTCTTAAATAAGTGTCATCAACATATTTACACATATTACATAAACTAAAAATAAATGACAACTTTGAAGTCTACACCCAGACACGCTTTGCCCTTATTAAGTTTTGAGTATCAAACAGCATATATCTACTTTGTAGATGGCAATGTTAACTAACACTACAGTGTTAGCAAGTTTCAATTTATTTCAATTTCAGAAAATAGAAGAATCTCTTAAGAAATGCTCACAGTTATTTTTTGTCTCCTTAATACATATAGCCAATACTTATTCATTGTTCCAAGGGGAGGAGGATGATTTGATATCTTTGTTTTTTCTTACTTAGTGTGATAGTAAATAGATATTCTGCCACTTAAGGACCCACAAGCACTTTTGTTCTTGCAGTTTAAAGCATCATCACAATTTGTGCAATCAATATACTGGAATATGTCAGTTTTAAGATTGGTTGGTTTCACAGCTACCAGTTTTATCAAGACTAATGAGATACAAGTCTTATGGTAAGTAGGTTAAATAATTTCAAGGTTGGAGTAAAGCCTGGTTTTAACAATTGAATCAGCAGGCTTTTGAAATGTAATCTAGAAGAGCAAAGAGCAGAGTAAAAGCCTTCTGTAGTTCAAATGATCTTAACTTCTATTTCTCTTCCAGAATTAAATTAACTGTTCAGCAGAATACACCCTAGTACTCTCAGAAAGAGAATGTCTATGCATAAAAACCACAACTATGTGATAGTGCCCCTTGGCACAAGGGTAGTTTCTCTGAATCACAGTATTCTCTCCTGTGCGTTAAGATAATGTTTTCAATTAGTGTTATGTGATTTATTAGTGAATGTAAACGAGTATATATTGTTTTGCATGTAGATCAAGTTTGTAATAAATAATTCTCATCTATCATAGTTATAAAAAATTAGTGATACTGTATTTTGAAATTCCAAAGGAATCCAGTCCTCATGTGAGCAAGTTTTATAATCTACATCTTGTTATTGCATGCTTCCCAAACTACTTCATTCTAACCTTCAAATATTTAAGTCTCAGAGTTTTTGCCAGCCTCTGACCTTCATAGTAGCTCAATGTACAGTAAATTAAGTCAATGGCATTTGTCTGGATTTTATACACATGTATATATAACCATGAAATCGATCAATGGTTTTGTATACATTTTAAAGAAAAAATGTCACATTAGCAGATTCTTCTGAAAGATTCAGTACAATGAACTTTCCGTACTCAGAAGTGCAAAGGGAGAGAGCTTCTTCTTAACGTGAGAACTTCCAGCCACAGCTGAAGGTAGGCAGAGGGTGCTTGCAGCTTTCTGTCTATTTTTAGTTCCCCAACTTAGAAAAGGCAGTTTGAGTGGGGCTTTTTTGGTGTGGTCATTCTTATCCTCTTCCATGGCTAAGCAGATTAAGGAGTATGTCTTCTGCATCCCCACAGAATACGTTGCACTCTTACTAAGCTGTAGGAGAAAGAGAAGCACTGTAAGAATCAGTCACCCAAAATGGGTCAAAACTTTGAAGATAACAAAGGGTTACTGTGCAGATAGTTTTCCAAGGCAGACTACAACAAGCTTTCTGTGCTAATGACATACTAAGTGAACACAAGGCCCTTCAGCAATGCTGTGATTCTGGTATTTTGCCCATCTAGACTCCAGAGAACACTATGCAAAGCCTAAAGGGACTTGAAAATAATTTCTATGGGTTCTGTTATAATTAGCATTTACTGACTTCTAGTGTTAACTATACCATATATGCACTAGCCTCTCTACAGAGTTTAACTATGTAGTTCTTGCACAGATCTCTGAAGGAGAGTCTTTCTGCTGTTCTTGGACAAGTTCCATGTTGATTGCAACTATGGCAACAGGAGCTACTGTAGGACACTCTTGGGATACCTGAAGGGCACAGCCTTCTGTGTCTTGTCTGAGCTGTGCCCTGAAGCAATTCAATTATAGTCTAAGCCTTTTGTTTCCAGTAGCAGCTTGGAATGGCAGGTGTACAATTCCTTATCTTCCATAAGAAGGAAAATAAAAGAAGACGACAGTAGTAAGAGAGCACCTTGGTCTAAGGCAACACTACTTTGGTGCCTAAGCTTGCCAGGGAATGTCAGAAGCACAAAGCAGTGATTCAGCTGAACTACAGGTTCTCTCACACTGCAAATAAGTTTTAAGTTACTTTGAGCTCAGCATTTTTAAATCTTGTGATCATTTTTCCTTAGTTTAAAGCTTCTGCAGCAGCTTTTTAACTGACTAGAAGCTAAAGTCCACCACAAAAGTCACAGATCATTTATGTTAACATGCATAGATAATAAGCATGTGTTCTTGGATGGTCTCTTTAATTCCATTATTGTTTCACTGTGTCTTTTCCAGTGTGGAACAGGGTAACTGGCACACGCTAGAGCAAAATAAAATATGCCCTGGAATTTATAATGCAATTAATCTAAGTAGCTCCACCACACTAAAAACCCCAAACAAACCAAAACCAACAAAACCCACCACTCCACACTTCTTATGCACACAGACTGTACTTCAATTTGCTAAGACATGATGATTTAAGCAAATTTTTAAAATTAAGATACACCTGAATGCTTTATATATTCACTAGTGAGGTAGGATATCTGACTAAAAGCATGTAAACATTAATCAGGGACTGAAGCCAGGAAAGTGAAAAAAATTCCCACATACCCAATCTGCAAAACATATTTGCCTCATTACATACCATGGATGCCACTGTATCCTGGCAACTGATAACCCCAAACTCAATGGGCTGCTCTCCCACGCTTTTGAATTTTTCCAGCACCTCATTCACTCCAAGCCACTTGCAATCCACACCACCAACAGAAACAATATAGTCACCTTCTTTTAGGCCCATTTTCTGTCAAAAAAAAAAAAATTTGCACAGGTTATCTGGAACTACAAAGACAATAAAATGTTTTTGTCATCATACAGTATTTACTGTAGAACCATTGTCTAAGCCAAACACATGGAACAGAAGTCTATGCATAACATAGAAATATGCAGCTTGTTCAAGGACACAAATTACCTATTTGAGTTACCATTGATAAATGTGATTATGGCATACTCAAATATTTGCTCTTTTTATGTTCTTTTCACTTCTTAAGTAAATGAAGCATGTTTTTTGCTTCCTTCTCATCTTCCACAAGATATTTTTCCCGTTTTTACTTCTATTTCTTCATTATTATTTTTTGTACTTCTGTGATTGCATCTGCCTTTCCTATAACTTTTGTTCCTCATCCCTGTATGCTTTTTTATACCTTCGTTTCTCACTCCCAAAAAAGAACAGCATACTAGAAACCAGGAATATTTTCTTTCCTCCCTTGGGTGTGTGCTACCTTGCCTTCCTTTCCTAATCCTCATCCTTATCCATCTCTTCTAGCTTCCTGAATTAGCATTTGCTTTTAGTATTTGGAAATCTTATCTAGTAAGTGTGTAAAAAATAATAAATTTATTCAAGTTTAATGTGATGTCAGGGATACAGATACTCCAATATCTAAGGTGTATATAGCTCTGAAAATGTGGCCAGATTATATTAGTTGACTATACTGATGTGTAATAGAATGTAATACATACTCCATACACTAGTGTGAAGTTACATTTAAAAGATGGTAATGCTATAGTGTAGTGATAAATTGTTAATACTGCACCATTCTACTTACTGCTGCAGCACAAACTGGATCAAGACAATAAATCTGCACTGGAGAACCTCCTTTAAGACTGAATCCTGGCCCTTCTGCTCCATGGGGGATGCGAATGGTTCGTGGAGCCGTCCATCTCTGCTTGGCTGAGAACACTGTCAGTGGGCCCTGGAAGGAACAGAGCAGCAGGCACATGGTTGTGGTTTACTGTCCTTTGCAGGTAGGCATTTCTATTTCTTAAAGTTACCATTTCTGTTTCTTATAGTTATAATGCTTTAAGCTCATTGTATGTAGGTTTTACTCAGGTTAACTTCAAGCTGCTTCTACTGAAATGGACAGTGAGCTTTACCCCAGAAGTTCAAGATGTCCCCTGAAGTTCTTGGCCCTACTTCATAACTGTTCAGGTGATACTTCAGAAAGAGTGGGATGAGAGCAACTGCCAAGTTATTCTAAGATCTCTGTTAAGGTGTGAAGAATCTTTTGGCTGCAGCAGGTGTTAAGGTCCTATATTACTCCATTTTGGAGGACATAATTTGATTCATGAAACATTGCATATTCTGATCTTAACTGCAACCCCCAGTTCCCTTCTCCCACTGTCACACACCAAGCAGCCTGGAAGGCTGGCTTTGAAGCATGCCACATTACACATTCTACGTGCCCATATGCAAGTACCACTGGTTTCTCCCCACCTTTAAATTGTATACAATTATCCATTGAAACTTCAGGGGACTTCTATGAAGGTTATCAAGAGTAAATGCTGTGCAAAGCCATATACAAATGGCACTTCTGTTCTTTGCTAGACTCAAGTTAACTTACCTCTGAAGTGAGCACTGATCTCCCCTATACCTTCTGAAAAAAAAAAACCAGTTGCTACAGGATCGTTTTTTGGGTAATACTTGTGTCCCTTCCCTCATGTTAGAGTGAATTTGTAGTTGCTAGCAAAATGACAGAGGTCAGTCAGCATTAGCATGTTACTTACCAGTCTGTGAAAGAAATCTTTAACTTTCACCTTGGAAAACTGAGGAGCAATTGCTTCTATTTTATGCTCTGTTTTAGCTAAAGAAAATAGAAAAAACTAATTAATTTTCTCTCAAGTATCAGTTAAAAACCAAAAAATTTATTTTGCTTGCATTCCAAGCTAGACAAATTTCTCCTGAGTTCTAGAAAAACTCATTTTTGTGGGAATTTTTAGGACAAAGAACCAAATCACCTTAAAAATATCTTCAGAGCTTATAATAACAGTACAGAAAACTTAAAACAATCCACTTAAGCAAAACTATGCTATTCTTCTCTTTATTTTGATTTGAAAAATATTTTAAGCCAGTGCTCATTCTTTCCTACTGCTTCCAAGGAGGAAAGAGTTGGATGAGCTGGATTAAGGTAGGAAGAAACACTAGCAGTAAAATTAACAACTTCAATGACTGTGGGAGTTGTGCTACAAGAAACAGTTATTAGTTTTTGCCTATATGATTTTAGCTTCAAGTTTCCCCATTTTTTTTCTAGCTCACATGATAATTACCAAAAAAAGCAGAATTCTAAATAGTACTCATTGTTATCTATCCCAGAAAACAATGTGGCCAGAGACAGAAACTGTACAGCAGATGGAACAAAATTAATTTGTCTTTGAGGAAAGGTGCAAGGAATCTGAACTCAAATCTACCATATATAACTTGTACATTACATATATTAAGTATTGATTCATAGGTACATGTAATTTTAGAATTATATGTATATGTATACATATAATGACATATCCCCATGAAAACATAGGTATGGTAGATGCCCTTTATTTCTAGCTGTGAACACTTACGAAGGACATCTGGAGCCTGGATTAGGCTGAGGAAATCATCTTCTGTCTCTTGCTGAGCATATTTGAGAAGTGAGCGCTTGTGTGCAGCAGTCAGAACCTCCTGAAGAACATCAATATTTCGAAGCTTTTTGCACAGACCACAAACCCTCAGAGCTTCTTCGTGGTGAACAATGGCTTTGCGTAAATGTGCTTTCCCTGAGACAAATTAGAATCTGTTTGTTGTCATCCATTGACAAAAGATACAAGGTAATTTTCACATTGCAGCTAATAGCTGTGTGAAACTGGCCGTTACCTAGTTGTTTTCTCTGATGTTTGTCCTTTAAAACAGTGAGAACCATCAGTCCTTCTGGCATGTAGTCATACACCTGGGACAAGGCTTTCTCTTGCTGGTCTTCATCATCACCAGACTGCACTAAAATAATGGATATAGAACATTAAACATTACACATCCATTGATGCCCCATTCATCTAGGTTTGTTGCTGTGTAGTTATTGCTGCCTTCTCTACAAATGCAGTAAAATATTTTTACACATATATATTAATGGGAATTTCAAGTTTTTAGGACTTGTATCAGTTTTATAATCTGTAATACTCTAATCATACTTGTATGCTGTATTGACAATAATTGAACAATTTGATAGAACATAGAGAGTATAATTTTTGTTTCTGCAAAAGTTAGTTTATTGATCTTTCACATTCTTCTGTAAAGGACAAAAAGCCTTGGCCTCAAATCTGAACAGGAAAGTGGCCACAAATTAACATATTGAAACTGAAAAGTTCCTGGCTCCTGGCTCCTGGTCCTATTAATAGACTAAATTATAACTCTTTCTGTGATTATTATTAGAAGAATATTTATTACGTTATTTATATGTATAGATATAAAAGTTATTATTCTTACATTCATGGTCACACAGAATGGTGGCAAGGAAGTAATGTGCCAGAGCTTTGTAATGGTCTGACTTTATTTGTGCCAGTTTAGACCAAGAATAGGGGATATTCTCTTTCACTGGTTCTTGATTCATTGCAGTGTTAACCAGCATGTAAACCTCTCCCACCTACAAAAAAAAAAAAAAAACAGCACAGAATTAAAGTATGAGAATTAAATATTAGTTATTAGGAGCTCAAGTAAGGAATATTATATTCAGCCATAAGGTAATTTAAAGTGCACAAGGTCAAAGCAGGAGGGAGGGACAGGAGATAGTTAGAAAAGGTTAGAAATAATTTTGAGAAAATTTGAAATTCTACCACTTGATTTTTTCCTTACAATTGTAAGTCAATTTGGTACAAAAACAGGTGGACTAAGTCAGCCAGCCTATATTGCTCCACAGGTCAATAAAACAACTGTATTTTAAATGGTTTTAAATTTACAGATACATCCCATTGGGTTAATTCAGCTGAGAAAGATGATGAAGCCTATTATTATTATTATTATTATTATTATTATTATTATTATTATTTACAGGAGGTTTGTGCTTCACTTTTGAAACTAGTTTGAAACTTTTGAAACTTAAGTTTGTGTAGTCTAATAAAACTGAGCTACTACCTATCTTTTATGCAAAGGAAATAAAATAGCTTTTCAAGCAGTGAATGCTGCTTTAGCAGATCAAGCAACTCCAAATCCAAAAATCTTTCGCCTGCAGATTGATACTAAAGATAAGTCATGGTTGTTTTACAGGAAAGCCTCTACCCATTTATTTAGTATGGAACTAACCATATCTCTGAAATACCTCAGAAATCATATTCATTCCCTGATTCTGATGTTAACTACCTCAATCAAGTATGAACACTACTTTCTGGGGCACAGCCTGCATTCCCATTTTCCTGGCAAATCCCAAGACTGCTCTGCAGCTACCAATCTGACTCTGCTCATCAAGCTCCTTCCCCCACTTAAAATTTAGTTATACTTTTGGACTTAACTTCTTTAGGTTTGCACAGCCTGAAGCTGCTGGGAAATAAGGTAGGTTGTGTTCAGCAATTAAACAACCCTGTCCTTTTGTGTGTTGTTCTGTGGACAAGATCTGTACTGTTTAAAAGAGCAATATGACAAATAGGTTGTAAAAAAACTGGCAAATTCACTCCCTGGGATGTTTCTTTTAAGCATTCCAGCATGTTGGTTTTTTTAAATAGGAGTTCCACAGTAATAATATTTAACTAGCAGCTATTTACATTTTGATCTTCTGGAAGGCTGTGATTCTCACTGGAGCTGGTGATTTGTCCCTTATTACTTCTGATTTTTAGTAATGGTTGTTACATCTAGGTTTAATAATTTTTTTAAATGTTATTAGAGCTGTAGCAAGTAACATAGCACTGTTAACAGTTCTTTTAAAGGCTGAATTTCAAGTCTCATATTTTACCTTGGCAACTTCCTGTGTCATTTTCACTAGTGTGAAGAACTCATTGCGTATTCCAGGAAGACCAATCTGCTCAAAAACACACTCTTGAGCTTGTGCAAGCATCATTTTTACTAGAACGTTCAGCATAGCTGGGCTCATATCATAACTTGGTGTGTGAGTAAAGGTCTCCTTTAAGTAGCTTAGGACTCCTGAAATTCAAAAATGGCTTTGTCAGCATTACAAAGAGAAACACATTAACTGAATTCTGGCATGTACCATAATAATAAAGACTGAAAGCATACTTTCTAGTAGAGCACTACAGCAATCTGAAGGGCTTCTTAGTACACGTGAAATTAAACTGGCCTACAGGTTTTGCTTTGCATTCCCATCAACCATCTCCAGACAGTTCTCAAAATTACAGTTCAGAGGAGCAGCAAAAGCTGCAAGTTTTAAGGAAAATACCTTCAGATTTGTTTATCACTGACCATAATGTTGTGCTGAACTGATGGGAGTATTAAGCTATGGCATAGGACAAGAAACAGAAGTCTACACAACTATAAGGAGGTCACAGTAGAACTCCTGGATGGAAGGAAAAAACACAAACATATTAACTTAATTATGAATCTCCTTTGCAGATGCTGCCAAGTGCATTACGTGTCTCAGGGGAAGCTCAGTTCCATCCCTGTAAGTAAACTAGAACTGGATATTAATTAGAGGAAAATTAGATTCTGCTGGAGACACTTGGTTCTACCAACATATCTTTTCTGCCATTTATCAAATTAAAACCAAACACTAACTGTAAATATTAAGTAACAGTTTAATGTATGGAAGTGTAACTTTGAGCATGCACGTCATTCAGCTGGTTTAGCGAGTTCTGCTACTCTGCTAATTGGTGATAATACTACAAAAGCATGATAAGACCTCTGATTTTTCAGCATCCCAGAGTCTGTAATCTTACATTCAGTTCTAGCCACGTTGTCCTATATTTTCCTACTACCATTGGAGGGAGATTTTTCATTTTCTGTGTTACACTTTTATGTTTTTACTTACTAAATAAGTCCCTACACAGATTTGCATTATGGCTATCTCTGCCTTTTTGCACAAGGAAAAATCAACCCCAAACTTGCCAAGTACTGCTGGAGTCTCATACTGAAAGAAGAGGGGAAATTTATTTTTTTTTAAATTTTGTTCTCAACATATACATGCTTATAGCATAAGCAGAAATACTCACAGAGAAGTTTGTTGAGATTAAATGCTGGGAATTGTTTTCCATTCAGCACAGAGAAATGGTTAACACATGTGCTATATCATGTCTCTGCCAACATAATGAGCTGTGTTACAGAGCTGTGCACAGGTACAATGAAATGCCTCCTGAGCACATTGCTTTGGGGCCCTGCAAAGGTCCTGTGGTAGCAAATTATGCATTTCAATTTGTGAATTCTGTCCTGCAAACATGCTGAAGAGAAAAGCAATGATTTTTAAATTTTTTTTAATTCTCAAAAATGGAAGGAGCAACTGCAGAGAGGGGA
Source organism: Calypte anna (assembly GCF_003957555.1). Lineage (NCBI taxonomy): Eukaryota > Metazoa > Chordata > Aves > Apodiformes > Trochilidae > Calypte > Calypte anna. The sequence continues at coordinate 10,008,922 of NC_044257.1, forward strand.
ATTTTCTCAATTCCCCCTCAGAAATAACTGAAATTTCTTTTAGATGAAATACAAAGGTTGAGAAATAACTTAAGTAATAAATTAATGAAGAAATACTATTAATTTTTTGATAGCTGTGTATTCAGAAGAATGGTTTTAAGTCAATCCAGCTCTATGATCCACAGTTTGTATTTGCTAAAGCTACTGATACTGTGGAAACCAATAGCCACAGGTTGTTAGTGCGGAAATAAATATCATAGTATATATTCATTACATGTTATGGCTTTAAAAGCATTATGTGTAGCAGAGACTACCTTTGGAAAAAATTAGAAAATCCACTTGGAAAAAAACCCAAACAACAACAACAAAAAAGCCTTTATAACATGGTAGCTTGAGGGATATTATTCCCTTTATTAAAATTAGTATTTTTCCTTGCTTCTGATAGAGATTGATTATTTTGAATCTGTTTGCCTTTGGAATCTATGGACAATACATAGTCAGTTTCCAATAGATTGCATATTTCGCCAGAGAACACAAGAAAATTCATTTTGAAGAGATCATGCAGAAAACCAGGTTTTATGCCCTTTATCAGCCCTTTAAATTTTCTTGTACAGATTTTACACCAATGTAGAATCACTGAGGTAAATGCAATTATTTTGGTGAAATAAAGAATGAACAACGAAGCAGTTAATGTTAGGGCTATTACTTGGGCCTTTGAACTGCAGTTCATTAATCATTAACCACACTATTCACAGTCTTCATCTGCATGTTCAGACTGCAGTTCCAGGTTTTGAATTAGAGCTTCATCTCATCTCTTCACTAAGCTTCTTGAAAATTCCTCCTTTTTTGTGTAATGAACTCAGTGGGAACTGAGAACTATCTGCAGTGTATCAGGATGAGATTAGAAACATTTTCATTACCACCTTCCCAGTATTTTAAAACTTGTACCTGCAGCTCTCTGAAAAGCATCAACAGCATTTTCAAGTCCAGCCTGGGTCTGACGATTGCACCTTGTTCCAATCTGGGTGTAGAGGGCCCCAATGTTGAATACAATACTTGCTTTTTCAAGCAACAGATTTTGCTGACACACTGGGACACCTGTGAAGGAATCGTACCTTGCAAAACAATATTAGAAGAACTGTTAATAGTAGCAGAGTCCATAGAAATAGCAGATAATTTCATTCTGTTTTTCAAAAAAATTAGAGGATTTCTTGATAAGTGTTCTGCTACAGTGAAAAACTGAATAGAAATACCATTATGTACTGTGAGGGTGATCTAGATGCTGTAAGACAGAGCATGGCTTTATTTGAGGCTTGGTTTTCAGCAGGTTTTATACCAGTACCCCCATAAGCATATTATATCTATCTCAAAAGTGCCTGTAAAACACCACAGAGGCTGAGAGTATACTGGGGAACTATCCATATGTGCTATGAACTATGCTCTTGTACTTAGGTGTTGCCAAAAATCAACTGTTGTCATGATCAGATCCTCTATAGCTTGTATTTTAAAGTTTCTATTTGCAGCTATGACTAGAAATTTAACATTTCCTCTTGGCTGCATGGTAGTAATATTTTTTAATCACAAGAATAACTGTTCCACTATAACAAATAAATTCACTCCTCCTCTCTTCTGGCCCAAATGGTCTTAAATTGAAGAAAGAGAAGTAAGGTCTGACCCATTCCCCATCTGGTTCATGCACCAAGGTTCAGAATCCAGGAAACATCTGCAGTTGTCCAAAATGAAGACCATTTTCTCTCTTTTTTTTCAGTAGCCAACCTGTAGCCCAAATCATAATCTAGGCAATGGCTTCACTCTAAGCATGAAAATAGTGTTTTATATTCAGGTTTACTCTAAAAAAAAAAATATATATATATAGAACACATTGCAGGGAGGAGAAGGGAGAAACACACTGATACACTTCCAATTCAACAGAAGATAGTTAATGATTAACAGTGTTTAAAAAAAAAAATACCAAAAGACAAACATGAACTGCACACTTACCATGTAAATAAAACTCCCATGTGTCTGGTGGGTGGGAAAAATCTGTTTTCTACATAACCCAGTTGAAGGAAATAGCTTATCAACATCTCAATGCCAGCTTCATCTCGGCTAGGAGTGCGGCAGGCCTTAAAACAAAATAGATGAGACTTAAAGTGTATTCTGTTGAGTTACAGGATGAATGCTGAAGTACCAAGGATAAAACTGTACTTCCTTTGCACTTCTGCATATCATAGAAATATGTGGAATGTGAGAACAGTAAGCTTAAGGCCATATGGATGCATTCCAAGTAAGAGCTTTTCAGCTGCACAGAAGTAGCACATAACCTTTAGGGAAGCAAAGAGGATCTGTTTATCAAGTCTCAGAGTTAATTAAGAAAGCGAAAAGGAATCTGTTTGGCAAGCCTCAGAGTTAAAGAAAAAAAGATTGCAGGTATTTTCTGAATGCTGCAAAGTTTATATTTTTAGTATAACACAGAAACCAAACAACCAAACCAAAAACAGAAATAACCACTGTTCTACTACAGTATTTTGCCAGGTTAATTCACTTCAACACTCTTCCAGCTAAGTTTAAAATACTTTGAAGTTAAAAAGTTGGTAAGGCAAATCTTAGACTTACAAAGTTGTGTCAATAGCTCAACTGCTTTGCTTCATTTTTTTTCCTCTTGCTCTTTACTCAGACTGTAAAGCTCTTGGACAATGGTGGTTCGTGTTTCTTATCTCCGAAGTCAATAACAATATTGTAAGGTAATAATGTCATATTCTGATTCCACACAAATGCTGCTATTTACAACTGTAGATTAAAAGACATCACAGTATGCTATACTTGCACTTACTTGTCTCAGATCCATGAGATCTGCTATTTCATCTTCATACTCAGAACTGTCTTCACTATAATGTTCCAGAATAAAGTCCTTTAAAAAAAAGTAAAAAATTGGAACATCTAAAAGTAACCTTGGCTATTGTTTTTTTTCTGCAGTTGCAATCAGTAAAAATTGATTCAGTTGTGATTTTCATGGTGTCTACTCCCTTCCAGTTAATAGAACAGTAACATAGCAGTGAGACTATGAAAAGATAATAGAACTAATACTTTGATTTGGTATCTGAGACAAGAAATCTCAATCTGATGTAAAGGAGCCAAACACCTATTACATCAACTCCACTGAGTTTTAAAACAACAACATTTAGTGGTTTTGAAAGGGACAAATGAACCCTGTTAGCTAAAATAACGAGGGAATCAAGTGACCATAAAACTTGTTAAGAGAAAGAGGCTGCCAAATTCTTGTCAGTTATATTAGGGCAATTCCATTTAAATTAACAAAGCTGCAATGGCATAAAGTGGTACCATAATCTGACCATGGAGATTAACCTACAGAAGTAAAAGCAGAGACAAATGATACAAGATGGTTTACCACAAAATGAAATCTACATTGCACAATACACAGTAGTCAAAAAAATGCAGAAGGTAGCTCGAATAGCCAGCAGGGTACATTAGGCACCAAACAAGCAGAGTTAATGCTGCAGCCCTGCTTCCCAGCTGAGCAGCTTTATTAGCACAAATTGGAGCATCACGGCCTTATGCTGAGTAAAACCTTCATTACTACTTCCTTTCACACTAGATTAGTAATCAATAGTCTTTCTGAAACCAAAAACTGTAGAAGAAATTTTTATTCCTTTTGATATAACACTGCTGTCTCTGAAGTGAGATTTCTTCTAACTTCTGACTCTTTCTTAATTTGATATGAGCAACAACCTAGATAATTAGTGGTTAATTTTTAACACATTGTGATCTCATTTTTAGGGCAAATACAACAAATTTTGTACATAAATTACTTCTGCTTCTTTAAACAAATCTGAAATGGAAGTTCTTTCTATTGACTATTCATTCTGAAGCATGTATTTGAAATTTACCTTAAGAGGGAGTGTAAAGTCTACTTCTTTGGTTTCCTTCAGGCCAAGAGGTACCAAAGGAATGGTGAAGGTCTCTCTGTGGAAAAAAAAGCCATTCATAAATATTATTTTTTGGCTGGTCTGTTGATACAATAATTATTTTGTTTGACTTGATGACAGGAAGTTTGTATGCTGATGAGTGTTCAAGTAAAAGTTACAGAGTTTATGAAAGTTCCTTCTTCATTGAGGAAGTCTGCATAATGGCCTGAGGCTCCTCAAGAAGAGAGTGAAGAAAGCTACTTGCCTACACTTTTTTTTTTTTTTCAGCCTATTTTTCCTTCAAGGAAGAAAAAGAGACTCTGAAAGACCAACTTACTGAAATATAGCTCAACTTTTATATACCTGCACGTTATATGGACATAAAACAGCTCCACAGCTGCTGGGAGATCTGCCAGGGTAAGAGCTATGGTCCTTATCAGGAGTTATCAACAGTATTGTATATGCTACTAGTGATTTCATATGTAGGTGTGTATGTCTAACACAGGGAAAAGCAGGGCCAAAGTATACCAACTTTGTCAGTGAAAGGTCTAGAGTAGGAATTCTGAGAATTACTTAGTTTCTAGAAAATGCTAGGTGTTAACTTTTGAATAAGTCAACCTCTGAAATATCAAAGGGGGGTGTGGATGAAATCTGTGACTTAAGATCAGAGTGGCTTCCAGATACATAGTTTGTTGAGTAGGTTTAACAGATCAGTATCAGGCAATAAGGTTAACTGATATTTTCCTTTTTCCTGAAATAAAAATTATTTAATATCTAGATCATTGTTTAGAGAGTTCCGTTACCAACTACAAAATCCCACAGCTGTGAGTCATTTGTGGTCTTATCAGACAGTACAGCAAAATCACTTTCTTACTGGTGAAAATTCCATCTCAGGAAAGTGGGAGTGGGAATGCAGTTTCCTCAGAAGGAATAGTCCTTAAACTGGTTGGCACAATTCAGAAAGCAGCTCTTCTAGCTTGAAAGTGAATTCTGGAATATTGAGCTAAACACTGCAGGCAGTGCAAATGATGTTATTTCTGATGAGGCTTTTAGAAGAAACCACAACACTTCTACAACAGATTATATTGAGACTTTTTCCCCAAAAGGAAGCAAGACACATCAAAAGAAATCCCAGATTACAGATAGAATGAATTCTAGCACCACCCACACATTCCTGTAGACATCAGCATTTGTCATTCAGAGGAACTGAATTTCTATTTTTTAAGTTTCTATGGAGCTCCACCCACGGAGTCAGTACCACGGGGGCATTGAACAGTTAGGGAGGTGATCCTGGATTTCCAGAAGCAGAAATAGCATCAGACTTCTCAGAACAGCTGAGATGTGCACAAGCACTGGGAAGGCAAAGCCCTTCCTTCAGACTGCTGTAACACAAAGCCATGTAACCCAGGGACATGGGTGGGACCTCACCTCAGTGAGTATACACCCAATAGATTCAGAGGGCAACTATTAATAACTGTTTGCTACTCCTGGGGAGCAGTTAACAGAGGGAATGAATTGTTTTAGCTGCTAGAACATAAAAAAACATTTAGTGCTTAGAATGAGCAGCATCACAAAGGTTAAACACCATTCAAAACAGATTGGGGAAGTAGAATCAGAAGGGAATAAACTGCATACTACTGCACAGCCTTAAGGCTTCTGCCTGCTTTGGGGCCTGACCTACCCCTCACCCTTCACTGAGAATACAAATATTTCAAGTATTTTTTTAGCTAGAAGAAAGAACACTACTTGTGGAGTCTTGCTCTCATTTCCACAGTCGAAACTTTCATACTGCTCTCTATGCTTACATGCCTCTATGAAGACCAGTAAAATCTTGAATGAAAAACATTTTTGCATCAAAAAGTTGTCAGTTTGCCATGGGGGTAGAGGGCAGGAACTTTAGAACAAGTTTCTTTTTGAGAAAAATGGAACAGATATTTTGCATTAGGTCAGCGTTTCACTGACCTCACTGGAAATGTGCTTAGTCCCCCTGTGTTAAGAATTTCTTGCAGTCCACCTGGAAGTTAACACCTCACTGAGAAGAGTGCTACAAGGGACCCAGAATTATACTTACAAAGCACTTCAATTTCTGACTTGAGCTGCTGATGTAAAAAATTAAATGTTTAATTTTAGGAGCAACAACACATCTAAATGATACAGAAATCACCGCAGTACTCATGCAATGAATAACTTTTGAAGTTTTCTCTTTGAGGTATTAATTGAAATTTAAAGTTTAGTGTGCTCTTTAAAGTTAGAAAAATATCTCGGAAAATTCCTAACTTTATCCACTAAAAATGTCTCTGCTTTAAGCATGTAGTTTCTGGATTTCTAGCACTGAAGTGCACACCATAAAGACTACCTCAAGTCTGCTCTGGGCCCAAATCAGTTTGTACTTCTGCTAAAGAGAGGACTGTTATGTGTACTGCAATTGAGAAAAGATCTATTCTGAGTTTGCTGACTCCAGGTGCACTGCAGTGATTAGCCATTCCAGTACTGGAAATATTGCTGGGAGCTGTGTTTCTCCCCATACAGCCCCATGAGCTTTCAACTCTTGCAATACTTCTCCTCCACAACTGAACTCTGTATCTAAGGATTAGTGGTACATACCATTCCCAACTGAAAGACAAATATGCAGACTAACCCTTAGTCAACAAATCTGCCATAAAATTTGTTCTCTTCCTATCAAGCTCTCTATTCTTTAATTATTGTCCAGCATTCACATTCACCTAGAAACAGTTTTGTTTCCAAGGGTAAACAGAAGATCTGTTAACATTTCAGTAATGTAGCTTTATACATACTCTGTGTTTTGATAAACTTCTACTGAGATATTGAGTCCTTCCAGTTCCTCCTTTAAGATCTGCAGGTCCGAGTTCACAAAACTCAGTTCCAGTAGTACTTGCTCTCGTACTTTGTTGTTGGTGGTTGCTCTGCAGAAAGAAAGGCATGTAATATTTTATTGCTCGGGTTTTGCACATAAGCTTGGTTAACCCTTTTACCAGCATTCTCAGCATTTTTACGATTCTTTTTTCTTCTTAGGAGATGGTACAAGTCCTCATGTTTCAGAGTTTATTAGGTATTTCTGTCAAGAGAGAGCCTTGGATATTTTCCAGATAACAGCACACAGAAGGTTTGCTATGTGCTTAACTTTTTATGTGGTTAAGGGTTGGGATTATTTTCAGATACATTAACCAACACAACTAATGCATCCTAAATAGAGTCACTATTCTATTTTTTGGTAATGTGATGTTTTCCTGGATAAATATATAAGATTGGAGGTGAGGTGAGTCAGGATATTTTTTCAAAACAGACTTCCCTGCTTTAAAAATTAAATAATGATCTGTGGATCCCATAATATTGTTACTACAGAATGTTTTACAGCCAAATACACAAGTAAACAGATACTGCTTTTTAATAAAAGTTTTTTTTATAATTTTATTTTGTCAGGCACAAGTAAGATTTTTTTGTTTCCTTTGACATTTATATATTTACATGAAAACATTTTGAACTGATAGCACAGTGGATGGTAGTAATTAGCCCCTGACCTCCAGCATATATGTGTGATTTGTGTATTCCAGGATATTATATCACTAGTTATTCCCAGAGTAAAATTCTAAGAATCCTAAGCTTTTACTTTGTGTTATAAATATGTATTATCTGTGAATTTTCTATGCTTTACTTCATTGAATACCTGAGATTGCTTAAATTAAGCAATATTAACATCTGCTTCCTGCATAAGCCAAACTGGACACAAATATTGGGTGGAGTGGATCTTCCTTGATAAAGGATAACTGGTGATACTTGCAGCAATTGATTTATGATGTTCTTAAGGCTCTGTATTTGGTCTAGCTTGCCATCTTCCACAGAGGGATTCCATCCAAGTGAATTTTCTTAATACAGTTATATTGTTCTCAACTTCCATGCCAATTTGGAGTTAATTTTATTATTTTTTCATGGTTTTGCACTGTAGATATACTTTGTCATGACAAACAGCATAAGACAGAAATAGAGGCAGTGTGATATCCTTGAGATCCACAGAAGGCCACTCTGAATTGAGTTTTATCTCAGAACTTTGAGAACAAAAGACAACGAAAAGGAGAGGGTGACTTTCAGAAGTTCATAAACCAAAAGTCTTTGTGCTTAATGGAGCATTTGTTTCAAGCCTAGTGTTTGTGTTCAGCCAAAAGTTAAAAAACCTGCATTTCCAGTTTTTTCTCATGTCTTCTTGCAGGAGGCTATTGTGGACAGCAATTGGTTGGCTTCTCTTAAGTCTTGCTGAAATGCAAATATTTATGTTTTCCTTAGGAGACTCGTGAACTATCTAGTCCTAAGGTCCTTTAAAATTGCTTCTTTCAAAGAATTAGCAGGTTTTAACTGTTTCACAGGTGTAAATTAAATTTAGATCTTTACTAAGGCAGAAATAAGTCTGGTCCTCTACTTTTCTAAGAGGCTTAGTTACCACTGTTGTCAATAGCAACTTCAGTATTTAACTAGTTAATATTGGTATCAGGAGCTGAGCTTCCTTTAGGCTGAATGTTAAAGTAACCAGTGTTCCCATTAGAAATCCCTCATCTCCTTAGCCTTTCCAAAACACTCCTGAACTGGCATGCAGAAACACCTACTGAATTAACAGTGTTCAGTTTCAAAAGCAGATATAATAATTTTGCTGTGCATACTGGAAGTAGAAAAAGACTCTAAGTTTTACTCCTTCCATCAGTTTCCAGAAGACGAACTAAAAATGAAGTCAGTCACAAAGGCTAAAACTAAATAAGCCTTGGACCTATCAACTCTCTTGCCAAGAGTGGAGATAAAGGAAGGTGACAAGCAAAGTGCAACTTATCAATTAATGGCAAGAAAAGTGACTTTGTACAAGCATTTTATCTAAGGGAAGTATATTTACTAGATTTTTGTTCTTGGAGACACACTGTTGCCCCAGCTGCAGAAAAATAGACAATATAGGAGACTATTGCAGATGAGTATTGGGGAAATTTTCCATTCTTCTCTGTACCAGAGGGATGGATTGTTGGAAAGCTACAGGACTGTTTGCAAAGCACTCAATCACAGGTTGTAATAGTGTCAAGACAGGGTCAACATAAGGCTATTCCTATGGGACAGTCCCGTGAGAAACTGTCTATTAAAAATAACTGGTGGACAAAAATATAATAAATAAAGGGCAAAGCCTTTTCCAGTTTCTCAAACTGTAAAAGCATTTGGTGACAACTCTAACCCAGCTCAAATTTTACCTTTACCCTGCTGCTACTACTATAACACTGCTGCATGGATAAATAGGGCAACTGATGGTCCTCTCCCACTGTGGAGCACAGACCTAAAGGATCTTGGAAAAAACAGCAGCATAATGAAAATACTTTATTTGATTTAAGGTGCAAAACAGACACATTACAATATTCAGTAAGGTTCACTTGCCGTTATCACTAGCAATAAGGCTGATAAAACAGTATAACCTAAGATAAACTAACATTCAGATAATTTGCCACAATTTAACAGCTTTGAAAGTGCACTTTATTAATAGGTAATGATTCTATAGAGCTACAGCATAAAAATAATAAAAACCAGCCAACTTCATGGATATATGCAAAGCATCCAGCAGTAATTTATGCAGCATGTTAGGGGAATGGTTGGGCAGGCTGGGAAAAAGCAATAGCTGAGACTTGTAAAAAAGTAAACCAAACAAACCCTAAACAAAACCCTTGCATACACACACACACACACACAACCCATTTAAAAAAATAGCCAAAACCCCAACTTAGTGCTCAGGCAAGGAAACTGGGAAATCATGACACATACCTTAAAAGATTTTCAGCACCAGCTCTCATTCTTACTGCTCTTAAAATCTGTTGGTTTAGGACAGCTCTTTGATTCTGCAGTTTGCTTCGTCCAGTCTCAGCAAGAGGATTACATCCCTAGAATGAAGGAAATAAGTGTTTTTGTTGCTCTTGGAAGAGACTGAAAAGGGAGTAACACTGAATTTGAATGAATTTGAATGGCATGGATTCTCTATGAATACAAATTAACTACATTGGCATCAGTGATGAATTTTGTTTCTTTTCTCAAACTTTACTGCTAAAAGCAAAAGAGCCATGATGACATTTCATTGAAATGAAAATCCAGGCAGAAACTAGTGGCTTTAAAGCTCATGTGTATGTGTGAGCCAGCCTGTTCTCCCCTAAAAATCCTTTCCAAGTTATTTTGCAGCTGCAAACAAATTTGTCAGTGCTACTAGGTTGCTACAAGTTTCATAAAACCAGTATCTGTCAAGGCAGTAAATCCTATCTAAGCTTCTGTTTAATCTTTGCAAAATGTCAAACTTCTATACCAGGATATATGCAGCCCTGAAATGCAATTTCATAAAAAACAGGCTTTGGTGTCACCACTGCTCACAATTTTAAGAGCCTTTTTAAGGATCTCTGCCCTTGTTCCTTCTGGTCCTCAGACCTCTGGTAAAATTCCTGCCTGTCCTTCCCTAGGTTCCTCTCTTTACATCTCAAACTGATTTTTGGTGCAGTATTGCTTATCTGCACAGCTCTTCCTCACATCCAGGTGTATGGAATAATAGAGCTTGACAGGGTAAGATGATGACTCTACCTTCAGACACTCATCAAATTTAGTCCTTAAAGAGTAAAGCATGAAATCCAAAATTCACAGTAATGCTTCTGTGTACATACATGCACACCTTACACAAGCACAAGATTCAAACTACTGCAGCCTGTGTTTGAGCAGGACTGCACCATTGTATTCTGATAAGCACTGATAAGCTAAAGTTGTTACAGATTAATAAGACTACATGTTTGTCTTTTTTTGAGAGAGAGAGAAACATAATATTAACACCCTTTTTAATAGGTAAGAAGTTTTGTATCTACTTTTTTATTCTTTGTCCCTGCTTTCCCCCCCTACCTTCTTTTAAAATATCAAGTGTCTTTGACTTTTAATAGTGATTTATAGCCAACCAGCACATCCCTGCAGTCTTAACTACTGATTCTAAAGCAAATAAGATCATGCTGTTGTAAGGCTTGCCCTTAAAGATATCATGTTCTTCTGAGGACAAAGCTTATCAAAGCTTATTGGATCACAGATTACACAAAAAAGAGGCTCAAATTGGTCTGATGCAAGGTGCTCCAGCCATTAAGTTATGCACTGCTCTGGACCTCTCCCTCATATTTAGTTTTGACTTGAAAAATTTGATTTTCCTATAACAGCATTTAAAAGTCTCTCAACAAGCTTTAATTAAGAGTAGTCAGCCAATGACACACCAGTGCAACAAAAGCAAATATTTAAATAAAACAAAGTTCTAATCATTTACTTGAAGTTCAGTTATTTGGGTTGGCAAGTGGAAGCAGGTTGTCTTGACAATAGAGAAATGAGCTGATCAATCTAGATTGCAGTAGTTCAACAGAGAAAGCACACAGACTAATATCATTAATTTTAAATCTGTAGTTTGAAAATATTGTAATAAAGAGGTAAAATGACAGGAAGCTTATGCAAAAATCAGAAGTACTGTTTGCCATACCTTGAAAAAACAAAACAAAACCAACCAAACAAAAAACAACCACGCTACATTAAGTTACTCCTACAGCAGAAATGTTTCTGTATTGAAACACCAATTACAGCTGAAGTCAAAAACTTGGGCATGCAAGTATATATTCTATTCACTGAGGAAGTACTGACAACAAGCATAATACATACAAGATAAACTTCTTTCTGGAAAGGGCATACATATGTAGGAAACTCATTCATTTCAGACTAAAAGTAGTCCCTTAACTACCAAATACTTTATGCTCCTTTACACACAGGAACATTAGCAAGGCACAATTATAGATGGTCTGGTCTTGTATCCACAAGCTGCTCTCTGCTCTCAGCCTTTTTCTATTTCTGGGCTCTCACTCTTTTTCCTGCTTTGCTTTTTTTTGCAGTTTGTGTTGTGTAGTCTTCCTCTATTACTGGTATTCAGTCTTCTATCCATGTAATTTTTCTTTTGAACCTTGCCAATTATTTCCTCTTGCTTTTGGCATTCATTTGAATACCCGATTCTCATCTTGAGACTATCATCATTATATCCTTGTATGAGTCTGAGGTGCTTTCTTCCAAATCCTTTTTCAGCCACTTAGCCCAAGCATCCTTCATAAACATATGCTTGCTTTGCCCTTTATTTTCTCTGTAAAGCTGCAGCTTCTTTCCTGAACTCCTTGCCCTTATTGTGTGCCAAACAACTTTCATGGCATCATTCAAATACTTCTTTACAGCTCTACTTCTGGGAGATCTTTCAGGAAGGTCAACTGCCTGATTCCCAAACCCATAAAGCTCAGTAGAAGTCGTGTGTTTATTTCAGAGGACCTTTGATCAAGCTCCAGCCCAGAAATCAAACAAGCTCCCACTGAACAATGAGTGCAAAACTGCAATGATCTTAAACACAGTGCAAAGAGAAAAAGGGTTAGAGATGTTTCCCTGCATTTCAGGACCAGCCACTAATCTCTGCATGATGTTTTAATTCAAAAACAGCCTTGAGGCTTACGAGGAGAAGGCACTGACTGAGATATCAGTATCACCTCCAGTGTGTCTGGAAGTGCTGCACATTTGTCTTCCTGATGAAAGGCTTCTTGTGGATAGAGGAGTCTGTTTTCATGGTCAGCTCACCTGTCACAAGCATGTAGCTCCCATTTATTTCTCAGAGTCTATAAGGAACTCATGTTTTACATTTTGGAAAATGTTGCTTTTTACATGTGCTATACAGGGAGTGGGAAGACTCAGCTACTTTGTGTTCATATGTGGGTTTAAATTCTTTACTATAATCAGGTTGCCAGAAAACTGATGGGTAGAAGTCTGCATAGAGGACAGTGAAAATTACCAGTATCTTAAAAAACCAAAAAAAAACCAACAAAAAACCCCACAGCAGGGAAAATATACAATCTAGGGAATATTGCCCCTTGTAAAGCTCAAATTCTGTGTACTAGGAAGTTATTTAGCAGACACATCCAAGAAAGTGCTTAATTTTGTTTTGCTGATCCCAGACAGCATTTGCACTTTGTTTACATTTAGACAATCCCAAGAATGTTGATGTTCAGTTCATTACAATATCTGGCAGCCACACTTTCCAGTGGTTTCCACACCTACTGTTTCATTTCTTGTCAACAGGATGCAAGGTGCTTCATTTAATTACAGTTTATTTCTTTGCCGAGCCAAGGCACTTTGGAGAGTGAATAAGCTTTTACCCTGGCTTATACACTATCAGTAAAATTATCAATTGAACAGCAACAAAAGAATGGTTATTACTAAGGAAGTTGCAGAAATGACCAAGAATGGAATATGATTTAAGTTTCCATTGCAGGCACTTTTTTTTTGTGAAATAAAGACAAGGCAAGTAAATTAAGCAACTCCACTGTGAAAGCAATTCAAATAGTAAACTAAGTTACCAGTTTTAGAGCCTTTTTTCTCCTCAGAGTATAGCTGCATTTCATCAAAAAGTGCTTAAATATTAGTAAGGATATTAACATATCCTTAGCTCCCAAACCAATAAAAGCTTTTTAAAAGTAAAATTCAGCTGGCTAATTACTTCTGATTGGTTAAATAGATTGTTGAACTGCAAAATCAAGAAGTAGAGATGGTTTTAATGTATCATTAGCAGAGGCAAGATCTGCCAAGAATTCTAGATTCTTGCCACATATTATTTATTACCTAGTCAGGTAATGTCTTGAGAGAAACAGACACTGGTATTAGACAAATTTGCACCTTCTGATGGCACCTGTGCAGGGCCTTCTTGTTTGATAGCAATCTGACTAATGGGGCATGCTTGCAGATTCCAATGGGATTGCTGCTCATCTTTTGTTAGCACTAATGCCTTTGGCCATGAGGATGATCCAGGGGCTGGAGCTCCTCTGCTACCTGGAGAAGACTCCGGGGGAACCTTACAGATGCCTTCCAAATCTGAAGAGATCCTTCAGGAAGGCTGGAGAGGGGTTTTTCGTAAGAGTGTCCAACAAGAGGCAGTAGTTTTAAACAGAAGGAGACTAGGTTTAGACTGAATTTTAGGAAGTTCTTCAGTATCAGAGTGGTGAGACTGGAACAGGTTGTCCAGAGAAGTTGTGGCTGCCCCCTCCCTGGAGGTGTTCAAGGCCAGGTTGGATGAGGCTTTGAGCAACCTGGTTTAGTTGAGAGGCATCCCTGGCCATGGGGCATAGGTTGGATCTTTGTTGTTTTCCAATATTAGACTCTAAACCTTGGGAAATTACCTACCCAAGTGGGAAGCTGGCTGTCAAAAGTGTGAGTCTCAAATAAAAAAGCAATTGTATTTAATTTGGATGTCAGGAAGTTCTTTCTTCAAGATAAAAGTATATTTTTAGTCTCAGAAATCCAGTTGTGATGGACACAAAAGTCATGACTTTGCCAATGAGTAATCACAGTAAGCATCTGAAATTAACATAAATATGATTTATAAAGTAGCGCTTTGAACTTTTAAGATGAGCCACACACTGTCTGAAGGTGACACAGAGTTGAAACTGGGTGTGCCTTCTTACTTAAAATAAAACATTCCTTTCCAGCCAGTGCAACCTGTGCTGCTTGTCAAGCCCAGTAGTGTACGTAAATGGCCGTATCCTCCAGATATTTAAACTGTGTGGAATTTAACTTGCGCACATAACTTCTTACAACAATTGCAGTGAGCAGTCTGACTCATACCCGTGTTTGTAGAACTGATCCTAAGTCACGATAATTATGCTGCTCTCCTTACCTTCTTCCACTACTGGAATAAATTGAGGTTTCTCTTCCAATGTTTCTCCTAGTTCAGTTTTGAATTTTACTAGTTCAATTTTAGCTGCATACTGAAAGTCTTTCAATAGTAGTAGAGCATGGGGGAAGATCTGGTCTTCCAGAGCCTGGTCTACTACTTGTGCCATGAACAAGTATTTCAGAGTTCTAAGTGCCTTGCCCCAAAGATCAATTCAAGTTCAGAACTCATTACTAAATTAAATTCCAAATGTTTTTTTCCATCTTGTCACACTGCTCACTAAGCAAAATGAAAAATAATATTTCAGCAGAAATGTCTGCCTATTGACTAAGTTACAAATGATTCTTAGTTTCACATGAAGGCCTACTTTCAGTTTTAGGTTTCATGAATTTGTATATTATGAGTGGACGTGGCATGACAGAGGGGTTATGAATCATCGAAACATTGTTTCTGCCTTGCCAGACAAGTGGAAAGAGAACAAATAGGCAAGTAACTATTCCTGTGTCCATGCTAATGCTGATGGTTGCCTGGCTACTAATGACTTAAGAACCACAAGACCTAACCCCAGTGGAAGCACAGGTATAGCAGGTTGGTGAACTGATACATGAACCACAGTTCAGGGGGAAGCCGTGCAGAAGAACACCCAACAGCTAAGGAGGGGAAGGAGCGGGAATTCACTGGGGAAGTGCTAATTCATAAGGTGGTTATCATACCTATCATCATTTTCAGCCTGGTGCTTCATTTATGGAATTGCTTGTTTTCTGTTTCTATCCTTTTCCCCTGATAGGGAGGACTAAGATACACTAATGGGCTTTCTTTCTGAATCATCAGCTTTGTCTATATGGTATCTAGGCTCACAGATGGAACTAAAGCTTTAAAAAAGCAAAAGGAAACCATGCATATTCATTAACCTCACTGTCTTACTGCTCTGCCACTGTGTAGCACAATGGACTGCTATCCAAAACAGCCAAACTAAAGACTGCTTGGTGTTGCACCAGCAGACACTTAAAGAGCTACAGGAAAGGTAACCTTGGAGAATTGCTATGACTTTTTGAAATAATTTATTGCAACTTCCTAACTGATTAGGAAATCTGAAGAGTTTCAGTCTGCATAAGGTTTTACAAAGCAGTAAACCAAGATGTGAAAGATATAGTAGAAGGAACATGCTAGATATCTTTTCCTTACTCTGCTCTTACCAAAAAACCTCAACCAAAACAACAACAACAACAAAAAAGAAACAAAACACCAAGGGCATGCATAGCCTTACTAATAGATCACTATGCAAGCACTGGGTCCTGTGACTAGATGAGTACTACTTTATAAATATTCTGAGTTCTGTATATTGAGGTGTTTTGGGCATAATTACTTTGTGAAAACTTACTGGTTAAGTGAGGTGCTGTGATGAAAAAAAAAAAGAAGGGGTAGGCAGCTTGAAAAAGAGAGCTGTTTCTTCCACAAGAATTCAAAACTAACTAAAAAGACAGGAAGAGGTCTGGGAGGCCAAGCAATCCACAAAACCACAGCAGGCTTAAAGAATAACTTCCCTAGAGGTGGGAGAAGCAAAACACAGGAACAGACCTGCTTTAATTACTATTGGTCTGCTGAAAAATCCTTCCTGTCTAGATGCCTTGCTATACTTTTAAGGCAAATTGTTCTTTGCTCTTATCATTAATTTTGTCATTATTTTCTGCTGACCACAGGGCTCTCATCAGAAAGGAAGACTGGGGGCAGGATTTGGATGGGCATGTGGGATGGGCACGGCTGATTCAGAGGTTGCTACCTGTAATGCCTGAGGAACGTGGAACTCTGCACAGAGGATGTCAAGACACAAGGCTGACAGTCCAAGAATGCTCTCACCACACAGGAGTACAGGTACAGTTTGCTCTGGCAATGTACCATGGAGTTTACTGAACTAAGCCATCCATATGTGATGGCTGAGATAAAACAGTAGCAGAACCAGTTCCCTGGTGCATTATCTTCCCAGAACGTAAAATGTTTTAGACAGAAGTTCCATCATCTCTTTGGTGGAAAGTAAGGTACTTCCTCCACTTTGCCATATCCTGTTCAGGACATTAGCAAGGGCTTCAGTGCAGTTTGCTTTTAAAACTAAAATCCTACTCAGAAGTTCAAGTGCAGCTAATCAGATGGTTAAAGAAGGTTGTTTCAGAGGGGAGATGTAAGTGGGAGGGAATAGGGGCAACACTGACAGAGTTGCATATTCCCTGTGTGGCTGCATAGGTAGATTTGTTAAAACCAGATATAAAGGAGGGGGGGGGAAGCATCTGAGCCATCTTAAGACATCTTAGAGGTTTAAGGAAAATAGATGTAAATAAAGCAGGGCCTTTGCCATGGGTAAAAATGGACAGAGATGTGGTAAATGAAGAAGAAAAAAGGTCTCTACAGAGCAGCTGTGACATCACTGGGAGAGAAGTTTTTTTACATATTGCATCCTGGAGATACTGAAGGTTGTTTTCTTGTATGCTATATTTAAGATTTCAAAAGCATAATACACAAAAGGACACTATGTAAACTTGAAGTATACTTACCACAAGAATCCATTCATCAAAAGAAAAATATCAAGAATTTAAACCAAAAGGATATTGTTTGAATTGCTCAATTTTTCTCAATTGTAGTTTCATTGTGCACAATATCCTTGTGCACATTGTGCATTGCACAAGCTCATTGTGTAAATAGTGCTTGGAAGCCCATTTGTGAGGCAGGACAAAATAAAGATTTTTCACCTTGCTCCACAGTTGATAAAATAAACCGATCAATTAAGTAAATGTTTTCTGATATAAAAACTAGCCTTGAAAATGGATGTGATTCTGCACCAACAAAACTGGTAAAACATCCCCAGATCCTTTCAGGAAAACAGAAGTGCTATTTAAAAAGGGAGAGGAAGGGGCAGTGAACACCCATAGACACACATAAACAGCTCCACCACTGGTTTCAGTTACCTGAAATCACCTAGCATGCCATTGTAGGGCCAAGATACCATGTGTAAAGGACCTCCTTGGGTTCATTGTTCCTGCTGAAGATTTCAGGAGTGGAATTGTTTTGGTTTTAGGTTGCTGGGTTGCCTTTTTTTCCCCTCCTCCCCCCTTCCCCTAGAACTACTGAGTCATACTGAAAGCTGATCTTTGAGACCATTCAGCTAATGTATAACAAGGACTACTGGTTTCCAGCTTACATCTGACTTTTAGGGACAGAAGGCTTTGAGCATCTAGCCTGATCTGACATTTAGAACTTTAATGAAGCCAGGTGAACCTTTCAAAGACCTGAGTGAACAGAGGGAAGACTGTTCCATTACAACACTGGCTCATCCAGATTTATTTAATATCTGATTCATACAGACTTTCTACATATTTTAGATGTAAATAGTTCAAAAGTGGGAATGATGCTCATGATTAGGTATAAAATTAATCTTATAATATTTCCATATGAGAAAAATTTAATTCCTGTCCAGGATATGGGCTTTAAAATGATCTCATGCTGTTTCAATTCACTTAGCCCTAATATACAACAATTTAATCCAAAATAAACTTAGTCCTTTAGCAAGTGTGATTGCTGAAAATGTACTCTTCTTATAACCTGTGAAGCACAACTTGGCTATTAATCTTCAATTAATCCCCATCAGTAAAAACATATAGGTGGACAAGTTGATTTATCTAATTTAATAAACCTGAAAAGGTCACAGTATGTCAACTTTTTTACTAATGTGCCTCAAGACAGCCTAGGAGCATCCCTTACTATAGAAAACATAGCTGTGAAAACCCTAAATAATTACAACTTTGCCACACTTCATGGTTTCCTGCTATGGACTACTAAGAAAGAAGTGATTACTCACAAAGTATTAAGTAGGATTACTCAAATGAAGAAACCAGACGAGATACCATCTAAGTTTTGTTTCAGTCTGATTTGTTATTTATAGGGCAGTACTGATTCCTCACAGCATGGCTTGCACAGGGAAAATTTATCTCTCTTCAGCTATGAACAGTTCCTCCGCTGAAGGGCAATATTGTTGATTAAGCTCCTGCAGGTTTATGAATTCAGTGACTACTGGGGCAAAAACCAAACGGCCTGTAAAGTGGGCAACGGAGCAAAGTATATGTTCCTTCACACCGTGTTCTCCAGGGGGAAGCTGAAGTGCACTGTAGGGATGTTTTCGTGCAGAGGTGAGGAGCAACAACGCGATGTATGAGGCTTTTTTTTTTTTATTCCCTCACAGAATAAACAGTTTATGGTCTGGGATTAATAATCTACACCGAAACCACCGTCTAACTACAGCCTTTTTTAAAGCCCATCAGCAAAAGTTACAGGCGTGGAGAGCATAAAAACATCGAGAGAAGGCTGAATCAAAGCTCCCCGAAAATGGCACTTACTGCCCTTTACCTCCGGTGAAGTTCACAGAAGTCCGCAGGGCTGCATTTACAGGCGATACTTAACTATAATTACTGTTGTGCAGAAAGAATTCAGGTGCAGGTTATGGCATAAGCCACCCACTCAGTCTGAAAAGTAATTAGGGCGGATGTTCTTTAGAAACTTCCTAACGAGTCTGTTAACTTCGCTGCCTTACTCCAGTAAACTTTCTTACAGGTACACAAGACAATTTACTAGAGAGCGAGCCCAGGGAGGCAGTAAGGAGCGAACAGGAAAGGAAAAGAAAAAAAAAAAAAAGGTGGAAATCCACTGATTTTGTAGAGGTAGGAGTTCACCTGTCCTGCAGGGTGAAATCTGGCTCAGGAACAGTTGCCGCCTGGAACCCGCGGGGCGCCCCTTGGGACCCCAGACCGGAGCGTGGCTCCGTGCGCGGCCCCGGCCAGGCAGAAGCGCTCAGCTACGGGCGAGGTCCCCGCCTCGCCTTGTCCTCCCTCCGCGGTGGGCTGCCGCAGGTCGGACCGCACAGCAGCCGGCGGACAAGGGACCGTAAAGCCCGGAGTGGCCGCCGAGGGGGCTTCCGCGGGCTTGTAGCCCACCACCCCCGAACCCCCCCACCCTGCCTCCCACCTTCCGAAAGTAGCCATCCTCCGCCGGGCAGCCGCGGGGCGGCAGGGCGTCTGTCATCTCCGGGCGAGTAAGCCGTCCCTCCGCTGCTGCTGCTGTGGGGAGCCGCGACCCTGCGGGAAATGTCTGCGCTGTCCCACGGGGCCGCCCGGCTCCACCTCCGGTGGTGGCGGGGAGGAGCTGCCCCGCCCCACAGCGCTGCCCCTCCGCGCCCCGGCCGCGCTAGCAGGTGGACCCCGGGGAGGCACTTGCGGGGTCCCCCGGGATCGGATCCCTCCCCTTGGAAGCCCCGCGACCGGCTGCCCCCGGGGAGGATGTGGGGCGACGAGGTGCCCGTCGCTTGGGGACAGGCGGTGGCCTCTCCCGGCGTCCCGCTCCCCCCCCCGGTTCTCCGGCGGTGTCACTGTACCCACCGTGGGGCTGCTGCCGGCTTTCCCCGGGTCTGGTGACCGCCGTGGGGAGATAAGTTTTCCCGCGGGTGGCTGTGTTGCAGCGCGGTGATGGTTCTCCCCCCAGCCCCGGGGGTGCCTCTCGCAGCAGGGACCATTATAGGGGCTCTGCCCAGGGTCCGCATGGCCACATCGCGCTTCAGCGCTGGGCTTTGGGCTGTGTGCGGGACTGGCGGCACGGCATGGAGGGGGTCGAGCTCCCGCACCCTTTTCTGGGGGAGGGCGGGATCCCGGGGGAGATCCAAGCGATCGGGGAGCTGGAGTGGCTTCGGGCCTGGTCCCTGATAAGGGCAGCTTTATCTCGGTGAAGGGCGGAGCTGGTCCCGGCTCCGAGAAGCTGCTGTGGGATCAACTCAACGTTGCAAAAATCTGCAGTGTTCGCAGTGCACTGAAAAACCTCCTGTCTTCGAAATATTCCATTGTGTAACCGGTTTTGCAAATGTTATTGGATGCTCATCTAAGAAATCGCCAACATTGGTTCCTATTACATGCCGGGCCTAATCTAAGGAGTTCAGTGGACATTCAAGCACTTCAGCAAAATACTTCAGTCTGTATTACCAACTTTGTCTTCTCCCACACACCTTTCATCTTTTTTCATCTTTCTTAGAAGTCTAGTGTAGTTGTGTCAGATAAAAATACACAGGTATGGCAAGGTCTCTTTATCAAATGAATAATATCTTCGAAATTACATGTTAACTGAAACTTTCTTTGAAAAAGTCCCTGTCTCCACAGAGTTATGCAGAGCAGCCCAGTTAAGCTGCCTGTCTGCTGCCTGTTGTCAAGGAGGAAGACTAGAGTAAGCAACAGAAATTAGGATCTAGAGATCTGCTGTCTCTTAAAGTCAGATGAATTTTGTTCACCCTCACTTCACCTTATCTTCAGTATTCTAAAAATATTGGTTGTATGTATCAAATTTTGTGTAAAATGTAAATAGGTAAAAGGGGGAAAGCAGTTTAACTTGCTCCAATTTCTATTTAGAGGGCATAAAAATGTTTTAACTTACCTTTATGCTATTAGGAAAGGCACTTACCTGCCAAATTAAAAGTTATTTTAAAATTTAAATTTAGCAAGATCAGCGTAAAACTCCAATAAGATACATATAAAATAGTTTAAATTAATCTAAATGAGAAATAAATTCGTAATTTGCCAGCATATGCCACGCTGATACAATCTGGCAATTAAAAGTGTTAATTCGACCATCTTGGGAGTTTTGCTGCTTGCAGCTTTGCACAGATTTGCTGAAAATGGATCTCACTGAAAGGCTACAGCTATTACTCCAAATAAAGTTATGTGAGTTTGTAGCCAGGATCAGGCAGTTAACTACAGGATCAGTGACAATTATAATGGCTATGTGTGAAACACAAATCTACAGAAGTTTCTGCACAGTACAATACTGAAGATAACATATCTTGGCAGCCTTTCTTCATTGCTGGTGAGTGCTACACCACGTTTCTGCAGCAAAATCAGTGGAGGCCAAGATAACTCTTGCAGGCTTCCTCCCCCATCTTTAGGGTCCTGGGTGCATCACCCAACACTCTCTCAACTGCCAGATTAGACTGTGCCTTCCTCTTACTTGGGTAAAGTGTACTTCATCATGACTGCATTAGGACTGACCATGTTTCTTAAGTAAGTCACTTGAAGTTTTGTCTGCATATGGTGAATATGCTTTTTTGCAACAGGCACACGTTGATTGTATGGTCTCAGTACTTGGGGCTGAGCTGGATAATGACTGGGTAGGAGTGCTCCCTGACCGTGGAATGTAAATTGGAGCTTAGAACATTCCAAAACCAGATTTACCCTAAAAAAAAATGTCCCTGCTCTTCTCATCAGTTGGTTTAGCAAATTGTCTTGAGTAGCTTTTCGGTTTGTTGGAATTCCTAGAGGAGGGTTTGTACTGCAGACTTTCTCAGTATTTTCTCATGATTATATTAGTCAGAAGGTTTGGTTTGTTGCATTGTAAAGACTGAGTAATAACAGGCTCATAATCTGGAACACAGGCATTCAGAAAACAGGGTGTATAGAACCAGACGTTTGGCTGATACTTATCTTTATTATAAGACAGTAAAATCAGTGATTCAGAGCTGGACAGGGCACTGTCTTTGAGAACACATCAAAAGCTTAAGAATTTGCATCCAAGTATCAGTTTGTTGTGCCTAAATTACTGAATTTGAAGCAATCAATCTTATCTCTGCATTAAATCTCTTTGTTTTACAGAACTCACTGTTATGTGGTTTTGCACATCTTCACAGATAAACCAGTCAGTGATCCAAACAATGACCATGCTGAAAACAGGTAAAGAATGGCAGAGCTTGTGTTGTCCCAGATTTTGTCCCACGAAAGTAAAAAGGAATGGAATTTGGATACTTTTACTGCAGACACAGAGTAGTATATATGTAGATGCACACTATGCATGCCATATTTCTGTTATGGTTGTATCACTCCGCTTACTCAGTCGATCTTCTCCTCCCCTTCCCCCATCTTGAAAAAATACGTGGATTGATGAAATTCCGCCTTTGGTCTTCTCTTTGGCCACTAGGAAATTGTTTTAGATTGGAAATTAATTTCCTGCTGGGACATGCATGCCTGGATGCACTGAAGATAGGAATCTGCTTCAACTTAGTAAGGATAGGTGCTGGTCTCTGGAAAGATAATATTTATTCTTTTGTGATTTTTGTGGAACAACAGGTGCCTCATTTTACAGCTTTTGTCCCAGAGAGACAGAGATTAAGCATGTTAGAGTTATGCTGTATGGAGGGAGAAGTATGGATCAACTCCTGCTGTTTCTCAAGGTGGATTCTAGAATTCTGAACCTGCAACATGGTTACATATTTCTACTATTGTTGATGGCTTTGAATATTAAACTTGTGAGAGGAAACACAAAAAGATTTTATCACCTGACAGCCTACAGGTTTATGGTCAATGAATTCAACTGCAGCAACTTAGTCAAATAAGTATCGTTCTGTGTTTCTGAAGATTGCAGTTCTTAATAAGCAGATTTATGGCTACTGTAGGGAAATTTTGGACTAGAAGAGAGGAAAATGGATAATAGGTTGATTCCCCTCCCAAACTTTTTCCAACTTTGTATTTGTGGGAAAAAAAAAAGATTGAAAACAGCAGAAACAGGGCATGAGGGCACAGAGCAATAGTGTTGTGAATCTGCTTTGATACTGTTAAAAGTTTACAAGATGTAGGAGATTTTCAAGGTAGAGGAGTTTGAAAGTAAAGAGAACGTACGTGTTCTCATAACAAAAGAAGTCTTCTGCATTTTATGACAGATGAATTGAAAAGTGACCAGACAGGAATGACGAGTAATAAGTGTCAGTAGGTCATTTCCTTACCAATACCTTTAGTAAATGATGGCAAAATGGTACAAAAATGACACAGACACTCAGTACATGGGCTTTGGATGGTCACGATGGCTACAGGTACAGCATTTCACTGCTGATGCTTTAAGTGTTAACTGCAGCTTCATATTCAGTGAAAAAAAAGTAATCCCATTTACTAATGAATAGCTAAAATGCTTTGCCTATTCTACAGGAGTTCATACTGGAATCAAGACATTGCGGTTTCAGTGGGAATCAAGAACATAAGGGCAAACATGGGCAAAAATCATCACTTCTCCCAGGTAATGCCTTGCCTTTAGCTGAGATTCATAGATAAAAATCAGTGCAATTATTGTTATTTCTTTTTTCCTTTTTCCCCCATTGTTTTAAAATACGAAAATTAGCACATTGTAGAAGCTAAAATGCTTCAGGGTGTGGGCTTGGTGTGTAGTTCTCATACTTACCTTTCTCTTCTTTTCTTTAAAATGTTTTTAACACCTCTGTAAATGAATCAATTTTTTACACCCTTCTTTTATATACCAATTTGCTGCTCTTAATATGAAGAACCAGTGACTCATAAAACTTATAAACATGAAGTTATCTATTTGAGAAATTAATTTTCAAAATGTAACAACAGATGTAGGAAGATGACACTTTTTTAGTCAAGCTTCTTGATGTCTTCAAGTCTATATATGGCTTGGGTGCTCAGTTTGAACCTTGTTTGTATGGGCAAATACTTGAGATTTCATTCAAAAACCTTTTGGCTTTGTTTTTTCACTAGCCACATGGCTGTAAAAAATATTTTAAATGCAAGATATCTAGACTTACCAATATTTTAGTTTCATTACAGTGATCAAAAGACACTGACTGTCTTGTTGAACAACTACAAATAGCAATTGTCACCTGGTTTAACAATTGTAAACAGGAGAAAGAGTTTACTATGGGGAAGGAAATACCACTGGGATGTAAAAGTCATTCTCATCAGATAAAAGCCATAAACTGAAAAACCCTTCAGAATTTGACTACCCCAACTCTTAGAACATAAGAGACTTAACACTTAAAAGAGTTTCTGTTAACATTGTGCAAAAAAGGTTTATTTAAGCCTGTGTGTTAAATCAAAGTCACAGACTTGACTATTCAGGAACAATTGTTTCCTGAACAATGAGAAACAGCAACTGTGCTAACAACTTATTTTGCTACTATATATTCTAGCTAACTGCTTGCTAATTAGTAATGATGAGAAAAGATAATGCATGTAGATAAATGTCTGTGGCTTCTACTATGTTGTTTAAAAGTGAACTAGAGACCTAAATCAAAGAGATTACTCCCTGCTTGCATGGAACCTGGTAAATAATAGAAACCTGAAACCACATGAAACTCAGTTTCACTTTGAAAGAAACTAGTTCTGTGTATAAAGACAAACACAAATACCAGATTAGAGATTACACCAATAAACCTGCACAAGACTGGCCTGTTAACGGCAGGAATGTCTCAAGACAGTGCTGTGATTTATTTTCAAGGATTTCAAGAAACTGCTGGTACTACCTTAGAAAAGATGTGGATTGATAATAGTCTATTTACAGCACAAAAGGAAGTGGGTTTTGTTTGGGTTTTCAGTAGTTTGGGGTTTTTTGTTTGTTCTTTACATTTTTAGTATATTGTGCTTGTAGTGAATATGTCTGTTAAGGTAAAATGTAAGCTTGAGAAATCGATTTTAATCAAAACCGACATAAAAGTTTCTCATGGATAACACTGTGGGAAGCCCCACAATTAAGATCAGATTTGTGAACGCTTGGGTCTTACAGATTTTTATGTGGTCTTTGCATGAAATACATTCAGTCAAAGTTTCTCTCATGATACAGAACCACCCGAACAGGTGCAGAGAGTGTAAAGGGGGTCAAGTTATTTTACTGAAGGTTTGAATGCAGAGATTTCCGCAGCCATTCCTGCACATGCTCCTTTTTAACAGCTGATAAAATTGCGTTGTTAACCAAATTTTGCCATGCATCTGCTGAAAAGGGTCATTCAATGGCTCATCTTGATTCAGGGTGGGGTTGGCTTTGCACAGTGTAAAATCCGTTTCACGGGATTTCTGCTGCCCTTTTCCGCAGATGTTCTGCGAGAGGCCCTGACCCTCCGCGGTGCCTTTGTGCCGGCAGCTGATGCTATCGCCTCCCATTGCCGTTTGACGTTTTTTGGCATTCTCAAGACTTGGAGCGGCACACGGCAGCATTTTTCACAATTCTTCACCGAGCACCCGGGCCCCAAGGGCTGCCCGGAGGCACCGGCACTGCCGGATGCGCCGGAGGGACCCGGCGGGGCGCGGTCCGACCCGCTTTACCCTCGCTCCTCCGCCAAGGGGACACAGATGGCTCCTTGCTACGGCTGTGGCCGCGGCCTGGCGGGGAGCAACAGCATCGCGTAACGCGAAGAACGGGGAGGATCCCAGAGTTCGGTTCCTCCACCGAGCCGCGGCCCGGGCCCATCCTCCGGTCCCGCCCCGCGCCGGTTCCGCTTCCCTCACGTGACGCGGTTTTGTCCTGCGCGGCCACCGTCGCGGCAAGATGGCGGCGGCGGAGTCCAGCGACAGCGATGAGGAGGATTTGGCGATCTTTGGGACCGCGCTGCAGCCCCTGCAGGAGGGTGAGGGATCTCCAGGCAAAGCCCCTGCTTCTCCTCGGCACTTGCACCACGCGTTGCTGCCGGCGATGGGAGCAGCGCGGGCCGGGAGACAGCCCGGGATGAGGCGCTGGGGCTGGGCTGTCTTGGAGGCCCGCGGGTTCGGCTGGGTCCGGGGCTGCTCTCCGTGTCCTTAACGCCTTCACCTCGGGAAGGCTGTGGCGTGTGGGCTCAGCAGATCTGCCTGCCCCTTCTCCTGTACCCCTGGGGTCTTCCTTGGCCTCAGAGAGAGGGGGACTGACTGGTGCTGTCCCTGGGCGAGGGGTCTCAGGGTACAGGAGGCTGGGGATAGAAAGCAGATTGCTGCGACAGGAGTACCAAAGTGCCATTCCGACACCACAGCTGCTTTCCAGCCTGCGGGATTGGGCCTGGAGTACCCCTGGTTTTGTGCCGATAGTGTTTTGGTTGGAGCTGAGGGTCTGTCGTTCTTTTTCTGTGTTCCACAAGTCTTAAAAGAAAAAAAAAATGCAGAGTTCAGATGTGACAGCTCAAGGGTATGCAGCTGTACTGACGTGGACATCCTGCACTTGCATTTCTGAGACATACTCAGCATTGTCCAAGGACTTAGGCACAGCTGTGACTCCTGAGTCTGTGGCACTTAATTCATAGAAATGTTATTAAAAAGTTGCAAATGTTTACGTCAAAGTGGATGGCTTTTGTGTTTTGTATCACTTCTGATGTGTAATTTTTCAAAACAATCACTTAAAAATGAAATTGAATTAGGGGCCTTGCTTGCTTAACTAGAGTTGTCCTTTTACAGAAAAATAAATGTTCCTGGAGCTTGTCAGAATTTAGAACTTTTATGTGAACACATGCACACTTTAACAGTGTACAGCAGCAATGTATACAAATAAACATAAGCTGGTGATGCTTTCCACTTTAGGGTGGCTACTATTTGATTCAGTTCTTAATTGCAAGGAAGCTGTGGCATCTGAGGCAAGTGGAGAGTCCATTCTTTATGCAGTGCTTTGTTTCTGATTTTTCTGGTTGTAGGTGAACGAATTAAGAAGCCAATTCCTCTTCAGGAGCAGACTGTTAAAGATGCAAAGGGGCGATACCAGCGATTCCATGGAGCATTCACTGGTGGTTTCTCTGCTGGTTACTTTAACACGGTTGGCACAAAGGAAGGTTAGATATTTTTCTGTCTCCTCACAACTTCTTCATTACTGTAATTTAAAGTTAGTTTTAAAAAAAATTGTCATTATGGATTTTGTTTTCTGCTTTTACTTGTACTGTAAGTATTTGAAACAAAATTGCTGATGATATTTGTCCTTGCAGTTTTGTGGATGTTCAGCTGATGTATCCATAAGGTGCAAGGTTGAAATGTTTGAGTTGCTTTCAAATATGGTGATGCAGTTGACAGTACCTTATATAGATGCTTTCTTTAAAGGATGGACTCCTTCAGCTTTTGTTTCATCACGTCAGAAAAGAGCAGACAGAACCACTTTTGGACCAGAAGACTTCATGGATGAAGAGGTAAATTTAGAAGTACAAATCTTTTGCAAGCAGTTGCCATGGCAGCAGGTTTATCAGGCAGTGAAATCTTCTGAAGAATTTAGAATGGAAGTAACTTTAAAATTATTTTTTGTATACAGTCTTATAAGGCTAAGTCTTAATAGGATGTTTCATAGATTCACTTATATGAAGCTCCTGTATCCTCAATATGAAAAAGCCCTCAGAACTTTCTTGAACCTGTTTAAAACATGGCCACTTGAGTTAGTGAAAAAGCAACTGCTTGAATGCCTTGAAATATTTAGGTACTATGAGGGTTATATTCTGTTTTCTTTCCTTTACCATTTCAGTAAGTGAGCATTTGAAGGAAACATTTTAATCTAAATTCTTCCATTTTGTCTATTTTTTGCAGGATCTTAGTGAGTTTGGGATTGCACCAAAAGATATTACAACCACAGATGATTTTGCATCCAAAGCTAAAGACAGAATAAAAGAAAAAGCCAGGCAGATTGCTGGAGTAGTTGCTGCCATTCCTGGAACCACAGCCTTTGATGATTTAATAGGACCATCAAAGTAAGCAAATTTAAATAAAAGTCAACTAAACTATTCCTTTCACTTTGAAGTGTTGTATTGGTTTGAAAAGTAATGTTTGACCACAGCAATCCATGAAAGAGACAGGGAGCTCTGCAGTGTTACACTTCCAGAATGACTTCTGCCTGGATTTTTGGTTTGTATGTGTGGACTTTTACAAGGTAAACATTTAGAAACTTGGGTATAGTTTATAGGCAAATACTGCTACATTCAGATTTGATTATAAATTTGGGTATAAAAACATAATTTTGAGTGGTATACATGTATGTAATTTCTCAAGAAATAATGAAAATGTTTTCTTCTTAGAATTACTATTGGGGTTGAACTACTAAGAAAAATGGGCTGGAAAGAAGGACAAGGAATTGGACCACGAGTCAAAAGAAAGCCACGCAGGCAGAAACCTGGTGAGTTCATTGGAGTTTCTGAACTCAGAAATTTATCATTCATAGACTGATTATAAAGTTTGTTTTAAAAACTCCTTCTGTTTGGTCTGTTTCTTGAATCCTAGAGAAATTTAGTAAAGAACTGTAATTTATTTCTTTTACAGATCCTACAGTGAAAGTATATGGTTGTGCATTACCACCTGGACTGTCTGAGGGTTCTGAGGTATTGAACAGGCAGAAGTAGTTTGTTAACTTTAGTAAGAATGTGTGTTAACACACTTCTTGAAAATGTACTTGATGCTTTTGAACAGTATTTCACCAAGCATTTTCAAGTTTTGTTAAAAGTATTCAAAAATATTAATTATGCTTATTGTGAAAAAATTTAGTCTATTGTAAGTAAACTTACACTTGTGCTATCTAAGAAGTTGTACTTCATATATATTTTCATATATAATTTAAGAATTAACTAAATAGACAAAACTTAGCCATATTTCTGTGTTATATATTTTTGTTTTGTACAAGGATGAAGAGGATGAATACCAGCCAGAGAATGTGACATTTGCACCAAAAGATGTAATGCCTGTAGACTTGACTCCAAAAGAGAATGTCCATGGACTTGGCTATAAGGGTTTGGACCCCTCACAAGCTTTGTTTGGTGCCTCAGGAAGAGAACACTTGAATCTTTTCACAGGTGCTTCTGAAGACTCAAGCAATTTACTTGGTGACCTGAGACACAGTAAAGGGAGAAAACTAGGTATCACAGGTCAGGTAAGGACATTTTTGAATGCTTTTTATTATTCGTGCAGAAAAATAGAAATACATTTTGATTTTTCTAATGTGGAAATCATTGTAGGGTTATTGTAAAAAATCTTAATGTGGTTTGGGAATAGGATTTGGTTTGGTTTGTTTTTATTTAATATGAAGATGTGGGCAAATCCTTAGAACTCTTAAATGCCTTCACCTATTGATATTTTTTAAAGATATTTTTTATTGGGTAAATACCTTACCCAAATAGCTGAGTGGAGAAAATTCTTGTGTTACTTTCTCTAATCAATAATCAATATGGTTTAATTTTACATTTTTTGGGTCAATTTTACTGAATCCTTTCAGCAGTGTTGAATCTGCCAGCTACAGAGGTTTTACTTTCCACCATGGTATTTTTTGTTCTTGTATAGAGCAATTGTCAGTTTATATTTCTGTGAATTACACTTGTTTAACTCTCATGCCAACTTACATTTTTTTCCTTTTGAGAACTTAACCTGCTCTTAGACTGCAGATGTTACCTTGTGGAATTAGGCTTCTGTCCTCATCCTGTTCAGACCAAACCCACTACTCCTCCATGGCAAGGGAGTGGAATATGTTTACTTTTGAGTTTGGTGAGGTTTTGCTGTTGTTGTTTTGGTTTTGTTTTTTAATTAATTTTTTTTCCTTAGTTGGTAGCACTTTTTATTTGTGAAGCTGTATACAGTATATGTGTGTATACTGGACATCTTTAGTAGAGGGATTGATACACATGTAAATGTCTTCTGACATATGACTTTAAAGTATTATTTTTACAATTTTGAATTCCTGTTATTTTTATTTGAAATATTTTTTAGGCTTTTGGTGTAGGAGCTTTAGAGGAGGAGGATGATGATATTTATGCAACTGAAACACTGTCAAAATATGATACAGTTCTAAAAGATGAGGAACCAGGAGATGGCTTGTATGGCTGGACGGCACCTAAGCAGTATAAATCCAAAAAAAGTAAGAATTTAGTCCTGTTTAAAGAGCTAGTGTAACTTGTATTTGGGGAAAATACATATGTGTAGTCTCTATTAAAAAAAAATTAATTTTCATTGGACTTTTATCTTCCAGCCCTAATATCTGAAATTTTATCTAATCTTCCTTCTGTGTTGAAGTATACAGGTCTGGAAATAATTTCCAAAGTCCTTCACTGATCCCAATGTAGATTAAACTCCAGAATTATACTTTAGAAGAATACATGCTGCATTCTGAGACACAGTGTTCAGCTCCACTGAGGGAAACGATTGGAACTCATTGCTATAAAATATGACCCAATACTCACTAAGAGACACTTTTTTTTGTTTAGATATACTTGAGTATTTTCAAACAACCTTTGTAGATTTTATCTTGATACCACTTTCTTGGTGCTTTCTTTTTAAGTGCATGAAATACATGTTGTACACTATTAAATGGCACTTATGAAGTTATCTATGCACAGTAGTGGTACTTCAAGCAGTCTCTCTGGTAGTATATTTTTAGCTGTTTAATACTGACCCAGATACAGAGCCCTTAATTCTAAATAATAGGCAGTGAAGAAGAAGAACCACAATTATGCTTTATAAAATATATTGCAAAATGGAAAATTTTCATTAAAAAATGCATTTTGCCAAGCATACATGTTCTGAAAATTGATTAACTCTGTGGTCATTTTGTAGGGTCTGAAAAAGAAGTTAAGTACATAGGCAAAATCTTGGATGGTTTTTCTTTGGCATCAAAATCATCAACTCCAAGTAAGGTAAGTGAATATTCATATTTTTTTATTAAGAATAATATCAGCAATTGACTTGTGAGTTTACTATTGCTCAGTGTTTTTTATGATCTTAGAAATAAAATTTCTCATTATCAATAAAGATAACAGAAGGAGCAAAATTTTACAGTGGTGGAGACTCTTCAAGCCAAATCTAAAACTTGTCAAACTACTGGCTTGATTTCGACTTTGGTTATGTACTGTCTTTGAGGAAATGCCTTCAACACTACTCACTGTTATTTCTCATAAAGTTGCAAGAATGGTTTGATTTGAAGTTGAAATAAAAAAGGTACATATTTTGCTTATCGATCTTTCAGAGACAACATTCAGTTGTGTATAAGAATCAGGCCCTGCGTCCACGTTGCTGGATTTTTGGTGACAAGTTAATTTGTTAGCTCTATTATCATGTTTGTATCATTTGTGCTATATATATTTACACAAAACAGAATGACAAACATAACTGTGTGGCATGGTCCTCTTTCTAATGAAGAAGAAAGAACATTAGCCTGGTGTACAAAAAAATCACATTGTACAGGGATAACTTTGGAAGTAACAGCTTGAATGAAGGAAGTGGGAAAAAAGGACTTTGAAAGTCATTAAAAAACAGTAAGCACAGATGTACTCAACAGTCCAATTAATTGATAAAATCATGTGAGTTCTGTTAAAAATAATAAGTTATTAAGCAAAACCGAGAGCATTTCCTCAAATAAAAGCAATAGGTATTAAGACTTTTTAATATGATGCCACTTACTGACTGGATCTGAAGGAATCAGTAACTTGTAATATCTGTTTCTACTTCTAAGATGTGAATAGAAGAAGTTTTAGATTGAGGTGACATTTTCTGAAACACATTTGTAGGTGTTAAATCAAAAGTTGTATCTCTCTCAGTCGATTTTTGTTTTGTCCTACTCCTGCCAAGACTTATCCACCACCTGACCTGCCACGGAATTACAGACCCGTGCATTACTTTCGACCTGTGGTACCAGCTGGGAATGAAAGCTGCCACTTACGGAAGGCATTAGAGGAATCAACTGGAAAACTGGAGGGTGATGTGACACAGCAAAGCAGGCACGCTTTGAATGCATCTCAGAGGAGGGAAAGACTAGGAGAGGCTGACCTAAAAGGTATTGATACTTGTGACCACACCTTTGCTTGTGTTTCAGGGTCCCTTTTTGTTTATATAACAGTAAAAATTTTGTCTAGCCTTGAACACTATTTTCTAATTAAAAATATTAGATCTGGTTGGGCTAGCTAAAATACCCTGTATTGCTTAGATTCATCTCCACAGATGAATTGTTGACATATATGCCTGTATTTTAATTTAATTTAAAGTTTTAAAAATGAAAACTATGTATGGGAATGTGTTGTGCTGTGCCATGTTGGGTTTCTTTTGGTTGGTTTTTTTTTTTTTGTGTGCTTTTGAATTTTGAATATGGTAGGCTGTGAAGTTTTTTGGTTTTCCTATAAAATGAAGTTTCAGTGAAATGTGCAAAGTGACTGAAAATATAGTTAGTAAATTTGGTTTGCATTTGTATCTACAATAGTAAAGTTTAGAAAGTAAACTTTAAAAAGTAATACATAAATAAGTGGTAAATATCATGAAAGATGGAAGTGTGGCCAGTTTTTTATCTCCTATCTCTGCCATTGTACTGTTTTTTAATGCTTAAGAGTAGTTTCTCTGAAAGTATATACATAGTGGTAGGCTTTTTTCTTCCACTAAAGTAAAATTTGCTGTATTAATTTTTAATTTCATTTTTATATCCTACTGTTTTCTTGGTTTTAGGTCCAGCTCCTTCTGTTTTGGAGTATCTGTCTGAGAAAGACAGGGAAAGACTCAAAGAAGTGAAACAAGCATCTGAACAACAAATGAAAGCGAGGATGTTGCCTCAGGAGTCACGAAATAGCAGATTCCAGCCAGCATCCCCTGATGATGCTTCTCAAAAATGGCAAATGTTGTTGGGGGGACAGTTAGCAGATGCTGGTTCCAGTGACTTCAAACCATTTGCAAGAAATCCAGAAAAACAAAGAAGATATGAAAGTTTTGTGAAAAGTCTTAAACAAGGAGAAAAAGGTAACTGAAGTGATTAATCCTGACATTTAAATTTTTACCTGAAAAAAAATTATTTTTTTTTCATTTTTTTTTCCTGCTGCATTTCATGTTCATTTGAGTTTAATTCCTGAATTTCCCAGCATTTTTCCCCCCACTTCTTTCCAGGGCCAATATTAAAAAAATTCTTGTACTGATACTTAATTGTATCAATAAAGCAATACTTGATTTTATGCATGACATTTCATACTTTTATGGTGCAGTAGGAGTGAAGTTCTTAAGGATGTTTTACTTCTGATTTCCAATCTTCTGTTTGGCAGAGAAGCCTTCAGCTTTGGCCAGTTCCATAAACTGTGCATGGAACATGCATTTTCATTTAGTTTGTTTCGTGTGAGGAGTAAAACTGGTATATCCTATAAAGGCAGAAATATTCCTGAGTCACAGTAGAATGGCAGTTGTTTTGCCCTTTCCACACAAGAGGGGAAAAATCAAAAGAAAACCCATACCCTGCACTTTCAGAAGGTATAAGGAATTCTGTATTTATCAGTGAGCACTTTATATATCAGAAACCCCTGAGGTTACCAAAACCTCTCCAGGATTACTCACTGGTTGACTCTTTTGGTTTGTGATTTAATAATTTCATAAAGCTTTGAATTACACTTTTTGTTTTAAACACTTATTAATTACATTAAATTTTATGAACATTTCTTAGAGGGCAATGAATGAGGCGTCAGCATTGCTTGTAAAGTTGTTTATCTATCTTGCATTTGACAAATGCTGTAATTCTTCCTATCTTTAAAAACTGCTTCTGCTTATCAAGGAATAACACAGTTGAGATTAATTCTACCCTTAAACTAAATACTCATTAAATACTTTCAAGGATGAATGCTTATTTTCTGTGTACTTGTTTGAAAAGCCTCAGACCTAAGTAAGCTGTAATGTCTCCTGGGCACTTATCTCCTTCTGACACAGTAGATACATTGGAGCGTTATTTAGACCCAAATATGACAGAATGGGAGCGAGGAAGAGAACAAGAGGAGTTCTTCCGTGCAGCAATGTTCTACAAATCCTCAAATTCAACTCTGTCATCCAGGTTTACTCGGGCCAAATACGAGGATGATGTTGACAAAGTTGAAGTTCCTCGGGACCAAGAGGTATATGCTGTTTACTGAAGTAAAAGGAGCTTGTGTTGCTGCCTTAGTCCTGATTTTGGAGGGTCTCCTTCTTTAAAAGGCGTTTGTAGATACAATGTCAATGTTTTGTTACTCTTCTGTTTAGCAAACTTGTGCAACTGCTTAGTGCACACAAAGCAGTGATCTGTTAAACTGCATTTAAATATTTATGTTTCTGGCCTGTTAAGTTATGCAATAGTAATAGTCAATTCAGTAAATTGTTGCTTATTTAGCAGCTATAAATGCTTGACTTTTTCAGAATGATATTGATGATAAGGAAACAGCTGTGAAGATGAAAATGTTTGGCAAACTCACAAGAGACAATTTTGAATGGCATCCTGAAAAGCTGTTGTGTAAAAGATTTAATGTTCCTGATCCATATCCTGAGTAAGATGATTGATACTGATATTTTTAATGCTTTTTGAAAATTCTGGGGTTCTCATGTGCTTGTGGAAAATTAGGCTTGCTGTTTTATTGTTTTATCTTCTCTGTTGCTTTCCACTTGCTCTACGTTATCCTCTTCCTCCTCATCCTCTTCCTTCTGCTGAGCATTTTCTTCCTCTTTCTTCTAGATGTAATGTAAACTGCCTAATGTTTTATCTGCCTCATTACACATGATGACCTCTGAAAAAATAGTATGCATTTTTAAGGACTACTGTAGGTGTTTAATCTTGTAGATAATCTGAGGCCTTTTCTGTGTTGCAGACAATATTCAACAAATATTTGTATTTCTCTCTAGTTCTTCAATTGTTGGGTTACCAAAAGTGAAACGAGATAAATATTCTGTGTTTAATTTCTTAACTGTGCCTGAGCCCACCACATCTGTAACTCCAGCAACAAATGAAAAAACCCAACAGAATAACACTCTCAACAGTAAGTTTGTTGTTAGTTCATTAATTTACTATAAATGAGATATCAATATAGAAAAAGCATATCTTTGTCATGGAGAATTCATCCACTCGTGTTTTTTTTTTAATTAAAAACAAACAAGCAACAAAACCCAAACAAAAAAATTGAAAATAAATTCAGTGACATAAAATCTGAAGTCAGTGATATTATGCTAATTTCTTGTACCTAGAAGACCTTTGTAGGTCAGACACTCATTAGGAAGATGTAGAAAATGTCAAGCTATACTGAAGAAGCAGCATAATTTAAAATCAGGCCATGAAATGCAAGGTAATCTGGCTTGCAACTGATTTGAATATTTGTGACCTTTGTAGAACCAAAGAAAGCTTCAAGATGGGACGTGTCAGATAAAGAGAAGGAGAAAAAAGATTCCATCAGTGAATTCATTAGTCTTGCGAGATCAAAAGCTGATATTCAGCAGCAACCACCAGTGCCAGGAACAGCAGAATGTGGAACTGGGCCGAGTGAAACTCTTCCCACTGAGGTACAGCTGTAAACCTCCACAACTGTGAAATAATGTGTAATATATCTCTTGATTTAATACAGATCAGTTTGTGGAAGAGCCAACTCAAGATAAGCAAAGATATGAGATTTACTTTGAAGAATTCTGAGGTTATAAGTCAGATGTAAAACACCTGAAAGTGTTCAAGGACAGCAAATATGACTGTACTTCAAGCAGCAGCTTGAGAGAAGGAAAAAAGTAACTCAGCAGTCTGGGAATGAAATTCAGTCCCTTACACCCTCTTTGCTCACAGGCATGGAATATTTTTTCCTGCTTTCAGTGGAGGAGGTTGCATACTTTGGGGAGAAGGATAATGTTTTCCTTTTGCTTAAATTTAGCAGTGTATAATTGAAGTTCGAATTAACAAATTAGAATTTATAATATCTAGAGATCTGTTTTCAGCTATTTGTATAAACCAAGTTGCACTACCTTTGCAGGATATTGGCTCAGTGTAGCACTGTTGCAGAGTTTCATTATTTTGGACTAGCAGTTCCTGAGGTATCGTGGTATTTAAGTATTTTATAAATACACATCAGGACATTTGAAGTTTCTGCTTAGCAAGAGAGAGATTGTTCCTTTAGTGTTGAGATGCAGATTGTTGTGATGCTCTTTTGTAGGTATCTAAGGAAGATAAGAAAGAAACTAACGAAAATAAGAAAGAAGCTAATGAAGAACAGGAAGAAGAAAGCAGACCACCCATGGACTTGTTTAAGGCCATCTTTGTGAGTTCCTCAGATGAAAAATCATCTTCCTCTGAAGAAGAGAGTGATGAAGAAGAGCGTGATGAAAACGACCAACCAACTACTTCAGTAACAGATTCAGAAACCACCAAACAAGCTGATTTACCAGACAGTTCCTCATCTTGTGCACAAGGTAGTACATAATGGATGTTAATTTTTTATAAATATCTTGTAAAAACCTGATTTATGGATCAGTTATGCCAGGACTACTAGGACAGTGCTGTGTTTTTGTGCAGATCATCCAGCACTGGTGGATCTGGGCATGAAGGAGAAGTGAATAATAAGGACTGAATAATACCTTGTGTGTTACAGTGTTATTTACTTTGCCATGGGTATTGCTTAGATTTTACTAGCATACTGCCCTATGGAATATCCTTGTTAAAAAGTGACAGGGAACAAAACATCTAATGTCAGAGCATATTTCACTGAGAAATACAGGGAAATTTTTGTACCTGTGGAAAACTGTAAGATGGAGAAAATTGCTATCTTCCAGTGGATACTTAACAAATTCAGAATAAAATACCTTGCATGTCTTTGACAATTCACTGTCTAAATACTGACATTCCAGTAAAATGTAATGTTGAAATAATTTTACTAAAACATGAAAAACTTGCATTTTATTTGTATTTTAGTTATAAAAACTTCCACAGCCAGAAAACTTCCACAACAGAAAGAAAATACCAACCTTGTACTCTGATTTATAGTAAAATTTATTAAGTGAGCTGTAAATGTTCTCATATTTTTAAGGTGTTCTTAAATCGACCAAGCTTACAACACACTTAGTTAACAATGGAAATACTTTGACCACCTAATTTTCACAGCTGGTTTTCTTAACATCTGACTTTGAGTGTTTATGGACTTCTGTGTCATGCAGAATCTTACAGTCATTCTAAGTAATGGAAACAGTACTGTATTACTAGATGAAAGTAAACACATGCACTGATACTAATTTAATTAGTAATTGTATTGTGTAGAAGGTCAACTGTGATTAAAAAGAAAAAAAAAATAATAGCATGCTGTCATGTTTCAGGATGTCAGTTATCCAGTTGGCCAGAACAATCCGCAGAGATACTGGATGCTGATCAGTTTGCTTTCTTAGGGGTTTTTAGAAAGCGTCTTTGAACTTTCTCCAGTGCTTCATGGAAAAATTGTTACCTTTTTTCTTTCAAATAAAGAAGTTTTTGTTGTTTTTTTCATAGAAAATCTGGCTGGTACTACTGATCCTGGCATTTCTTTGTTGCCTACTTCAAAGCAGGAATTGGATACAGCAGAGGAATTTGGACCAAAGTTGCCTCCAGCTTTTACTTCTGGTATGTTTTGTAGACTTCTAGTGTGTAAATTTGCACATTGAAGTTGTATGTAAGATAGCTGATAATTCCCTTTAAAAAACATTTTTGATAAGACAGTTTAGCTCTTAAATGTCTGTGTTACATCCAACTGGCATCAGCAAATGCTTTGGTGCTATGCTGTGATCCTCTAACAGGAACCTTGGCACCTGTGTACCAGTTTTGTTGTACTCTATAATGGCACTGATAAATAGATAGTGAAAATACAGAACTAACCTTGCATTTTTTTTAATAATAGATTGAAAAGGCATTTAATTGCAGTAGAAAGGTTGCAGTTAGGAGTTGTAAAAGTTTCATTTCAATTTGAAAGCTTAGGTTGTCTTGGTTTTGTTTTTTAAACTATCCTATTAGATTAAAAGCAATACAGAATTAAATAATAAAATTAACTTCTTTGATCTTTTTTGTTCACATGTGCTTTGCACTTTAGGCCCTAGTTGGCAACAAGGACCAGTAGTGCCAGCAAGTTTTCCTGGGCCTAGTAGGAAAGAAAAACATAAGAAGAGCAGAGAGAAACACAAGGCTAAGAGAGAACACAAACACAAAAAGGAAAAGGTATTTAATTTAAATAAAGTTTATTTTTCCTTTGGCCTTCCAGTCAAAATATTTTTATGCTAGGTTGTAGAAAATAGATATACTGGGACTAGAACTTAAGCAACTGAGTTCCCTGAGTGTCTTGAAACCTGAACTTCAGAAGAGAAAATTATCCAACTAGGCTGTTGCTTTTTCCATAAGTGAAATATATGATTACAGAATATTGCAGGTAATTTAATGTTGTATGCTGAAGATGTCAGGCAGATCCTGGAAACTGCATAAAATTCACATTTGGATACAAATACTAATAATGAAATGTCTTGTTTAGGGGAGGTGGAGTGCTTGGGGTGAAATGGTTGATTTTAATATATTTTTTTTGTTCTGAGTAGTGGAAAAGGGTCACTGTTAAGTGTTATGTTTTGTTAAGCTTGGAGCCTACTTTTTGTTGCCTTTCAGAAAAAACCCCAATGAAATAAGAGATTTCTTTTGATTTCTTGGTGATTTTTCTTCTTCCTACAGAAAAAGAAACATAAGAAACAGAAAGCCAAAGGAAAACATAAGAATAAAAAAACAGAAAAAGACAGCAGCTCAGATACTACAGATAGCAGTGACAGTCTTAGTGATACAGATACCACAGGCTTGTCACCCAGAGAACTTCTAAGAAGGTAAGCAGAAAGTTTCCATAAACACTTGCAGATTTTGGAGTGAATAACCAAAACATCAGTTTGTGTTCTCATTCTAGAGAACTTATGTGCAGCAAATATGGATCAGCCTGTCTTCAGCCTGTCTCTTTATGCATATAAAATTCTGCTTTTTTTTTTTTTAATTGGAGTAAATATTGCAAATATTATGCATCTTAATCTAGATGGTAATTAATTTTAGGATAGAAGCTTTTTATGGTAAAGGGCAGTAAAACTCAACTAGTTAATGGAGGCTACGTTTAAAGAGGACTGAGATTTTTGGGACTGTTTTGAAAGGGAATTAAAAATAGAACAAGTACAGGTTGTGATTCCTATTTCTGTTGCCCTGTCTCCTTCTCTTTACTCAGAAACATTGGAAGCAACATTAACTGCTTCAGAATGTTTTAAGTCTGCTTCAGTTTGTTGAAAATTAGTGAAAGATCTGATTTAAATAGAGCCATTGCATGGCATTGATGCTGAAGAAAATTCTATACTTGAGCCAGGAGCGGTGAAGCAAGTACAACACCTGAGTCATGTATATGCCTACTAAATTTAGACTATGCAGTTATATTTTTATAGAGACTTGAACACAGTGGCAACAGAAATGTGAAGATGGAAAAAGAATGATTCAGTTTCATTTTACTCACACACTTGAAGTGCAAACAAAAGTAACTGTAGTACAGATCATAGTGAAATTTAAGTGCATTCCATGTGGAACAGTCACTGCATTAGCTTCTGTTTACCATCTCTTATTAGCTGAAGGAGAGAGGTCTTGAGGAATTTTGAAATGCCACATCCAGCTGGCCTAATGGCAAAATCATCAGGGTCTATCTAGGTGTTAAGTGAAATGGACATGTACTGATGGAAAGCCTGGCACTCAAGAACTCTGCCTTCTGTTCCACTGGAACTGAGCTTAAGTTATGCATTGGTGTTTCCTTATTAAAAACCCTAAACCACTTCTTCAGTTTCTAAATAGCTAAAATACGTGTTTATGCATTTTGTACAAAATTGGCTTTTTTGTGCAAGCAGTTGTTTTGGAAGTCTGCATTTGTATTTCTCTCTTTATATCACTAAGAGAATGTTTTTATCTTGCATAACTCAGATCTCTCAAACTAAGGT
This sequence comes from Calypte anna, assembly GCF_003957555.1. Classification (NCBI taxonomy): domain Eukaryota; kingdom Metazoa; phylum Chordata; class Aves; order Apodiformes; family Trochilidae; genus Calypte; species Calypte anna. The sequence goes on from NC_044257.1 coordinate 10,049,013, forward strand.
TTAAGCTACTGTTCAATTAAATGTTTCTGAAGTTTGCATGTAGCTGTACAATCTGACCTCTTTCTTTTTCTTTCTTCCTTTTAGATTAAAACAACTTCAGTATTGAAGAAGTAGCTTGCTTCCTTCGGTACTGTGTGACTTGATCTCAAATTTTTGATCTCCTCCATGATGGTAGATCAATCATGTATACCTTGAAGCACTGTAGATACTGTATTCATATTGAATTTGTTTGAAAGTATATGTGCATATGTTTATTTTGTGTTGCTTCATATGTTCAAAATGTATGGATTATGGAATGTTGAAAAGACCTGTCTGTGGGCAGGAGCATAATTGGAAATACTGCAGGCTCTCTTTTGATTAACACGAAACAAGGTATTTTAATAAACCTAAGTATTAAGAAAATTTGTACGGGAAGTCATTGGCTAGGACCTGAAATGCTGGGAGTAATATGCAAGCTGAATTAAGACAGGAAGTTAAAAACTAAAGCAGTGTAAAATTTGTATTTGGGTGCAGTATTTTTAGTGAGTATAATGCAGCATTGGACATGACAGTTTTGCAGTACCTGGCTGAACTTGAAATCATTTTTACCCCTCCAAACTGTACATAGCATTTACCATGGTAGATCAAGAACAGTAAAATGTCATCTTGAGACTAATTGTTAAGACTGATGTACTGTAAGATTATTACTATAATCTGCCTTATTTTATGTAGTTACAATGAAAACTGTTAATAGTTCCTTTTTGTCACAAAGTACATTTTAAAAGTAACTCTGATTTTGTAGATTTATTTTATTATAAAACATGGTATAATACTGTTTTTTGAATGATCAGGCTTAGACTCTCAGCACTTCCTTTTTCAGGTGCACAGGGAAGCTGAAAAATATTACTGCTATGAACAGAAACCTTAAACTGAAACCCACTGCTGTAGGTGGCAGTTCTTTGGGGCATGGTTTAATGGATTTCTCAGTACCCACAGAGTCAAGTGGTGGAACCCTCCTGAGTAGATGCGCAGATCGCGCGGTTTTTAAATATTAAATAAAAAAAAACAACCCGCGAGTGATGTCAGGAGGAACAAGAAATCGGGTCTCGAGTTTGCCTCCCTTACGGGCAAAAAATTAAACCCGACAGCGGCATCGCCGGGGAGTGGCTCGGCCCGAGGTGTTCGGCGGGAGCGGTAACGCAGCCGCTCCAGGGAGGAACCGGCGGTGCCCGGGCCTCGGGGCCGCGCCCGCTGCGGTGCCGCCGCCACCTGAGGTGCGGAGCGGGGCCCCAATGGCAGCGGGGTCCCGAGGGGCCCATCTGGGGCCAGAGCTGGAGCCTTTCCTGGCAGAGAGCTGCTGGGAGGGCCCTGAGGCGGCAGCGCAGGTAGTCTGGGGAGGGAGGGCTTGGGGCAGGCCTGGAGGGCGCCCACCCGCCTGGAGTCGGGGCTTGGCGGGAAGGTGGGGGTTGGAAAGCTCTGCATCGCTTTTCGTGAGGTAAATGCTCATGGAAGCGAATTTTCCATTCGCTCTGTTCACACAAACGTGCTGGACAGTAATGGACAATCTCCCAAAAACTTTTTTCTAATAATCTTTGACAAAATTTGTAATACAGTCTTGGCTAAAATTTTTGTGTGGCCTTGAGGGCTTGGTGTGCCGCCCTTTGATGGGCCAGAATCATGGAAACAAGTGTTGAAAAGGCTTGAGAGAGACTTCATGGAATTTAAAGGTAAATACTGCTTTTCATGAGAGGAAGAAGAGTTGGGAAACCAAATCTCCTACCCCTCCAGAAAAATAAAACCCACATCCATCAACCTTTCTTTCTCAGCCAGACTGGTAAATCTGCTCCAAGCTGGTACCAAGGAGAGAATGTGAACCCTTCTCAGGCAAATGCAATATTTTTCTCCTCTGGTTCTCACTTTCATACTCCCCCTCGTGGACCAAGCTGTAAAAAATATTTTAAAGGAAAAATATTCCTAATCTTTGCTCTCTCCCTTTACAGGTCAAATTTAAAATTCTGAGAGGACACAGTGATACTGTGAGTTCCTGCCATTTTTGCTTTGAAGACACAAAAATACTTTCATGCTCTTATGATAAAACAGTGAAGCTCTGGGTATGTTATGAATGCAACAGCAACACATTATTAAAAAAACCTTAAAGATGAAATCAAGGAAGGAATGTTACACAGGCATGTAGATTGACTGAATCATCAAAGAGCCTTTAAGATACTTTACTGAAGTATAAAAATAGCAACTGTAAAATTAGCTACCTTGGATAACAGCAAGATCTGATCTGGGGAAGTGCACGGGTTCTGGGTGATGTAAATTTAGTCTAAAAGATAGCTTGGGGACATATATTTATGTGAGTCCTAGAATTTTATGCAAGCAAATTATAAGGTAGCTATGCTAAATAAATTGTGGGCATGAGATCTGGCATATATTTAACAGTCACAACTTGATTCAAGAATTAGTAATGAATTATAGGAATGCCTTAGTATATGATATGAATGGAGATGAAATGACTTTGAAAGTGTCTAAGATTTTGACTACTTACCTAAATGTTACTAGGTTTCTACCATAATCTAGGCCTTTTTTAAAATATCCTGAAAAAGCCCAAAGCCCAAGAACACCAAGAATGTAAAGAGACTGAGAAGTTTTGAGCTAACCAGCCTTAGCAGATCAAAGGGCTGGAGTTGGCCAGATGGCCAGATTCAAGAAATTGAGAAGTCTAGGATGAAAAAAGTTCAGTCTTGAAATTATCAGTTCTAGAGTAAATAAATGTGGAATTCTTAAGCAAATATTGTAGATAGGAGTAGTAAAAGTCTTTCAGGTTGTTATTCATGACATCTACAGTTTAATAACTGTCAGATTGACAGTTCCAAGCTTACCTTCTTCATCTGAAATCAGAACTGGAATTCGTGTGTTTTTTCTGTCTTTAGTGATATGTCTTACAAGTAGGCAGACTGAAAGACCCCAAAATCCAAAATTATTTTTTTTAAGCACAGTAGGTCCATGAACATTCTTTTTGCTGCAAAGACTGTAATGTACCACTTGCCTGAAACATGGGAGGGCTGATCTAAGATCATTTTATCTTTATAATTTTCACCTAAGATCTATTCAGCACTTTTGAATACTTATTTTTCAGATAGTCTATCTAAAAGTATTTTACTGAGTATTGAGAACTTTCTGGTAGTGATGAACAGGAAAGATAATACTCAGCTATTTTGGTAAGATTGATTTTACCTAGAGAATCCTGATGCCTCTGCTGAGCAGCTGAAACACTTAGAATTTTGGGCAGTATTGGAGGCCTTGGCTGTGACCAATCCTGACAATTTCACATTGGCCTTCTCCCTTTACTTTCCCCCCCACCACCACTTTAAAGATAAGGTATCAGATGATTGAGTTGTACTGAGAAAGCATTTGAAATTCCTCTTGAGAGCAGGTATCTCACTGGCAATCTGCACATGGGTTGATAAACAATGAGTCGAGGAGTCTAGGCAAGCAGTTGTGACTGCAAGGCTTTTTTAGGTCAGAAAAATAGAACAAGAACATATGGTAACTTTTTTCCTTCCCCTTGGTCTTAGAGGCATTCCTGGTGATTCTAGTTTCAGTTGTTAGGTCTGTAGTGCATTGAAACACATTCAGAAAATTAGTGAAAAAGTGAAAAATATGTTTCCTTTCACTCCATTTTCATCTGGTAGCAAGAGCTGCCAAGTTAGCAGGTCCTTGTGAGGGAGCAGCTCTAGATCTGAGACTTGACAGTTGGTGTTAGAAAAGGGAATAGTAGTCAGAGGTGCAAGATTTTATTCTGACACTATAGACAAATGAAAGAGCACATGCACAATGAAGGGAGTTTGTTGCCTGCTTCCAGACTGATTCTGAAACCTTGATACTTGCACATAAAAAAAAATCTAATTGAAGAATTTAGGTAATCATGGAAATAGAAGATTATTCATCTAGATGAAGGTATGATGGCTGGTCCTGTGAGGCTTTGATCTGTGAGTTACTTGGCTTGTCAGCAGTCCTGTTGTTTTGATGTTTACAGGCAGGCTCCATGATCCATTTGTAAAACTTGATTTTTATTTGTATTACTCAAGAACTTCAGTGCTGTGCTTAAGGGTTAGTACTGCACTATGCTCAGAACATCATATGTGTATGACAGAAAGATAGTCCCTTCCTGAAACCACTTGAAACTTTCTGTGTAACATGGTATGTAGATAGAAGATGCTGGAGAAATATAATGGCCTCAAGTTGCAGCAGGGGAGGTTTAGATTGGATATGTTAGAAATACTTTCTTCACTGGAGGTGTTACTGAGCATTGTAACAGGCTGTCCAGGGAAGTGGTTGAGTCACCATCCTTTAAAAGATTTGTAGACGTGACACACAGGGACATGGCTTAGTCATGGACTTGGCAGTGCTGGGTTAACAGTTGGACTTGGTGAGCTTAAAGGTCTTTTCTGACCTAAATTATTGTATGATGAATGGACCAGTAATGCAGTATGGGCCATCATCACAGCACTTCAGCAGTCTGTTGATTGAAATAATAAGAATCTCAAAACAGACATTTAAAGGCAATTTGGTATTTTCAGTTCTTCACAGGTGACTCCTTCATAACACGAAGGAGAACTCACAAATGAAGGGAAGTTATGTCTGGGGGTAAATCACAAAGGGCTTTGTTTTTGAAAACAAGAAGCTTGTATTTGTGACTGAGAATGAGGAATCAATGAAGGAACACAGGGAATAAAATAATATAGGCAGTAAAGGGCAATCTGTGAAAGCATTGCACAAGCTCATGGAACTGCATCTGTAAAGAAAATGATGTTGTATTAATTGGTGCATGAATGGCCTTGAAAGTTCTAATTATTTAAATCAAAGTGGAAAAGCATATATTAGTTTATGAAAACTTGTCAGGATTTAGGTATGGATGTGGATTTAAGAGTCTAAGGAGAACTCTTTTCAATAATTTTTTTGTGAAAACTGTTGTGATGGGATGGAGATAAATACAAGTCCAGGCACTGGACTCTATTTCAGTCTTCTTCAAAGGAAAAAAAGGAATAGAGAGTCTGAGATTGTAAAAGCAACTGAAGTAAAACTAACTTTATTGATTTTGCAAGTTTTGCTTTCCCTTTTTCTGTCATGCTTTGTATCACTCTATAATTAAGTAAAGCAGTTCCTAATCAGTAATTTGGATTTATTCAAGGATATTGAGCAAGGTTTTCCTATTCAAGTTTTTGAAGAAGAGCACACTGCCCCAATTTCTGAGTGCAGCTTGACTCCTGATGACAGAAGGTGACCATATTTTATCTTAATTAATTTTAAAAAGTGTTTTGATTTGGTTTTTTTTCCTCATTTCAAGGTTTAATTTCAGTGCATGTGGAAACAGTACAAAATTTGGAATAAAAAATTACTTTTTCAGTCCTTCCTATGGTTTCCTAACTTTTGCTACATCAAATTCAAACATCTTTTACTTACTTTTTGCTCCGTGATAAGTCATCCTGTTATAATTTTGTGTTACATCTCCCTTCCTCTGTACACTCCTCCTACTTGTCTTCCTTCTTGAACTTTCACTCATGCTGTCTGTACTCTGCTAGCAGACTGTTCACTGCCAGACTCCTTCACCTACATGAACTGCCATAAACCTCACCTTGTTCTCACCAACAACTTGTTCAGGAGCTCTTAATTCTGATTTGCATATGGGATCTGCTGAATTAAACAAGAATGTTTTTATTGTCCTAAATGCATGTTGGAATAATCTGATCGATTACGCTCTTTTAGGGCACAGGATTTGTCTAATTCTGAGTTACCATGGGCTGCAAGTCTATGTTTGCCATATGTTGTGGAAGGGGGATGTAAATATATGTCATTTGTATAAAACCAGCACTGAGTTAGCCAAGGTTCAGGGTTTCATCTGTCATTGAGATTTATACCTTCATAATAGTTCTCTTATGTCTGTATTGTTAATTACTATTCCGTAGCCTTTCCATTAAGCCTGTCTTGTCAATTAAAGAAGAAATTTATCTTAATCCATTGTCAACCTGTGGACATAATAATTAAAACAACTGCAGCATATATTAACGTTTGATTAAGTAGGTCATGCAGTGCCTCCATGGGTACTATTTCTGGCATATTTTATCATCAAATTACAGTTTAAAGCAGTTTTTATCAGACTGTAGAGTTGACTGATCAGTTTTTTGATCACTGAATAGTACACATGCCACATGCTATGCTGCCTATTGCAATTTTGTTTTTTTGTTGGTTTTTTTGTTTTTTTTTCCTAAGCAGCAATTAAAATACCATTGTGTACAGCTCTGGAAATAACTTTCTAATAAAAACCACTACCAGTTCATAAACTTCACATGGTCTTTTGCATTACATGTTTCATTTAGGAGCAGAGATTATGTTGGTTGCAGGAAGTACACACATATGGAAAAATAAGAATATGAAAATATTTGCCTGTTTTTACTTGTTAGAGTGTTAATGTATCAAGTTTCTTGGGCAAAATGTGTAAAATTGACAGTTTATGAACTTTACCAAAATAAAAAATTACAATGGTACTAAAACATTTGTCACATCCCATGACTTTCAGTATAAATATTGCTTTCTATATTTGGGAATATTTTAATAAAACTGTAAGGGCAAAAATTTTTACTTCTCATTTAATGGAAATCTGCCAGATTTAGTAAACCTTATTGAATGGCTTTGTTGTCTAATGTGGCTTTGTGTTTGTGCAGAGCAGTGTTTGTGTCAGAGTGTTACCCAGCAACATAACCACTGAAAATAAAAAAACCAAAACCCTGCTGACAAGAATACATCATGTTCATTAAAGAAATGACATCATAATGGCTTTAAAATTATTATAATGTCAGAAATAATTAAATATCTTGTAATGGATGAAATGAAGCTGAGTTGACTGCTTGCACTGAAAATTACATACATGACATTTTTATTTTTAGTTTCTATCTGAAATATAAATATTTTTTTCAACTAAGCTATGCATTATTTATTGCTGTAGCATTTTAAAATCTCTTTTAAATGAGTGGGTGTGAGGATATCAAATCATTGTCAGATTTAAGTGCCATTTATTTTTTAAAATACTTTATTTTAAGTGAAAACATTGATTGCTGTTTTCATTAACGTTATTTTTAGAGTGGTAACATCTTCATATGATAACACTGTCAAGGCTTGGGATACGGAAACTGGAAAAATACTTGTATGTATCCTTTTGAATGCATCTTGCAGAAGGTACAGCTGTAAAATTCAGGCTTATTGCTTTGTTATTGATAAATAATTATCACAATATATTATAGCTAGAGTAGGTGGCTTGATTTTTAGTCCTACTTTTGGTGCTGATAATTGCTTGATCTTTGGTAAGTCTATTGATGAACATGTGTTTAGATACAAATAGATAATAATAACCTGTCTCAGAAGGTAGAGTTAGGATTGGTTAGCATTTCAGGAGTTGAAGAGGATGGTCTTGTTTAAATTTAAGTTTATTGCTAATGCAAAAATACATGTCTTTATATCCAGTTTTTCTATCATCTTTTACCAAAACAAAGTAATATCAAAGGCCTTCCCTCTGAATCTGCTACAGATGATAGAAAGTTTGCTGCAAAACTCTCTCCAACCCTTGAGGATGTTTCTAAACCCTTTTCTTTTCTCTTTAGTGGACAGTAGAACATGAAGGCATTGTAACTTCATGTGATATTTCTCGTGATGGTAGATATGTGGTATCCAGTTCAGACAGAGAAAGTACCATACACATTTTTGATGCAGTAAGTGCAACACTAGTGGCACATGTCCGAGGTAAGACCTTGACATCTTGTTTATGCAGCTCTTGAATTTTTTTTAATTTCTAGCAGAAATTTGAGAAAATTAATTAAATTCAGTTCAGTTCAAGTTACTTGAGCAAGGCAAAAGAAACTTACCTATAAGACATTAAACCCAGTATTTTTCAGAACAGGCTTCTAAAAAGATGATGGGTCAAAATCAGTGATTCTTTTTGAAGGGTAATTTCCCTGTGAAGGTGCTTCCCCTCAGGACTGTCAGTCTGGGACTTTGCCATTGCTGCAGAATGAGCTTCTAAAAAGTTGGACAGTCTCTGTGTTCTGAGATACAGATGTAATTATTCTGAATAACCAATAGTCTCACTTGATGTTTTTTTGTATAGGTCATCACAAAAGTACAATCACAAGATGTTGTTTTGACCCTGGTTACCAAAGAGTGACTTCAGTATCATATGATAAGACCATAAAGCTGTGGGATATGATTACACAATCCACCTCAGTTACAATTCATGAGTAAGAAACTGTTCTAGAGTTAATTATCCATGGCATTATTTGCATCTTTCACAATTATCAGTGAGACTTATGCTAAGATTTGTACTAGAGAAACTGAATAATAGTTGTTGAACTAAACAGAGTAATACACAAGCAAATGACATATCTAGAAAGCATGAATAAAACAGTCCACTCAAGCTTCCTGCTGTAATAACTGAAAAATTGTTTTTTGATTACTGTAAGCTTTTCTAGTACTATTTTTTAGAGCTTCTAGATTCTTGCATAAAGAGAGGCAGAAGACAGCATTTGCCATATGGTATTGCGGTGTAAACTTCTCATTCTAATTTCTACTAATTAGGAAAAATGTATAATAATTGATAAATTAGTAGATAAAATATTACTTAGAATACAGAAGTCTTTAGAAACATTATGGAGTGCGGAAAAGACAATACAGAGAAAAAGGAGATGATGCTAATTAATCATGAGTTCTTAAAAATAATTTTGTGATACTTAAGTATTGCACTGCAACCAGATCCCCATAACTCATCATAAAACTCATGGTCCTCAAAGCAATCACAGGATGATCTGCTCTTCTCCTAAGGTACTCCTGTGAAGACTTAGTACACTTCCAAACAATTTTTTCTGTTGGCTTGCTGGGTTCATATTTAGGAAGTTTTTCCTGATATGTACAATATTGGCTGCAGCTTAAGCTCACATTTATATTTAGATCCACTTGAGTCACGGATATCATATTATCACCTGTTTTACATTTATATATATCTCAAAAAACTTTCATTATATATGCCAAATATCTTTTCAGTAGAGTAAACCATCCTTATTCATTGATATTTTATTATTATTTCCTATTTTATTGGCCATTCATGTTGATTTCTGAGATCTTTACAACTGGCCCACATTTTTCTTGAGCTGTATGTTCCCACAATGTAAAGAGGATTCCCTCTAAATGGAAAAGAATACAAATTAATTATTGCATGCTTCTCTGTGAATGTGCCTCTGTTCATACATCCTGGGATGAGATTTACTCTTTTTTTGACAGCATGATGGGCAAGACTTGCTATTTTTTGCATCCTTTTTTTTTTGCAGAACTGTGGTATTGTTCCCACCCCTTTTCTGTGCAGTTGATTAATTATGTTGCTACAGAATGTCAGACTCAACAAAATTGACCTGATCAGGCAGCATGCATATTAGATAATTGACTAAACACTGGAAGAATCCTGCAAACTGCAGTGATGACAGCATTCGTTCCTGTAGAGACTGCTGCAAACATTTTGTTGATAATTTCTTCAATTTGTGAAGATAATTTTGAATTTTAATCTTCTCCCTTGTATAACTGCAGACTCTCTTGAGCTTAATTTAATGTCTGCACTCTGTCTCATTACCTACATTGTTAATGGAAGTATGAAACAGGACTGGATGCAAAACAGATGCTGTGGATCACAGTTCAGTGTTTACTTTGGCTGTCACAGTGAACTAGTTATGGCTACTTTCTGGGTACAGAGATAATTTTTCCAGGTCATTTTTCCTTATATGCTTTTGGAAAAGGCCGTGCCCAGTGCCAGAAGCCTGGCTCAGTATGATCTCCTGAGCTTTCACATGCTAAACTCTTGTATCTCTCTCTGAAATCAGTAATGCAGTGAAGACATTGTGTCAATTTAAGATATTACATCATTTTAAGAAGGAAGTAGGCAACAACAGAGCATTTCAAATCAGCCATTAAAAATATCAGTGACTTTAAACACAATCAATTTAGCTTTGAATTCTTAAAAAAATAATCAGAGAGAGAGAGAGACTGCCTTTAAACACTGTAATAAAATTGTCTTTGAGAAAATAGGAATTACTTTGGATGGGGAATTCAGTTTGGAACATTGTAATGTTTCTTTTAAATTGTAGTGACTACAGCATTGTTTCCAGTAAGGAATGCTCGTAATCCTTTCCCTGCTGTAGATTTCAGGAAGCACTAGAGTCCTCACTCAGTTCTGGAACATCCAGATTTTTTTTTTCTTCTATCATTACTTCCAAAATTAGCCCTTAGTCTGGAATTGTTTAAACTTTTCCTCTTAATGTTTGAATTGAAATTTAGATATAGATATAGATGTGTGCTACTTGTTTTATGAATACTAGGTGGGTTTTTTTTGTAATTTCCTTCTAGTAAAATGTGGTTGTGTTGTAGCTGCTGAACAATTTCTTTTTAAGTTATGTTCAACAACAACAAAAAAAAGCTGGCCACTTGTCACTTAACAGCAAGGTTTCAATGAGTTCAGTCCTGCAACATGACCTAAAACAATCAGGGATTTAAACTTGTGCTGGCTCTGAGGTTGTGAGCAGCTCCAGAGACTATTCATATGGTTAAAATTGAGAATATGCTTAAGATGCTTTACTGGATGGAGTCAGGGTGCTTAGTGTTGCAGAAGGATCTTTGAGAGAGATGTAATGGTAAAAAAAGCTCACTCTTCCTGTATTTTTTGTCTGATCTCCAGGGGACACAGCAATGCTATCTCAGATTGCTGTTTTACCTCTGATGGTCATTATTTGTGCACAGCATCCTGGGACAAAACCTTAAAAATATGGGATATAAAGACAGGAAAATTTGGGTGTCATGAACCTGTTTCCTTGAATCAAGGACATGAAGGTTCTGTTAGTTCCTGCCTTTTTAGCCAAGATGGTAAGTTATCTTGATACTAGTGCATGATATATCTCAATACCTATGTAAAGGGCATCTCAGGTAAACCACAAGTGCCCCTCTAATCATGTGGATAATGAATTCATAATTTCCAAGATAACATGTTTAATTATAAGAAAATGATGATTATGTAAATTGAAGTTGATCGTCCGTGTTCTGTCTTAATAAGGCAACTGGAACATTGCCTAATTGATACACCCATCAGGAGGTATAATTAAAAGATCATAATGGAGTAAAAGTAAAATAATATGTTACAGTATTAACTTAGCACTTGCAGATAATCTCTTAATATTGGTTTTGCTGAAAAAAACCCAACATGTTCAGTAAGTACTGTATTGATCTGTAATAATTATGAAAATGTGTATGTCTTTGTTAGTACCCCCAAAAGAAATGTTACTTCACAGCCCAAACAGCATATGCTTGGTCATGTACTTCTGAAAAACTTCATGTTCTTAGCCTGTTCTTAGCTACACTGGTGGAGCTCATAAACTAACATGTTCAAAGCAAATTGATGATTTATAGCCTGACAATTTGGCACCTGGAACTTGGTATCTCCTTGATGCTCCCATGAATATGCTCCCTAATTTACTTCTGTCTCAGTGAGGGTAGTGGAGAGCTTGTTGCCTTAGTTCCAGTACTTTCACTAGATCACAGACAGCTCTTAGTCCCTCCACAACATGAAATTAATGTTAATGCAAATTGCTACTATGCTGAAATAGCTTCTCTTCACCTCACTGAGATAGAGTAAGATAAATTTCTCTACATTGTGATCAAATTGGCTTTTTTATTTTGCAGCTCCACATCTGAATACTCCAGTAAAGGTGAATCCTAAACTTCTGACAGCAGGTTAATCTGCAGTCACACCCAAACAGTGCCTTTGGAGTTAGGCAACACAAATAAATAAATAGCAACGCTGAGGGGGAAAATGTACCTGTGGTTTGAAGGCATACAAATAGGCCCATGAGTACTGTAATCTGAAATCATGCTCTCCACTCTAAACTCTTTTTTTTTTTTTTTTTTTTTCACAATTGACCTAGCAATTTTGGAAGTATTCTCTATATATTAATTTTTAAAAAAGGTGTCTCCTCAATTTTTTAAGTCAACAAAATTTTCATGTGTGCTTTTTTCCACTCAGTTGTAAGAACATCAACAACAAGTAGCAAAAAGGAACTTTTGCTATCTCTTTAAGGCGTGACTAGTTCTTTTTTTGAAGTCTGACTCAACTATTAGAAGGAGCCTCTTTTATTGCTTTGACAAAGCAAAGCTAAAATACAGTATTCTGATTTTACATTTCAGCATCGCTTGTTGTGTCTGGTGGATATGACAAAACTGTAGCTGTATGGGATACAGATGGAGGCTATAAAAAGCTGAGCTTAAAGGTACTGAGCTCTTATTCGGTTACTAGTTTGATCAGAAGATCTAAAATGTATTGCTGGTTTACAAGCATTGCATATTTCATTATCTGACAAATACCCTTGCCTATCCTTTTTAGATACAGGCAGGAATATCATAGAATGATAGGGAAAAATATCCTGGATGTGGGTGATTTAATTTCCTAGAGCAGTATATTCTTATACAGTTAGCTACAAATGTATTACTTTCGTCAAGTCAGTTGTTAATAAGCTATTACATTTCTCTTTTTATGTACAAGCTTATCTAAGGATTATGCTGAATTGAGTTGTACCTATGTTTTAGAAGAGAGTTTCTTCCAGCAAATAACAAGAGCCTGGAGAGTGCATGTGTTAATTTTGAAATGCCACACTCTTGTATACCTATATTTTTACATACAGATATGCTTATGTCCACAGAAAAGAGTATGCTAAAAGGGTAGCATTAAAAACTTCAGTAAATACTGGTGTTGAGGTTATCAAGCTTAGCTCAGTCCTTGGGTTACATAGTTGACATTACTGCTTATAGTGACAGGGGTGTAGTCCAACATGTTACATACAGTACTTGTTGGGATGGACAGTTCTGTAAATGAGATTGCTATGCCTGCACAGAGCTAGGATTCATCTTTTCTTCCATATTCATGGAAATACTACCCAAAATTTGAGGTGGTAAGTAATACCATCACAAACTTCAAAAAAATCCAACTTTTGTTAGGTTTTTTTGTTCCATCCTGACTTTATTTTTTACATATCTTATTATGATGCCTTTCATTAATTTCTTATTTTAGTGGAAACAATACACAAGACTTGAACTAATGATCAGACATACGGGTCAAAGGACTGACAGTATTCATAAAGTCATGTGCATGCATTTTGCAAATACAGATTTCACAGAAACCAGGCAATGTCAGAGTTCAGATTTTCAACCTTGGTTCTTTCCTGTCTTTTGAAAATAGGATTTAAATGGACTTTTTTAATTTCATACTTCATATGCTTTTCAAGGCTCATGATCAAACTCAGCTGGAAGATCTCAGGGAAGACCACTTGCCTTCAAAAACTTGGGCTTAGAAGTAGCTTCTAACTGCTACTTATCCAAGGTAGCATTTTCACATAGGAGAGCTTGTAAGCCTGGGTGCCTCACAGCCATTACCTTAAATGTAAGCCTACCTACCCTCTGGAACTGAAACTGTACTGAGTACACATTTTGAGCAGTAATGATACATATTCACCACAAGCATCCATGCTTTACATAATACAGCTACTGCAGACTTCCCAGTTCCAAGTTACCCAGTTTCCCAATTAAAAAAAAAAAAAAAAGGCATCTGTTTAAATGCTAATATCTTTGTCACTATGGAGAATTCCAGTTTAGTATCCGTGCCTTGATATAATTATATTCTGGGCTCGTAATTAAATTTAAAAACATTTTTTTAAGATTCTTCTATTAAACCCATGTTTTATGTATGCATGTGTGACTGTGCTGAAAACATGTATGTTCATTTATTAATTGTATTTCTGTGGTGTGGCATTTGACTATCAAAATTACACCATGTCTTCCTAATCTCTAAGAATTTTCTCTTTTAATATCTTTCGTGTTTTAATCTCCCTAGCTAGAGTAAATAATTCACTTTAGATTTTAACCTGTTCCTATTCTTATGCCAACTCAGTGCTGTTAACCTCAGATCAGCTGTGCTGCTCTTGTTGGAACCAGGGTATCCCATTCAGCTTCTTAATGCAGCACGATCAATAACTGGTTTCCTTTTCTTAACAATGAGGAGAAGCTGCTGTTTGTTTCCATAGCTTTTCCTTCTACTAGCACATGATAAACAGCCTCAAGATTTTTTAGCTAATAAGTATTGGAAGTAAACTCTGTCTTTACAATCTTTTATCAAACTGTATGAAAAATAGAAAAGACCTATCCTTAAACCTATGGAAACTGTAGCTAACATTCTTCTGAGCATCACTGCTGGGGTTCTGCTTACCAGAGATAGTAATCACTGCTGTTTTCAGATATATGGAGGGAAGTACAAACTTCTTAGGAATGTTTTTTTCTTGACTGGACATGAAGCAGTCAAGTAAGATTTATCTTACTGCATTTCAAAGGGGATTTATGGTACAAATAGTGAGCTATGTTATAATAATAAAAGCTTTTTCCTTGTGTTATAGTTAAATTTTACTTTGTAGGGTCATTGGGACTGGGTGACAGATGTTGCCATTACCAAAAACAAGAAATGGGTTCTTTCAGCCTCAAAGGTAATAAATAATTCTTGATGTGGTTTCAGGAGCTAACTTTTCAGTGAATGGGAAGATTTCATCCCTTGTTTTCAGCTTTTTAATTTTATTTTATTAAATTTAAAAGTGGTTGAATTGCTCATAAAAGTGCTAAGTTGTAATCAGTATTTACCTCATGTAATTTCAGGAAATCTTTAAAACTATTTGATAATTATTTTTATTCTTAGTTATTTTAAAGTATGCAGGCAATCTAGGATTGCTAAATATTGTTTCTATATATATGATATTTAAATGTGGGAGGGTTTAGCTCTCATGTTGAGAAGGCTCATCTGCTGAGGTAAGATTTCATCCTTATAGCAATCATGTAAATCACTCTTTTGGTAGTATGCAAATATATTAAAATAGTTTTATCCTTTTCTCAGGATTCTTCTTTGATACTGTGGAATATTGAAAAGATAGATAATTTTCCTTCAGTGATAGAAATCAGAGAAGCAAGAAGCTCCAAAATTACTCAGGTACACTTTGGGTTTTTTCCCACACCTCATGCTTTATTCAGAAAAAAAAATCTGTATGTTAAATGAAAGCTGTCAAATTTCTAGGCTTAAAACACAAATTGATTGTGTTTGTTCTCTCTGTGCAAAAATTATCAAATCCTTTTTTGAGAATGGGATGTAATAATGATGGTTATATTTTTTAATTGATTTTGGTAAAAACACTGTATGCAGTCATATATAAACTGCATATATAAACAAAACATAAACTGCATATATAAACAAAACATATATAAACAAAAATAAACATCTTTTGGTTTTCTACACCTGATGGTTCTGCAGAGTAATTTGCCACTTACACAGGAGTGTTACTGAACCGAGGCAATTAATATTCATGTGCCCCTGGACATAAATCAGCTTATATGAATTCTGAGCCATGTCTTTTTAAAGCTGAGACTGTATGTATTCTGACTTCTGAACCATGAATTATAAACAGGTGTTAGGGAAGAAGAACATTAACAAGCTTAATGCTATTGAAATGTGCTTTTCATTACAGTCCTTCATTTGGTTTTGGTAGTGGATTTGCAAGACTTTGTGTATATTTTTCTTCTTGTCAATAACTATTAAGTGAAACTGCATGAAAAAGAACTATCTTTTAAATTTCTCTAATGTTATTATCAGACTTTCTTGTTGAATAGCAGTTCTTCAAAAGCAGTGAGCAGCTTTTTAAGCTTTTAAATAATTTTTATAAATGTGCCCTCAGTGAAAATATTTACATTCCTCAAAGTATCAACAAAAATTTGAATATAGTTAAGATTGGTACAATCAAGGGGTTTTTTGGGTGTATTTTAGCAATGCTTAAAGCATACCAAACAATAAAAAAAAATTTTTTTTTTTAATGGTTTCATGAGTAGTGAATTGAGCTCTGAAAGAAGTGGATTAAAGTTGATCAGCATGCTTGTAGTCAACAGGAAAACTTCTTTGTGTTGACTGCAGTGGGTTAATATTAAATGTAAAATTATTGATATGTATCAGTTTTCCATCTTCTATTTTTCTTTCTCTATGTCTTTAGCCAGACAATGATCAGCTTAAAAAAAAGTAAATATAAAAGCCCCAAATCTCACCTAGTGATAAACACCAAGACAGAAGAGTTGAAAACTGGGTACCCATCAAACCACCCAAATAGTAAAATGTGAGGCTGTATTGAAAGAAATAAAGTCAGAGTTGACAAAAAAGTATAGTTTTATTCAAGAAAAAGATCTCTAAAGCATTCATTACAGGAATGAATTTTGAGCACCACTTCTGTGTGAAGTTTACAACAGCTGTACATACACTCAGTGCATCTCAAAAATTTGGCCTAGATAGATGTATGCATACAGACTCTACCTTGATGAGTGAAATAATGCACATTTGTCACAGCTGATTAACTGAAATCCTATTTTTTGTTGTATTTACACCAGTGTGAAGAATGTGAAAAACATTTCTTATGCCTGCAACCTAGTGACTCTGAAACAACATCCAAGTGTGTGTTCTGTCGTCTGTCTTCTCCAGTGAGAAAAAATGTGCCATTGCCATCTTCTGTTTCTCCTGATCTTTAAATTACTCTAGCAGACTTGGTATGTTAACATATTTACATATAAATGGAGTGTCTATACATCTTTATGTAATACACAGATAAAGCTAAGACTTTTCCCTAGCGTTGCTCAACCATAGGATCCTGTATGAAGAATAGTAAAATACATTGTACCAAGCCATTAAATAGCTATAATGTATCAGGTAAAGAATAAAATCTCCAAGAGTAGAAATCTTATTTATGCTGCTTGCTGCTAGAGACTAAAACTACTTGCTTGTCCTTTGGGAAATTCTAAACAGTATTAAAGGAATGCACTAGATCCAAGTTCAATTAATTAAAGAAAATATGTAGATATGTACATGACTGGCAGGTTTCCTTCTGTTCTTTAGATAAACTATTCTTTCTTACTATGGAAAAAAAAAATCTTTGCTGTCAGTGGACATCAGAAAGAGTTTTGTGAGTAAAACCATGAATAAGACCATGACCTTTTTTTCTAGCTTGTTTTCATTACCACCTAAAAAAATTTTATAAAGGAGCTTTCAGGAATTAGGCCTAAGTTGTGGTTCATGTCTCGCATGATGCAGCACAAATAGTTCTGTGAGGTAAAGGCTCCCTCCAACAAGGAGCATGGCATTTCTTCTACACTTTCTTAGGGACAACCCTGAGAGGATTATATCTATTCAGTATATGTGAGTATGTCAATTAATAAAAGATTAAGAGTTTCAAAATATTTGGAAGCTTTATGGCTAAAAATAGTGTTTTCACCCCTTTCAACACTGCTTTCTGAAGGGAACTTAAAGTGGGGAAAATAGCTTGAACTGGGCATGTGACAGCCTGGAATGCAGTTAAGCTGTAAAATACAAAAAAATTGCAAGTAGGTAGATCCTTTTTCCTTGTTTAAATTATGTGACTTGTGGAGCAACAAATACACTTGAATCCAAGGTTAATTGAAAAATAATTCTAGGAAATACCCTGTTTTGTACAGATTTATGGCTTTAAATAAGTGTTAGGTGATAAATTGTATTATTTTCCAGCATTTTTCCCCCTTTTTATCCCTTAATTAAATATTTTTTTGTTACAGAGACCAAAAGAAAATGCTTCATCTGTGGTCCTGACTTTTTTTTTTTTAACAGATCGCATAAAATACACATTTTATAGCTGAATCAATACTGAACTAATTTCTATGTGTTAGAAAAATTAGTCCTAGAATAATTAATGTTATTTTAGACTTGAAATTGTTCTTTCTTTACCCTTTCCAGCTGGAAAATCAAAGCTCTATTTTTTCTGTTGAAATAGGAAAAAAAGTAGTTGCACTATAGAGGCTTGGTTCATTTTGCATTAGGAATGTCACTATGTTGTTAATTTTCTTTTGAATGAATCCTCTTTGTATTTCCCAAATTGAAAAAAAATACACCCCAAAAAAGGAAAAATCAATTCTTATATCCTGAATTTTAATAAAAGCAATAAGTTTTATTATTTATTGCTGTTCTCTGACTATTAGCATTGCCTGTTTTGTGCTTGGGTGCCATAGGAGTTGTCTCAGGTTGTCTTCAGCCCTGAACTGATCTCACCTGCAGCAGTTGGCTCCTATTTGGATGCACCGTAGGTTTTGCAGACAATATGATAATTATGGACAATTCATAACCTGGAGATTTATCTGCACTTTTTCTGTCTCTCATATCCCTGAAATGTGATTGATTCACCCAGTCCCCATTCTTATCTGATGAGAAAGTTTAAGACTGTTTTAAACCAAGTCAGTGTGGCTTCTGTAGGAGATACTTTACCAATAGCATCTGTGAGTTGGTTTTGGATGTTAAATGTCCAGAGCAAGGTCTGAGCCTTGCAGGTTCTGACTGCAGTGCAGGCTTCTCATCAGCTCTGTTGATGAAGATGATCCTTGGGCTGTGGGACAGGCTCTGTTTGGTCATGGCTCAGTCTCCCCTGGTGACACCGTCAGTCTGGTGGTGTAGCGTGTCCTCGTTTGCTGTCTGGTGCCGGGAACAGTCTAACGAGCCTTGACAGAAGGTGTTTTACTGGTGGCTGCATCAATTCTGTGGTAGGAATTCTAGTTAGCTCCATAGAAAACTACCCAAATCACTTTTTTTCTGATTGTTTATCTTGTAGGAACATTTGTGCGTTTGCCCAGGCACTCTATTGCTATGTGTGTGCACCGAGCATAAAGCACATAAGCTGTTTGTGTGTGCATGCATATTATGGCTTAATTTTTGTATCAGTTAGAGATCATTCCAGCAGGTAATTGAGGTCTCATTTTCCCTTGGTATCTTCTGTTGTGAGCCTTGTGCCACCGAGACGCTACAGTGGACTGGAACGTAGCCGTGAGCAATCTAAACTCAGTATTTCTTTGAAATGCAGACACTTAGGTATTTCCCTTTTGTATTTGTACGGCTGGTGCCCAAACAAGCGCTTACGCGTGTGCGCAATGCCGAGTCACGCACAGAGAAGTTCCTCTGGCAGAGCCGCAGCTGCGCCTTTGAACGCTGCCGGGGGCTGAGCTGGGTCCCGAGTCCCGCCGGCTTGGGAGGGCCGGTCCGCTGCTGGCGGTGCCGCGTTGCGGTGCCGGGACACCGAGGCAGAGGGCTGGGAACTGGACCGGTAGCCGAGCCGGTAGCGGAGCCGGTAGCCGGGCCGGGAGGCGGACGGGGACGGGAGGGTGGATTGAGGCTGCTGGAAGCGCAGGCTGTCGGGTGGCGCCGTGGCTTAGTTGGTTAAAGCGCCTGTCTAGTAAACAGGAGATCCTGGGTTCGAATCCCAGCGGTGCCTGCGCGGAGGTCTCCGCTTTTTTTTACCCAGGGGCTGCTGGGACTGAACAGGGTCGGTTGGGGTCTTGGCTCGCCGGCCGTGAGTTGGAGCAGCCCGTGAGCTGTACCGGCACCGGAGCGCCCTAAAGCAACGGCCCGGCCCGGCCCTGCAGTGCAGGCGGGATCCGAGCCTCCCCCCGAAATGGCTCTCAAATTCCGTTTTTTCTTATCTCCAAATCTTCAGTAGCGTTTCAGCTAGGCAAACGAAGCCATTCTTTCCTCCCATCTGCCACCTTATAGTTAAAGTGTGTGTGAAAGGTTTCTAAGGTAGTGTAAAACTACTGAACAAAACCCTAACGGTTGAGCTAACTGTGCATGTTGAGTGTGTGTGGGTTTCTTGTTGGTTTTGTATTTTTTTTCTTTAATTTTCTTATGGGAATAGGCCAGACAAGGGCCTACAGTAATATTTGAGTTACCGACTTGTCAATTATGTTAAAACTGCATTAAAACTTACATGTGGTTTGCCAGGTAGCAGTTGGCAACAGCTGTCTTTGCATAAATATTTGCATTTTTATTTTTAATGTGAGCTGCATCAGCTTCCTTCTCCCACTTCTCCCCAGATGTTACACCCAGTGAAGTAAAGTAGTTGCACACTGTGTATAATCATTCCATCATCTTCTCTAAAACACAGCAAGTAGTGCTCATAGACCCCCTGGCCCTTATGCTGCTGGTACTTTCAATTTTGTACTTGAAAATACACACATATACACAATTGTGATCTGTTTAATTCTTGCCCAAAGACCTGTTCTCTGCTCCTCAGCTGCTGTTCAGCTCTGGCCATGCTGCTCTAAACTTTGATCTCTTTTGCCATCTGAAAAGTTAGAATAATACTGATCTCAAAGACTTGCTGGGAGAGTTAATTAATGTTGCATGAGGCTCCTGGAGCTTTTGGATAAAATCAATATTATTAAAATAATGCTTTTTATTTTTCTTCTCAGTAAGCTCTGTTTTTTTCAGCCTCTTCGATAGTGCTGGTGCCAGGCTCACAGGTGCATTTGGACTCTTTCTGGGAAAAAGGGTCTGGAATGACTTAATCTCATTGATGAAGTGCAAAATCAACTTGCAAACAAAACTTGAAGGGTTTAAATAAAGGTATTCCTTGAAAAATTAGTTTGTAGGACTATTTTAGTCTTCTTGTTGAAAGTGCTTACTAGCTATTTAGACTATCTTATGCTTACTTACAGGAATATATGGAATACATATTAGTACAAACTGGTATTTTTCTGTCATGATACTTTCCTTTTTTAACCTCTCAAAATATTTCAACTTTTTGCATGAAGCTATGTCATTATTGTATCTCTATAGGACTGCTATTGCCTGAGAAGAGGTAAGTGTAGTAAGTAGCTTATGATGAGTATTTAGAAAATACTTTTTCTCATTGTAAAAAACACTGGGTTTTTTTATGTCAAACTGAAACCAAAACGCCACAATATGTAAGAAAGAAGAAGGCACACCATACTTCTTATGACCTGTTCCTGTAATGATGGCCTCCTTCAAATGGAACAAATAAATATCTGGTAAAGACAGGGAATTCTTGTAAGTTAAGTATGATAAACTATAGCCTTTTCTAGAAGAGTGTTACAGGCACTTACAACCCTGACCAATTCATGTGAGAGACCCAGTTCCCTAGACCTGTTGATTATTGCTCTTGTCCTTTTATCCTCAGAGCATACAATGTTCAGCATTTTTAGAGCTGTAATGAATCTCTGAAATCTTATTAAGGTTTAATGGAACCAAAGATTAATTTAATTGCCAATAGCAAGTATGTTGTTTCATTATTTAAGCAGGGAGAGCAAATCCCCTTGCCTTTGAAAATCTGGGATGAAGGAAATGGCATAAGTTCTGGCACAGGAACTGTTTGGTTCCTCTCTGTGGGCATGGAGCTAATTTAACCATGAGTCTCATTAATGGTTCCCAGAACGCTCTATTTTTCCTTAATCATTATTCATGTTTACCTTAATTTTCTAGCTTGTGTGGACAAGGACAAAATACCTGTGATGTGAATCAATGAATAGGTCAGGGAACTCTGGATTGTATGCCCCATGTCAGTAGCACAGTGCAGTCTCAATCTTGGCAAAAAGATTTTCAGTTTAGAAAGGCAAAGTTTTTATATAACTGACTATACTGCCTTTGTATGTCCATTGGCTGTTTATATGACCCTTGTCTTTGACTTGTCCTTGTGTGATTTAAATGCAAAACATGCAAAATATGTGCCAAAAGAACTGAGGTGACTGGGGCATGAATCCAGGTATACCAGTGTTCTGGCCTGAACCTGCTTAATGGTTTTCATATGACATTCTCAGGTGTTGTGAGTTGAAAGTAAAGATACATCTTGAATTAGTCTAATAAAATACTTTCTATCTGGAATAGAAAAAGACTTCTGGGCTTTTATGAAAGCCTCAAAAATTAACTTTGTATAAATGAATAAAATATGGTTTTATGAATGTAATTGGAAGATATTTTTGTGTTCTAGCAGCTTTTCTTACTTTATCTGAGTACTGGCAAATTTACTGAGATGAGAAAGAGAATCTGACTGCCTGTATGTTCACAAATAAATTATGTTTCCTCTTGTTTTAGAACAGCCTGCTACCAGAAAGTGTCTGCTAATTAGTATATTTTTTAAATAGGAGTCTAAACTATTGAAATAACACTGCTTTATAGTGGTCTAGATTGGGTGAAGTGACTTTTAAAGCCCAGGAACTGCAATTTGAAAAGTGTGAGCTTAGGTTCTAGCTTTGTTCTCATCTGCTGTAGGTTTTCTCTTTTGGTGTCTTACTGACATAATTCAAGCACACAATATTTGACCTGCATGTATAAGGTGTACACCAGTCATGGAAAAAGGTGCTATATTGGCATACTTGATTTGACTTAACCACAGCACGTACAGTACCTCTAAGGAGCTGTAGGGTAATAAATTTAAGTTATCCTGCTAAGTATATTTTTAATAAGCTTTTACCTTATACATATGGCCAAACCTCTGTAACTTATAGTCATTATTGATTTATAGATGAATTAGGAGAACAAAACTAACCTGTTCTAGTGAAGCAGCTGCTGAGATTCTGTCAAGGTGCTACAGAAGAGTAACATGAGGTAATATCTCAACTTAGCATTCATATAAAAATAATGTGGAATGGTGGAATAATAAGCCAGTGTCTGACATTTTAAAGAATTCTCAAAGTGGCAGGAATTGCTCCAGAAGATCTTTGACTCCTGTGCTGTTGTGACTAATAATTTTCTAGAGTTTCATAAGCAGCTTGTTCTGTGAAATTGTATCCAGAACTTATTGCAGTCATGATGACTTCATGCTACTGACTAGGTGAGGTTCAGTATGTTAAGTATCACTTAATGTAAGAAAATAACTATACTAAAATTGAATCAGACCAAAGGTACATCTAGCCCAGTGACCTCTCTATAACCATGGACAATAGCACATGTCTGTGGCAGAATATAAGCATGGGACAAATATGCAGTGATATTTTGCCAGAATACTCTACCAGCCTCTGGTGATTTCCACCTCAAGGTCTTGAACTCTCACAGACAGACCTGATCAAATTTAATCTTTCATTTCTCCATGTCTGTGAATAGGAAGAAGCAAAGTGACTCCTACAGGCAGATGTGCATATTGAACATGTTCTTATCACAGGGACAGTTGCCTAAAGAAGGAAAATATTAGAGGCAGCCAAATGTTTATTGGCTGCTTATAACAGCAGTGACTGTAGCTTAAGGGAAGATATTCTCCAGTTTGCCTGTGAGCTGCCATTACTGCCTGTGAGTTATTCAGAGAGATATGAGTGAAAACATTTTATGAAAATGTTGAGTGAAGCCACATTGCCTCTTAACCCCAGTTTGTAACACTGCCCTTTCCTATTTCCTGACACACTGTTCTCTGACATGTCATGCTTCGACAGGCATGTCCAGTTACATGGTGTCATGCCTGTGTAACATGATGTGATGTATGTGTCATGAAAGGGCTTGCCAGTGTAATAAATTAGCTCTGAACTTTGGGAAGGGAGGAGGGGACTATTTGGGATACTGTAGACTGCTTATTAGAAAACAAAGACATTTTCCAGTTACTGCTTTGTTGATTGTAGAAAATATTGGGATGGATGGTTCATTTGCAATTAATTTGCAGAAATGGTGCCTGTTATTTGTAGGTTTACTGAAAGATTTTCATAGTCTGTTCTTACAAAATAAGCACTGACATTACAGTATCTTATTGAGAAGGAAGTGATTTTCCCCTATCACCCAGCAGACCAGTCCCTCATGTGTATTCTGCTATTGATATTTACAGTCCAGACTTTTATGGAGGTAAAATTGGCCTGTGAACTTAGAGATAAGTACCCTAGAGAGTGTCACTTAAAAGAGAAAACACAACAGGAGCAGCAGCAGAGAGAGTAAGAGTTGGGCACTGAGCATTAAGATTCTTCCCATTTTAGACTGTGATACTCCATTCTCCAGTCAATCCAGTTCATGAGTAAACCTGAATTGGGGGATGGGGAGTGGGGAAGTTTTTGAAAGGTTGGCTTTATTCCAGCTCAGAGTGGAATGGAGATTCTTCAAGCAGGGAGACAGGCTAGCTGGAAAATTGCAAGCTGTATACCTTCCTACAGCAAAACAGAGATTTCTTTCATCCAAAAATCTGAAATTAGCTACAAAATGTGGGGTTCTTTGGGACCAACAGGAGAAGTGAGGCAATTTTGAAGAAGTTCTTTGACTACTCTGAAAATTTTTTCTTCATTAGCTACCCTTGGCTCATGTTCACTTACTTGAAGGTGCTTTCACTTCTCGTATTTTAAATGTACATTGCCTATCTTGGCAATTTGGATTTATTTTATTTGATGGTAAGGTCATTACAGTCCAGTTTATTTTCAGTTTAACCTTCTATATCTGTTCCAATAGGATATAAATGGATTAGCAAGTGTGTAACAAATTAATGTTTATATCTTGGTTTTGTGTAGGAGTACTGTAGATTTGAAAGGTATGCAGCCTTGACATCACAGGAGAACCATGTACTAAGTGTCTCCCAAATGGTGTGAAGATGGACTTAGCAGTAAGAAATGCAGTAAGTAATGCAGTAAATAATTTGAAAGATAATCCATGAGGTTTATGAAAGAGGGAGACGTCTGTCTTTCCTTTTTGCAACAGGTCCTTTCTTTCCTTCAAAAAAATTGTGGCTAAGGTATGATTAAGATTTAAATATACCAAGATATTTTTAATATTAGTTGGTAAGTTAATCAAGCATTGACCTCACTGATGTCAATGGCAAAACTCCCATTGAATGTGCTGTCGTCAAATTTTCATCCAGTAAAAAGATAAAGAATCTGATTTGTCATAAAGGGAGAAAAGATGAATCAGCCCAAGCTATGTAGGCAGAGTTCTTCCTGTGTTATTAACTGTGCAGTGCCATCAAAATAAAAATGTCTGTCTTTATTTGCTGTAGTATTTATGATAATTCATTAGTTCATATCTCTCATATCAATTAGTTCTCATGTTATTCCTGCCAAAGAGTGTGCTGAGCTCTCATTGTCAATGGAAACTGCTGAGTGCTGAGTTTTTCTGAAAATCTCTTGCTAGTGTTTTAACACAAAGTATTGTAAAAGTACAGTCTGAATTACAGCTTTTTTATAAAATAAGTGTTTTTTAGGTATGGTTTCACACAACCATAGAATTGTTTTGCTTGGAAAGACTTCTAAGATCAAGTCCAACCATTAAGAGATGATTTTTTAAATCAAACGTACTTTTTAGTATGTGTACTATACACATTAATTTTTTTTCTTTTTCTTCCATTACAGCAAAATGTAATGGTCGAATTTATCATAAGAGCAAATAATGTGACCATTTATACCTGTAATGTCATTTGACACAACCTGCTGAATGAACATACTAGAACATCATAGCCCAAAATAATATACTTGTGTCCTTAATTATTATGAACTTTAGTTGATATTTGGAAAAACGTCTGATAAAAACTATTCAATTAAATATGTGTATTTATGTCTAATTAATTATGTTATATATAGTGCTTTTCTGTTAGAGTAAATATTTACTGATAGTAACAGAAATTGTCAAATAATACATTAAGTATTGGCCAGTACATCAGTTTGGCCAGCCCTCAGTGGCTATTATTTTCACTATAAAACTTCCTTTTAAATTAACATTTAAATTGCATGTCATTTTCAAGCAAAGGACAATCACTACTTTTTTCTGATACGCATTAGGCTCTTTTTTTCAGTGCTTATGGTTGTTTGAGTTATCTTTATGTCATAAATATGCATTGATGCATGGCCTCAATTGAGCAGGGTACCAATATCCTATTATTTCCCTACTTTTAAAGCAAACCAAACCCAATCCTTGTACAGTATTATCTGTATTAGCTGAGTTCTGAATTTTGTTACTTTATTTTCTAGTAGAATGTCCTTTGAAGTGTAAGAGCTCTGTGTCCTTAAGCACTATAACTGCACACAGATGCATAATTAATGTTGGGATCATGCAGATTGTTCTGGTGCCATTATCACATAACATCCTTTTCTTTTGCCTGAGAAAATGTGTTCAAGATATTTCTAGCCAATTCCTTAAATGAAACTCAAGTAGGTAAGGTTTGAATATTGAATGAAAAAAAGTTGTCGATTTTCACTTCTCAGCTGTAGCCACCTGAAAAAAAGTCTCTGGTCCTGCAGTTCTTTGACTACCCAGAAAAAAAAAAACATTTTGGTTTATACCTTGGAGGACCTGGTCAAAATGAGTATACTTTCTGGGTTGCCACAGCCAAAATCTGCCCCTGTTCTTAGACAGCAAGAACAGGGTGAACTTCATGTGCTCCTTTAATACTGTTTCCCATGAGGTCAATTGCCATTTGTTCTGGCAGCCTTTCTGGCTGTGGCTGTGGAAACAGAGCCTGGAAGATTAGGGGGCAATTAATGAATTAGGAGTTGCAAACACAAATTTGGAATGATCAGAGCTAAGGCTGCTGTGAGTTCACATATCTCTTAAAAAGGTACTCTTAAGGCCCCTAACACTGTAGTTTAGATGCAGTGGTCTAAATCTGGTGTTTCATGTCTAGAAATAAAAGTATTTAGTCATGTCTTTTGTTACCACCTTGTTGAATCTCTGATTTAATAATTTCCAAATGATTTCACATAAATTGATTATGCAGCTGCTGCTGGTTTCCGTATTTCAGCAACTCCAGAACATGGGGCCCTCAGGAGAGCACAAAAATAGATTTGGGGCTGTCTCAGCACCACTGGCTTTAGGCCTGCCTGACACTGATCACAGCTAATTTGGCTGAAGAGCACATGGTTGGTACTGGACAACCTGAAATTGATCCAGATCTTTGCTCTGTGTCTGTTCTTCTCTCTGAAGAACTTCAGGAAGAATATTCAATAATGACCACTGGACTGAAAATTGCCTGTAAGGAAAAGACCATACTTCATTCAGTAAATACAAATATTTCTGAAACAAAGTTATATTGTGGTAATATTAAAATTGTGAAGCCTTGCACATCAAGATTTATGTATCACTAATGTTTTTTAGCATTACCTTTTTGTCCCCTGTACTCTGGACATTAAGGAGCTTTGCAGAAATTCTAACGAGCCCTTCCGAGCTGGGATTGCCTGCAAATACAGCTGGGCTGGTGCTGAGCTAAATGTGGGCACTGCACTGAGTAATTGTAATCGTTTCCAAATGGAACTCCTGTAGTTTCAGTAAATCTATAGACATGGGATGAAATATTTAAAATTGCTTGGCAGTTAAATATTTGATAGTGTGCCTTGTTTTTGAGAAATAGGAAACCTTTGTGATTCGTACTTCTGTATCAGTCCAATCAATGGGCACTGCTTCACCATTAAGTTCAGTGGATGCAGGACTGAGAACAAATGAACTAATCAGAGTACAAAAGTTCTTTGCAATAGGGGAGACAAGAACTGAATCTCTGATTGCTATGCCTGTGGCTGTGGAAATGGATCAATGCTGTGTCAGCTAATGAAACAATGGTATTAAATATTCTCTCTTTACATCACTTTTTTTTTCTTTCCCAAGCTAGAACAATGCCATTTTTATGAACATAGCTATCACTCTTTTTTTAAAGTTAGGCCAGAATAGCACTATATAAATAAGATGAAAAAATAAACAATTATAATTATTGCTTTCACTTATGAAAGCTGACAGGTTACTGTAGCAAATAATATTTAAAAATGCATAGATTTTCCTTAGCTGCATGAAAATTATGTGTAGGCCACCATATTTTTAGCACTGAACAACATGAATGCATAAAAATACTTTTATTCATTTGTTCCAAGGTGGTCTGTGAATAATTCAGATTCACAAAAGCTAATTACAGTGAACTTCCTAAGCAACTCGTTGGTTGAGTAACTGAAAAATCAACACAACATGTCTCTAAATGATTCTGACAAAATGAATACAAATTTGAGTATAAATAAATACTTATTCTTTTATTCAAATAGGTTTTAAAACTGGTTTAATTTTCACACACCAAAGAATATGCTGCCATGGGAAAAAGTGCTATAATGAAGGATATTTGAACCCTGCTAGCTGCAAATGCATATGCCAATCCAGGTATCATGGGAATTTCAGTGGTAGGTATGTTGCATTACTCTGAACTCCTCTCAAACCTGTACAAGATCAAAGTACGTTTCTGTTAACTGCTTTTAATTTAGAATTTGTGAGCCTGCTGGCTTTATCTACCAGCTTGACTGGTTTCTGTTTAAGAGAATTCATAAATGTGTAATATATAAACATAGTGAAGACCATGTATAAATTGGTTTTTTTATTGTTGCCTTTTGCAGTGTTCTCCCTCCCGCTCCCCAAGCCTCTCTGGAACATGTATTTACTTTTGAGATTTCCCATACAGCTCTGTACAGAAATAATATACTTAGGAAAGTATAAATACCTCAGGTAAGGTAAAATTACCTTCACATAATTCTGGTTTTAAGTAGATACCATTTTGTAATATTCCTGTTCATCCACCAACTACTCCACATACTGATGGATTTTATCATAAGTTGTTCTACTGCAATTTTTTTCCAATTTGATTTCCTTACTCCTGGTAAAATAATGTTTTTCATTCATTTAGCTGGCTTCTCTATCTGTGCATTAATTTAGCTGCCTTCTCTGTCAATTAAGGGAACGACTGGAATGTTTTGACATGTAAATATTCTGGGAAGGGATGACATCTGGGGCAGTAGTGCATGCAGCCTTGCTGCTGTTGCCCTCCAGGATAAACAAATGTCAGTTCAGGGGAGTACCACTGATCCCCTGTGAGAGGTTGATGCATATCAAAGAGGATCTTGGATGACTTCACCTTCAGAAAAAAAGGAAGTGCAAGGGCAGGAATTTTTCTCACATTTTCCTAGACTTTGTCTGCCAGTTTTTGACAAATATTTTACTGGCTCTGTTGGCATTGTTTACGATGTATACAGTTACAAAATCCAGATCTTAAATAGTGTGAAGGAGTTCTCAGAAATCCCTTGAAAGCTTTGTGAAAACAAGTACCTACACAAAGGTAGGTACTTGCTCTCTTAAGAGAATTTTGATCTTTTAAGTCACTAAGTATCCTCATACTATTTTTTTTGTCTTAATTTCTCTCCAAGCCTACGTATGTATGATTCCACAGGGCTGCTGTCTTTCAGCTACTTTATGATGTGGTTCTTACACAATTGTTACAATGATTTTTCCCTTCACATTCTTCAGCCTATTTACCACAAGCTCTTCCTTTATTTACATGCTTTAGTCAGAACATACAACTGCACAAGCTGAGTCATAGTTAAAGGTGTATTGGATTATGGGGTTTTCTTTATGTGAAAGAAAATCTGACTTTTCATTGTTTTAGGCTCCATCAAAGGACAGCATCTTTGATTCTTCTGCACACCTCTAGCATTAATTTTGTTCCATGGTTTATGCTTATCCTCATTTTTTTGTTTTCTTCACCTTTTTCAGCAATGTGGTCTGAATTAGCATGCTCATTTGTCAGAGAGATATTTGGTTTTATATTGTCAGATAGAGTTCACTTGCATGCTTCAGACAGCTTTTACTTTTTCAAGATTTTGTACACTGTTTAATACTAAAAAATAGAAGAAAGAAGCAGAGATGAAATCATTATACCTTCAGGGCATCTATAATTTCCTATCTGAAGCTTCTAGCCCACCACCCCTAATGACACACTTCCAGATTTTTTGGGGGATGCTAAGTATACGATTAGTATCTATTTTTGCTGTTGCTGTTAATAGTTGATAGAATGACTGAGGTGCCAGAGAGACAGTGTTTGTTTGTTCAGTGTGACACAGAAAAAGAGAGTAGAGCTTTTTGTATCATGGGAGCACACCTCATGACTTAGCAGGAATGGACTCATTGTGTCCTGTATCCCTCTGATTTTAAGTATTGGCACATGGTCTGTGTCATAATCTGACATTCTGGTGTGAGAACATGTTGATATTTCTGTTTGCTAGGGCTTTAAACTTGCTCTGACTTTCAGTGAAATTAGATGAACAGGGTACTTTGTCATCCTCATCTCTGTGAAAAGAGGCAGAATTCAGTAGGTGAGGTCATGCATTCCTTTACATGCTTTCCCATTCTTCCTGTGGAACAGCCTCACTGATGCATAGTTCCTAATTTTGCTGTGTTTTCTGCAGATGCATGTTAAGCAGAACTTTCCAATAATTTGGGAAATAAGATACAGTTTGGTGTTTTAAAATCACTGTGCTATGAATATGTACTGAGAACCTAGAGGAAAAAAATGCAAAAGAATTGTTAGTAATATTTTTAGCTGATAACTCTCATGCTGTAAAATCATTAGGACCTTTAAAATTATGTGGGGTGTTGCAGTGAATAAGTGCAACACTTTGTGCAGAAATCCATACTGAAACACATGCCACTGGAACTTGAAAAAACAACTATAGGAGACAAAAAAGGTAAATGAAGACATAAATCAGGGTCAGTGACAGCTCCTCGGACAGGTGGAACATAAGTTACATTCTCTAGGGCCAAATAAAGCCTCCAAGGAAGTGTCTGGGCCACATTTTAATGAAAATTACTAGCTAAAGCAGCTACAATCAGGTATTAGTGACACACTGAGTAGAAGGAAAAAAATTAAAAGTTATTTAATTATTAGTGAAACATGAGAAGCATGATTATCCTCAACCTCTGATTTGCTTTTCCTGCGTAACAGGTATTGGAAGCAAATAAGATGGCAGGCTATTGTCAGTATGCTGACTAGTATAGACTGCAACTATTTTCATTTCACAGTGGAATTGCTGCAGTGCTCAGAGTCCAGGTCAGAAAAGTACTGTGAATATTGCAGTGATTTTTACCCCAGCGCTTGCAAGTGGCACTGGCAAAGCACCAGCTCTGAGTTCCTTGCTTCACAGTTCCACAAATGTCAGCTTGCTGAATGTCATGCTCTGGCTAATTTATATCAGCCTGAAGTCTTTGCACAAGTTTCTCAGTCATAAGAGTGGATGGAGGACAGCTCTAAATGTTATTAGTGTTCCAAACCAATGGGAAATGTGACACCAGAGAGGGGTTTCAAGGCTGGCAGTGGGAACACTATAGGGTAATGTGACCAGGGAGCTGCTCTGCAGCCTCCCCATCTGCATTATAGTTGTGTCCAGCCCTTCTTCCCACAGTACAAAAGGCAGTCACTGAACTCATTTGAAGATGTCTGTTCAGTCCTAATTGTATATTTTGCTTTTCCTCACATGCTCAATTTTAGATATGCCTTGTTGCATACAACAGCTTACTTAATTTTTTTTTTTTGATCCCCACAGAACTGGAGGCTGGAAACACATTGCTGAGCAACCCCATGTGGGTATTTTCATCTGCCCTGGTAACAATATGCATAGTGAGCAAAGAAAATACTTGTTCTCTCCCTAGGAGACAGTTCATCCTGTGACTTAGTGTCAAGGTTTAACACTGGCCCAGCAGTTAAACCGAAACAGACACTCTCTATTAATAACTCTCTCTCCTCCTTGATGAAGAAGGGAGAGAGAACAAGGGAGAGAGACTTCTCAGTTGGAGATTAAACTAGAAGACTAATGAAACAGCCGGGCCAGTGTTAAACCTTGACACTTAGGGAAGATTTTGTGCTTCTAAGTCCAATCTGTTTGATCTCCTACTTAAAGTCTAAAATAAGTTCATAGTAGTTTGTCCTAGTGTTATCTTTGGCAAAGAATGTATTGATAGTTTGTTTCATTTTCTTCTGTAGAAAAATAAAAAAGATAGCCCCAGGCTTTACAGAGCCCATTATTTCCCTGAATCTCTGTATGTGAAGGGGGATCTGAAAACACATACACTGAAATGTGATTCAGTCTTATTTTGGCATTGTTCTTCTATCAGCCAAAGAGATGCACTCCTGAGTTACTTGAGCCCTCGTTTAACAAAGATTTTGTATGTCAAGGAGAATAGTAAATCTTTAATCACTCCACCTACCAGAGAGAGTAAGCCACTAACTTAACCAAAGCATAAAAGGATTTATCATGAACTAAATTAAATCATCCAAACTCAGCTCATCAATAGATCTGAAGGAGCAGGCAGAACAGAGAAATCAATTTCGCTTCTTAGTAGATCAGGGGGCTCACTGCAGAGTTGTCTTGCAGAGCTTTTCCAGTATGCACATAATAAAAACTAGCATCACCACAGTTTAAATCAATCCAAATACAGTTATTAAATGATAAAGTCACCAGGGAGGCAGGAGATATGGTGTGGTGTTGAAATAGCCTTTTACTGTGCAGTCACAAGTGAAATAAAGTTGTAGTAACTCACTGTCCATGTGTAGGCTGCAGGACCTCTGTACAACAGAAATGGACTGGGAAGGTGCTCAAAGAATTCCAGGAACCAGAGCCAGGGAGTGTGCCACAGACAACGAGGTGTGTATGTTAGCACGGGAAAGACTGGAGCTTTGTGAAACTATTGACATAACTGCTGGCATAAAACAGCCCCATGAGATGATACTTTTAAAACTGAATCACACTGAAAATATGGAAAGGCAGTAAGAAGAGAGAAGTGAAACAGTAGTGGTCTAGGCCTGTCTCTTTCTCTTTTTCTCTTTCAGACCAGAATGACTTGCTGTCCAGTGGAACTTACTGATAAAGTGCAGCTTAACAATTTTGATGAGGAACACTGATAAACTTCCTCAAATTATTTCTGTCAGTTTTAGAAATGAAAACAATTCTAATCTTCTCCCATAATTATGCTGCATGTTTCAAAACTCTGATCTCAATAACACTTAAATAAAAATGAGACTTAATTGACTTAATGGATCAGGACCTTCAGTTTTGTTAAGAAAGCAAAGTTACACGCTTAAAAAAAATTGAACTGCAATTAATGCTGCCTTGATAATAGTTACAAAGACAACTGAACCCTTTCAAGAGAAAATTATTTTATTTTTCAAGCAATTACCCTAATGTAATTGCTACTCATAATCTGAGCTTCTTGACATAAATTCTGGATTTCATTGAACACTCAGAGTGCCACAGAGGAATATCACAGCTTTGCACTCTCCTTGGAAAAATGCCGATACAGTGGTTATCTTATTAGAGGATTTCCCCATCAAACAATCTGGGTTCACTTTCCTGTAATACCAAGTTGCTTATACTTATTCCCATCACATTTCATAAAATGAATGTGAATTGCAACAGGGTTTTTTCATCTCTTTGTAGAATACATGAATAACAAACTCCTAAAGAAGAGTAAGACAAATAGTTTACAATGGAGTTCAGTAACGTTCTATAATGGATCAAGGCAGGAATAGTTAAAGGCAGTGCAGCTAAGAGAATTTTCTTCCCTTTCAGGCAGAGTGTAGTCATCACTAAACGTAAACCTTATTAAATTCAGCCAGATCTTGTTGTATGGTGGTGCAATATGAACCCTTGTAAAAATGAAACTAGTGGTAAACTATGTGATTGAGACACATAATGCGTGTTACTACAACCAATGTTTTCCAACCAACTTCTCTTTAGTGCCAGGGTTTAAAAGAGAATAGTGGTGATTAAAATGTAGATTGTAGATTACAATGTAAAATGGGATTGTAGGCTTGCTTATCTACACAACTCTGTATGTTCTGTCTCTCCACTGAAACTGATTTATGGTAAAAATGAGAAAAATGCAGAGAAAGAACTTGTGGAACAGGTAAAATCCTAGTCTTAGTTTAAGGAAATCTCAACCAAATTAATCCAAAGAAAGAGATGTTTATAAAAGTTGTATAAACTTTTGTGAGTTAAAAAATTAAAGACAGAGGGCACCAGTGGGAAAAATGCAGTAAAAAATTATTTGTAGTCAGGTCAAGGCAGATTACGCACAGGGACAGGATAATGTTCCAAATTATTTTAACATTTTTACTACTAATATTGATGAAATCCATAATCCCCTCAGTTCAAGAAGGACAGGGAAGTGCTTGAAAGAGTCCAGTGCAGAGCTACTAAGATGATTAAGGGAGTGGAACATCTCCCTTATGAGGAAAGGCTGAGGGAGCTGGGTCTCTTTAGTTTGGAGAAAAGGAGACTGAGGGGTGACCTCATCAATGTTTTCAAATATGTAAGGGGTGAGTGTCAGGGAGATGGAGTTAGGCTTTTCTCAGTAGTGACCAGTGATAGGACAAGGGGTAATGGGTGTAAATTGGAGCATAGGAGGTTCAAGTTGAATATCCAGAAAAATTTTTTTACTGTAAGGGTGACAGAGCCCTGGAACAGGCTGCCCAGGGAGGTGTGGAGTCTCCTTCACTGGAGACATTCAAAACTCGCCTGGACACGTTCCTATGTGATGTACTCTAGGTGGCCCTGCTCTGGCAGGGGGGATTGGACTAGATGATCTTTCGAGGTCCCTTCCAACCCCTAGGATTCTATGATGATTCTATGATAATCTTTTTGTCAACATTGCAGTATCATTTTATGATGTCTTCATCTTTTTACTGCATATTTAAAAAAAATAACTTGTAATACAAGTTTGATTACAGTTGGTATAACTTTAACAGAACTTTGTTTTGGTCGTGTTACGTGACTTTTTTGTAATTCAATTCTGTCAAAAGCATTAAAATTAACACAAGTGCTTGTAGCTCCAGCATATATAATGTATAATTCCCACTAATGAAATTCCTTAGAGCCATCTCCATATCACATATTCTGAAATGGGATGTGAAGGCTTGACACTTGGCTTTCAATGATGGTTTAGCTTAGTGCAGCACTTTAAAAGTGATTTTCAAAATGATCTGCAAATCATCCTGGAGTACCTAGAATGGGTTCTGCTGGCTATGTTTTCAAGGTGTTTGTGTGGATGTTGTAATATAATAATGGATTCTCCTATGTCAGTAGGTGCTGGAGCATACGTATATGTAATTTCATACATAACTGTCTAATTTGTATATATATTTCTGTGAACACAAAAGTGCATATCTGACAGTCAGGTCTCAATTTTGAGTCTTACATAAACACCAAATTATGTGAATAATTCTTAAACTGAGTGGGTTTTATCTTGACAACAAGTCAGTGGCATGGATTGAATCTGCTAAAAAAGAATGTGCATCTGTCACTTTGGTTTCAGTCCCATATATGCTACTGTTTCAGTGATATACAAGGATATTACTTAATGGAAAGGAGAGATTTCCATTATTTTACTCATAATTATCTTAAAAAGGGTTAATCCAGAATGTAGAGGTGACTCAATACATTATTTTCTTACAATAATAGACTCACTGAGGAAAAAATTCCTTTATGACACATTCCATTATTGCTGTTACAGACCCATCATTTGAAGATTACTGCTCAAAAAAGCAGTCAGAATGATTTTACACTCACAGGACCATTAAAGGTTTAAGAATTGCTGTTTACATTAGGAAGAATTTTGTTGTGGAAAAGGTTGTGTGATTTATTACTCTGCTTAAAAAGCACCCAGACACATGAACCTGTGAAGCAGGCTGTCTGCACAGCAGCCAGGTCCCCTTCGTAATGCATGTGGGGCCTTCTCACCTACGAGTGAACTTTGTTTGCATTGATCTGCTTACTGTTTCTGCATCTTTAGCACAGGCAGAAGTCTTTATTTTAATATCTGCTTCTCTCATCCCAAGCAGACAAGAAGTGCTCCTATTGATCCTCCGGCCAATCATCCATTAGGCATCCATTAAGATCCAGAGTGACAGACAAATGTGAATTACAATGATTATAATTCCACCAAAGGGCTGCTAAGGTAAGGCACAAGTCTGTAGCTCAGTGAGGATAAGGATCACCTGAACCTCCGAGATATTACTGTAGACACGTTACATTGTTGAGATAAGAAGGCCTAAAGCAGTGTCATGGTGTGCTGAGAGATGTCCTTTGGTGAACTGTGGTGCTTCCAGGCATTAAATCCCTTAGCCCTCTGTCTCACCATTCTGCCAGAGGTTTTCTTTATCAGCAAAGGGAATTTAAGCCTGTGCTTTCACTTTCATTTGCTTTTTATGTCCAATGGCACCTGCTTTCCACAGATGCTCCAGAAATCATCTGTTGTCACCATTGCCCTGGAATAGTTCCAGCCTGGCCAAGCATTTTCCCATCCATTTCTGCCTTTTCTTCTTATCTGGTGTTTTCCATGTTTGGCCTTTTTCTCTGTTTCCTTGGCCAAATCAAACTCTGGACCTTTGAGTTGAGTGAACTAATTTTAAATAATGAATTAGTTTAAAATGCCAGGAGAGTAATTCTGTGGAATGGTTTTATTGTAGATGTTTTTGAAAGAGTTTGTTTGACTAAGGTGTATGTTCAAAATTACACGCATGAGCTTATGGGCAACTCAGAACCATTGTTCTAATTGTTCCAATTAATATTTTTAAAATCCATGGCATGCCAGACAAATCAATTATGCTTGATGGGGCACATATAACTACCACATATATGAACTCTCTGTCCAAATACGTATCTAAGTGTGGATCAAATGGGCCTTTGGGATGAGAGACCTGCTGCTGCACACAGCTGGGCGAGGGCAGCCCAGCCACTGGCTTGTCCCCCTGTATACTCCCTGCTGGTGGCCCCGGGCAAGGCCAAGCAAGTGGAAAGGGGGCGGCACTGTGGAGAGCGCTATTATAAAGGGCTGTGATGAGGGGCACACCCTGCTGCTGGTGGCCTCGGGCGAGGACAGACATCTGATAAGGGGGCGGAACCAAGCACTGCGGAGAGGGATATATAGGGCTGCGAGGAGCGCTAGTGACCCGGCGTATGGCGAACAGGAGCAGGGAAAGAGGAACGGGGAACGGCAGTTGGCAGGAACGTGACATGGCCGTTAGCGCAGCAGTTGGCGCAGGCAGGGAAAGCAGGAGGGGCACAGCCACCTCCCAGCTCTCCTGAAGGAGCAATGGTCTCCAAAAAAGCAAAACCTGTTGCTCTTAAGATGCAGGGTGTGTCCACACAAACGGAACCCCTTAAGACGGACAGCAAGAGAGACGTAGCTGTTCAGGCCTCTGGCTGTGTAGAGTGTCTGAGCCTAGTGTTAGCACCAGAGGACAGTGTGAGTGGCAGAAAGGGACCTGGGAGTCTGGAGTGACAGGAAGCTGAACATGAGCCAGCAGTGTGCCCAGGTGGCCAAGAAGGCCAATGGCATCCTGGCCTGTATCAGGAACAGCATGGCCAGCAGGTCCAGGGAAGGGATTCTGCCCCTGTACTCAGCAGTGAGTACACACCGCTGGTGAGCAAGTACTGTGTCCAGCTCTGGGCCCCTCAGTTCAGGAAGGAGATTTAGATCCTGGAGCAGGTCCAAAGGAGGGCAACTAGGCTGGTGAAGGGACTCCAGCACAAGTCCATGAGGTGAGGCTGTGGGAACTGGGGCTGTTCAGCCTGGAGAAGAGGAGGCTCAGGGGAGACCTCATCACTCTCTACAACTCCCTGAAAGGAGGGTGTAGCCAGGTGGGAGTTGGTCTCTTTTCCCAGGCAACTATGAGCAAGAGAAGAGGGCATGGTCTTAAGTTGTGCCGGGGGAGGTTTAGATTGTATATTAGAAAGAATTTCTTTACAGAGAGGGTGATCAGACATTGGAATGGGCTGCCCAGGAAAGTAGTGGATTCTCCGTCCCTGGAGATATTTAAAAAGAGACTGGATGTGGCACTCAGTGCCATGGTTCAGTAATCGTGGCGGTAGTGGATCAAGGGTTGGACTTGATGATCTCAGAGGTCCCTTCCAACTCAGCCGATTCAATGATTCTACGATCCACAACTTTATTAGCATTCTTGCATGAGCTTATTTTTAAGGGCAGTGCCTGATCTAAACCTGACTTAAAGAAGACAATCTGAAGGGTGAAACAGCAAAAAGCTTTTAATATAGCATAGTAACTCTAATTTATGTTGTCACATCTCTTGAGGGAGAATCTTCCTTATGGTGTGCGTGTTGCTAAAAGATGATGTTCACTGTCAGCAAATGCATCAGCTTTACCCCAGCATCCCAGTTCCTGTGCCTATTGCTTTTCTTGTTCTTTCCCAGGAATGTCACCCTTTCAATATGATCACACCACCAGGCCTGGTCAGAGTGGTGAACTGAACCTGGGCCTGTTGATGACAGAGTAACTGAGTCTGTTTTTTTAACTGAATGACACCTACCACAACTTGCCCTGCAGGGCATGTCAGCCAGGACTTGTGAGCTCACATCTATGTGTGTCATTAGACCTTAAATGTTGGACAGAAACCCCTTAAATATGAATTTTACTTCAGAATTGCATCCCTTCCATGGGAAATGAGTTTCAACAACATGTTAGTGATTGTTTTGTGATGTAGATTTTACCAATCACCTTAATTCAGTGATTGGAAAATTTCTTTTGTAATACCCAGACTGCAGGTCTGGTGATACAGCCACAGAATGTAAAAATAAACTCTTTTTCAAGCATGGAGGGAAATTTTTCTGTGTTGATAGTGAAATGTGGCAAGACCCCATCTTTGCCCTGGAGGGTTAAACTATGACTGTAGCAAAGGTGTCATTAGTGTAATTTAAGAAAAGGTGCTGTCACAGCGTTTTGTGTTATGTGTAGCTGAATTCAAGTGGGCTGCAGCACTCGCATCAGAGCGTTGCAGCAGCACTATCGGGGCTTTGCTCCTTGGAAGACAGAACCTGGGCCACCAGCAGGGGAGATGGTACTGGTTTCTGGAGGAGGGTGTGAGTGCCTGCGAACAGGAAAACAATGAAAAGTTCAGGAAAAGTGTGAGGTAGAGTTGGTTCATTTTAGCATTTTGTCACCTAAGAAAGGGTGTTTTTCACCTTTGGCTGTTTGGCTATTCTGCGCATTAAGTCCACAGTTAACTTTGTTGTCCTGATGCTTACGAACACGTTAGGCTTAGTCCGTATTCAGTGGAACAGGGTGGTTATACGTCATTTACATTCACCCCAATTGTGCTGATTTGCTGTGGATGCAGAGCACTCCTGATACGGCCAGATTGCTTGTTTCACACTGAAAGGATCTGGGTCCCATCTTTTCGGACGAGTGACCCACAGCGTATTTTGAAGGGTGCGGAAAGCCCCGGGTTCAGCCGCGTTTCTGGGAGGCTCTTCTCCCGCCTCGCAGTACCGCTGACATCTGCTTCAAAACCTTCAACGCGTTCAGTTTTCGCGAGCCGCGGAGGAGGCAGCCCCCGCTGCCGTCCGCAGGCCCGCAGCCCGGGTTGGGCGGGAGCTCTGTCAGGAGGGGACGCTCCGGCTCAGCTGGGCTGAGGGGGCTCCCCCAGCCCGGCTGCGGCAGCTCCGGGGGGCAGCTCCGCCCGCCCCCGCGCCTGGAGGCCGCTTCCCCCGGCAGGGGGGGCCGGAGGGCCGCGGCGGCGCTGGGCGCGGCCTCCTGCCATGGGGCCGCGGGCAACCCGCAGCCCGCCCGGCTGAGGGGCAGCCCGTGCGGGGCGCTCCGCCGCCAACCCCTGCCCGACGCGGGCTGCCAGGGCGCGCCATGGCTGCGGGCTCCGCGGCGGAGGGAGCCAGGGCGAGGCGGCAACGGGGCGCCCCGCGCCTGACAGGAAGCCCGGCGCCCTGGCGCTCTGCGCGGGCGGGCTCAGCCCTCTCCTTCCCTTCCGCCCCGGGCCGCGCTCCGCCTGCGCCGGCTGGCGGCGGCCCCTCAGGTGTGCGCGGCAGGGCGGTGCTCCCCTCGCCCTCCGGCCCGGCCGCCGCAGCTGTACGGCGGGGCCTGTCACGTGGGGCGGCGGCGGCGGCGGCGCTGCGGTTTGTGCTCCTCCACCTGCCCCGGAGCGGGCAGCGCGGGCCGGCCATGGGGCTGCGGCGGCAGGCGCCCCCGCCACTCCCGGTCCCTCAGCCTGCGGGGCTGCCGCCGGCTGGATGCGCTGCCGGCTCCCGCGGCTCGGCGTAGGGGCGAAGCTGGCGCGGAGCTGCGTTGGTTCCCCCCGCGCTGAAGGGCAGGCGGCGGCGACCCGCCATGGAGAAGGCAGCGGCCGCGGAGCTCCGGCAGGGCGCGCTGGTGCCGCTCACCGCCATCTGTCTGGGTGAGTGCCGTCCCGGCCGCTCCCCGCCGGTGGGACATGTCCGGGCACGGAGGGCGAGGGGGCGCGGGCACCTGAGCGGCCGGGCTGCTGAGCCCCCGAGCCCGCTACGGGAAGTTACCGGGGGCGAGGGGAGCGGGACGGGACGACGACGAATGAAACTGGGTCTGCGGATCCCCGTTCTCCTCCTCTTCCCTCCCCTTACTCCCTCGGTTTCTAACGGGGTGAGGTGGTTGCGGGTCCCGCAGTGGGGAGGCCGAGCGGAGTTCTGCCCGGTCCTGCTGAAACCAGCCTTTTGCCCTTGGCTTGGAAACCGCTGCGGTAACCCCGCATAGCGCTTGGGCCGGGGTATGGGGGGGGAAGCAAAAAAAGTTTAGACATCATCGGTACCATCTCGGGACTGCAGCTCTGCTGAGGCGCGGGGCGGGCAGCGGCTCCCGGGCGGTCCCAGAGCCGCCCGCGGTGCCTCCCGGCGCTCGGTCCCGCTCTTCTGTTGCCTGTCACTGTCTGACTGGCAGGATGGAAATATATTCTTCCCCCCCGCCCTATTTCTCGTCCATATTCTACTCTCCCCCCTCCCTTCTGCTTGGAGCAATTGCTCTTCGCTCTGTTTCGCAGCAGGTGTTAAGTTATGGCAACGTGATGAAGCGTGTTACTGGTTTCCAGTCTGTCAGCTCTTTCTGACAGGGATGATGCTTTTTGTTAGGGAGTAGCGTTGACGCCTTTGACTAGAACGAGGAGGCGAAAAGGCCCCATGTATTTAACAGGGTCCTGTAGAAATTGGGAATTATTAAAGCTGACTGCTCTGTTCATGTGTGCTGCCAAAAGATTCTGGTGGAGCAGTGCTGGGGCTGCTCTGAACTCTGCTGATGGTTATTTGGTAAACTGTTACAGCTCCTCAAGTAGCATGTGCTAAACCCATAGCTACTTGCTAATAAAGTAGATGAGAGTTAATTTTTAATTATCCCAAATGACAGTCTAGTCTATGTATATTATATAAATGATCAGAAATGGGTATCTGTGGCCAGACTGCTTGTTCTATTTTTGTAAAAGTTGTTTTGTTTTTTTTTTGTTTGTTTTTTTTAACATCAGTGCTTGCCTAGAAAAATGTAGGAAGTTAAAGTTTAAAAGCTGCTCTGGTTGCTTGAAACGTATCTATTTTAATTAACGGAAGTGCGATGTAAAAAGCTATCTAAACAAGAAAACAGTTTGAACATCCGTTCTAGCTAGTACAGCTTTTTTTTTTTTGCAGAGACAAAGGGAGGGATGGCAGAGATGTGTACAACATGGGGGTAACGTTTACTGCATTGTTTATTTAAAGGTAGAGAAAGATACAAGTTTCTACCATATATCTGAACTTCATAGTGTTGTGGAGGTTTTTTTTTTGTTGTTTTTTTTTGTTTTTTTTTTGTCCAATCAGGCGTTTGATAAAGCTTTTGTTATTTAACGGAAATAGCTTAATTATTATTAAAGTCACTAAGTACATAATAAAAGATTATGTAAACTCCAGAGTTTAAGTGAGAACACTTCTGGTTACCTGTGGGTAATGCCAGGTTGAAAGTTTGGTAGATTTCTTCTTTCTATGACTTCTAGAATTTCACTGTCTGGCTCTTTTTTTCAGCTGGAATGTTTTATTCCTATTCCTTGCACAACTGACAGTAGTGGAAGTTGAGAAACATGAGAGATGGGAAGCTTGTAAGGTATTCTGCTTCAGTGAACCCATAAAAATAAAATGCTGCTGCTTTAACTGTTTTTGTATTTTACTTCCTGCTTGTCTGTCCTTTCATCCTTGTTTTTGTTTCTTGCCATTCTTTTATTTTACTTTTTGTTTTCCCATGGGCTGTGTTTGGTGTCTGCATCAATGCACTGCCACTGACCATTGCTGTACGTGACCTTGTCTGTAAACTGCTGCTGCTTCAAAGACTGGAACTGGATTTGTCGCAACTGTTCTGTCATGAGGCCATTTTGTCTCTCATTCTTGAGAAATTCTGGAGGACATAGAAAGTTATCAAATAGGAAGCAATGAACACAGAAAAGCTGATGTCTCTCCCATTCTGGCTGTGGGAAAAGCCTGGTAGCTGTCATTTGGTTTGCAGGTGCCAAGATGTAAATTTCCCTTTTGATCCAAATTACCACTTTCCCAGCTGAAAACCTCACCCTGAGAATTATTTAGCAATCCAAATGAACGGCACAGTAAGTCTCCTACATGGAGTTTAAGCCAACTGAGCCACTTCTGTTTTTTCTGGCTTTCCCATCACTCTGCCCAACAGTTAAGAAAGAGCATCTAGAAAGCTACCTAATATAACCCTAGTCTCTAACCTATTTTTGTTTTGATAAGAGGCAAGAAAACCAGCAGGGAATGTCTGTTCTTTCTTTTGGGCCTCTGACACTATTGAGAGCCAAGTGCCTCAGAAAATGCTGGTTTACAGTGCTCTTGTGGTTTGGTTTGATGGTCTTCAGACACAGTGAGGAAAACAGATACTGGAAACTGTGAGCTTATTAATTCACTGGGGAAAGTACCTGATGTGAGACTTTGAATTTATTTTAAAGAACTGTTCTTGACTGCTGACTTTTTAGTGTGAAAGAGTTTGAAAATGAAAGCAAAGAATATGGAACAGCAGCCAATAGGTGTTTTGCAGAGGTAAAAAAATGTTTTTGGGGGTTGTCTTTCTTAGGTAACCTGCCAGGCCTGGTGTGAAAAGCTGCCTGTCACTGTCCTTCTGGTAGCAAACCAGGGCTGTCTGTTTAACAGATCTCAGAAGAGAATAATGTGACTCTGAGTCTGCTAATTCCACTCTATCACATGCCTTGTCTTTGTGCTACTTATTTCCATTTAAAGGGAATAGGGGCCCTTCATCAGCCATGCCAGGGAACCTCTGTTTGGGAGCTTGGGTTCTATTGTGACCATTGGGAAGATTCAGGTAGGATAAATGAAAAAAGATTGCAGAATGGCAGTACAGACCCAGACATTTCCATACAATGCATCTTCAAACACTCCTTTCAGTTGTGGTGGTAACAGTTATGCAGAGCAGATTAATGTACTTTCTTTGGAGCAAAACAAAACATTTTAATTTTCATGAAATTAAATTTGTGACTTAATCACTGGTTAATTTATTCTCAGACTTTTATGACTGTATTGCTATGGTTACAGGAGTAGCCATGCTTTAATAGTGTGTGAGAAAATTTTGTATAACCGTTACTGCTGAGATCCAGGGCTCGCCACAAACGGATGTGCTGCTCTGTGGCAGAGCAAGAGCTGAGGGAGCTGAGCTGTTTCCTGGTTCAGAGGGGTAGTGTCGCTCCTAGGCATGCTTACTGACCTACAGGAGCAAACTAGTGCCACAAAACAAAGGAAATAATTATATGGCACCTCGTTATTGTCATGTAACAAATGTTACTGTACATTAATTATGTAATAAAATCAGTGCTGTTAAGGTCCTTTGTTAATGAGCATGTTAATGCTGAGTTACAAATCTGTTGCTTGGGCCTCTTTCTTCTCTAGCCACAGCATACGTATGCTCCCATTTAGTTGCCCTCCTTCCCCTGTCTGTTGCTAAAAGCTCACTCCTGTGACCACTTGGGAGGAGGAAGTTGCTGCCCTTGCAGAAGTGCCTGAGGGGATGTCCTCTGTCACGGGTGACACCAGGAGTAATTGTTCTCTCTGGTTTGTGGGGACTTCAGCATGAGGTCTGTAGCAGTCTATGCCTGCAGATACTGCTGTCTGCATTCAGCTCTCGAAGCTCTGGCTTCAGGAAAGAGAAAGTCCAAATTCTGGACATCCAGACTAAAGTCAGGGGAGGGTTGTGGTAGGCACCTGGGCCACTGCCATTTGTTAGTAGTTCAGATCCACCACTGTCTGAAAACTGACTCGGCCCAAGCTGGTAATCTAAGGGGCAAATTTTTAGCTTTATATTTCCACCCCTTTCGTGCTAGATACTTTTTTCCTCTTGTACCAGCTGAAGTTACACCAAAAGGTGGTCAGGGCAAGGGCTGGTGTTTTGTGATGTGTTTCGACCATGTCACAGACAATGGGGGCCCATGCTTGTACACGCTGCTCTGAGACATAAATAGTGTTAATTGCCAGCAGCTTCCCCAGTGACTGTTGGGAACAGGGACAGTTTCTCTTCCTCTCTTCTATTGTTCATTTTTTAATGATGTTTTTTACAAATGCTTGCCAGCAGATTGACTATAAAAAGATTTAGGACTTAACACACACAAAATAAAGCCAAACTGAGTGCTTGGGCTGGGATGTTGTAAATTAAGTTTTGGTAACCTTTTAAACCTTTTTATTTTTCTAAACTGGTCATTTTATTAAAAGGCTGTCTTTGTAGATTATAAAATACTGCTAAAATGAGAGCAGATAGTGAAATATGCTGTAATTGTTAGAGAAGTGCCTTAAAGACTGTATGAGGAAACTAATATGGAACTACATGTTAATGCTGACCTCTGGAGCAACAATGACGCAGGAGAAATTTTTTTTGGCATTAACTACTCTCACCAGATCATTCTAATGGTGTATACTAT
Source organism: Calypte anna (assembly GCF_003957555.1). NCBI lineage: Eukaryota > Metazoa > Chordata > Aves > Apodiformes > Trochilidae > Calypte > Calypte anna. Next base: position 10,093,418 of record NC_044257.1, read on the forward strand.
GAGAGGAGACTTCTGAGAAACTGAAGAGTATTTGGAAACTAATTTGTAAGTCAGATGTGTGTTGCAAGCACTGCCTCATCCTGTTTTGATTTTACCAGTGAACCTTTTTGGAAACTTCATTGCATTTGATTAGTCAATGTAATCATGTTAGCTTTAGAAGTTTATTTTCAAGGTGACATTTACTTGAGAGGAACAAACTTTGCTTTATGCAGAGGAGATACTTGTAAAGCTAATAATCTCATTAATTAGCATCCAGCGTTTGAGCAGGTAAAGTCACTAGATGTGTTGATGAATGTTTTAGTGTAATTGTTTTTCTGTTTTCCCCAATTAAAAAAAACACCCTGCAAAAGCCAACCTAAAATAGATTGTTAGTTGTTTCTTTTGGTAGCATATTTGCCAGATACTAATATTGTGTGTTGGCTCTTACAGCTGCAGTGAAGACAACAGTTGATTACTGTGTAGATAAGCAAAATTCTTGTTGGAAGACTGTGATGCATTGATATTAACACCCCAGCAAACACCTAGAGCTGGTTAACTACTGACTACTACCCTGTGTCCCTGGAACCTGTACCAATGTTATTTTTCTGTCTTTACACAGTGAATCTCTTCCTGACGGGGAAAATAGAAAGTGCTGTTACCTCATTGGGTAAGTGGTACTTTTCTTACTTGCATTTTCTGTTCTTTTGAGTTGTTACTGTTTCTTCCCCATGCAAAGAGAATTTTAACCAAACTCTTTGACCTTTGAGAGGGAGTAACAATGATGTTTTAGGAAGTTTAGGATATGTAAGTCTTCCTGGGGTTACAGACTCCACCAGTGTCACTGCATTTGGAAAAAATTGTAAGCTTGAGGCTAAGGTCATAGTACGTGCTGATGTGTTCAGGAGAAAACTATGTTTAGGAAATGTGCCTGGGAATATCAAGCCAGGGGCAGTGGGACATTTCCCAGGGGAGCTAAAACAAGAATGTTAAAATTGTCTCATGAATGTCAAAGTAAAAATTCAACCAGAATCACAGCATTTAGTGTAATTTCCTTCTCTGTAGCAGTACTGTGACTTGCTGACATTACAGGAACATTGCAGTCAGGGTCTTCTTAGTTATAAGGGCTCTTTTATGCCTGTCAATCCTGTCATATTGGTAGGCGTACTTTATGCCCAAAGAGCTAGTAATTTGAATTAAAACAGAAAACACAAATAAGGGAAGTAGGAGAAAAGGAAATGGGGAAAACAAAAATAATTCTAAGGCAGTGGGTTGATTAATGTGGCAGCTTGAGCATTCAAGACAACATGGGGTTTTGAGAGAAGTTTTAAATCAGGAAAAGGTAGTAATTCTTTAAATTCAGTTTAGGGGAAATGTGGATGAACTGTATAGAACATGTTATTTGCAATATAATGTTTTCATTCTTTCATCGGAAAAAATTCATGTGGTCTTCTATGTCCTAGTCTATTCTGCCTGGATAGTTCTTTGGCTTTTGATGGAGTTTGCCATCCTTTGGCTATGTGATACATGAGTTTACAAAGTGTAACTTGAGTAATTATACAGTGGCTGGCCTAGACTGGTGATACTGTCTCAACTTGAAATATGTAATGCTTCACGCAGTTGGCTTCACTGCTTTCTAATGCTGTTCTTTTGCTCCAAACAGAGTTGTAACATTTGGCTTTTATTCTTTCAAGTGTGCTGAAAAGCTCGGAGTGCTATAGTCTTCATGTCTTCTTGTCTTGATGCAGTGTTGAGTTACTTTGTCTTCTGACAGCACTGAATGTGAAAGGTCATTGCAATAGTGTGATGATCTATGTGTAGCTTCTCTTATATGTGCATTGGGGATAACAGGTTAGGATAGTGCTGTTGCAAGACAGATGGCCCTGCCAGGAATTGTCTTGCAGGAGGTGTTCCTTAGGAGCCTTGATAAAAGTTGGGAGGAATGCTTGCTGTCCTTAACACATCCTGACAAAGTAGCTTATTACAGAGTTGATCTCTATGATAGGGCATAATGTGGTTTCTTTTCAGAAAGCAAGGAAAAGCAGAAATATTGAGTTCTGGAGAATGCAGGCTGAGCCACCATCTCAGCTGTATTTGTACGACTTTAAGCCAGAAAAGCAGCAGCAGCTAAGGGGGAGCATCCTCCCCTGGAGCCCCCTTCCCAGGCTCCTGGTGAGCCAGTTCAGCTTGTTGATCCAGAGGAGCATGAGCTCAGGTTTTGTCAGATCAGAGTCAAGCCCTTGGGCTATGCCTTTGCTGATTCTGGTGCTGGGGACAGAAGCAGCCTGCTGGAGACTGTGTCAAGTGATGAGGAGCCTTAAATCCTTGTTTTCTTCACAGGCATAAGGGATCTGCATTAAGCAGGGTTTGCAGGCCCTTGTTGGAGAGCTCAGGCAGAGCTACTGAGGAAGTGTATGTTGCCTAGCCTTTGGTTTTGAGAGAAGGCAGGTGCAAACCAGCCTTTATCCTGAAGCAGATGGTTGGGATGTGTCCCTTGGGATTGAGGCAGACCCCAGGGTATTGCAGAAGTGTGAAACTGCAGATTTATTTTCTGCTGGGATGTTCTGAAAATTTATTCCTGCACAGCTTAGTGCTCCCAGCACTGTCCTCTGGTGGAGCTCACTGTCTTTTCTTTTACATTTGCTTTTGCAAAAAAGAGCACTGATATTATTCATGTAAAATTTTGAAAACTTTCTTGCAAATATTTTGGCATTTTTAACTGGCAGGGGGAATCTACTGCTGTTTACAGTAGAAGAAATCCATTTGCTTATTCCAGAAAGAACCTCATTAAGATTTGTGCCTGCTTGACAGAAACTCTGAACTCAAACCTCTTCTGACATTTGTTTAAAATTTTGGTTTTTTGTTTGTTTGTTTTTTTAATCTATAAAAGATTCATTATTGCCTGTCTTCAGAATTTATTTTTTTTTAAAAAGCACCAGGTAAGATTTTTTGCTGGATACCAGGGGGGTTATTTTTTGGTGGATCATGGGATTGGTATTATCTTAGGTTTCTTTATTAATCCTGAATGTGAAAATGTAAGCCATTTGGGCTTTTAGTAAGTTGGGTTTTTGCTTTTCTTCTGGGTTTGTACAGAAAGGCTGCAGAAAAAGTTATAGAACAGTTGTTGAAAAAATGTCACCACTCTTCTCCAGTGTGTCGCTGATGATAAAGGCCCTCATAATCCAGGACTGTACCTTTCTATTTAGAGACTTCCCTTTCCTTTAGATGTTTTGGCAATTTGAAAAGACTTTTGTTTCTCTTCCTTCAAGAATCACACTGTCGTGTTGAAGCCCAGCTTAATAACACAATACTTAACACGTGTATGTGATTCTGCAAACTTTATGGCCAGGAGCTGAGGAGGGAACTGGGGCCCCTTTATTGACACTGAAACACCAAGAGTACAGAATTGTGCCCTTGTGCAGTTTTCTGTTCGTTGCCAGCACTGAAGGCTTTGTGCAGTATGGGGGTCTTTTTCCAAAAAAATTTATGTAGGTGAAAGAACAGCTGCTGAAAGCTGTGCTTGGGTACTTCACCTTTTCTGCCGCACAGCAGTCAGCCCACAAGGAGTAAAGAGGCAGATGACTGGTTAGGAAGGAGATCTATTGATCTATTGCAAATACCATAGTAATGAGCATTGTTGGGAAATGAAAGGCATCAGAAGAATAAGGCAATTACTTGGGGTTTGGGTAAACACAATAGGAGCTTTTTGGGAGGTGGTGGGGTGGTGACTGTCCCAGTAAGGGACTGTGGACATATCCTTAAAATAGGGCAATTATGTTTTGCCAATATGAATTTAGATTAGTGGTCTGTTCACGTCAGGAGCCTTTGTAAAAGCAAAGCATTTGTCCTTTTAATTTTGAGTGGGGGTAAGTCTGAAATGCTTCTTGGGTGTCAGAAGGGTAAAGCCATCCATGGGTGAGTCCTGAGCAACGACTATTGCCAGATGAACTGGCCAAAATGATATATAATGTCAGTGCAGCCCTGACCTTGCTTACGTCCTTAGTTTTCACAGCTAAAATTCTTCTGCTAAAATGGAAAATATTTTCCTTTGTCTCTTCTTTCCATGTCTCATGTTTACAGCAGATGTGCAGTGTTAATAAGAAAAAGCATTTCTCACTGAGAACCTGAACTATTGTGGTTTATCAGATCCAACACTTACTAATTAAGAAACTGTACATTGTTACAAAAGAAAAAAATGCTATCAATGTTACTTGAAAAAATCTGGGATACTTCAAATAAGTGTTGCTCATGATTTTGTAAATACTTCCTGAAACTGAGAAACAAGTATTTGGTAGAAAAATAGCTCTGCCTGACTGCACTGATGAATGTGCTAGTGGAGTCCCCAGCATGTCAATAGGACTTCCTCAGAGCAGAAACTAAAATAAGCTTTATGTAATTATTATTCTGTTCTCTGTTCTAATGCATGTATTATGAGCAAGGGATATTAATGCTATATGGTATAGAAATATTTGCAGAGGTGTTGCCAGAAGCCTCTGAATAGTGCTGACTGGTGTTATTTGCTCTTTCTGCTTTGTGCATTCTGTTTCTTCTCATTCAGAAGTTTAAGTAATCTGGCAGTTACCAAATGCAGTCTTTTCTAGCTCCTTTTATGTGGTTGCTAGCTCTGGGTCCTCTTATGCTATGTGATACATTGATGCAGTGACAAGTGTTTGAAGGAGCACATTCAGAGACCTAAGCAAACTGTGAACTGGAGTTGAAAAGTCCTGTGGATCTTAAGTTTGCTTTTATAAGTCTATAATTGCATCTGCGTCTCAGTATTTTGCCAGCATCTAGTGTAGAGCCTCTCTGGTTTTAGAAGTGTGGTAACAGAAACGTTCTTGTTTTTCATAGCTGCTTTACTGCAAAATATTTGTTTGGAAAATAGATGTTTTCATGTATTTATGTATTCTGTATGCTTCTGTGGCCTTTGAAACTAGTAGGAATTATATGCACATGTTGCAGTGGAATGCCCTGCATGGAGAGTAAAATTAATGTCTTTTTGTATGTTTTGCCTTAGGTAAGTTACCTCATGCTTTTTGTATTCCTGTGGCTCTTACTTCAAAAGTGGTTATTGTGAACAAATAGAATAGTGCCAGTCACAGGTTTACTGATGGGGGGTACCTCAGCCTGGCCCCAGCCAGGCACTTCCTCACCCTGTCCCCCTAGTGCAGCTAAATCTGATCCCAACTGTGAATTGAAAATGATGCATTTATGTGGCTGAATTTAAAGCAATATTATAAATCTGTGATTTATAACACAGTACATTTGGGTGTGTATGTGTATGAGAAAACTTGATGTACAGGCAATCTTGTTTTTCCTTGCCACCTTTTTAAGCTATGAGAAAGTGAATGTCTTTCAAAAACTGGAATATTCAGCTGTGATCCACAAGTTATGCTCTAGATAGTAATTTGTTTTAAAAATAGTTTTAAAAATAGTTTTGGAGAATGTTCAAAATAACTGTTGCATTGCACAGAATCTCCCCTTTTGTAGTCTGCTGAGAGTACATTTTCCCATCAGAACAGCTTTCCCACTTGTCCTTGGAACATTTCACTTTGATTTTTGAATTGCTTAATTACAAATTATAAGTATTTGATGTAGCCTTAATTGCCCTGATGTTTTCCATAGGAAGATCTGAAAGTGCTTTGAAAATACTGAGTTTAATTTAGCCCCATTTGCTCCTTTCCCTATCTGGAAAATTTCTCCTATCTGTGGGATTTCACAAGGAATGTAGAGTACTTAGTATTGTTCAGTGAAACATGTGACACCAGAGGCTGATTTACTTTTTTTCTTTTTTGTTGGGGATTTTTTCAACCATTTCAAAGGCTTCAGGTCTCTCATATGGTTAGGAGAATAAACAACATGTCCAAGGACATGTTACAACAAAATGAGATTCTAGTTACTTTACACTGAGTATGGATCTTAAGTTTCTGGGTGATGTATTCAGGCTTTGGGAAGCTGGTAAGGAGGATTTCTGTATTACATCCTCCTGGCAGATCCATGCAGTGATATTGATTGTAGCCTTTGGTAGATTCATACAAGGTTATTGATTGGTCCTGCGTTGAAATGCAGGTTCTGCTTACTGACACTTCAAGTGGGTGTCTTAATTAAAAATGGGGGCAGGGAAGAAAGCACTAAGAGGATGAAACTGGTAACTCTTCTTTGTCTGCAGTCCTTAGAACTCTTGAGAGCTCTTGTAGGTTGTTGATTAGGCAAAGCATTAACAGTAATATTTTTTTCCTCTCTTATTAACAGCTCCTTGCAGAGGAGAACAGGAACAGCACACAGAGAGACGAGGAGTCATCTACAGTCCTTCTTGGCCATTGAACTATCCTCCAGCTGTGAACTGCAGCTGGTACATTAAAGGAGATCGTGGAGACATGATAACAATTAGGTATGGTTCTGTATTCCATGCAAGTGAAGGATTGCTTTTGCTGAAATGAAACAAAATACGAGTTCCTGGCCAATGTACCCATATGAGGCTGTTTGTCAGAGCTACCAAATGGTATAACGAAGCTGAATTTGGTTACATGGGAGCATGATTGCAGTTTGGAAACTTCTCTTCTTTTAGAGATGTCCCACTGTGTCTTGTTTCTGTAGACTACTTCTGATATCCGTTATTACAGTTGTAAACCACGTTCAGTCTTTCAGTATAATTCTTGTCAATATCTGTGTCAGTTTTCATTCACTTCTGATAGATGAGAAAGTAGGAAACAGTGGTATATTTACTCACACTAAATAGTCCCTCTTCATTGCTTATAAACAGGAGTAGGTGAAGGTTATAAAACTTGGAACAGTGTCAGTGAGTTATGTGAAATTGTTAGAGCATAAATAGCTTTTTCTGTCATGTCTTCAAATGGTGCTTTGTTTAACTGACAGTTGGAGATTATAATTGCTGATTGTTACTTCATAAAGAAAAGACATACTTGTCTGCTTAATATTTATTTCCAACAGAAATTAATAATAGCTAGCATTTGTAGTACAATTTCTGCTCATTCTATAAAAAACTATTCAGAAAAAAATAGAATAGGGTTTATTGAGAATGTTTAGGCTGTTATCATCAGCATACTATGAATGTGCTTGGTTTGTCTGGGCTAATTGTAATATCCTTCTCAAACTAAGAATTTCTTACTTAGAAAAAAGAAAAGAAGCAAACCTAGGAAAGGGTTTTTTTGTTTGGTTTTTAGTACTGTTGTATTTGACACCATCTGCTCATTCTTTGCTCAGCTGCTTAAAAGGAATGCAAACCTCTTCAACTGCAGATGCTCAGCAATTAAAAACAAATCTGCCACAGATGGAATAATAGGAGGGCTCCATCATGCCTAGTTCAAAATAGGAACTGCTCATCAAATGTGAGGAAGTAGATACCTGCCAGCATTTGAGATCCCTAAATAGAAACATGCTTTTAAACCCCATTAAATTGTATTGAACTTGAGGAATTTGTTTCAAAGCAGAGATTGTTGGAAACTCTGGGGAAGCATACAAATGAGACACAGGACGTGTTTTTTGAGAATAATATTGCAATTTATGATATGAAGACATCTTGGTTCTCCCAGTTAGAATTAAGATTCTCTTCTGCAAGTATGAGTGTAACAGAGGCTAAAGGAAAGTAAGATGAAGAAACTGGTAATAACATTTGTATACAGTTTGGATGTGTGCATAGCAATACAATTAGAAAGATTTCTTCTTAATGGGTTTGTTTTGTATCACTGCCATATCCTGCCCTCCTGTGAGCTTGTGAACAATGGGAGCTATGTGTTTACATCCTAAGGAATAATGTTGTGGTGTTACATTTCTGACTATAAACGTGTTCAGAATGACTCACTCCAGTGTATGAAATGCAGAATGTCACAACACTGGAGGATTTCTTCAGAAGGTTATAGCCCTTGTAATGCCAGGGATATAAAACAAGCGGTGGACTTGCCTAGGCTGGCATGATTAGGGCAAACCTGGAAACAGGGTTAAAATGCAAACATTTTTTCCTCTTAACAGTTGTGTATGTTTCTTGTCCTAACAGCGTGCAGATAAGGGCATAAAAGACTAGCTTTTAAAATTTTCCTAGGACAATCAAACACAGTTCTTGTGATAACATCTGGAGTTTGAAAGGTTTTTAAAAAAACTTGCCTCCTTTGTGTTGTGTTATGCTGAATCCATGTTCTTTGATCTTGAATTCTCATTGACAGTAAGACAGCAATGTTATATATCTGAGATACAGCAGGAGTCATTAAAGGATAAAATTGCAATTGAAAGTAGTTTTAATTTCTAAAACCTTTGCAGTTGGTGGTAAGTTTTTATGAATCTGTCATTCATCAGCCTTCAGGAGAGCAGTGCCCAGATGTACATGTGGATGTAAGATGCTGGCTTCTGTGGCCATGCCCTTTAGATGCTTTGTCTTAATATATGCATTTCATGTCTGTATATTGATTTTCTTCATATCCTCACATTTTGATGCTTGTTCTTTTGCTTTATAGTTTACTTTTTAGAAATCCTTGGGGGAACCTTCACAAGAACAGGAAATGAATGTTCTTTGTGTTTATACCGCTCTGTTAATTGTGCCCGTTTCAATACTTACAGGTTTGTGTAAGAAACCAGTAACAGCACCTGATGGAATGGTGCTGTTGAGACCTGGGAATGCAGATGTAGCTACTGTTTTCTGGGACTATGTTGTGTCACTTTAGATTCAGGCAATCAGTTATGGTTTTGGAAACCACTTCATTTTTTCCCTCCCTTTTTCTCTATTCTTTTGCTGTTTTCACAGAGGGCTATGTATAAATCCTGTGAAATTAGATAAAGATGTCATATGCAGTAGCTGTCTTCTTGACATCCTTTGCAGGCTTTGTATATGTGTGTTTCCTCATATTGGAGAAAAAGGTTGAAATTATTTTTACTTAGGAGCTGCTGTTACCTGATGGTTGCAAATAATAACCTGCTGTGAGCAGATTATGAATGAATTGCATTTTATTATAGGGATTTATGGGATTAATAGTAAACTATTCTTCATGTTCAGGATTCAAGCAGAGATTTGAAAAGTGATCTACTTAGTGATCGACCTGAACTGTCTCTTATGAATTGAGGTGGACAGGGTATCACCTTCAGTGGTTGTCACTTCAGTGATTCATCTGATTGGCTTTAAAAAAAGAAATTTTTAGATACCATCTGAGTTTCAGTTTCTGATTAAAACTGAGGCCTGTTCATGTAAAGGCTTGCTGGTCTTCAACTGTATGAAGAATAAAAGGGACTGTTCCTTAGTCTATTAACCAGACTCAAAGCGTTTCAGAACTTGATGTTAATTGGAAAAAACTCAAAATAGTCATTTATTTAATTCAATTGCCTGTGCTTGACTTTTGAAAAAATGAATGCTGTGTCTTGCCTAAGGTTGCACAGCTAACTGGTGCTTGGGAGCCTGGAGTAGAATACAGGTTTCCTGACTTCCAGGTCCTTGTGCTTCAGTGGTTAGGAAGAAGTTTTTAATGAGCCAATTAAGTCATCAGTTGTTCACAGGCTGCACTTGCTGTGAGAGGTTGGCAAATAGAAGTAACTTTTCTTGCTTAATTGGCTGATCTGTTTTATTTTGGGATTCTGCTCTAGTGATCTACCCATAGTATTTATTCTTCAATTTTTTAATGAGTTTAGAGGGCCAAGTTGGACATGTATTGTTTTTGTTTATTTACTAATTACTTTAGTTCAGATTTTACATCTGCTGGGACTTCAACAGTTTACCTTTTTTTATTGTTGTTCACGATCATCTCATGCTTGCCGTTTTCTAGTTATTAAAAATGTTTTTTGTTTTTGTTGGGGTTTTTTTGAGCTTTAGTCTGTAGTTGCTTCTGCTTAAATTACTAAGGGTTTTAGGAAGTACTTTTTTCTTTAAGGCTGGTACTATTTCTTTCAATGCAGATGACAAAAAAATCTCTTCTGCTAACCATTAGTTTTGCAGGTAGCACTTTTTTCATATTTTCAGTGTCTGTATGTATTTAGGAGAAGTGGATTTAACAAAGTTCTTTCCACCAACACACAAAAAATACGTAACACTTCATAAGAAAATATCATCGTAGGCTACTGTTCCTTCACTTAATTTCACAAGCAAGATCAGATTCATGGGCAATCCTGTAATTTTCTGTAATCTCCTGTGGTCCTGCTTCTTGTTTCAGTATCATACCACTGACAAAATATCAGATTATTTCACTTTTTTCTGCAGCAAGGTATAAAAGCGGATTTAGTGCTGCATTTGTCAGTTCACTTTGAGTTGTTCTGATCATCAGAATTTGAGTGCTTCCAATATTTGATAAACTATTCTTGTACTTCTTTTTAAATACAATTAAGACAATTTTAAAAAGGAATTAGCTGTGGAAGAATCATTCCAAAACCAAGATAAGTGGGGCTAGTACTTTTGAATAGCATCTTTCAGTAGGATCCAAACTTGCAAAATTTGGTATCATAATTTTGATCTTTTTGATCTTTTACACACATTTCCTCTGTTCCTGAGATCACAGCTGTTTTGAGAACAGTCTACAGGACAAAGCACTTTGAAGGATGTTCTGTGTTAGTGGTGGGTTTTGGATATAAAGGACTTGAGATCTCCTCCAGTCTCCTCAAGCCTTCACTCAGTACTTTGCCAGACTGTGAGTCCTACGAGCAGCTGGAGCCCAAGACTCTGTCCCTTATTTCCACTGGATACTGTCAGTCACCCAGCCACTGAGCAAATCCTTTTGACAGAAATATTTGCATTCCAGTTTGAGAAAATTCAATGGAATAAGTAGATGTCCCCATGCTGTATGTTGTGGGTAGAAGGATTAAATTATTCTCCAGAAGACTGTCACAGCAGCAGCACTAGATCTAATTATAGATGATGAAAGAGGTGAAGTAGCAGAGTTTGAATGCACTGTTCAGGACTCTTAGGTAAAATGAATCAGTGGGCCATTTAATGTCAGATTAGTATGGCAGAAATCTCTTACACAAAATCGAGTTATTCCAAATGCATTAGAAAGCAAACCCCAATTTTATGCATTTATATACCCACACATGTATATGGGTCTTGTTTTGTATTTCTTTACCAAAGATATTTTTTGTGCTGAGGTTGGTTGGTGGCTTGTTTGTATATAACACGCTTTTGGTCTTAAATAAAAATCATCAGTATAAATGGGGAAAAATTGGCTTTCATTGAAGATTGTATAACTTAACCCATGAAAAATTTGTTCAAAATGTCTGTTGATTAGTTTGCATGAGGTGGAATGTAGTTGCTTTGACTTTGCTTTTGCCCTTAGAAGAAGAAAGTTGAGAACTGCCATGGTTATCTATTTTATATTAAACTTAACATCAGAACTGGAACAGATACATCAGAGCCAAAATACAGATATTTCAGAGAAACTGTTTATTCAGTGATGTTTGGAGACTCCCAGGCACCTGTGATGGTGTAGGCTGGGTCTCTCCTGCTTAAATGAATGTTATGTTGTTGCTTCTCTCTCCCTTTCACCTTCAAGTGGCAAGATCTGTCAAGCACTGAGAGCCTTTTGTAAATACACAGTGATAATAGAAAATTGTATTCCCGTTTATCTTTTTCAAGGAATTCATCTTTTATGTTTGTGAAAAAAATCTCTTTGTGAAAGGAGGTCTGTATTCCATAGAAGCTTTTCAGCCTTTCCTGGAATCACAGAATGGTTTGAGTTGGGAGGAGCCTTTAAAGCTCATCTGGTCCAACTCCTTTGCAGTCTGCAGGGACATCTTCAGCTAGATCAGGTTGCTTTTGTGTAGGTATTTGCATGGAGTACGTGCAGACTTCAAGTTAATGTTGTGTATCAGAGTTATGTGAAAGAGGATCAAAATTAATTTCTAAGTGTTCTGAGCAAAGTGCCTTTTCCTAGTGAGGATTCTTGCCTGTGCAGTCCTCTTGTCACTGCAAATTACTGGGTGCAAATGTAATCTGTTTCATCAGGCTGAACAAATAACCTGTGTGGTTCCTGAGCTACAGGTTAGGGAGCATTATCTGGTAGTGTTCAGTATTCTGCAAAAAGTTGGGGCACCTCTTTGTACTAGGTAAGCTACTACTGAATTGTCACTGGGCTTGGGTTAGCAGAAGAGCTGGAAGTTTGTCTGTAAAAAGTTATGTGTTTCCAGAAAGGGTATAATTTTATCTTTGAACTAAAAAACAACAGCATTAGATTTTAGGTTCAATTTCCACCCCTTGCAGTCCTCTTGCCCTCTCCCTGCCTATCCATATCTTGAAGAGCTGATTTTTGTCTCACTTTAGGGCTCTTTTTACTGGTCCCAGTCGTTATATTTCTAAGACTGTAGTCTCCCTGTCATCTCATAGTTCCATGGCTTTTAACATAGGGAAAGACTGTTGAAATTCATCTACCTTCTGTATAGCGTATTCTGGAATTTGCTTTTACTCATCTGTATCTCAGGAAGTAGTTTTGTTTACGAACTCTGAGTAAAAGAGGAATAATCCTTCCAGTTCTTGGAGCTACTTGGCATGCTGTTTATGCATGTGAGATGGGTGCTTTTCCAAACTGGTGGAATCTTGAGTACTCTGTTTATAGGTACTAAAGGTACTGTAGGTGTTTCATCATCTCTGAATGTGATCTCTTTATGTCAGCACTGCTTGGTGCAGAAAGTCAACTGTTACAGACTGTTTTCACTGTTTGGCCTTGTTCCAGGTACATAACCTCCTTGTAACTTTTGTTTTCTTTTGTTCCTAACAGTTTTAAGAACTTTGATTTGGAAGACTCTCAGAAGTGTGCAGTAGACTGGTTGATGATTGGCCCCTCTTCCAAGAGAGAGGAGTACAAAGTGTGTGGGTCTTCCATACCTCCCTCTTTCATCTCTACAAGGGACCATGTTTGGATATTTTTTCACTCAGATGCAGCAAGCTCAGGACAGGCTCAGGGATTTCGCCTTTCTTATATTAGAGGTAAAACCTTACTATCATCTTCAAGTGTTGCCAGAGAGAGTGTAATTGAAGCCAACAAAACTGTAATTTTTGTTGACAGGAGTCTTGGGCCAGTCTTGTTGACTGTAAAGTTTTAGTGTGTTAACTCTGATACCATTTCCACTTAGCTTTTTAACAGTATTCCTGACTTGTGACCTTCAGGGTAGTAGATGTTAAAAAGTGACATCAGATGGTTCCAAAAATTTTGATACTGACTTTTTTCTCCTTGCCTTCTTTCACAGGAAAGATAGGTCAGGCTGTGTGCCAGTCAGATGAATTCCATTGTGCAAATGGAAAGTGTATTCCCAGTACTTGGAAGTGTAATTCCATGGATGAATGTGGTGATAATTCAGATGAGAGAAACTGCACTCTTCCTCCAACAGACCCTCCATCCAGCATCTGCCCCTCAGGAATGTTCCAGTGCAGTGCAGCCCACTCCACCAAGTGCTTGTTGAACGAGCTGAGATGTAATTCAGTTAAAGACTGCAGTGATGGTTCAGACGAAGATAATTGTCCTGATCTTTCCTGTGGCAAAAGGCTGGGTAATTTTTATGGATCTTTTGCTTCCCCAGACTTATTCCGTGGTGATCACAGCAGATCAGACCTTCGTTGCACGTGGTATGTGGACACACAAGATAATCGACATGTTCTATTGCAGCTTGATTTGCAGTTAGGCTACAATGACTATGTCAAGGTGTATGATGGCATTGGAGAGAGAAGTGATAAATTAATGCAAACATTTTCATACCACAACAACAGGCACTCAGTAAGCGTGGAGTCATCAAAGGGCCAGCTCACTGTCTCATATCATGCCCATTCCAAGAGCACTGGCCATGGGTTCAATGCAACCTATCAGGTGAAAGGCTATTGCCTTCCTTGGGAACATCCTTGTGGAAGTGATGAGGAGTGTTTCACAGATAAGCAGCATTGTGATGGCTGGTGGCACTGTCCAAATGGCAAGGATGAAGAGAACTGTCCTGCTTGCCAGAAGAATGAATACCCATGTGAGGGAAACAGTGGGCTTTGTTACTCAATACTTGACCGCTGCAATAACCAAAAGAACTGCCCAGATGGCTCGGATGAAAAAAACTGCTTCACTTGCCAGCCAGGAAACTTCCATTGTGGTACAAATCTGTGCATCTTTGAGACCTGGCGCTGCGACGGCCAAGAGGACTGCCAGGATGGAAGTGATGAACATAACTGCCTGGTGATCGTTCCCAGAAAGGTCATCACAGCTGCTCTGATTGGCAGTCTTGTGTGTGGCTTGCTGCTGGTGATAGCACTGGGTTGTGCATTTAAATTATATTCTCTAAGGACCAGGGAATACAGGTAAGCATCTTCCTTTTATGCTGCTTTGGTAGCTGTCAGATTTTTTTTTCCTTTTTGTTAAAGGAAAAAAGTTGATTGTTAAACAGAGAATTGGGAAAGTAGTGTGAAAGCAATCCAAGGAATTGATGACAGTTAAACAGTGCTACATTTAGAGCACAGTAGTAAAGATTTTCAGAAGTTGTGAGGGGAATGTCAACTCTTCTGTGATCTGTGAGAAATACATATTTATTATGCAGCCTGGCAGAACCCCTATCTAACTTAAAAAACTACTTCAAGCAGTTTCCTCTCCATTATCCTCCCCATGTGACAAACCCCTTGCCCTTGGCTAGAAACTGAATGCTGAACTGTTACAGTAAAATCTTGACTGAGCCTGAACTGAATAACCCCCAGTCCCTCCCCAAATACTCCAGTTCTCTGTGTACTAAATGTTCTCTGTGTACTGCTGTTCCTGTCAGTGTGAGATGTACCCTCTTCCCCTGGTCCTGTATGCCTTGCTGTAGGCACAGTGTACATGTTTTTGTGCCTATGTATGTTTGTGCAAGCATGGTTCTGCCTTCTGGGAGAGGGTTGTAAGGGGCTTTCTGAAGCCCGTCTCATGTCATACATGCCAGGTCTGTGCTGTGCTGCTGACACGGTTTGTGTTTTCTGCACAGTGTGCTTTACATTCCCTCCTGATCAAATCTGCATGATTAAGGAGCTGGAAAGCAGCTGCCGTGCTATGTTGGTAACCTCAGTGCCTTGATTCTGGCAGGACAGCCAAAGCTCTCTGCAGCTGCCAGCTGCCCCTGGTGTGTGATTGTTTCCAGTTCTTAATGTTTGTCTTTTCCAAAAATAACCTTTAGGCTCTTGCTGAACAAGTTACCTCTGTTCCTGGGGTAAGCTGGGCAATTGCAATGGCAGCATTGCCATGGAGTTCAACCTGGGACTGCAGGGAAGAGTTGGCTGATTTGATTCACTGGTACTTACGCCCTGTAATCTTACTCCTTTTGTTTATTTTAGTATCCTGGTAAGATTTTCACAGAACCTCGTTGAAAGTTTGCATTTTTGCTGCTAGCTAGAAGTCCTCTACACTGCTTTTATAGATTAATGTGAGGGTGGCAGGACAAACTGTCTGTTACTTCTCTTCCATCTTTTCCCTCTTGGTTCTGTTTCCAGAGCATTTGAGACTCAGATGACACGACTCGAGGCAGAGTTTGTGCGTCGGGAAGCTCCACCTTCCTACGGGCAGCTGATTGCACAAGGACTTATCCCCCCAGTAGAAGACTTCCCTGTGTACAATGCATCACAAGTATGGACACACGAGCACCAGAAAACCTATCAGCATCCCAATTGCTATAAATTAGATTCAATCTGGAGCTGTGTTCTTTCAGTAGCTATGCTAATTATATGGAAGTCATATAAAAATGTGTGTGTTTGCCTTAGAGCTCAAGATCCACAATTATGCATCTTGGTGCTGTGGGTAGTTTTGAACACATTAAATGTGTTTGCTAGGGAACAGCAGTGAGATAAGCACATGCTGTTCTGCTGTACATCAAGATAGAATGAACAGAGACAGAGAGAAAGGTCAGAAAGTAAATAGAAAAAAGGCTTTTCAAGTTAAAACTGTAAATGTGCACAAAGCGATAAGAAAGCAAGGTCTCTAGCAGTATTTTTTGGAAATTCTGCGATTATTTTTCATTTCTAAGTACATTACACTGGGAAGCCATTAAGTCATTCTTGTATTCCATTGCTGAGTTCTCAAAAATCCCCAGTGCCCTATCAGAAGCATCCAGCTGTGATATGGCTCTTTGTGTGATAAAGCTCTTGCATTTTGTTACTCAAGGGGCCAATCGATTTGCTTTGGTCCTTGTTCTCTGCTGGTGTCATCAGCTTTTGAGGGTCCACTGCTATTGCTTCTGATAGAGAACTTGGTGATCTGCAGCCTGTTTCTTTATTGGTGGTCTGATTGCATGGGTGGAGCATCTTTCTGGGTAGACACAGCTTAAACTCATAAACGGAACACTGAGTCTTTGCCACAGGCAGAACTGCCTTTGGTATTCTTAAATAGTTCAGTAGAAAATCGGTATTTAACAAGGAAGTGCAGGAATCAAGTCTGAGAATTCTGATCAGGTGGAGGTATTAGTGGAAAGAACAGGGTTTAGCAGAAGTATTTTGGATGTGAAGTCATAGTTATGTCTGTGTTGCAGGCTTCTGTGCTGCAGAACATTCGAACAGCCATGAGGAGGCAGATGAGGCGACACTCGTCAAGACGGAGCTCGTCACGGCGGCGCTTGGGGCGCCTCTGGAACAGACTCTTCCACAGACCTCGGGTGAGAGGGCAGATCCCACTCCTGACACCTGCTTGCACATCACAGACTACTCTGGGTGATGGGATCATCAACCATGCTGATGGAACTACTCGGAGTCCTCCACCTTCCCCTGAAGGACCTAATTTAGAGCCAAATGGCCAAGCCAGGGGCCTACAAGAAGCTGCATGTAGCAGCTTGCAGCCAGAGACTGAAGTCACAGAGCCATCACCTTCAAATGTCTTACCTAGTACTTGCCCAGCAGCACACACAGAGCCTGAGGCTGGACAGGCTGATAAGTCTTTAGGTGCTGAGACATCTGGCAATGAGCTTAAGCAGGCCAGTAAAGTGAATTCAGGAAAGGCTTTCAGAGATCCTTTATCTGAAAGTGTTACAGAAACGATCCATGGAGGGTCAGCATCCAGGAGGACTGTGCCAGAGGAAAGTATTTTAAGTAGAAGTCATTCGCTGAGTGAAGAGCCATGTAGGTTACCCTTAAAAAAGTGGGAGTCTGCTTATTCAGACAGCTCTATGAATGTTCATGTCCAAGTGGATGGACAAAACCAACGTTGCCCTAACTCATACCAGGAGGAGCCTTTGGGTATTCATGCGGCTTGTTGCCATTCTGTGGAAGTGCCAATGTTAGAGTCCTCTACTCCTCTCTCTGAAATCAATACCAGTGATGATGAATCTTTACTTGTTTGCTAATAAAAATCTTTGGTTTGGCCCTGTAAATTTTGTAACTTCATTGTTTATATGATAGTGCACTTTGATGACAGGTGGTATGTCTATGCTCTCAACTTTGTCTCTTAAAACCAGTGTACTTTAATCCCACAGGGAGTACAGTACAAGACTAAATGGGACAAGTTTTTGTCTTCATTGCTATTCTTGAAACTCCTGTGGGGCAGAAGTAGGCCAGTATGTGATGTCAGGGGCTTGGAGAGCAAGAATGTGTCGCTGCAGTTTAGAGGCATCTCCGTCTTCTGTGCATTTACTTACTCTGCATTCAGGGAATTTGTGTTTCTTTGCTTTTCAGGTGGTCTTAAAGAAACCAGAGAGAACTCTGTTGGAACCTGAGGCAGGCACCAGTCACTGTAACTATGAGTACTAAACTAGATACAACATTTTTGTCTTTTTAGATGTCATAATTAAATTAAACTTTAATTTTGATTACAAATACTTACATGAAATCCTTTTGGCTTCCTCCTTATAGATACTGCTCATTCTTTTGGTCCCTTCAGAAATGTGACGGTCGTATGTACCTTAAAGCATCCACTAAAACCAAAGTTGCTGCATAGTATACCCAGAATGGTACCAGGTGTCTTATCTGCTACAGCTTTGTAGTAACAGATTAGCAGTGTTCAGTGTAAGTGGTTGCAGCAATATTTCTTCTTTATGTTGCAGTCTCTTCATAGTGACATTGTGAAGGTGGAAGTATTGTTTGCTTTCCCTGTCCTTCTTTTCTCTTCCTTCCTTCTGCTTTTAGGGACTTCTGTGATTATACTACTTTGGATATGCCCTGAAGGATGCTGAGGTTCTGAGGTTTCTGGGCTCCCTGTGGCTGCAGCAGGTAGCACTGTGCACCTGGTAACCTGCTATTTTATTTTGAAAGAAAATCTGCCTCACAAGTTTGCTCATAAATATGCTACCTAGCTGCAGATATATAAATCAGGATGGTTTTTTTATTTTTAGAGGTTATTTTGTTTGCTTTTTTCTTTTAAGAACTGAAATAGTTCAGTGCCACTATCAAAGCTGACACTGTGTGGACTGTACAATATTGAAATGTAAATTGATGGCTTTTCGGGTTTTAGAATTTAACTGAAAGCAAGCAAGTTACCTGGAAGAAAGTTGACATTGCTTACACAGGAGTGACTTGGTGCACAATGACAGAACATTACTCTGTGATATCTTGTCCCCAGTGTGATGGTTGTGGGACCCCTGCCCCATTCCAGCAAGCTCTGCTTCAATTCCTCAGTGACACACAGTGACAAACTAAAATGCTTTATATAGGAATTAACAAGGAACTTAATGCTGTTGCTCTGCAAAATACCCGAGTGCTCTGAAGCCCGTTTATTGCTTTAGGATTTCAAGTTGCCCAAAATTAATAAGTGAACTCATGTTGAAATTGAGGTGGACTTTGGCATTGGTGGACCTGGGCTTGGCTGTCCACAGGACCCTCCTGGCTGTGGAGGGAAGCAGGCTTTTGCAGTGGGCACTTAAGTTTACATCAAAGTGTCAAAGATGTTTTTATGTTAAATGCCCTGATTCTTTTACTAGGACTCTCTTGGGAGAGCCTTAGAAAGAATAAGGAATAGGAGTTTGGCTTTACTGAAGTGTAACATGAAAGAATTAAGTTGAAGTGATTGATTTTTCTTTTTTTCTCTTCAGTTGCAAACTGGCTTCATACTGCGTTCCAGAGACAGAAGATTCAAGCTACTTAAGGGCATTAATAGCAGGAAGGGCTTGTGGCAAAATTTGTAAAAAGTAAGAGTCATAGCTACATAAACTAAATACTGCTCCCTTTTTTGTTTTTTCCAAGTGCTTTTGTGGTTACAATTAATTTCATCATGGGAAATGTAGTTTTGAAAGGGGTCTTGTTTTGTTAGCATTTGAAAACATTTTTGGTACATTCCACTCTGGAAGGCCATGTACTGTAGTCATTACACTGTCAGGGTTGTTTGCATCTAAGTTTGCACCTACTTGCTTAGGTCTATTTTTTTTAATTTTTCTTTTGCCTACAGGTAATTTTAAATGCATAGAATTCTGTGTAAAGTAGTTAATTGTAATTGAGAGGGAGATTATATTTTAAGGTTAATGTTGTGCAGATGTGAAGGACCTTAGAAATAAGTCTGTATTTAATTCTGTTACAGAAATTTATTTCTATAATAAAATGTTGATCATCTTATGCCTTAAACTAACACCACTGTAAGGCTCTTAAAGATGAAATGTGTACTTCAGGATACTGCCATATTTTGAGAATAACCCCAAACAGCTAGCACTGTATTTCATTTTAAGCTGTGGAACTTCATAATTTCTCATTTTGTGTACTCATCCACTTGGTAACTCAGTGGAAGTTTCACAGAGAAGGTTTTATTTTTTAGAAACTTTAAACATCCAGTCTAATGAAAATTTGCTGCTTGAAGTGTATGGAGATGTTCACATCTCTCACTGCAGGAGTTTGTAACCATGCATCGAGCTACACAAGTCTGGTGCTCTTTGTGAGTCTGCAAGACAATATTCTCTCAGCTCCCCTAGCTCATTCCTCGGAGGGGATGGTCACAAATATACTGTTAATTTTGCAGAAGAAATCTCTGTCTGCAGTTTGAGTGCAAATAAGTGCATTGCAGTGTCCTGGAATGTTAATACCTGAAAAAACCACAAAGTCTGCCTTATTATTCCATGTCTGCCCTTCCTTCAGGTCATGTTAATGTCCTCAAAGACACCTAAGTTCTGTTTCATGTAAGCTGCCTCCTTGTATTCAGAGCTTTGTAAAATTAAAAACAACACAAAACAAACAAACAGATGCCACAAGAAAGAAAGAAAGAAAAAAATAAAACCCAAACCTACCAAAACCCCCAAAACCAGGGAAACTGCTACTATGCCAGATGTGAACAGGAAAGTTTAGTTGTTACATTTGTTTGCTTAGTGGAAAGCATCATGTTTGAATTACTAATCATACTAAGGTTATCAGCTAACATGTTAATTTCTTGTTATTTTAATAATTCTTTTCTGCACTCCTTGAAGAATTTTGTAGACAGAAGAGAAACAAAATATGTAAGCTAGTTTTGTTTTTTGTTTGTTTGACTGCTTAAAACAGGAGAGCTCTGTATCTTAAGAAAAAAACCCTCCCTAAAAAAATTTCTGAAGAGAGAATACCTGCAGTGTTTAAAGAAGAATGCAAGATCATAGGTAGGATTAAGGAAAAAGCAATGCCTATAGGTTTTCTCTCACTGCTATGAAAACATGAGCTGTATTTCTGTTTGGAGTTCTGACACCTTCCAGCTTGTGTATGATTCTGTAACATTCCTTAACTGTACCTGGTTTTCTTTTCTGTTCTCCTATTTGGATTTTTTTCTTTTGTTCTTGTTTTTTAATTTTTATTTACATGTTGTATATATTCATTGAGATATACAATTTTTACAGTAAAATATGTACAGTTATATAGTTCAGGGATGGCTTCATGGTTGCCATGTCTGCTGGTTCCTGGACAATGATACGAAGTGAGTAAGATGCTGGGCATCATAATACTCTGCTCATGCTTTGGATCTCTTAATTTTTAATAAAATTTCATGTGCCCAGAGTCTATGGGTTTCTGACTGTCACTCTTAACACCAAAGTTCAAGTGTGTCTAAATTGTACTCCTGTGGCCTTTGTATGACCTTGTATATACCAATGCATGGCTCAATACATTGACATGAATATGTAGAGTTTATTCAGGTTTTTTTTGTTTGGGTGGGCTTTTTTTTTGTTTTGTTTTTAATTATCTGCTTTTTCTAGTAGCTGAAACTGTGGAGATGCATTACTTTTTTTTGTACATGTGAAATCTTTCCACTAGTAATTCAGTGTTGTATATAGCTGCCTTTAAAATGCATGTATCCATATACCCCAGGTAATGAAGCTCTGAAGTGTGTGGCACTTAAGGTAGTTTAAAACAATAATAATTTCTGAACTGCAGCTCTTTCCCATCAGTGAGAGCAGTGCTTGTTTTGCTGACATTTCCTCTTCTCAGGCTTTTTGGAGGGCTCTGTCCTGCTGTTTTTGAGTAGAAGGTGGAGGTCAAGTTATTCTGTGTTGAGAGGGATTTACTCTAGAGGCTTGGAAATTTTTATTTGCATTGAGAGAATTGGATAGACTTTATGGTTGTCCAGATTTATCTGTAGCCATGAAGGATGGGAGGATACAGCTTGATGCAGAGGGATAATACCTTCTAACCTAGTAGAGTGAGTGTTTGCTTTGCTTTGTCATGAAGTGATGATTCAGCTGCTATGATAGTGACAGAAGCAGGAACACTGCAAACCATATCCTAATGTAAGTGATGTTCCATAAAATGGAAATGGGCTAATAAATTATACCTTTGCACTTGCAGCAGAATTTGTTGTCAGCTCATCCAGGCCAACAGATATGGCGTGTGGCAAACCAAGGAACTAGCTTGAAAAGCCTTGAGGGAATTATTATTTTTTAATCAGGTTTTTCTCCATCAGGGAGAAGAACTGCTTTTACTTAGTTTTTTTCTGTTACCCTGGCAAACTGTTCAATAAGCCATCCTCCCCTTGCTGATTCTGTCTCTTGTGTTCCTGGCTACAGGGATTACATGATGACCAAGGCTGATGTAAGTGGTAGAGGTTTATGTTTTGTTCCCTCTTAATTTTGTTTCCTGCCTTGTGATGCCACCTAGGTCTCCTTTCTATCATTCTCTCTCACCTTAGGACTTTAAGATAAATTTCTATTTGGCCTCTTGGCATCTCGTGGCCACTTTCTAATCCTTTTCTTTGGATTTTCCTTTTTCATGTATCCAAGTGCAGAATTTTCTCACTGAAGTTGGAACACTGGTGAGAAGTGTCCAGGAATGATGAGGAGAGGTTTAGAAAGCCAAGGAGGCTTTGTCTGCGTTAACAAATGGAGCCAGGTCAAGTGCATCCTTCTGAGACAGGGCACACCCACCTGGACTATGAAGATTTAGAAAAAGATGGATTCCAGCAAGGTGCACTGTATTTTAATTTTTTTTTTTAATTTTTATTTGAGACATGCACTTCAGTATATCTCTTAAAACTCCTCAGCCTCTGAGTAAAGGCTGACTTCCTGTCATTTGGTGCTTGGTGCAAAGGGGCTAGAATGGAAACGAGGTTGGTTTTCAAGGTTTCAGGAATTCAAAAATAAGGGAGTGAAACATGAGAAATGGATGCTGCATATGAGTTTATCTTTCTAGTTAGAAACTGTACACATTAGAAACCTGCTTTTGCAAAGTCTTTGAAAAATAATAAACATAATATTGGGAGCACAGATGAAGCAGTTCCTGAAAATGAAATAAGACATCATGGGATAGCTTTTTGGGCTTGATATGTAATTTGAAGATGAGCTCTACTTAACTGTCCTGTTTTAAATTCAGCCTTCTCATTTAAGGCCAAATGTTGATTGTTTTGAAGCATGGCAGTATAATCAGGAGAAATTTGAACCAAACCTAATGGTTTAATGACTATGAGACAATTGGTCCTTTAATTTTGCTTTTGATTTCCTTAAACAACAGCCAAGGAAAGGCCTTGGTAGCAGTTACAGCACATTATTATTATTATTGTTGTTGTTATTATTACTCTTACTACTACTACCTTTCTCATTACCATACAGACTTGTTTTCTCAAGAGCTGCAAAGTTTCCATGGTGGCTGATTTCCATAACTTAATTATTTACAAACAAAAATAAAACCACACTAAATCATAGTAGTTCTGAAAACAATCATTATTGCTGGTGCTATAATGCATTTAATTTTCCCACTAGATAATGAGGTTATTGAAAAAAATTAATCTGTTGGAAATTATACCACAGAAAGTGGATTCTGAACCATGGAAATTAAGACTCAACCACAAGAGCCTCTGACATGGGTTAAATATTCAGGTGCTTCTTTGCCAGTAGAAATAAGGGAGGTGTGCTGTGATTTAAAAAACAAACAAACAAAAAAAAACCAAACCCAAGCTGAATATATATGATTTTCATTAGCAAACTTTATGTAGTCATAACATTTTTTAGAATATGGAATGTCTCTTTTCATGTGTGCATATGCACACACAAAACCACACCTTTTTCTTTAGCTAAATACATATTTTAATCTCTTATGATTAGCAGCTTTATACAAAGAGAAGAGTATAAGTTCTGTTTCTTTTTAGTGTCTACCATCTGGAAGTTCAGTGAGAGATAGATAGGTATTTAAAAATAAAAATGCTTCTGAATAATGTATTGTGGTGGAAAGATAGATTCCTTGAACTTGCTCCTCATTTTGAGTCTGTTCTCAAATCTTTGTAGTGTGTGTGTGGTACTTGATAATCTAAGAGATAACAAATCCTTCATTTTTGTACCAGGGCCTGTGACACATGGGAAGATGTTTTTAAAATTGGCTGTTACCAAGGCTACTGAGCATGATAGGTTTTGTTTTCAAAAGTTGCAAAAGAATTGCAATTCAAAATATTGCTAAAAGCTGTTCTCACATTTTGCATTTTCAAAAGATTCTTTGGTGTGAAAGTGGCCATATTGCTACTGCAGCAAATCTCTATATATTAATTAAATACACGACTAGATTTTTTTCTAGGGTTTGCCACAAATAAAATATGCAAAACACTTTCTAGAGAGCATCTGATGTGAGAACGATTTAGGCTTGCTACTTGGCTGAACATAGTTGAAATGGGGAATTTGTCTCTGAAGCAATGTGTGACATCATCTGGTACCTCAAGAAAAAGGAGAAATGTTGGGCTTGGTTCCACTGTTTCCCCAAGTTCCCACTGCTGAGCCCACTGAAAACCCTTCCCCATCTCTTGTCACCTGGGTGGTGCTGAGTTTCACTCCAGAGCTCCTGGTCAGTGAATGAGCTCCATCCCCACCTGGCACACAGAAACCCAGCTTTGCCTTTGCAAAAATGCTTTGAAAGTGAGAGACTTGTGATTTTATCTCAACTTCTGTATGGTTTTTTTCCTCTGTGTCACCAAATGATGTCTGAATAGGCAAGCAGCCTGTTGGTTTTGTGCCTTTATCCTGAGGTCAGCCCAGGCTGGTTGGTGGTCGGTGCAATGACCCTGCCCCGGCGAGGGGCGTTTTGCTCTTGCGGGTGTGTACAAGGAGGATCTTTTGGGTTGTAACTTTGAAGCCTCATGTGTTACATGCAGATTCACCCCACCCAGGGACAGCAACAGGAATTTTTCTGCTGGGATGGATGTCAGAGGGTCTAATTTTTCTTGATTTCTGCACTTTGATTTTGTCTTGGTAGCCGCCCTACTTCTGAAATGCCTCAATGTTTGTGTCTGATGGACCCTCATGGCAGCTGAAGCTGATATTTCAGAGCTGTATCTGTGCTGCTTTCCCTTGCTGAGCAAGTACACTGCCAGAAAAAAAACAATGAACAAACCAATATTTTTTTTTCCCCTATTTTTTCCTTTTTTTTTTTTTAGAGAAAAACCTAAAAGCTACAGATGTCATAAAGGACGTAGCTCATTTTCTGGTCTTCACTATAGGAGCACTAAAACTTTTTTTCTTTTTTTTTCCTTTGTTTTTTTTTCTTTTTTTTACAGAAAAACTTTTTGCAAAAATCAGCATGTAAACAAGAAGCCACTTCAGCCCCGGAGGCTGCATTGTTATTTCTTTGCTGTGGTCTCTCCTGCTGGTCCCAGAGAGCGGGCTGAGGGTGTCTCCTCCTCGGCAGCTCCCCCCTGAGGGTAGACCACAAAACACAGCTTCTGTCCCCAGAACGTCAAGGACTCTGTGAAGAGCAAACACACGGGTGGTTAACTGGGATCCTTAACACTTCTAAACAGAAGTGTGGTGCTGGGACCCTGCAATGTGAGAAGGAGCCTGCAGCCTCCCATAGTGCATCCTCAGAGCAAAACAATTAAAACCCAGACAAATAAAATAGAAGAGTTGGGTGCAGTTTTAATTTTACATAAGTAAGGCTTTCTTTATTATTTGGAAAAAATGCATTGTGCCATGCGGGGCTTGTGCAGCATGACTTGCTGGTGGCACAGTGACAGGAGGAAGGCAAAACTCTCGGCCATTTATTCATTTAATCTTCATATGCTTAAAATTATACCCCTGTGCATCTGCTCTGGGACAAGCTGCCGTGAGTGACCTGAGTGGGTGGGGAGATGCCCAGAGCCATGGAGGGAGGCAAATGTGCCCAGGAACAAAAGAAGCAGTTGCTCAAAGGCAAGTGCTGTCTGATCCCCAAAATGCCACTGAAGCCAGAGGTGCTTTGTGCCCAGGGATTGCTCAGGGCGATGGTTGGACTCGCATCCCAGAATCAGGTGATTCTGGGTTGTTCCAGTACTGATGCATCCATCAAATGTTAAGCAGATCCCTGTGGAGCCATGGACAACCAGTGGCCCCAGGAGCGCGGTGCTGCCTTACCTATTAGCTTATTTACACACTTTGGTTTATTTCTCCAGTAGACTCCAAGAAAAAACACTGGCACTCCAGTTAAAATGATGATGAGTCCAACTCCACAGACGATTGGCTCAGAGTATAAGCTGAAGATCAGCAGAAATGCCCAAAATGCCAGGTAGGTGATGGGGATGAGGAGGTTCACCTGCCAGGAGAGAGCAGAGCAGAGCACAACTGTGCAGAGCACCAGCAGTGGCCGACGGGCCACGGGGGCTCTGGGCAGTGCTGCAGCCTCAGGACCCCACCCTGGGTTGTGCCCTTCTTCCCTCCAGTCATCCTTTCTGCCCATCCCAGCAAATTTACAAGGGGCCTGCTTGTGTATTCTGTTTTTATACTGACGGCACTTTGGGACATGTTTTGGACCTTATAGTATTACCACTACATCAAAAAACCCCACAACTGTTCTTCAAAATGAGAGGATGGAGGGCTTGGTGTGCCTCTCCTGCTCTTTGTGCTGCTATGGTAACCATGAGATTTAGCTTTAACATTGTCACCTTGATAGGTCTGAAGATTTTGGGCTTCTTCCAGCGTAACACGATCAGGCCTATAATTGTCACTCCATAGCAGAGGTAGTTAATAAATGACACGTAGTTGATTAGTGTGTATGTGTCTCCAACCAGCATGATGATAAGAGTGGCCAAACACTGCAAAGAGAGAAGCATTGTCTTACTTGGGTAAAAAATGAGCTTAAAAGCTATAAAACCAAGCAAAGAACCCATAAAAGCAGTTAAACTTTTGTTTATGGCCCCTGCTAGGCATTTGCTCCCTTCTGCAATTTGATGAGCTATTCCTGAGCTGTGCCTGGGGCTGAATGGGGGTTTGGGGTTATCTGGAGCATGCCAAAGTCTGAGACCAGCAGGTCTGTTTATAAATACCCTGGGGTGCTGGCAGAGGTGGCTCTGCTGCCCGTGGCCAGGAAGGCAGGGCTGGCAGAGCTCCCTGTGGCCCTATTCACCCATTTCTGTTGCATGTTATTTTAAAATCTCTTGAACCTTATGGTGAGGACTTGTGATAAAAGAAAGATTTCTTGCAGACTGATGTGTTGTGGTCAGTGCAGTGCATTGTTGCAGGTTAGCTGTATATTATAAAGAATAAGAGCTTTGCCCTTTCCCCCTGCCAGCCCACATCTCATGCTGCGGATGATCAGCATCATTAATCTTTTGAGCATTATTGGAAATTGGCAGGGAGATGGGGACATTTCCATGCCTAGTCTTGCTTGTTCATGCTGTATTCTGCATAGTTCTGTAGAGACACTAGAGCTGGCTTGAGGAAGGGGTTGCTCCTCATGTCCCACACCCCTTCCCCTCCAACACCCAAGGAGCTGAGCCCCTGCCTGCACCATGGGTGCTACAAACCTTGTCTGCTGCTGGCGAGAGCCTGAGGGAAACTAAACATCTAGATCTCTCCATGTAGCTCTCAGGATTTGAGACTGTATTACTCCATGCTCTCTTTTTGCTTATATTCCTTTATTTTAATTAGCTGTTTCAACAGCAAAGTCCTCTCAGGAGGGAGGGCTTCAGCACCACCGGCAGCAGGAGTTATGCTCCACTGCAACCAAAAAACCCTTTGGTCCCTCTGTTCAAAGCATTGCTGGCTTGGCAGGGTTAGGGATTTCAACACCTTCAGCAGTCTGATCCCCAAACAGATATACTATAGGGACAGTGTTTTGTATTGTTGTGCTGTAATATGGCCCCTGCTTTCCTGTGGCCAGCACAGGGTGTTGTACACACACACGACCCTCTCCTGCCACTAACAGGTTTTGCAGCGATGCTGCTGGGAGCAGTGAGATTTCCTGTGTAGGTGACACTGATGTGTCAGATCTGCTCCCAGCGTGGGTGTGATCCCTGGCTGGTATGAGGCTGCTGAGGAGGTGCTGCTCCCCCCATCACCTGGCCACAGCCAGAGAGAGAGAGCCTGCTGCTCCCTGCTATCTCGCAAAAAAAATCCCAGTCTGTTTATTCTACATCTAATTTGCTCCCTTGGTTTTTGAAAAGATTAGTAAAAGTGTAGGTCTGACTGGTCACATTAAAAAGGCCTTTCTCTAGGTACAAAGAACCTTTCTGCATGCAAAGAGGTAGGTGTGGGATTCATTGGAAGGGAAAAAGGAACCTGATGTGTTAATTAGGTTTGCCTGAAGTCTGACCCAGTTTGCTATTGTAGCTGCCTACAGTACGTTTTTATATTTCTATTTGTTAAGAAATTAGTATTTCTTCACAGCATTTGATATACCCTGTGTTGCATTAAAATGCCTTTGGATGATGAATGGATGTGCAGTGTTGGCTCTGTGGTTGGTAACTCAAGGGGATGGTTTCAGCAGAGTGGGGGTTGGTGTACGTCTGATTGATCATGCCTGAGCAGCCTGCTCCTGTCAGGGCTGTTCCCCAGTGGAACAGCTTCTGCAACTCGACTTATTACTTCAGCTGATGCCCTTTTAAGGACAGAGGAGTTCTGCTTCCTCGGCACCAGCAGAGCTGAGCTGCCTGGCAGGATGGGCTCTCTGGATGCTCAGGACAGGGCAGATCTTGGGCACTTTACCCCAAAACCCTGCATGGGTAACATGTGAGATGTTTGTGGTCAGGCACTAAGCCAGGGAATGCCTCAGCTAGATAGGTACTTTCTCATAAAAGTGGAATGTGTAGGAGGATTCTTGGGTGAAATTCGGTCTGGGTGTATTGTGCCAGGATTACTCTTAGAGCCAGATGATACATAAGTGTGCACCTTCCTAGTGCATCTGGGGTCAAACCCTCACTGTTTTGGTATCAGTGCCAAATCTGCAGTTGGCAGCAGTTGATGTAGCCGAAGTTTCAAGCAAATGCCATCCAGGGAATTCCCTCACTTGGACCATGTAGTCAGGGATGGCAGCATAAGGAACAATTTCAGCATCTTCTATGCCACAGTAAAATGCATCATACATTCACTATTGGTAAAACTGTATAAAGCTCTTTGTTTTGAAGAAAAACTTCTTAAGTCATTAGTATAATTTATGCTGTATAAAAAGGTAGAGAAGTCTTCCTGCAGGGGCACACTGGCAACCTGAACAGTCCCAAGCCCACCAAACATTTGGGCCTGTTGGTTTCTGATGTTTGTAGGTGGCTTCTTGTCTGCCTGATGGATTATTCAGCAGAGGCTTTATTCAGGGCTATTGTAATCATTGTCCCCACTTGATTTTTTGGCGCACAGAAAATAAATACCCCTGGTCATCATCCCTCACAAGATGCTTTGTTTGTTTAGAGCACTTTTAGAACACTTTGCCCTCTTCCTGGGACCTACCATGTCTCTGCTTTTGCTGGTGGGATCTAAACCTGCTCTGCTTGAGTGGGATTAGCAGTGGTCATGGACATTTCCAGACGTGTGTGGAAAAGTGGACAAAGTTAATCACTAGAGCTCATATTTTCATAAATGAAGTATCTCTGTTTCAAAAACCAGTCTCTGTCTTTGCTGTGGGTAGGACAAGGGGTGATAGGCTTATATTGCAGCTCAAGTTAGGTGTGAGGGAAGCCCTCTAAGTGTTGGGAGGGACTAAGAGGGATGATTTTGGAGGCTGAAGGCTGCTCCTCTCTGGGGCTATCAGAGCTGCTCAGCCTGCACCCACCAGCAGGCCTTCAGGACAGCTCCCTTCTCCTCCTTTGGGGTAAGAATAACTTTTCCCACTCTTCTCTCTGGGATTCAGTATTTCTAAAAGCAGGTTAGAGGCCAGCAGAGCAGGAGCAGTCAGACTTACACAGACAAGCAGCGCAGGGATGGGTGTGCAGTTCTTGACATGGATCATGGCAAGCAAGCTTGGCAAGTGGCCTTCTCGGGCACCAGAGAAACATAACCTGGAAATAAGAACAGTAACACTGAATCCAATGAGTGTACAACAGCCTTTTTAACATCTAGTCATATAACATCTCTAATCTCAATGGCACCCCTTGGTCTTTTTGTGGAAGGTGGCTGTGGCCAGTGGGTTCTGGGCTGTGACTGGGAAAACCACTTGAGATTCTGTGCAACCTGGAGCAAGTTACTTTAACCAAACCCTTCAGTATATGAGGCCTTTAACAGCTAATGTCACCTGTGGAATGACTGCTCTGAGATGCTGAACTATCTCTGAGGAGGACAGAAATCTGCCCAGTGCCTGTCTGCTGGCCAGCATCACCTCCTTGCCCAGGGTGGGGTGAATATGTGAAGGGTGTGAGGTGATCAGTCATAAATAGTGCAGGCATACAGAATTCTCATAGATAATGTTTCCAATGTCAAAAGGTTTTTGGATAAGGTTTAACTTGCCTTAAGATTTAATTTTTAAGTGCATAATCTGTTATGTATGCACTCAGATTTGTTTCACCTCATTATACTCCTCAAAGTGCAGAGATAAATAACTGTTCCCAGGTACTTAAGACTTGGGCTCCTCAAAATTTTTTTACTATTTTAATTAAGTTCAAACAGGTCAATTAATATAAATAGTCTTTAGACATTCTGGTCCCCCTATCATCAATGTGCACACAAAGTATCTTGCCTGAAAGGATTTTTTACAGCATGGGAATGAAAACCTCTGTAACTGGGAACAGCACCAGGCCCCAAAACTTTTCTTGTAGGGAAGCACAGTTTAGATTGTACCTACTGGAGCTTTATTGATGTAAAATGACTTTGGTTCCATGCTAAAGCCACGTTTAGCTCTTACTATGAGTTATTGCACATTTGAAGATGCTTTCAGTAGTTTGTAAGGATTGTTTCGCAAGAGATTCCGGAATCCAATAGTACATTTGCTGATTCAAAACAGAGCAATTAATAACTGTATGTATCCAACACACCCAACAGTGACCTCATGCTCTACAACATTCAAAATGGCTAGCTAGTATTTCTTTAGCAAATTAGATTAAAACAATCCCTCCCCAAATTAGATAACATTCATAAAATTGTACTCCATCTAACCTTGATGAGGTAAAAAGGTATCCATTTATTCCTCCAAATGTAGATAGGGCCACTGAGACTGGCATAACCCAGGAAAAATAGCCCAGTAACTTTTCACCAAATGTCTAAAGCAACAGAAGGCAGAGAAACTGAAATACACTGCAAAGTACAGAACTGAAATAAAAGTTTGTTTTAGACTTCCAGGGAATGGTTTACTTACTACCGCCACAGCGTTGGAGGACAAGAGCTCTTGGGGTGACATGGCAGTGAAATATGCAATGTTGGTGAACGTATACACAAATGTCACCAATGGGATGGATATGAATATGGCACGAGGTAGGTTCCTAATAAAAGAATTAGGAGGGTAGATAAGAAATTACAGTCATGCACATCAAGAGCACAACAACTGTGTATGGCCCAGGGGGGGTCACCCAGCTGGGTGGGTTCCTGGGCTGCTTCTCTGGAGGGGAACCACACTTCCATCAATTCTTCAAGCTACTGCAGGTTGGAGAAAGCTAAAAGTTCTGTGACACATTGTGTCTGCAAAGGGGAGATCCCTGGGACCAAATCACCAGACCGACGAAAAACAAAATAGCCATTTCTGAATAGCCCTAGATGCAGGCACCAGTGGTGGAATAAAAAGCCTTGTTTTGCTTTACCCTCACCTGCTCTGGAAAAGAACAGGAGACCTCTTTAGAGGTGAACACCTGAACCATTCTGTATCTAACACAATAAAGCATTTTTCTCTTTGTGTCAGGTTTAGAAAAAGTTTTCTAAAAAAGTATTTGACCTTTGTGATTTTGAACAGATTTATTAAAAATGGGAAGGTTTTTTTGGTTCTCCAATTACTTCCTTATATTTTAATTTTCCCTAAGAGGCTGCAAAAATAATATATAAAATCCATCCTTTTTATTTGTCAACTGAGGTCACATTTGCCTTTTTTAATTAATAACTTTTCATTATTAAGCTTTGAAATTGTGCCGGTCCATTAAAATGTTGGTGTTTTATTAAGGGAGCACATTCCACGGTTTCTTTATTCCTGCCAAGATCTCTGGACATTCCCTTTACTACTCACTAATGTGGAGGCATGTACAGAGCCCCTCGGAAGACTGCAGCTGTAATTCATTGCCATTCAGTCTGTGTAATAGCTTAAACTACTTCTTGTTTAATTGCTGTGTGTATTGAATACCCAGAAATAACTCGCCCTCCAAGAGCTGCTCTAGGCCTTCATCGTTCTGCTTCATCAGATCAGAAATGCTGAGGAGTTTGAGCTTTGCTTTACTAAACTAAAATTCACTTTCCCTCCAGCTTTGTCAGCCTGCTCATGATAAATCCTTCCCCAGCCCCATCCTGCACCCAGACCAGCAGTGACCCAGCGTTGGTCACCCCAGCTGGGGCAGGGAGCACTGCCCTCACCACACAGTGACTCTCTAACCTTTCAGGTGTCTGTGGAAAAGCCCCTTTGGGTGAAGAAGCCAAGCAACTTCCCATGTAATTCAACATCTTTCTAATAGTGGTGATTCTTCCCATAGGTACCTGTGTGGCATCTCATCACTGGTTAATTTTCTGCTGTAGAAGCAGTGTGTGATTGGATAGTGCCACAGAGATAATACTTTGCTGATAAGCTGATGTGACAGCCTTGTGCAATATATCCTTAAATTTCAGTGTTTTTGAACTCCCCTGCTATCTTTTCTAAACAGAAGATATCTCTCACTCCTTTAGGGAGACCAGTCCCATAGACATGAAATGACATTGCTGAACCTTATGAAATTAATAATATTACCAGCTAGCTCCAATGTCTCTGCCCTTCAAGAAAATGCAGATGGGATGGAAATGGATACTTGCCTGCGGGGATCAACCAGTTCTTCTGTTACATAGTTCAAGAAGTTCCAACCACTGAAGGCAAATGACCCTTGAAGAAAAGCTAATGCTAAATGCCCCACTGTTGGAGTCATCCAAAAATTGAACGCGTTGCTGGGTGTCAGCTCTTTGTAGTTTCCTGCACAGAGAGCACAAGCAAGAGGTTAAAACACTCCTAGAGAAGTGTTACCTACTGGGGGTACCAGGAAATGGGTCAATTTTGAGGTTCTAGTCTTTTATTTTTGTCCTTTACTGGCTTTGGGACTTCATGCTCTAGAGGTCTCCATGGGCTGACATTGTGGAATGGTGTCTGGGGGAGGAGGTTGGGGCTGTGCACAGGGGTGTCCCTTGCTGCACTCTGACCCAGAGGTGGTGTCACAGTGCCACCCATGGGACCAACACACTGTCTGAGCATGGCTCCTTGACAGGGCTAATTCATACCTGTCTCTACTGCTGTTTTCTTTTACAGGAGTTTGGTGGTGTTTAGTAGAAATACTGAAAATCACAATGCCTGTGGGGCTGGAAGATTTGTCAAGATTATGGGACTGTTTCCACTGAGAAAACAAGTTCTACGGTCTCTGTAAGTTTCATATTTCATCTTCCTTTACATGACTCATCATATACACAATATAAACATTGTGAGCCTTTTGTGTTTTGTGCTTTCCATTATGTTGGTGAATCAGTGAGACCTTTTTTTTTTCTTTTTGCCTGTTTTTGACTTTATAAGTGACTTTTTTTTTGTAAGAAATTGGACCAATGCCCAAAATGAAGCAGGTACCTTCCTGCCCAGAATAACTTACTTATTTTACACCCAGAGCTCTTCAAATTTAAGGAACATGGAACAGATGGAAAAAATTCAGTAATTATTCTGAAACATTGATAGCTTTCCTTATTTATCCTATCAAAACTGACAGAGTGGCTGAAAAGAGACTCGTTTTAAGGGGACACAGCTGATTTCTCTGTGCCATACTTTTCCACAGCAGCGTGAGTATAGAGCCCCTCATCTTGGCATACCCCAGGGCCTCTGTTGGGTCAGTTTGTAAGGCGGGAACAGCAGAGTCAGTGGGGAAAATAAAGTCTACCAACAGTACCATACCCATGTTAGAGCTGTCTCACAGAGTACCTTTAAAGATCTGTATGAAGCCCACAATAATGATAAGGGCCAGGGCTAAGAGTTTTCCTGCTGTGAATATATCCTGAATGCGTGTTGCCCATCGAACACTGGAGCTGTTCACCCAGGTCAGGAGAACTGGAGAGCAAAAGATTGAATTCAGTGAAATTAAATGTTTATTTATTAACACACAGTCAAAGCTTTAAAAACAGACTAATGCATTTAATCCTGCATGGAGCTCTAGCATTGCTGGAAGCAAGGGTGAGGAGAAGCATTGCCTTTCCCTGGGAGCCACCCAGCTGCAGGGACATCCCTGGCAGATGAGGCACTGCTGGTTGGGGCTCAGCTTTGGTAACAGTGCCTCTGTGTGCAGGGATCTCCGCCATCTTATGGAAACAGTGAACATTCCCCATAGCTCTGGTTCACTTCTGCCAGCCCTGCAATTAAGGCAGAGTAGGTGTGTCTTGTGCTTTCTACATGCTTACATTTGTGAATGTAAAAGAAGATTAGGAAGGACTCAAATGGTGGTGGGTAACCCATGCTGATGGGACAGCTGTGCGGGGTGCCTGTGTCTCTGCAGGGAGCACAGCACTGTCTTATCCCATGAGCACCCCTGCTGCCACTTTCTCTGGGACCTGCAGGGATTCAGGCACTGCTGAGCCTTGCTGCAGGCAAGTGGGAAGGAACTGATTATCCCACAGCAGTCATAGTGCCTCCCCTGGGACTGCCCTGCTTGCCTTTGGGTGGTGGCCATGACCCCAGCCTGGCTGCAGCAGCCCCTTGAGTGCTCCCATGCAAACCCCAGGCAAGCTCTGTGTGTGCACAAGAAGCAAATACTCACGTAAACACACCATGGAGAGGATCCTGGAGGCATTATAGGGGGGGATACAGTTAGGGAAGACAGGCTGCAGGACATAGTTTGAGAAGGTCAGTGCAATGACAGCCAGACTGGTGGGGTACATGATAAGCACCGCGCTCCAGAGCAGCAGAAACCTGAAAAGACAAGAAAAGCACAAGAAATAATGCTGGGGTCTGGCAGAGGAGGTGATGCTTGGTTGGCTGTGCTGCACTTTGAGATGGCTCCTGAGGCACTGGGAACAAGCACCTTTGTCCCAGTCAAACCTAAGTCACTTACTTGTGCCTCTCTTCATCCCTTTTCCCAAGTTCCCAGCACAATCTACATTTTAAATTAAACATTTTAAAGTAAATCACAATTTAGAGAAGTATGGAAGAGTGAGGATTATGCCCAGTGAGCATGCCTTGATTCAGCTCTGTACATCATAGCAAAAGCATCTCTTTAGCTCCTGGGCTGATGTCACCAGAGTAGGCACCAACCTCTGCACTGGAGCCATCTGTGAAGGGTTTCAGCAGAACCCCCATCTGCAGGTCAGATGCACTCTTGGGGTTGCTACCAGCTCCCCAACACTCATTGGAGTGTTTCTTTTCACCATCCAGGTTGTCTCTGTGACCTGGGAAACTGAGTGTTGCAATATTCTACACTAACCCAGCCAGGGTCCTCCTGGACTGGTCACCAGCCTGCAGCTGCTGCTGAAGGTGACTGTACCCAATGAGATGCCCTTGCAAACTCTCTTGTAGAAAGGAATAAACAGCATGATTTTATTTGGGTCTCTAATAGCCTAGAGGACTTGGTGAAACTGATTGTTAGGCATGTATTTGGGATGTGTCTGTACTCCTAAGAGGATCTCACATTAGATATAAAATATCATGGAGTCAAGCAGCCTATGAAAATAAAAAAATCAGAGTGTAACCTGCTGGTGTGCCACTGACAAAAGAAAACAGTTTTAAGTAGATGCTGTAATACAGATCACCTTATCACAGGAAAAGATGAACTGGTTTAAGAAGTCTGAGCTAGTTTGAATTATCATTAGTATTATCCTAGAGTGTTGAAACAATTATTGCCTTTGGAAACTTCAAGTTTTTGCAACAACCAAAAGGAAATGTAGAAGTATATTTGAAGTATATTTTACTTGCAGTTTGGAGTGACACTTATGAAAGCTTTGGCTTAGAGGTCTCTGATTTCAATACTATTGATTTTTAGGAAGAATGCATGTTCATTTGTCAGTCACTGCTAGTGAAGCAGCTGCAACAGTTGCGGTGTTCTTGTTGAGCATTTAGAAGAAACTGCATTTACCAGAAATGCACTAGTGAGTTTTTCTTGAAGCTGAATCTATTAATTGTCTTCTGCAATAATAGATTTTAGGCCTATTACTTACTTTTTTGGGTGATGTTCTTTTAATGACCTCTCTAGCCATGCAAGCCTGTGTGCATGCCAGGTGAGCTGTGCTCAGATGGCTCCAGCAGCATGGGATGGGACACACTCCCTGCAGTCAGTGTGCTCACACACAGAAATGCTACCTAAAACAAAATGATTTCTGAATGAAGATGAAAGCAGGAGACTGCTCTCTGCCTGGTGGGACAGGAACCCTCTCTTGCCACCTCTTTCTCCTCTGGCTGGAACTGCTGGGTTCTGTCCCTTCTTGTAGAGACAGCTCCAGATGAGTGTTGCCTGCACTACTGCTTTCAGCAGCATTTCACACACTGTCCTTTAGCTGGACATGGAGCTGCAGTCAGAGCTCCTGCCAGCTCAGGAGATGGCCTTGTCCTACTTCTCTGTTATCCCATTTACCTGTTTACATCACACCTATCAGTATTATGATCATTTTTATTTATGCTGTCAATACTGCCAAGCACAGAAGCTGGGGCATGCAGTGCTCCAATGGTTGTTAGAAACAAACAGCACTGCTTTGTTCCTTTTGCTGAAAAACAACAAACAAGGAGGATTTTTTCAGGGCAGGGACAAGACAATAGAAGTGAAAATGTCCTGGTCTGGGTGTGTATAATACTTGCTCCTGTCCTAAACATCTCAGTGGGGGTAGACCAAACTATCCAGGTTTTTTGGGAAAATCCTTTGTCAGATGCACTAAAGCTTTGTGTGATGAATGTTGTTATTTGCTGTAGAAGGAATAACTCAGAATTAAAAACTGAGTTTAGGAGGAGAAGCAGTGCTTTTTGTCCTTCAGAGAGGTGCAGTGCAGGCTCCCAGAGTGCTGCTTTCAGCTGGGAGCCCCACATGTGAGTGCGGGCAGGGAATGGGGTTCTTCCCAAGTGGAAAACTGGAAGCACTTGTGAGAGCTCCCCACAGCTGCAGGTTTTTGGTGGTGGCTCAGCAAAGTGTAGCCTGAAGCAATGTCAGTTACAGGAGGACTTTGGTTTATACTAAGTAGCTCCAGTCTGGCTTCCCTGGTTCTTGAAGCTTCTCAAAACAAGGTTCTGATCAGTCATTACTGGCAGGCAGGAATGTCACTTGGACACAATGACATTTACAGCACTATTCCTTTCTGTCATAGATTTTATTGGGTCAGAGAGGAAAGTGAAAGGGTCTGAAGCTTTGCATAGGGCCAATTTGGTATTTCTACTGAGAACAGAAAGAATGGCTTTGCAAAAGCATTTTATTGACAAACGTTGCCTGACTATGCCAAGTTAGATGTCTTTTCCACACTTAATATACTTAATATAAACATGTGTTCAAATTTAGAGAGATAGAGTACTTACCCAGCTAAGCCACCAAAAATCTCTGTGACGTAGGAATAGTCCCCTCCTGATTTGGGGATAGTAACTCCCAGCTCAGCATAACAGAGCGAGCCCAGGGCAGCCACCCCACCGCCAAGCACCCAAACAATGAGAGCCAGTCCTACTGAGCCAGTGTGCTCCAAAACTCCTTTGGGTGAAATAAAGATCCCAGAACCAATGATATTACCTAGAAATGACAGAAGGTTTGCAGTGAGGTAAATGAAAGCAAGAAAAGAACTTTTCTTTTTAAAAAAAAAAAAAAAAAAAAAAAAAAAGCAAACAAACCCACAGCCCCCACCCAAGCAAACACCCCTCACAAAACCCTCTCTTCCAGATTTTGCTGAGTTGTGTTTTATCTGAGCTCAGCCTGGGGAAAGCATTGCTGTTTATCAGCAATCAAGGATGGAGAGTGTGTGCTCAGCTCTGCTGGAGTCCAGTAAGTCTCAAGTGTGCAGCTCCATTTGCTGCTGGTGGTTTTGTGGCATGAACTGGGACAGCTGCTGTCACCTGCCATGCCCAGTGTTTTACTGAAAGGAGTTAGAAGCTTCTTTGTAATGCAGATCTTCATCATCTCCTGAAAGGAATCCAGACAAAGCCCATCTTCACATGTAATGGGAAGTTGAAAAGCCCTCTGTTGTATTATCTATAATGTAGAGGCCAAGAGGCACTTTTGCCACCAGGGCAGGTTTAGGACTGTGCTTGAAATTACATCTCTAAGTCTCAAGTATTAGAAATGAATTAACATTTTATATTGCAATACCTGTGCTGCTTAGTCATTGCCCATAGATTTTAAGGGGATATTATGACTGAAATATTAAACAGTGTGGACTTTGTCTTACTAATTTTGTTTAATGAGTGTGCGAGCTGAGGCAGTGCTGGGTGTAGAAAGGGAGTGCTGGATGTCACAGATGCTCTTTGTTTGCACAGGGTCAGGGCACGGTTGGCCTCTCAGATCAGTGGGAACCATTCAGCAAGAGGTGCTTCAAAGCTGCTCAGGGTCTGGAAGGAGGTATTTTTTGTCAGTCTTGGGACTTTTTCAGCAAAACCTCATTTGGGAACACCTTTTGCTAAAAGGATGTGGAGTCCCTGCTGGTGTTTTTGTTTGTTTGTGTTTGTTTGTTTGTTTTTTTAATACCTAGAAAGTGCTTTTGATCCAGGGAACAAACATAAAGCAAACATGCTTTTCTGGTAGGCTGGTATTGCCCTTTTCTGAAGCTGTACTCAATCTTGAATTTCAGCTGTAAGGGAAATACTTGCCTTAGGAGTTTGAAAACTGTCTTGACAAAGTCTCTGGCACTGCTGCGTGCTGCGGTTGTAACTGCTGTACTTGTGCATATGGAGGAAGTCCTTACATTATAGAAGATCTGTAAAAATGATCCTTTACCTGCCAGCATAGATAGCTCTGCATTGCTATTTTTCACAATAAATGCACCTGGAAATACTGCAGCTTTGAGAGAAGCCAGTGATATTTTGGGGAGCATACTGAATTCAGCACATCCTGCTTTTCACCGTGACAGAACTGTGAGCTTTAATTTAATCTTTGAGATAATAGGACAGTATTCATTCCTGTTCTGGCAACATCAGTGCTGAACATACAGGGATTGCCCAGAGAGAGAATAACCCATAAATGAATCTCCTGGCTCCTCTCACACCCTCTCCTCCTGCTCAGTGCTCTTTTACCTTACCTCAGGTTTGCTGCTATTTTCAGCACCAAACAGCAGATACAAATACCCCTCTGTCAGCAGGCCCTTGGCAAGAGCTTCCACCCCCATGCTCTGTCACTGTTTTCTTGTGTCAGTACGTGGAGAATGGAGGATGCCATTTGGATTTTATCCTAACTGATAATGGACAAGAAATCTAGCAAATGTTCAAGCTGGTGTGCAGTGTTGTAGCAAGGTGTCTCTGCAGACCTGTGCTGTGTGGGGCTGCAGGGGTGACCCCCAGATGCTGCTGTGCCCACAGGCTGGCAAGGGGAGAGCTGACTGTGCCCTGGCTTTCTGTGCCTGCTCAGCTGCCCTGTTGTGAAGGGCAGAGCTGTGGATGGGCTGGGGAGGTGCAGGAATGGGGAGATAAGCAGTGGGAAGCAGTGTGACCCACACCATGCTGTGAGGGACGTGGGTAAGAGAGGGATGAGCCTCAGTGAGATGTAACCACAGAGATAAGGTGGTGGCAGTCATCTCACATGGCAATGATAAAGTGCAGTCTTGGTGCATAGACAGAAAGTCTGTGGTGTGCTTTTTAAAATGTTTGTATTTGGCTTTGTCAAAGCCCTGGATATGTCTGTGCTTTGGGTTTCTGCTGCTAGGAAAGGGCACTGCTTGTCCCTGGGTGCTGGGCATAAAGAGGCTGTCACTTAAACTTAAATTGCTGTGGGGAGGGGGTGTCTGTAGCACACTGGGCTTAGAGTAACAGCCTCCTGCTAGGGCATGACTGCCAAAGCAGTCCTCTGTGTGTGCAAGTCTGTATGGAGCTGGAAATATCTACTACTTTTGTTATTTACGGGTAAGGCTTTCTGGATGCAGCTACCTGAGGGAGCAGGACAAGAAGGAACAGGCAGCCTTCTGGATGGTCCTTTCATACAAACATTCACAGGGATGTTTTTATTAGATTTTTTTTTAAAATGTGATTAATTACTTCATCTAGTGCCCTTTATGAATGAATATGTGCTAAGGCAAAATTCTCTTCCAGCCTCCTTCTGGGTTTCCTATTATTTTGCTCTTTCAACATGTGCAAAAGCCGTATCGGCAGGAGTGGAAGTGCTACACCCCTTCTGGAAACAAAATGTTCTTATGGAAACCTGCCATGAATGTGGTAAATGTGCCTGGGAAGTACCTTTGCTTCATTTGATGTAAGACATGCTTAAAAATAGATAGAGTGGAGATGCTGAAATGCTCCAATGAGATATCAGTAAGTGCATGATGAGAAGCAGAGTTTTCAGGAGGTCTCATGTTCCTTATCAGAAGTTCCTTGGCCAGAAGACTTAGCAGTAAGGCACATGCTTTACCTACAGTAGGTATTTTAAAGCAAGCCTTGGTCAGCAGAAACAAGGGAATTTGATGAACAACTCTACAGCAAGAAAGAAATAGGCAGTACAGTTCAGGGAATCCCTGGTTGCTGTATCACCATGCCAGGGATAACTTGTTTCAGATTTACTAGCACTGGTACTCCTGATACTCACTGCATTTTTTTTTTCCTAAGATGTGAATAGATGGAAAAAAAAAACTCTCCTACTTGTAACACAGCCACTTTCTGTGCTCCTTCATGGCCTCTACTAGAGTTTCTTGCTACAAAGCTATCTCTTTGAACTGAAAGGAAACTAATGCCCACATTGCATATATATTCATGCCACAGACGTATCTTATAAATATAATAGATAAAACAAATCTGCCCATGTGCCATAATATCTATTGTTCATGGCAGGGAACTGGGTGTGAAATAAGCTCAGGCTGTGCTATCAGCCAAGCTCCATCTGTGAGCTGAGAATTAGGGAATGGGGCTTTACTGAAAAAACTGATGTTGTTGGTTTGCCTCTGGCTTTTGAACACTTTTGAATGTAACTATGGGAGCTGAAACTCATCTTTTAAATGAAAGCTAAATTCTTATTAAAACACTTCAAGGACTGCACTTTGAAGGAAAGCACTAAATATTGCTGTGCTTGTGAGAAAATAAAGGGACTTGGTAATACTTTGCATATTCACTTAGCATGCAAAATCCTTAGGGCACCTTTTATTTATCTCCAGCACAACCAACACAGACTGTAAAAATAATGGATCTTGTAGCCTGTAGAAAATATTTAGTAATTCTTCAGGAATGGCCTTACTGATCATATTTAGAGATCATGTTTCTGATAAAATGAAGCAATTTCCTGTGTGGTTAGCAAAGAAAAATATCACTCATGCTTTTTTTACTGCTTGTGCATGTCATTAAAGATCTCTGTTACACATCTGAAATTCTGAATGGGTCTGTATTATGGACTAGAAATTTGTCTAAGCAGCTCTTTCCCCTACAAAGGGGAACATTAACAACACAGAAATTTAATTTATTTTTTTTCCCTGCAGTAAGGTAAATGATTCTGTGACTGGTTGTTCAGTGAAGGACTACAGCAGGCACTGTTTCTGAAAAACTGTATGGTTTGTGGGCATAAATCCTACCAGACTCCTGCTTTCATTGAGTGCTGCTGGTACTCCAGAGCCCAAGGTGGGTCACCCAGCACTTGGTGGCTGATTGCAGGTACTGACATGGGGAGGACATGATGTTGGAAGGCAGAGGGAAAGCTTACATTACCCAGGCATCCTGCTTCCTTCAGCATTGCTGTGCAGGCATGTCCCATGTTTATAGAAGCAGAGCAGCAATTGGGAAGACAGCATTCAAACAGAAATCGGCATCATCAAGGATTGTATCTCCAGCCACATAGTGGGTGTTTCATTGATACAATTTAAGAGATGCTCTGTGTTTATGTCTGGGTATCTTGGCTATAAAGAGGAAGTCCAGCATCCTTTCTCAGTGCCAGTGTGGGGAATGTGAGCCATTATTTGTCATTTCTTTTAAATGAAGTGGTAGACAATGATATTTTTTTCTTTAAAAATGAAACGTTTGAGACCAATCTGGTTTCAGTTACAGCTTTCTTTTGGTACATTGGTATACTGCAGCCTAAACAGCAGATACAGTTTTCCCTGATAGCTGTGAATAGAAGAATAACCAAAAGTCCATCCATCCTCTCAGGACTCCCACATCTAAGTAGACATTGTTACAATGACAGTCTGTGTCCTGGCTTAAAATAGCTCTCTTATAAACAAGTGCTGAAGCTTTACATCCTGCTTGGGAATTAATAAACAAATATATCTTATTTGAGTATGAAATATTGTAAAGATTTCAGATTAAGCCAGCAGGAATAATGCTTTATGAATCAGTTAAATCCAAATTAAATATGACATAGATTACATTGATAATAGCAATGCTATAAATCACTGTGGGTATTTTTATATTTATTTAGCAGAAAACTAAACTAAGCAGCCTCCAGTCCAGCCAGTTGCCAGTTTCTAATTGGGTCTCAGGAGTTAATCACTCTTAATTGAGGACAGTAGTGACTGCTTTTGATTGTCACTGCCTTGTTTGGGAACTCAGGGCATGGCACAGCTACAAAACCAGCTGAGGAGTAACATGCATAGCTCATGATTTTGGTGCTAACCATAAATGTTGTGGCAGCACAGGCAGTCCTACAGGCTCTACTTATTTCCAGGAAATAAACTTGCTGCTCTCTGCTCTGGGTGACCTCAGGCTCTGCCCTGACCCCCTCACCAGCACGGTGGGACTGGCAGCACTGAAGGGGATGGACGGGCAGAGTGCTGCTTGGCCTTTGCCCAGCTCCTGTACAGATTATTAAGAGAAGTATAGCATTTAATACAAGAGATTCTAAGTGCCCACTCTGCCCCCTGCCTTTAAAATACGAAGGGTAAATCATCTCAATGAATCAAGCAGTTTGGCTTAAAAAACCCACCAGAATATAAGGACTCTCCCGAATTAAGATCAGCAAACACTCTAAATGTGGTTTGTTTTTTTTTTTAATCTCTAGTTAAGCATGAATTTAGGCTGTGTGGCAGTGTTTTAGATGTTTCATGTAATGGTCTTGAACTTTTTTGTACTTAAAATAGCAATCGGAAAACTCATAATGAAAGATGGATGATGAAGAAAATAACCTACAGGGCTTAGCATTAAAGTAATAGCCATTTAACTTCATATGTGAGTAGAAGAATATTACTATTGTACCACTGGAAGATGAATTACCTCTCCTCTGCTAACATACTTGTAAAGGAAAAACTGAAAAATGGCTACAAAATAAGGGTGATAATTTAATGTCTCTGGGGATTGGTGTTTAACAAAATTAAATTATCTTAAAGCCTGACTTAATTTCAAATATTTATGTTAAAATTCCTAGCAAGTAAGAACATGACCAGTCATTACAAACTAATTCCAGCATTCCAACTGGATTTTACTGGGTTAAGAATTTATAATCTGATTATGCTACACTCAACTTTAAAGATTGCAGAAATTAAGCTTCTTAAAATCCTGACAAA
This sequence comes from Calypte anna, assembly GCF_003957555.1. Taxonomy (NCBI): domain Eukaryota; kingdom Metazoa; phylum Chordata; class Aves; order Apodiformes; family Trochilidae; genus Calypte; species Calypte anna. Next base: position 10,136,591 of record NC_044257.1, read on the forward strand.
AGTGTTTTCTTTAACTTGTCGCAGATTTATAAACAAGATGTTTGCCTTTTAAGGACTAAAATACAGGTGAGGCTCAAGAGGACCCAAAGAACCAGGTTTCTCTAACAACGAAGGTGTGGTTAGCACAGAAAACTGGGTAAAGGAAAGTAAATATAACAGGAATAAATTTAATAATAACAAATGTGGTCTTACAGAGGGTGTGACTGTCTGCTTTTGTACTGGGGTTATATTTTGTTATAAGCATAAGTTACTATGAAGGTTTGAATTCACATTATATATTCAAATGTAATATCTCTATATTAAAATGAGCTGTAGCCTCCTCACAATCTTTTCACGAGTAGAACATTTAATCTGCCAACCTCGGTTTCCTGCAAAAATCTTTAATTTAGGAAAAAAAATTCTTTTGTGAACGGAAAACCCCAAAGAAACCTGGTCGGGTTCTCCAACCTTCCCCTTTTCTCCGGGGAGCAGCAGCGCGGGCGAGCGGGCAAGAGGGGTCCCCGGCCGCATCCCCTCGGGCCCCCCCGGCCGCATCCCCCGGTTTCCCCGGCCCGGTCTCCCCGGTCCCCGGGCGCCCTCTCCAGGCCGCGGGGGGCATCGCCCCGGCCCGCTGGCGGCCCTGCGGGTGAGCAGCGCTGCAGTGCCATCAACTGGGAAACTGGAGGGACTGGGAAGCGCCTGTTCCCTGAGCCGCTCGGGAAGAGGCGGTGCGGATGGAATAACCAGAATTGAAGGGAATGTTGTTGTGCCTGTCACATTTGGTTTGCTGTTTTCCCCTGTGTAACTTTAATCATTCTGTCCGCAAGGTGACTGCGTGTCTCTCCCCATTCAGAGAGGAGAAACTGTTTTCTTGAAACTTTAAAAACGAAAAAACTGATTAAATTGCAAAGAGAACCGATAGCAAGTGGATCCTGCTTGTATGTGAAGGCTGCTCTGAGGTGCTTCTGGGGGGTGTGCTAGCCAGGGCTGTCGCCATTAGCTGAAAAATTCATAATCTAGAGGAGAGAAAAACTTGTGAGAACTGCTAGCCTCAGTCTTCCTGGGACCTTTATAGCCTGGGTCCATTTGAAAAGCTTTTTTAAAGGCAGTAGGCTGCATATTTGGCTCTGGCTTAATGGTGTTTAAGCTGTTTAATAATGACTAATAGTTTGGAATGACTTTCTACCAGCAGTGGAAGGCAGCCTTGGAGAAAAGCTGTACTTGCAAAACCTGTGAGGTGTGTTCATGGGACTGTAGCATGTTGCTTCTTAGCTAAAGTTGCTGGTACCACATGAAGGTTGGGCCTCAGACCAGTCCAGCCTCTGCCAACATACCCCAGTAGCTTAAAAATAAAATGATGTGGTGATTTAAAAACTTCTACTTTTCTGAAAGGAGATTTTCTTATATATCTTCTTTGTAGAATTAGTAGTAATTTGTCAGTGTTTTTCTTCTACTCGAAGAAGGCTACACAGAGAAAATTTCATCATGAAAGCTTTTAAACCTGTGTTTTGATAACATGATCATCACAAAATAATCTGCTACTTGAAAAAACAGTCAAAGTTACATTGGCAGGTGCTTTAACTGTAAATCACTAAACTGAAAAAAGGTATGATGTGGGGATATTATCACTATACGTATTTAAGAGTCAAATGATTGCTTAACCAAAATCAGCAGCACTTGAAACTCTAATCCCATCTGCTGCTTGCAAGCACCCAGCTCTCCTGAGTATGCATGTGAGAATACACTGGGTATGACAGATTAATTCACAAATCTGTGTGTTCAAAATTTGCAGGGTGTAATTTTATCACCTGGAAGAAACATGATTATGGCCATCAGTCAGTGCTGGTGCCCACCTGCAAATGACTCCCTGTGGCCGGAGACCAAACATTCAGATGTTGTGTGTAAAAGACAGACCTGATCTATGGTAGGTAAAATAGTGAGATGATGAGGATCAGACCTCTTAGGAGCATGTGAAATAATAAAGGTAAAGACAGATGCCTGATAGTGCATGTTGGCTTTTTTTTTTTTTTTCTTGAGTAGTGGTGCTGCAGTGTGCTCATATCAAAAGAGAAGTTTAAGCCTGTATGATAGGGATTTTTGTTGTCCTAATTGAGAACTCCTTGAGAACTCCTTTATTCTGCTAATCCTTTCAGTGGCTGCAGGCTCTGTCTGCTCTTTTCAGGCACACAGACCACTGCTTTATTTCTCTGCTCCTCTGTTCTGACTCTTGTCACTTGGTCTGATTTCTCTACTTCCTTAACTTCTGACTTGTTCTCCTCTTCTCTTGCCAGTGTAGGATATGTGGGCTGCATTTCATTACCATGGAGAGCAAATTTCAGCCATCGTGCCTTCCTCTATACACTGCAATGATAAGGCAGAAATATTGGGGAAAACCTTCTCCCAGGGGACGTGTGGCATTTTCCTTGGGATGTTCTCAAAGGAGTAACACTGAGGCAAGCTCTGGCACACTGCCACACTGAAAGCAGCCCGTGTAGAAGTAGGACTGTGTGTCCTGGGTGGGGATTATTCCCAGCCACCTTTGCTGAGCTTTGTATTGCACCTTTCCTTTGCCTCCTTCTTACTTGAGTAGGGTCTAGAGCAGGGCAGTGCTGCCAGGAGAATATGAGGGGCTCCCATGGAGAGCTGCAGAGCAGATCTTTTGGGTGAGTCCAGCTGTATCACCACTGGCAGCACCTGCTTGATCGTGGGGAACCAGGGGGCTCAAGCTTTACCTGCTTGACTGTGGGGCCTCAGCATGTAAAGGGGTACTGTGACCCTTGAAGCCAAGCCAAGAGAAGGCTCCACCCTTCCACAGGTTCCAAAGAGAAACTGAATGCTAAACTGCCATTGAGGGATGCTGAATGAAACCACTCTAATGCTCTAAAATCCCTGGATTTCCCTGGTAAGAAAGTGCAGCACTGAACACTGCTTTCTATAAATAGTGCAGTTTTAGTATTAGCCCTTCTGAAGTTTCTGTGCTCTCTGAACCTCAATATCCCTCCTTACTTGAAGTTTTACTTGCAAACGGTGGAATGTCATTAAATCCACTGATGTAAAAAAAGGGCAGTTCCTGGTGCCCTGCCTGCATGCATACTAGAGGAGGTCAGGATCTTCTCTAGGATCCCATGTGACTGACTTCTTCCAGATATCCTGATTTAAGGAAAAGCAACTGATAGTGGGAGCTGAAGAACAGATGCCAGCCCATTGAAATAGATTTAATGTGTGTCCCCTTGGCTGAGAAATTCGCAAGAGCCAGTGGTGCTTCTTGGACACCTCTAACACTGCAAATCATTGCACCTGCAATGATTTTCAGTTTTCATCAAGGAGAAATTACAAAATGCTTCTCTAAATCTCCTTAGTTTAGCTTAAATTACAGCCAAAGAGTTCAGCTGTATCAGGGAGTGCTGTGGTTATACAAGGGCAGTAGATAAATACAACTTTTTGGCCAGCCCAGATTCTTCAGCCCCACTCATGCCAGTGGCAAGGGACCCTGGCTCCATATTTTTAAGCATAAGTTGATTCATTAAAAAGCTGCATATTTTTTTTCTCATTCTCCTAGCTGTATTCTTTTGCTCATTGTACTGAGAATTGCAAACAGATTATTCTAACAGTCTGGAATAATTTATCAGAAACTGCTGCCCAGTGGGAAAGCCTCTTCTGTCCACTCCTGAAGGCTGTCAGTCCTCATGGAACAAGTTCTCAAGTTTATATTCTGGTTGTAAACCTGTGTTAGGAATTCTGGTGTAGTTATTTTTACTTCTGTCAGCATGCTGTCATTACATCTCTATTGACTTGATTCAATTTTAGCAAGTACACAAAGATATGCTTATGTTTCTCCATGTTTAATGAACTGAGGTGGATTTAAAAGTGAAAATGGTATAGTTCCCTGCATAATATTTAATTTAAAGCTCACACCTAAATTTAAGTGCATTTAAATTATATCAACTTAAACTATCACCTGAGTTTAAATGAGATTCACCAAGACTTATCAGTTTAGTATACACTTCCACAGGGATCACTTACATGCATATTGCTGCCCTCATGTATTGAGAAACTAGTGCTGACTTGAATCTGACTTTATTTTTTAATCTTTCTTTTATTTAAAGAAAATATATTTAGATAATTTTACGCAAAAAGAACTAGGAACTCTTGATTCCAAAAGAAATGTCAGCTTTCCCTTTCTTGAAACCTAAATACTGTGATCTGGGCATTTAAAGGCAACGCCTAATCTGTTGTAATATGATCTCAAAAGTAAGCAGTATTACTATGAATTTCTTTTTCACATATGAAATCCTGTATTGCCAAATACTGAACTATCTTTTGAAATGAAGTTTTTTTCAGAATTGGTAGACTTCACAATGCTAACTGATTGTGATGTATCAAATTTGCCTAAAACGTTTGTTCAGCTGTATAAAATTTCATCCAAAAATGTCACTCCTTCCCCCTCAGATGGGAAAAACTTGGCTGTAGAATGTTTAGAATATGTAGAAACAAAGAATTAAATTAGGCGATCCTGAAAATACAGATTAATACAGCCCTGAACACCCCTGCTATCAACATAATATTGACACTGGTTATGATGAACATTCTGTTCTAAGTTCTGTCGCAGACTGGAGATGTTTGACTTGTTTAGGTAACTAGGAAAGAAGAAAAAAAGACAGTGGACCTCTGCTTGAAGTAGCTTCTTTAAAAATGTCACTTGACAGGAGTTTTGTCATTGTTGGTTTCTTTTGTTGTTGTTTTTCCAGTTATGGCTGTTTTTGAGCAGCAAAATCTCAGACAAGATGTCTTGGACTACCTCAGAGGGCTGCAAAGGGAAATGCAGATATTTCAATAGGTGGTGCTTTTAGAGATCTGTCTTCAGGGAGATCCTGTGAGTTGGTGATTGGAAGAGAATTTGCTCCTCTGGATCTTTGCATGCTACTTCCTCTGTCTTGGAATACAAGATGTTGATCCCTACCTGCTGCAAAGGGCAGCTGGTTGCCCTGACCATGCTTGGTCAATGACAAATGGTTTTAAGATAAGATTTGTAGTAAAAGAAGTATGCAAAACTAGTACTCTGTAACTTTAATTAACAGGAACAGATTATTCTTGGCCCCACTGCTCTCTGCTGTGCAACCTGAGCACAGTATGGTTCCCTAACACCCAACAGTACAGCACAATGGGTGGCCTCTCTCTCTGTCATATGTGGTGATATGTTGTATGGGTACAGTGGGATAATTGCTCCATATCCAGATGCTTTCATTTAATTTAGGGCCTCATCCTATGAGGCAGTGAAATCCTTGGCTCTCATTGACTTCTGTTGGATTTTAGGGACTCAGGACCTGTTCAGAAACGGGTCTTTAATCCCTTATTGGGAGCCTGAGCGTGCAAAGGGAGCTATTTCTTCTGCATGCACTCATAATATGTACAGGATTTGGGTACCTTTTGTAATAGTCTGCTTAAATCTTAATGCGTTGCTAGGGGAACTGGCTGTGGGCCACGACCAACAAACATGTAGACGTTGTGTCCTACTGCTCTTTGGCAGAGTTTACTGTAAGAAATGGCTTTATTACAACAGGATCTACTAGCAGTAGTACAAAAAAGTAGTTTGTCAGCTTTTTTTTTTTGGTTTTTTTTAATTACAAATATTTTAAGGCTGTCATACAAAAGAGAAATCCTTCCAAGCTGAAGGCTAGGTGTGTGTGGACACCAGCCAGAATCAAATACTTCTTTCCCTTATTCTTTCAAATTTGATTCTGCTATTTTTTAATTTACTTGAACCTAAGTACAGTGTTTGGAAGCTTAACAAGCTTGGATACTTTCTGCTGTCTTGTACTAATTAAGGCTATTACTATTTTCAAGATATTTATAAACACAGCTGATTATTTATGTTTCCAAAGTGTATCGCTTTTCAAGTTTTCAGACTGCATTTAAGAGTATCAGAAACAATGAAACTTGTGTGTTTATGGAGCCCTAGTATGGCAAGTTTTATTGTTTCATCTCCCTTTCCTGGACATCAGAACAGCCTGCACTGTTTTAAATTAGTGAAAAAATAAGGCTGGGAAGCTGAACTCCAAAGAGGTAAGTCTGCCATCAAAAAAGGACAAAATTTGGGGAGAGGGGAAAAAAAAAAAAAAAAAAAAGTTATGGAAATGAAATATAGTCTGAGATGACCTCCCCAAAATGAAGTCAGCAAACCCTGTCCTATAAAGCTCTCAGGAGAGCTGCAGAAGAATTTTTAAATAATCCAGAGAAGGAACTCAATGCTTTGTTTTCATTCTTATCTGTTCATTCCTTGCACTTCCTAAGAAAAGCTGATCCCTTGAGATTTTTGTGCAAAAGGATGGATTTTTATGATGTAAAAGCGCACATCTTAAAGGTTTAAGTCCTTGGCAGTCATTATCTTCAGGTTTGTGGAGAAGCAATAGTGATTCTTCCAGGGCCTGGGTTGGCAGGGAGACAAGGGAAAACTCTTCTGGATTCATCAGCCTTCATTTTGGGGCCCGAGCAGGAGGGATCTTACAGCACAATATGGCCCTGTAAAAAACCCTTTATGTATGACACATGCTAATAGGTTTTTTTCTCCTTATCTCATGGTCATTGCACAATGTGGCAGCAGAAAGATGGAAGACACTTAAGAACTACAAGAGATGAGCCAACTAACCATGCTTTTTTCTTATCAGACCTGTAGCATCACATATATGAATTCAAGTGCAATGACCTTTTGCCAAAAACTGCTTAAGGTATAGAGAAGGCATTTCAGTATTCAGAGCTCAACTTCTGTCCTCCATCATCTGAATGGATCTGTCTATTTGGAGAGAAACTTTTTTTTAGCCTGATGTCTCAGCCCTGTGTGGTTATCTGACCCAGAGTTAATATGGCATAATTAGGTTGCCCAGTGTCACAGGTGACCTAAAAGTATTGTGATGAGCAGTCTTGTGACATTAATTGTCAAAGATCACACAACACTGTGGATTTTAGTTCTTTGACCCATTGTATTCAATAGAATTAGATTCTTCCTTAACTTCATTTTTCCTGTTTTTATGACTCCAAATAAGGTCCTTATATTGTTCAAACATAATTTTTGTGGTGTATTATATTAAGATGTTTATCTTAATCCAAATTATCATCTAACTGATGAAAGAGCTATTGTTATTTGTGATAGAAAAACTGCCTCTCATCCAGATCACTGACCTGTTTCTTGGAGTCAGAAGTAACCTCTCAGAAGTCCTACTAAATGTAATGCTATGTTTTACATTACTGATCTGGAAGGTTCATATTGGAATTGTGATTACAACAATATTTAAGGATCAAATAAAAAGAATTCAACTTAACTTTCATATGCAGAAATATTTTATTTTTCCATAAATTTTGGTATTATTCTAAAGAAAGTGTTAAATAAATCAGAGCAATTCAGCCATGAGGGTAATTCCACTACTCCCTGGTAAGAAATTACTCAGGCTTAAACATCATAAGTATATTTCTCTCCACCTTTCTTTCTCTGAGATCCAATGGAATTTGCATCTGATGTCTGAAAGAGATGATTAACCATGTCCAGGAGCAAGAATTTAATCAGCTCACCCTAACATGAGATTGAGGTCATTCATTATGCTGAGATAAAAATCTCAGAATCTACAAGTTCCTGAAGATGGGAACAATTTGTAGACAACCACTCCTCTAATCTTGCTTTTCAGCCCTGACTTAGAGACCACTGCCAGAAGAGCACATCAGGAGAATGAACTAATGCTGCCTAAAGAGATTTTTGTGGAGGCTGGCATGTGAAGAAATGCATTTACCATTACAAATGGCCTTCCTCTGCAGGGGAACAGGGTTTGCATATTCTCTATGCTTTCCCACTATACAGAGAGGGATACAGGCTTTTAAAAAGGAATTAAGATGCTGAGATGCTCAGTCCATGCTGGCTTGCTAGTTCCCTGTTCCTCACTGTGGAACATCTGCTAAATAACTCTTTGGGAGATTTCTGGGTTTTTCAAGACCAGCAGAAAAAAACCAACACTGTTAGGGTGTTTTATATTTGGGGCACTTTGGTACTGACAACTTTGGTACTGACAAATGCCTTCTCATTTTATCATGCTGTAATCAAGATGACAAAAAAGTGTGGCAGTGAGTTGAAACTCCCCCCACAGCCCAACAAAAAACCGGGGTCTTAAAAGGAAAAGTTTGGCACACAGAAAGCTCCAAACACAAAAAAGCTAAACCTCTACCAAACCATTTCTGCTTGTTGTGAGCCTGCCAAAGCAGAACAGACTTTCTCAACAGAAAAGGCTACATTATGCTAGAAGGAAATGAGCTGCAAGGCACAGGAAAAGGGAACACGAGTGGAGATTTATGGCACTACTGAAAGCAGGCACTGTACTGCCAGATTAGGAGTAAGACACTACCAAAGGATGCTCCCTTTTTTTTTTTTTTAATCTATCAAGGAAGATGTTTTGTCTGTTGCAGGATATCTGAACTACTGACAGCCATTGCAGAAAGCCCATTGCTTCAGCCTTCTAATCAGTCATTGTGTTCCAGTAAGAATTTTCTACTTTTTTAGAAGAAGGGGAAAAAAAGCAGCTAGCAAAACCCACCCAAACCAAAATCACCAGTCAATGAATACCTGACACCTAATGACCTGAAAACACAATAGCATTACAAACGTTGCAATTTTTGTTCAAGTATCACTGCTTTTATAAAGTAAAAACTGTTTGGTTTTTTTGGTGTTGTTTTTTTTTTTTCTGCAAAACATGTTCATTATACCCTACTGCTGTTCTTGGAGATCATATGGGAAGGATTTGTTCATGCTGAGATTTATTTTTTTTTCCCTTTTTTTTTTTTTTTTTTTTTCCCCCTGCTGCTGTTTTAGTGTCGTGGTCTTTGTATTGTACATGAGGAACTTCACATGCTGAATTCTCCTGGATACAGACTGCAGCAGAAAGGCACATCTGTTGACAAACAAAACTGTCTTCTATGGCCAGAAAGTCTCAATTAAGAAAAATATAAAGTTATTACTTTTTTTTTTTCCCTGCTAGGAATTCCTAATTAGAGCTCCTTTTTGCCTCCTGTAAATTCAGTCTGAGAGGTAAGCTGCTAGGGAAGCTGCAGGATCTCCCTGGATTTTTACCAAGCTAATTTGAACTTTGCCATGTTTTTTACTTGCAAGCAAAACTGCAGCTTGTTTTCAGCTCCCCAAACTCAGATGAAAGGCTACCCTAAACAATCCTGATGGATTACTGCATGTTGCACAGCCTCAAAGAACATGAAAATATGGAATCACCCCCAAAAGGTAATGACCTGATGAATTTCTCACAATATGTTTTTAGAAACATTTTTGAGAGAGAGAACCACCAAAGTGATCTGTATTACTCTCACAAGTCAGTGAAGAAAAGTGTGTCCTGAAACTTCAGCTAGCTATAAAAGTGAAATGCTCCCACACAGATTCAGAAGGAGAGGACTCTTGCTGCAATGCCACTGATTTGTGTGGCCCTGGGCAGGACCACAGAAACTGGAAGTCACCTAGAGATGTGGGTGTTTTTCTTCTTCCTCCTCTATCTCTGTTTCTGGGGCAGTTCTGTACCCCGGGTACTACTCCAGTGAAGGCCATTTGGACTGCTTAGGAATGATTTGCTATGTTACTTGACAAAGAGATGGATCTGAGTTGGATTAGGTTCCAATTGATTGAATGACCAATAACCAGTCTCTTAAACAAATGGTGGCACATGAAACATGATTGGAGACAATTTGCCAAGTAGCTGGTACTAATACCTATGCATTTCCACTTACGTTGCTGGTGTTTTTTGTTTTTGTTTTAGTTACACATTTAATTACATTTTTTAAAATGAAAAGCATGAGTATGAAGGCTCTTCCAAGTCCCCTGTGTTCTCCTTCTCTGGTGTTAGCCTAGCATCTTGCTGAATCCTGTAGTAGATTTCTGTCTAAAAAGACTATCTGCTGGATTCAGGGCATGTTGGAATGGCAGGAGACATGGTGGCAAAGAAGGCTGGTAAATAGTTTTGTGTTAATGGAAAAGAGGAAAGATCACATCCAGTGCAATTATACTTCCAAACTTGGTGTTACCCCAGAGCTCTGCCCATGGAAGTGATACTCATGTAAATGAAAACTTCCCGGTGATGCAGGTGCAAATGTTAGTAAATAAATACAGTGCTAATGACAACCAAGGAAATTCCCTTGATGGATTATTATGATGTAGAATTTGCACTATGTTTTAGGATAATGCTGACATAAGGAAACCTCTCCAATGTAAAGGGGCTTTTCAGCTTGCTCACCTTCTGCTGAGAAAGCAAATGTGTGCTGTGTTCTGGGTGATGTGAACAGACAATTTCCAGAAAACTGCTTCCATAAGTAGCAATAACTCAATGTATTGCATGCTGACCATCAGGTCACAGGTTTGGTACTACCACTGGACTTGAATCAGGAACATGTTCACAGGGGATCTTACACCAAGCTTGTGAGTGAGTAGAATTAGCACTGCAAGCATTTTTTTAAGCAACCCAAAGTCAGCTGACACAGATAACTTGACTGCCTGTGCTCAGCAAAATAAGATGTATTTAGTTTTAGTTGACATTTTAATGTGGTTCAATTTGTAGGTCTTCTAATATGTCTTATAAATACTGACATAAAATTATTCGCCTTTATACAACAGACTTCATAATGTGAGTGCAGCACTATGGCCACTTTCATGCAGTTTACAAGCTGCATATACAAATATTTTAAGAGGTGTTTAACTGTTTATTTTATATTAAACTACTAGATCTGTATTGAAGAAAGTAAAGTATCTCTTGTTAAATGTCTTATCCATGCAATTTGTGTATACAGATGCATGTATGTATCCAATAGAAGAATGGTGAATATTATTATTCATACCTAAAGTATCTGGCTGGTATAAGACTTTAATCTGGCTATTTCTAATTCTTGTACTTCTCTAAAGAACAATGCTATGTGGCAGAAACCACACAAAGCCAAGTCATGGAGCTTCTTAGTTTTTCATTTTCTTAGGCAAAACTCTTTATTGAAGGCACTGAATAAAAATCTCTCTGTATAGCTAATATGCCTGTGCTTATATAAAAGATACATGTGCAGTAATCTTAGTTACACATGTAGCTCTACAGGTAGGATATAAAGCCAGCTTTGTAGAAAGTGCATAAAATAACTGTTGAATTAAATATGGCAGATTTATGCATCTGTGAGATAAATACTGAGTTTTCAAGCTATTAGGTAATATCTGTAAGTTCTTATTTAGTAGATAATAAAGCACGTTACTGCTTTTTAAGGTGTATCACTTCATCTGAGTACTGAAAAGCTTAATTTGCAGTGTAATTGAGTATATTAGGAGATTATTAATAGCCGAAGCCCATGAGAGATTTGTTTTCAAGGTATGTAACCATGTTTAAAACAGTGGTTTGGGTGCTCTGGCAGCAAGTCTCAGGCACTTTCCAAAGTTCTGTGGCAGAGATGAATTGCCATAAAGATTTGTTGCTACTACTAAATACTGTGTTCAGCTTTATATTCATTAAGTATCAGTCACTTTTTAGGATTAAACCAAAATGGATTTGTATTTAGTACCTGCATTTACATTAGGGTACCCCAAAGAGGTGTCTTTTTCCTCAACATGAAACAACCTTTCTTCCCTGAGTAGGCTTGTTTGTATGCAAAAAATAAAGAAATAAATAAAGTAATGAAAGGCAGTCTTATGTCCTGTGAAAAAGCTTGGCTGCTCAGAGAAATTGGGAGACTGTCCTATGGGATGAATATGAGACCAGCATATTATAATCCTAATTTGATGTACTTTGTTCTGCTATTTTTTTTTACTCATTTATATGAACTCATATTTCTTAGGGCAAATACTTTCAAACCTCTATAAAGACAGCATAAAATTTGAAGGGATGTTTTGTGTGGTTTAATATGGCATAGCAATTAATTACATTGATATATATTTCAGTTGTAGAAGTAATAAGAAATTTTCCTATAATTCAAAACATGGAAAGAAGAAAAAGGAACACCTGCTTTGCAGGGAATTAGCACAGGCCATGGGAGGTGCAGGGCAGCTGGCAGAAGAGCAGGATGAGGGCTGCCTCTGCCCTCCTGTAACACAGGCTCTGTGTTCACAGACAGACTGAGCATCTCCTTAGCTCTTACAGCCAGAACCCTGTGATGTTTAAGCTGGATGAAGTCACCTGCACCTAGAGGTAGTTTTTATCAGATGCAACTATGAAATTTCACAGTGTCCTTATGGACTGTGAACTATGGAGAAACCCTGACACTGTTGGAATACTCTCATATACACCATGTAACAGTGTTCCTACCTCCAACCTGTCCCTTTCATCTAATTTTATTATGCTAGGGAGAACAAAGATGACAATATTTTTTTTCCAGCTACAACTTTTATAATGCTTTATTTTAAACAAGCAGAATTAATGTATAGAAGGCAACCACAAGCTTATAAATCACATATTTATATGCTCATATTTATTTTCCAAATACTTCCTTGTGTTCCTCTTCCTGTTACTAATTACTAGAAGATCATAATTCTCTATATCATTCCTGTAGCTAATTAGAATTGTAGAGTGGTCAGCTAAAACAGGGTATTGGCTGTAATGCTGGCAGCTCACAGCATCAAACTTTGATAATACAAAAACATCCTCTTACATTTTCTGTATCTGCAGCAGAATGTATTTATTATATACATATAAATGCCACAGAGGGTATGCAGTAAACTCCTTTCTCAAGCTTGGGGACATCATTTGCATAGACAAAATGACATGTCCCAGACAATTCTGCTTCTGCACAGCATACTTCCACGGACGTGGCAGCTCTCATGCTCACTGCCACCTTCCTATCGTGCCACAGACCTCACCCCAGCTGTCACTGTCTTTCCGACAGCTCATGGTGGAGAAGTCAATGGCTGAGTCTTCTCACAGGCTTTTGAGTCTCACTGGGTTTGTACAGGCTGCTTGGATTTGTCTGGGAAACTGCTCCTTCCCCAGGTCTGCCCCCACTTCTGTAGCCTGAGCACGGAGGAGACAGAGCCGAGGGAAGATGCGGAGCCCAACCTGCCCCCACGCATCACTTCAGACTCTACCACGGGAGAAGCGTGAGGCGCAGGCTCAGTCCCGCTGGCAGATCCGAAACCTCAAGTTTTGTCCCAAAGAGGGCACGGCCGGGCAGCGGCTCTGCCAGACATCAGCAGGTGCGGGAAGCAGGAGAGCGAATCGCTCGCTGCCCATGGCCGCGTTGCCAGCTCCCGCACCCCTGTGGTGGGACGTGATGCTCGGTGGCTTCCTGAAAGCCCAAGCTGTCACCCTCACTTGGGAGAACTCCAATCTCAGATGAAAGAATCAACTTGTTTTAGCCTAAGATATAAGAGCTGCGTACTACTTAACAGCTCAAAAGACCATCGGGAAAACGCTTTGGAAAATCCCAAACGGAACGGCCGGGATTTTGTTGGTACTTCAAGAAGGACCCTGCGCTACAGGCGACAGCGAAACGCCGTCCCGACCGCCGCCCCCTCCTTCTACCCCGCTCCCAGCTGAGCCGAGACGCTCCGTCCCATGCAACAGCATCACCCGGGAACCTTCCCGGTACCGCTGACGGGGTGTGGGAGTGGAGCTGACTCCCCGCTACCCCCGCCCGCGGGTGCTGTCCGGCAGCCGAGCGGGGCTCAGCCCGGCGGGGCGTGTTGCGGGACGAGCTGCCCGCACGGACAGCGCAGCGGCGGGACACGCAGCCCCGCGGGGTCCCCGGTCCCTTACCGATGATGATGGCACAGGCGCTGATCAGCCCGATCTCCTTCTTCAGCGCCACCCGAGCGGGGCCGTCGCCCGCCCCGCTCTGCTCCCCGCCGGCCATCGCTGCCCGCGCGCTCTGCCCCGCTGCCACCGCCGCCGCGCGCATGCGCCGCCCCCCGGCCCGCGGAGGCTCTGGGGGGGGGTGGGTGTCCGCGTGGGGGGTGTCCTCGCGGGGGGCGCGGGGAGGAGGCGGGAAGGCGGTCGTCGCCTCACTGAGGGGAGGCAGCGGGAGAAGGGTCCCCCGGCTCCCTGTGGCGAATGCCCCTCGGTCTGAGGGGGCAGAAGTATGTTGTGCTGAGGTAAAAATCGTGCGTTGGCCGAGCCCCGTGCGTTCGGTGGAGCTGAACAGCATTTAGCAGTGGTTTGGCAAGGTGCGGTGTGTTTGACGGGAAGAAACACGCGAAGGAAAACTGAGTCTCTGCCTCGAGGAGCAGCCGGGAGAGGTGTCCCAGCCTTCGGGGAGATCCCCTCTGTGCACCCGGGCTGCTTAGCTGGGAGAGCTCAAAAAAGGCTCAGCTAGGCTGTCGTATTTATGGAATAAAGTGGGCAGATTACATACGGTGGGAAAGGTATGTATGACTCTGTATGCACAGCTTGCTTTGTTCTCTGACAAATGAGTCTTGGAAAAGCCACCCACTCTTTATGTGTCAATTGCATGGTCAGTTTCCCAAGCTCACAAGCATTGAAGACTTTACGCCTTTGTGGTCTTCAGAGAACAGATTGAAACAGGAGTTCTTGCTCCTGCTAGGACTCTGAGCTTTGCCTCTTTACACGCCTACACCACACTATTTTTAGTTTGGATGAGGTGTGCTATTTTTACACCCCGTCGTGGTCCCTCACAGGGTGGCAGAGCCCAGGAAGGGCTGTGGGTCCCAGGAGGTGTGTGTGCTGGGCATGGCAGCCACCTCTGAGAAACCTTCAAATGCGTCCTCCAAAGAGCTGGTGGGAGCTGCAGTAACACCAATGTGAGCACACTTTGATAAGTGCCCAGCCTCAAATGACAAATTTGGTAACTTGGTTTGTCAGGCAGCAGGGTCTGCTCCAATGCCCAAGTAACCTGCATGCTCACAACTTGTTTTGGATGGCTTTTATGACCAGCCAACCTAATGCTGTGTATGGCTTGCTTTCACAGACCTGTCTCCACATGGATCTTCTCAGTGGTGGTCCAAGCACTGTTGTGCTTTATTAGCTGTGGTAGTGCAATAATTTAAAGGGAAAAAAAAATCCCTTGTAATCAGAACTGACAGCATGAGGCTAAGCAAGTATGGTTAAAATCAAGAGGGCACTGCCCAAATTCTGTTTTTTTCTGTCTTTTACTTTTATGGTTAGTTTCTTATCTTATCCCTCCCCCTTTGTTTCAAACCTTTCTGGAAGGAGTGAAAAACCCCAACCCCCTGTGTTTACCAGCTCCATTTGCACCTGTTGGTGCTGAGGAACCTGCTGGAAGGTCCTTCCCCCTTCCCGAGGCCTCCCAGCTGCCCCAGGTGCCTTGCTGGGCAGGCAGCGGGTTCTGAAGCCATCATTAAGGAAGTGTATTTCCTTTCTTCGCTCCGCATAGAGCAGAAACATTAGGATACTTTATTACAGCAAGAATGGGAATATCAAGGTAAATGTAAGGAAATCTTTGCTCTGTTAACAAACTGCCTTCCTAAGAGTGTAAATGGATAATGTCTCCTCTGTTCTAAGATAAGATCAGAAAATTTTAGCTTGGGAGCTTGGGGTTTTCCCCTGAGCTATAACAGCCAAGGGTTTATTGATGCAAATCTCTAGTTTGGTCTCTGTGCAAGGAGTCAAAAGTAACATCTTTCTGAGAGCACTTCTGTGTTCAGAGGGGATCCCTATGTGAGTGACCTGTTCTGAATGTGTATAGGTTAGAAAATGTTCATGAGAGCATTATGTGGTATCTGATCTGGGAGTGGTGGGAAAGAGATAGCATGCATCAGTGGGGCAACCCTTAGAGTGGTGGAAATTGGACATGATAGCATTATATTGGTGGGAGAAAGAAGGTCTGGTCCCTCGCCTCAGTGAAGGAGGGTGGGAAGTTTCTGCGGTGACCTCAGTCCAATTTGGTTTGATTTCAGAATGAAAAGTATGATCTGAAAACTGGCAAGTTGTGTTAGGAAATCGTTGGACTATTCTGACAAAGCCGATAACTGTAAGTAATTTTACTTTATAAAGCTGGTTTATACAGCTATTGTTATAGAAAGATTTATTGATTTTCAGAGGCTGAGACTTGTTTCCTGCATTGATCTATAGCTCTATGGAATTGTTGTTTCTAAATGAGCTACCTCACTACTTCTAAAATGTTCTTTTGTTGATTTACTATGTACTTTTAATAAGGAAGCATATCATAAGAAGAATTACTTTCTGAACTATGTAAGCAATACCATTGTTTTCCTTTAAAAGAAAGGGAAATGTGAAGACTAGAAATGAAGTTTCAGATACTCAAAAGTAACCTGATCTCTTAGTTTGCTTTTTTTTCTCTAGGTGGTTTAGATGATTTTTTCAGAGTTTTCCATTGGTAGCAACTCAAGCAATTTCTAGTACCTCTGAAAGTCTCTACGTGCTAGTCTTACATGAAAGCTGCAATGAACTCTGTGGAAGTTGCCTGTAACAGTCTATTTTGTAAAAGCTAAAAAAATAGATTGAACTTCATCAAAACTTCACAAAAATCAAGAAATATGGTAATGAGCAGTGCTGCTAACTTTGTTACCAATTTTATTGCTGAGTTCCAGGAACCTAATGAAGTTTAGGTTCAATTAACCTTTACAGAACGGCCACAGAATCTGTTAAATGCATGACCACTTAGAAGGATAAAACTGTATGTGATTTCTTTTGCTGTGGTAGCAATGTTGGTTTGCTTTGAAATATGTGTATAATATTTGTGGTATTGTGTGGAAGATAAAAATCTCTGACAGCCCTCTTACACTGATTAGTGAGGAATCATTAAAACTGAGAAAAACAGAGGAACATTATGAGTGTTCTGTCTTCCTATCCAATTTCACATTGGGTGCATTTTCTACAGGGTTAAATGAACAGAGTTACCAGGTAGTATGGGTAACAAACAGGGTGGGAAAACAGGATTGGGTGCAGCTGTGCTGGTGATAGAGGAGGATGGTGACTGTTCAGTAGCAGCTGAGCCTTTTCCCTGCTGCATGAGACTGTGTATATGGTGTATGGGATAATGATTATGGGCAAGGGGATACAGCTGTGAAATCTATGCTGGTAACTTAATTTAGGATTGTTGCCCTGGACCTCTGTGGAGTACTTAATTTCCTTCATTTGTCCTTGGAAAGAGAAAAAATTATTTACCTAAATCAAGATAAAGAACACTGACTTACTGATTGTTTTCCTGATGTGTTCATAATAAACAACTCCCTTTTTCAAAGTTTAAAGTGTTTTACTTTTGCTGAACGAGTAACCAGGTGGCCTGTTTACAACACGTGCTTTTGATATGCCTACAGCCATAGCAATATACAGGAGTGTAGAACAGCAATGGGCCAGAAACCTGTTGGAAAAGACACCATTGACAAAGGTTGCCCACATTAACTGCCAAAAATGCTTGCTTTTTTTTTTTTTTTTTTTTTTTTCCTTCAGGCTGAGTGCCTGCCTGCTTCACTGTGTCTTTTGCATGAGGGTGAAGAGAGGACTTTTCTCTTTTTGTGGTAGTGTTGGCTGCTTATTTATGTTGTATATTCTGTCCTATTCCTAATATAGTTCCAAAATGAGCAAGTCAGAGGGCATGTACGTTCTAATTAGTAGTTATCTGAGACAGCTCTCAGAGCAAAGAGTTCTTTTAAACTGTTTTGGATCTGAACATACTGTATCTACTTGAATGACAAAATGTTAGTAAGCAAAAAAGCCAAAGTTCTTTGTAGGAAGGCAATTGCTGCATAGCAACTGCACAGAGAGGATGCAATGAAGCTTGCATGCGTTCTCTTGTGTTGCTATTTTTGTCCTCATTTTCTCCATGTTCTGAAATGTAGAGAAGTTATTAAAGTTGTTGGAACCAGTTATTTCATTCATTGCTACTTATATTCTAAATAAGTAGAAGCAAACAATGCAGGGTTGGTTTTTTTTTTTGTATTTTGCTAGCAATAATAAAGGGAATTTAATGTGCCACTTATGAAGGCATGCTGTGACTGAGTTTTCAAATGAATTTGGCCTCTAATGTATGTTAAGCATATAAGCATATAAGAAGAGAGCAAAGATAAAGAGATATAAAAAAATCTTCATGACAGTAGATATTTCCAGATTCACTTGATTTTTTTTTTTTAAGCCATCTAAACAAATTTCTATTGTCTTACGAGGTAACCAACCCTAAAACACCAAAACATACCATAGTTGTGAAATCGTAATTCAATTTTGAATTTAACCAAATCACCATCAAATCAATCACAATAAGCAACAGCTGGGAAATAGTTACTTGGAGGGATGAACTGCCTTGTTCTCTTTCTTGAAATAAAGCAGGGGGCTGATTGGTTTAGCAGAAGGAAATGTGGGGAGTAATAGAACTGTGAAATGATTCTTCATTGCTAAGGAAACATGTCTGTGGAAAGCCTGTTATGCTCAAACTATGGGAGATTATCTTCTGAACTGTCCTTATGGATGTACCCTGTACCACTTTAAAGCGATTTGGCCAGCCCCACATCAATGGTTGGCTTGGGATGGTGGGGTCCCCCTGCAATAGAATGCTGTTACTCTGTGCTTCATTGCCTTTCTGTTGTAGTACAAACACTTGTAGGGCTTTAGGATTAGGAGCAAGGATACAAGCAGGAAGAAGGGCCATTTACTGGGAGGTGACATCAGTGGGATGGAATCATGTGAAGCCTTTCCACTTTAATGTGAATGAGTCCCCCCAAGCAACCTTAAACATAGCCAGATGCAGGTGAATCAGTCACTTGTTGAAAGCACCCCATTCTCCATCACTTTGCTTGATCATGTTCAGTCGCTATATGATAAAGATGGAAAAAATGGTATTCTTTGTATTTCTAGTGACCTGATATTGGACCTCTGTTTTCAGAAAGCTCTGGTGGAGGAAACCACTTTAGTATGCGACTCCTCAGTACCTAAACAAGAACATGGGGCTGTACATTTTAAAAGGGAAGACAGAAATTTTCTTCTAGGCCAATGTAGGAGGAAATTTTTGGGAGTGCTGTTGTTCATTTGTTGTTGGGTGGGTTTTTTTTGTTTTTTTTTTTTTTTTTTTTTTTTTTTTTTTTTTTGGGGGGGGGGATTTTTGGGGGTTTGTTGTTGTGTTTTTTTTTTTTTTTTTGTGTGTGTGTGTGTAGCTACTCTTCTCTTCAATAATGGCAATATGAAAGAGGTTCCTCCAAGGGTGGAACAGTTCTGGAATAGGTCAAAGAAGCTAATTATCTTGTGCAAACTAGCTAAGCATCTGAATCAGGTAAATGTAATTCTTATGATTAAATATAAGCCTAATAATTGATTGCTTATATTTCTATCCTCCTGCTTGATTATTATAGATTTCATTTGCAACAAATATTATTCATAAGAAATATCCTTTTCTGTTTGTGCCTTGCCAAATGATAACATGAGAGCTGAGTAACCAGAATGTGTGAACCATTCTCTAGCAACAAAGACGAAGATCCTTCATGCTTTCCACTGCCTTGCCCTGCTAAAACATTGCCCTGCAGGACAAGTTAAGCACTGTGTGCCAAGGAGTAAGTGGAGTTCTCATTCACTGATCTGTAAGGGTTAGTGTGGGTTTTGGGAACACAGGATTATGGTATGAACTGTTTGGGTATGAACTATGAACACGTAGATATCTGTATAAAAACCTGTTTCTAAATTCTACATATATGAAGCATGTCGTGGACATGCTTGAAGTGTATCACTTCTTCAAAGATATTTCATGACAGCTCAGAAGTAGATGAGTGTAAGTAGATGATGTCAAGAGCTATTTGTAGGCTGTTGATGAATGGGGTTTCTAGAGTCAGAGTTATTGAAAGAAGCCAGTTTCAGTCAAGCACTGGTACCATCTCTGTGTTATCAGGGTACCCTGAAATGCAGTGGTGAAAGGGACTGGAAAGGATGATCAGTTCCAGGACAAGAATTTACTTTTAAAAGATCTGTGACAACACTGTGGTATTCCAGACATTTCTACCAGCTTGGGACTGTGGTTTTGGTTGTTGTTGTTGTTGTTTTTTTTTTTTTTTTTTTTTTTTTTTGGGGGGGGTTTGGTTTTTTGTTTGTTTTTTGTTTTTTTTTTCATTGTGGTTTAGTGTTTTTTTTGTCTTTTGTTTTTTCCTCATGCGATACCAGCTATTGACTTAGGCTTTTAGCACGAGGTTCAGCATAACCTGTTTCACATCCTATTCAAAAGGAAAAGGTCCTTTGCCTTCTGCATTGCTGCCCACCTTGTCCTTCCCTATTTCTTTCCCTTCTTTCTCATTTTTTCAGCTGAATATCAGCATCATGATTTTGCACTGTTTCACCAGTCAGATGAGATAATCCTGAATTTTATTCCTCACTTCTGCATTTGCTGTTTTTCTCAGCTCGGTGCATCTATTAATTCTTAGTCTCTGTTTGGTCACTCATACTGAACATTGTTGGTCCCTGTATAGATTCCAGGGAACCCACCTTGAAATTTCTTTCTTGATTTGTCAGTGCTTTGTGACTTAGTACCCTGTGAGGGAGAAGGATCTTTTATTTATGTTTTTTCAAAGCCAGTTCACAGGTGCATTTGACAATTTTTACTTGGCTCTTCTTTCGTATTATCTTTCTTATGACCATGATATGTTGGGCAGAGTTAAAATCTCTATTTTAAAGGAAATTAGTTCATATCACCACTTCCCCTTTGCTTACTGAAACAAGTTCCGTATCGGACCCGAGAACCACGACGCGAGCTGTCCTTCCTCTGTGCGAACTCCTGCCATCCTCGGGAAAGTCCAGTAGATGGCACTCTAGATCTTTAACTTAGTGTTCTAAAGTGTGTTTTAAACAAGTGATCGCAATGGCCTGTGCTGATTAAAGGCTTTTTTTCTCAAAGTTTAGCATCTAAGCTTGAGATTAAAAATACTGCAGTAGTAAAAGTCTTGCTGAATTAGGCTTGGGTTTACGTTGTCATAAAAAAAGAAATAATCTAATAATCCTTCGACATATATTTGCAAAGCACAATTCTATATAGTATGCCATTGAGGGAGTGCACCATCTCTCTGAAAGTGGCTGGAATTTACTCCTGTGTTGGCCGTGCAATATACTTGTATATCCACGCCTGGTGCATGAAGAAGCAAAATAAGATCAGAGGATGGGATTATTCTGCTGTGTGTTCCCTGAGTCTGAGTATGGCCCAGTTGCAGTACAGATGAAGGGATGCAAGTTGTTCCTGGGCCAGGCCAACCATTATCACCATGATGCACAGGTCATAGAAAAGGCATAGTCTGTTTTAAAGACTTCAAGTAAAATTAGTTCTGCTAATGGCATTTGCTCTGGTATTCTGATTGTGTTTAGTTTGCCTGAAACCATACCTAATGCTTCATTTGGATAGGATCATGTGGCAGCAGTTGGGATCTGCTGGCTGTGCTCTTGATGAGTGCTCTGCAGGCTCCTGCAATGATCTGGGGAGTGGATCCTGGACCTGGTTTTTCTGAGGTCCCAAGATATGGCTGTGTGACTGTGTCAGTGTGCTGTGGGCCTGCACTAAAGATGCAGGGGCAGCACAGCTCTCTGCTTATAGGTGTTAAGGCATCTGCCAGAGGAAATATGGAGGCTGCTAGTACAAAGATTTACCACTGAGACACAACGGAGCACACTGCTGCCTCCTGCCTTTTTGAACACTGTCTTCCTGGTAATTGATTGTGTCAAGAAAAAGTCAGCAGTGTTTAACCTAACCTGTCTTGGCTTTGCTTTCAAAGAGACTAATGCTTAGGATGCCAGTTAGCTCCATACATCCATGATTTTGGAACTCCTTCTCAACTCTTCCTGACCTGTGAGCACTCTCAAGTCTTCCAGGACAAAATAAAACAAGTTAGCTGAGCCACCTGGCAGTGGTTTGAACTAACTTGTTTGATTCTGCCCCAGAACTGACTAGAAATGCTTACACAGCCAGTTACTGGGTCTCAGCTGGAAGGTGTTAACTAACAGCTGAGAAACAGAAAGGAACAGCTTTCTAAATGGCCTCTGAATTATATGCCTTTGGTGAGAGGCTTTGCCTTAGTCTGCAAGAGGCCAGGTGTGCTCCTATGGCATGTTTCAGTGGAGGGGTGCTCTAAGAAGTAGTTGCATCTCACCTGCTAGCTGGTGTGTTTTCCCTGCAAATCTGTGTTCCCTGCCTGTGCAGCACAGATGGGATTGCTGTGGCTGAGGGTGTCCAACAGAGACACACAAAGCATTTTGCAGCAGTGCTGCAAGTAGCTTGGGGTGGAGACTCCATTGTAGAAGCTTTTTTTGTTGTGTACTTCAGAGAATGGGAAAGTCAGTTTGGGACACCAGGTTGTCTTTTAAATACAAAAAATCCCTTTCTTGTTAGTAAGCTGGTGCATCTAGTCTGTCACGGAATAGTAAGGAAACAATAATATTTCTTAGATGTACAGTATTATAATTTTTGAGAGGGGTAAAAATGTTGGTACATATATCATGACTTTCACTTAATATATTGGTGAATATTTGAACAGAGAACCACAAATAAAATGTTATCTTGTTATCCAGGAGCTCACCTGTATGCAAGGTGAAGGGCTGTCTTACAGGCAGAAATGCATATTTGCCTTAAGTGCATTGAGCTCAGAGTTCATACACATCCCCTCCAGTACTTACCTATTAAAAGAGTTCACAGAAACTACACTGTCAACCCTCTGGAGTAATTTTTATTAAATTATTTTCCCTGGCAAATGGGGAAAACAGAGCTGCAAGGAAGCTAAAATCTGGGCTTGGCTTCCCCACTAATGACAAACTCAGGACCCAAAATCTGCTGAGACAGAGATGACAGGCTCTCACAAGTACACCAGGCCACCTGTCCACCCCTTCTTTCTGCTTGCTGCAGGGTACAGGTGCACTCAAAGGACTGGTTTGCTTTTGAGCTTTGCTCACCTACAAGGCAGAGCAAGAGGGAGGTGTATATAATGTATGCACCTGTCTCACTCAAATGCACTAGTCCAGCAGCACCAAACTTTTCTTGCTTCACACTGCTTGAAGAGTATGGAGTGCTGCAGCACTGTTGGTGGTTTTCTTTTGTACTGGGTAGCCATTTATAACCTGCTAGCCTTGGATGGTTCCCAGTCAAAGCAATCTGTGTTACAGAAAAACTGCACAGGAGCAGGGATGCTGTGGATAGATAGGAATGCTGGTGATGCCATTCGTCTGCCATGTGCCCCAGCCCACAAAACTGAACCATGCTCAGACACTTGTGCTTAATGTGATCTTGGAAAAATTTCTTTCCTCTCTGGACTTGGTTGTCTATTTCTAAAACTGATGCTTCCTTCCAGTTGCAATCTGTCTGGAGATTTATAGTGTTACGTATTGTGTTATCTTTTGGTGGTATCACTGGTGGGCTTTTTCAAGTGAAGGAGGGACAGGATGCCTTTTTTTTTTCATTATTTTTTATTTTACATTAGGCTTTGACAGTATGTATCATCATGGGGCAGGGGATTTGCTGTGCAGTTCATAGTCCAAAATATTTTTGATGATAGATCAGATTTTTCTCCTGCTTGCCCTTTTCCCTAGAAAGGGGTTAGGCTTTTGGGGTGTTGCCTGACAAAATTCAGGAGGTGGGTGGGTGTGGTGAGATTTTCTGGCTGCATGTCTCTGTAGGGTTACTGAGAGTGCAGAGGGCCCTCAATCCAAACTGAGAGCAGCCTGCACAAGTGCAAGTAGAAGATTGTCCAAGGCAGCATGTTTCTTCTTTCTAGAGCAGCTTGCCAATAGAGAAGGAGATTATGTTGGAAAGCAGCTGGGCTGTTCTCTGTGTGTGTGCATTTGGCCAGTCATCCCTCATGTGAGCACATCAGCCTCTTGGAAAGATGGAGTTTAGGCCAGGTGTTGGTATTCACTTGCTGTCTGTACGTTACATTAAGGAACTGCAAGGGGACTTTTTAAGCTAGTGGAAGACTGTGTCTCTAGCAGAGAGGAGGACCAGAATCTAGAGCTTGCTTGTTGCTTGTAATCTCATTGATATCTCTTCCAGTATTACTATGTATGTTCACACAAGTGTTGCTGCAGGATGTCTTCATATACTGCAATTCACCCTAACTTTGGTGGCTTCCTTCTGCCTTCCTTCAGTACTTTGCCCAGTAGCCTTTCTTGACCCTCTGCATATGTGCTTATGTGCCTCCTGACCATCTTCATGTTTTTTCAAACTTGGAAGACATGGGCATACATACCTATAGCATGACTGCAAACCCTCATTTTCTTGGCAGATCTTGCTCAAAAGACAAAAGTGTCCAACAGCAGCCAGATCTAAAGCACTGATGTGCAGAAGTCCAGCACTACATGTCATGAAGTGTTGAAAATTGTTATAATCTAGACCTTGTATCACCTGTGGAACTACAGAACAGCAGGCTGTTTGGCAAGTGCTCTTAATGAAATGTGCTTAAGTGTTTTGTTGAACTGGAACCCCAGACAGCCTGTGGCACATGGAACATTTTCAGCTGGAAAATCTCAAATTGTTGAGTCAAGTCCTGTAGTGTTCCAGGGATAGCTCAGGGAGCTGCTGACAGCTCAGACAAATTGGTGTTTTTCTACCTGAATTGTTGGCCATTCAAGTTGAACTCAAAGCAAATCTTTGGGGCTTTGGGGAAGCCAGTGACAAATCAAAGAATCTTGTTTAACTTGGATATGGATGAACGCAGCACTTCCTTGTGAGGCTTGGTGTAGTCCTTTGTTTCACAAACAACATCTGCTTCTCTTCACTGACAATTCCTAAGATGACCTCTTGAAGGAAAAGGAACAAGAATCATTTTCTGAAATGATGGTGATTCTCACGGGAGCAATTGCAGGTGTGTGCAGAAGGCCAAAGCCAAGTGTGCTGGACGAACACCTTCATGGTGCCATGGCTGAACACATCTGCTTCACCAGTTTCTCTTTGTTAACCCAGCACTGATTGCTGGTGTCAGGCACCATGGGGTTCATGGATTTCAGGGTGCTCAGCCTCCTAAAGTCTAAAGGGCATGGTTAAATACTCTGTAACGACTAAGAACTAACATATCTAGGAGTTCTTTCTGGTACCTGATGTTAAGTACTACCAATACTTGACAGCACCTAAAAGCTAGAGCTTTCACTTCTGCTGGTCTCTAGGCACAGTATTTTCTGTCTTCATATACATGTCTCCTGTCTGTTCCTTCCCAGGTATCTCTTCACCATGCACATCTTATCTTATGTGGACCTGGCTAGTAGTTTTGTTTGACTAGGGGCTTCTGTAAATGGCAACCAGAGGGCCTAGCCCACCCCCGTGGCACAAGCTTTTAAAGTCCAATTATTGCTCTGAATCACACCTTTGTCTCCACACCCTGAGTCATATATTAAAATAAAACTGTGGGAAATAATAAAACCCAGTTATATGAATGTGTGTTTTATTATAAGAGTTCTTAAATTTTTTTTATTACTGCCTTGAGGCCAACTCATCATCTTTTGTTATGTTCATTACAAAAGGCTTTGCTTCAATCCCTGTTAACTTGAAGGGAAAGGAACACAGTGCACAGGGAGAAGAGTAGTTCCTCACTGGCATTCATTCCCTTGTCCTCAGCATGCCTCACAGTCTTTACCACAGCTGCTCTACAAGAGCCCTCTGGGGCAGGTGGCGTTACAGAGAAGGTTGACCAGGCAAGTTTGCAGAAGACTCACAGAACAGTGGGTCAGATTCAGTTCTTTTTAAGTCTCATACTTGGCAGTCTAGATCATGGCCTCTATTGTGTCCTCATATGAGGTACTGTCCTCATATACAAAACAGTTTTCAGCTTTGCCAATGCCATGTCCACTTTATCTCCAGAGGTATAAGATGAGAAGGGAGGGGGGGACAACAAAAAGAAAGTAGGAGGCAGAAGGCCTTCCCATTTAAAAAGGAATAATCTGTAAGACCATGTTTTTCCTAAATATTTAGGGTCTGCAGACTGGGGAATGGGTGGCACCCTTTTCTTCCTTGGGCTTTGTAAATTGAAGTGTTTGTATTTTGAATACAATATTTGAAATATTTGAATATTTGAAAATATTTTGAATATTTTGAATTAGATCATGCTTGTTGATAACAGCAATACCAGGGCTCCTTCCTCAAAACACAGCATGTCATTCATGCCATTTTCTCTCACCTTAGAAACGAGCTGGATCTACAAACTAACCTGCCCCCCTCTTTTTTTTTTTTTTTTTTTGGTCTTGTCTTTATCTCTGCTTTCTCAGAGGCACAAACCCTAGCCTGCTCTCTAGGACTAGTCTGATATTCAAGATCTTCCCCTATTGCAGGGCTTGCTACTTTCTGCTATCCCTGTCACATACTTATCTAGGAAACCTGAACTAATTTTGGCTTCTAGATGACCAGGTGGTTCTGAGCCTACAGCCTGAAGCTCTGTTAGAGCAGGTGGGTTAGTAGTTGGCCTCCTAGATACTCTATGGGAAGCCGGTGGTAAAGTCTTCATTACAGATTTACTGTAAATTTTTTCCTGAAGCTTCTCATACTTAAAAAGATGTGATGTGGATTTTTTTGTTTGTTTTTGCTTGTTTTTTTTTATGATGAAGGCATCTGACCATTTAAAATTCTGCTGCCACCAAGCTTACAGTTTATAAGATATTCAGACCAAGAAACTGGCTCTTGAAAGACACAATAGATCAACAGGATAGCCCCCTCTGGACCAAATGCCTGGAAATTTGGCATCATCTGAAAATAATGTGTAGAATGGTTGAGACCTCTGGGCACAGCTGTGAAATCTTTGCAGCCATTTTATTCCATGTTTCTCAGTAATTCAGGTGACTTTTGTAAGGCTAATGCCATGAAGAGCTCCCATGGAAACAAGAACAAATGATAGGTAGAACAGAGCCAAGAAGAAGCATGTTACAAAGGCTTCACAAAATCTCCTAATCCATGAGAGCTAGCATATACTGTTGAGGATACTGATTAATGGTTTTACTCTCTGTACAAATGTAAAGCCCATCACAGGCACCTTTCACGAACTGTGGCTTTCTGTTTATCCAGCTCAAATGTCCACTCCTTCTAGTACTTATTGTGCTAGGATATATTATCAAATTGAAATACTGGCTGCTTCACTTTTTCTGTTTCTGTGGTTTTTCAGAGCTTCTGCATTTCTGAATACAAGTGTATTTTTAAGGGAAGAAAACGATAGCTTTGACCTGAGTGTTTCCCCACAGGGTAGCTGTTCATGGTTCTTTTGGTTTTATGAGTAATCGGTCTGGTCCTGCAAACTCAGTATGCAAAATGTTAGATACAATGACATATCCATGGCATTTCCAACTGGAAAACTCACTTCTTATAAATCTATAAAAATAGCTAAGAGGTGTAATGTACTGTAAAGCTGCCACATTAACATAGACTGGCCTGTCTTTTTGTTGTTTTGATATGCAGCAACAGTTTTATGGATGTCTCAGAAGGTGTTATAAAGCTTTGTTTCAACATGGGTAATATTCCAATTCCAAATTTTGCTTAATTTTTATGTGGTTTCAGAAAACTAAAATTAACTAGAGTGCATTTGCATTTACCCTGCTTGTCACAATTACAAGGTAGGTACAGAAATAATGAGAGTTGATTTCATTAAATAGCAAGGATTCAGCAATATTTGTCCTATCCAACTATTCTGTTTTTTTTTCTTATAAGTGAATTGAGAACCAGAGCTTGAGATGCACAGTCACAGGCTTCAGTTGCATGGACAGTCTTTGCCTCTCTTTCCTCATTTCTCCATGAGGTCTCTCAGGAGAGGTAGTATAAGTCAACTAGCACTGAAAAACAAATATGCAAAAGTGTGTCAAACCAACTCCCAAAACAAATGGGAGCAAAGTGGCCAGATGTGTGCTGTAAGGTGACAAACACAAGTGCTGCTTTACTCCTGAGACAGCACTCCAAGAGATGTTTGATAGGCAGTGACATCTGTGTTCTGACTCTCCCCATTTAGTTTGTCTTTGTTTCACTGCAAAGAGGCTCTCAGGCTGCTCCATACATCTCCAGGCTGTATTTTCCTTCTTCCTCCCCCATCTCTTTCAATGGAAGGGACTCCCTTATTGACTTTGACCTATATGCAGTATTCTCTTCATGTTTTTCATCCTTTTCCTGGTGTGGGGAGGAGAAGGAGGTGGAAAAACCCTGGGGTGACTGAAGCCATGATAAATTCAGGTTCAATGTGAAAAGAGGCACAGCTTTTCCACTCCTAGTGGCCTCAGTGGGATGATTTCTGTTGCCTCACTTCTGTTGCTCTGCTATCCTCTGGTAGAGCAACATTTTCTTGCAACAGTTCCCAGGCAAGAGGTAGCTCAGAACCCAGCCCAGTCGGCTTAACATAATGCCTCTGTTTCCTGTCTTCATGTACTCACTTTATTGTCAAATATATTTCTGGTGCTTAAAACAATATTATGTCTAAGGTAGGAAGTTCCTTCTGAGGTACAGTTTTCAAATAACTGAAGTTGTTTGAGAACCAAATAAATTCAATGTCAAGCAAATCATGCTCATTGTTTTAGTTGCTAAGATGGAAAATGTTTACATGAGTTTGGGTCATGCTTTACCTTGTAAGAGAAATAAAACTGAGAAAGTTTGGATTTATATGCAACTGGCTGTTAAAGGGAATTGTTCTAATGATAGTAATGAAGTCCAAGAACTTTGGCCAATTTCTGCTTGTTCTCTTCCTGGTCAATTGAAATCTGCTCAGGTTTCTTTCTCAGCATTAAGATGGGGATGATATTATGGCATTCTTGTGGTGAATATGACATCTGTGCTAAGGTGATTCTGTAAAGATATCAAGATATCTGAAAGTGAGCAAACCACCTCGGAAATTATCACCTGCACTCGATGCAGGCAGATGTTCTGTCATTAATAGCTATTTTGTGCATCTGCAGAGTAAGAGATTGTTATATTGGAAAATACCAAACAAAATACTTCTGAGATTGATGAAGAAAATATTAGCTCACACCTTGTAACTGTCTCTGGTTTTGTGTTGGCACAGTGTGTATATAGCTAATAATTTTGCTTTAACACTTATCAGCCAGAGTTGTGTAATAATTAGCTGCTTAGTATCATCAAAACAGGGATGAGTTCTGAGCAGAGCTTTCAAGTGATGAGCATTAAAAATCATCTTAATTTACAGTATAGGTAGTCCTAATTAATAACTATGTTTCAGTTTTAACGGTTACAAATGTATCACCTGGATTATTTTGAGCGATAATGCATAAACAGGCATATTTTGCCAGAACTCTCGAACTATGATGAGAGAAACTATAAAAGCATCTTTGTAGATGGAGTGAATTTGAATCTGTGTGCTGGGTTCTGATTCTTACAGTGCTTCTGTGCATCTTCTCCTGGGATGGTGGGAGAAGGGCTGCTCTGTTCCTCTCTTCTGGCTGGGCTGCCTGTACTACAGACTGTAGACTGAAAATTAGTAGGAGAGGCAAAAGAGACTTTGCACACATTCTTTTCCCTCTACTCAGAAGTGTGTTAGGGTCCAGGCTTTTTTCTATTAAGCAGCTTGCCTTCTTTTCCTGCAGTCTCCTGAGGATGTATTTAAAAACAAACAAAGGCCCCCCCCAGAAGCCTTCCCCCCCAAACCTCACACATTTACCTAAAGCAGGCCTACTTTTATTTCCTTCGTGTATGAAACAGTGGTTTTGTTGTTGATAATGCAGCTTAATAAAGTCTACCTGCTTTCCATTAGGGTAATAAAGTATTTATTCCTTTCTGGTAACTCATAGTCCTAGTGGGATTTCATCTGCTTTTGCACTGATCTTCACTAAAATCAAACTTTCTCCTGTATTTCTCTTGGAGAGAAGATATTATAGGAAAAGAACATTAAAGGTTAGTATTTTCT
Source organism: Calypte anna (assembly GCF_003957555.1). Lineage (NCBI taxonomy): Eukaryota > Metazoa > Chordata > Aves > Apodiformes > Trochilidae > Calypte > Calypte anna. Next base: position 10,166,322 of record NC_044257.1, read on the forward strand.
ATCTTTTTTTTTTTTTTCGTTTTTCTTCAACATTGTTTTAAATCTTATTCTCATACAGGGGCACACAATAGTCAGAAAATCAACTTCACTTACAAGGCAAATACAAAGTTTGCTTATAGGAGAACCATTTGATCTCTTCTAGTCCTGGCCCTGTTGCAAGATTTGTGGAGGAGAATATAGACCTTGAGTATCTTGATTTTTCAAAGCTTTAGTGTAGTGAAAGTTGCAAAAAATTTAATCTCACTCAGTTTGCTTTAAATTACTTTGACTTGTGGGATTTGTCAGTTATTATGGATCATGTGTGCTAATGAAGGCTTGAGGTTTGCTTTTTCCTTGTCAGTAGCACCTCTGAAGAAAAGTTCGGCACGTAAAACATTTTAGATGCTAGGAAAAAAATCCAGTAAAGAACAGGTAGGTGAATGTATACATTAATGGAAGAATTATTGCCAAGAATTTTGAAGAATAAAAGCCCCTAGATGTGATTAACTTGAAACTATTTTAAGACCAAAGAATGCCAGTGAAAGATTTGATTCAGTAAATGGTGCTTAATGCCATAAGATGATGGCAACCTAAGCATTAAACTCAGTAAAATGTGTTTGGAGTATTGGGCCCCAAATGTGATTCTCTAGTTTCATCTTGAGTTGTGGATGAGTAGGTGTATACTCTATGACAGCAAGGTTGCTGTAGTAATTATTCATTAACTTTAAATAACAGGGTAATTATGAAGGTAAAATTCATATACCCTAACACACCCTTTTTATGCTAGCTTTTCAATTTCTGAAGAATGCCTACAGCCCTCTGCTTCGTGTTGTAAAACAGGGCACTGCCCCTAGTTGTACATGGTTTTTTCTTTGCTTTTTGCATGCTCCTTGCAAGAACGTGAACTGGGGTGAAAAGGTAACATGAATTATTGAGGCAGGCAGTTGAAGAGAATAAAAACCCAGTTTCTCCTGTGCCTCCAAGGATAATGGAAGTCACTGGTGAAGGACACCATATATACTGCACATGTCTGTTTTCTCCATGGAAATTCTTGGATTTCTCTTGTTTTTCAGTATCTGTCCATTTCTTCACTGATGCAAAAATCAGCTAACAGAGCAGAGACAAAGAAGACGAGTGGCAATATTTTGGGAGGACAGGACCTACCTGATAATCTATATCCTAGATATTTAACTATCAGGCACTTCTGGCTAGCATGACCACTGAACTTATATTATGTAGGCAGAATAGGCAGAGTTTGAATGCTTCTGTATAATAGTTCAGATCCAGGAATCAGTTTATCATATGTGGATTGAACCTAATTTACTATATTCAGAATCTTGGAATGAAGTCCACCAAAATTACTGTGCCCTCTTACCTGTAACTGGGGACTGCTGCACACAAAATGCTGTAGTTGTGCTCTGCATGTCCTGTGTAGCAGCTCTTAGTCACTGCATTTGTGAAGGGCTGCTGCAATGCCCAGTGTAGGGAGCCTGGCATGTGTAATGTGCTGGTCAGCACAGGACAGGAATGCACAGCAAGGGGAAAGGGCCTCTGCACCCTTGTGCTCCTGTGCATAACCACAGACTAACACATCTTCAATCCACACTTTCCGTGCTATAAGTCCTGTAACCCAGCATTGCACACTGAGGCCCTCAGCTAGTGAAACAATTGTCAGTGCAATGGACTGGGATGGGCAGGTAACAAACAGTATCATACTTACAGTGCCTTCAGATGTACCTTCTTCAGCCTCCAATCTGATAGATGTGTGCCAGGATCTGAGAGTGAGCTTTCCAAATGGAATTAACAACAGGAGGCTGAGTTTGTGGTCCCAGGTATATCTTAGATGTGAAACTAAGCCTAACACTTGGTGCTCCTGCAAACTGAGATTTTTTTTCACCGCCTGATGCTATTGATGACTTGGTAGCAGTAGGGAGGAGCAAAGTACTAGTAACAAAAAAGTGATGTGTTGAAGTTTTGGAGGCAGTCACTTGATGTTTTAGGCAAGCACCTAAGATCTTTTGTGGAAATTACCTCTCATTTGTCTATTTTAGTGGAGACAATGTGAGCAAAGAGTGTAGTCTAAAAAGACCCATGTGTACCAGGATTCTGGTGTGTTCTGAACTTGAGAGTTGAAACAGTACTTGCGTGGTAAAAGGTTGGTGCAATTTGTGTAGCAGCTGGAATGCTAAGGACAGGCTTGTGGGAAGGGAAGAAATAACTTTTCAGAAACTTTGGAAGAAAGCTGTTGCTGTCTTTGGAAGTATGGAGTTTAGAGTGCAAATCTGTGAGACCAGCCATTTGGAGGCAAAATAGTTATTAGAACACTAATTCTTGGAGTCCAGTGGAGGTCTTTAAACAGTGATCTTTATTGCTGTACTGTCTGGGTCCTCAAGTCCTGCACTATGGGCCCCTTTTATTGTTCCAAGATATCCTGTTTTGTTGTAAAATCTGTTTTTAACAAAAAGCTGAAAAAGAGTGATGTGTAAGCTGCTGGATATCTTAATCATTTGTACCTCCTCTTGTTTATTGTCCTCAGAGCAACACTGTTATTTTTAAACACACTGGCAGCTTGAAAAAAAAACTTACTAGGCTCTTCCAGTAACTATCCCACTCTGCCCACCTGCTCCCCTCTGCCCTCCAGCAGAAATGGAGCACACTCAGCCATGCAGTGACGTGTAGCTGTGTGGAGGGCTGGAGAATGACTCATGTTTGATGTTACAAGAGTATTTCAGACATTGCTGAAATACTGTTAGGATCTCTGTAAGAAATACACTAAACAAACTGGTTTACTTGATAGGAAAATGGAAACTGGTTCAGAATTAATTTATGAACTGACAATCTGTGGTAGTGGAGTTGTTTGCATTAGATCAAATATAGTAGGTAAGCTGTATGCAAAATGCTATAAGGAAAAACACAAGGTCAGAAACATACACCCTTTTATTGCACAATACTGTATGCTTATGTGTATGTGAGATATGTATATAATATAGACATTGTTCTCTTATGCATATTCCTTGGATTCACAATGTATCATTTCATAAATAAAATCTGTAAATGCCTATTTTATTGAGCTTTTGGTTACTTTTATTTCATAACACTAATGTGTTGCTGGTTTTATTTTTTTAATTGTTTGTTTGTTTATTTTTTCAAAAGTCATCATCTTAAAACACCTGAGAGCCACACAGCTCTTTAAGGGAAGCATGTTGATCTTTATAAGTGGATTACTTAGCCAATGGCCTCTGGTCCAATCACAAATTTTTCATCCTAACATCACAGAAAAATGAAATAATTTTGACAAGCATGTAAACAGTTCAAATACAACTTCTGAGTCTGAGAGAGTGGGGCATTATCAAAATTTGGATGCCCAGCTTTTGATGCTGATAACCATAGTGGACAATGACAAATGCTGTCGTCTTCACAGGAAGACATTGATAGAGGCACTCTGAACAGCAGCACTTCTATGGATCATAATCTCACATGGATCAAATTTAGCCCTTATTCTTACAGGCTGTTGATGTATCAGGCAGGAACAGGACCTTTTCTCATTGCTTTTCTGTGTTCTACGTTAACCACAGAGTCATTCTTCTTGTGTCACTCTAATGAAATGGTTGACAGTCAATCTATTACTTCAGAGGTTAATGACTCCATGGAAAATAGTATAACAGGCCCTTGTGGCAAAACAGAAACCTTATCATGATATTTTCTTTCTGATTTCCCCAGTTTTGACAGCTGTCATGGAAATTATTAAAAAAAAAAAGAAAATAAAAGCTTTTGGGTTTTTTGGCTTTGTGGGTTTTTTTCTTCTTTTTAATTTATTTCTCTCTGTGCTATTATTTAATGAACCCAGAATTTTTCCAGTGGGGGAAATAAAATTTAGTTGTTCCTTTTACGTTTCCCTCATCTCTTAATTTTTAAAAAACAATCAGAATGTGAATTTTGCATTATTTTGTAGATGGAAATGAATAAAAATTGGATTACAGTCTCTGAGAAGACTAGGACTGTAAAAGCAAGACTCTCATAAAATGAGTGTCTGCTTATTAAACAGGATTAATTTGACACTTGAGTGTCGGACAAGTGTTCAGGTGTAGCAAGTACAAGCACAAACCAAGTAATTTTCTCACCTTTAGAGAATTACATACTATCCTTTTCCTTATGGTGTCCTGTACTACCATAACATTACAGTTTCAGTTAAAAGCACTATGCTTAAACATAAAAAATAAAGCCTTTATCCCCTCCTCCCCTGCCTTTGTGTAGAGGCTGAACAAAATTGCAAAATGTTTTAAACAGGAAAAGCTGCTGTTAGAGTGAAAAAAAGAGGAAGGTTTTATTGCTAAATTAGGAAGTGGAAGTTCATATGAACGATGTTTTCCTGAGGAAAAGATTGGTAAATGTGAGGCAAGGTGATCTATTGCAACATAGCAGGTCTCAGCACTCTGCTCTCCCCAACACTCAATTCTTCCAGTGTCATGTTTTATCTGTGTCCATCATGTACCTGGTACCCTAACAATAGCAAAGAGTAACATTTTACATGATGGTCTGGGTAGTAAGTAACAATTTGAACTTTTTTTAATCTGCTTTCTCTTCTCAGGGGACCAGAAACAATAAATAGGAATCTGAATCACATTTAGCAGTCAAGATGTATTCTATGAAGAAATGAATTTATTATTAATATACCAATCTTAATTGTAGTAGTTTTTTGCTAATATTTTGGGTAAACAGCAATGGTATAAAATGATATAATTTCTGTTCTGTTTCTTTATAATTTCACAATGTGACTTAGAGTTAGAAAACATGTTTCCCCAGATCAGGTCTTACATGTTTATCATAAAGCTTAACAGCTCTTTTGGGTTGTTCTTATAGTGGTTTGTCACCTGTTGCTGTGTGGGTGTTGGTGTTTTGTTTTTTTTTTTCATTAGTTTACTTGTTCATTCCAGGATGTGTTCTAAGGTTTTTGTGTTGATGATTCCAGCTACTTTGTTTAATTAATTACAGTTTGCTCAAAACCCACATGAAATAGCTCGTCTCCAACCCAAAAAAACTTAGGAAGAAATAAAAAAACAAACATCCTTGTGCTTGTGGGTTATATGGACGGGATCCAAAAATTCAGATAGCAAATGCTAAGAGACATTTCTTTGTGGAAAAGGAGGCTCAGCAAGGAATTACTTTGTACTCGTCCATTCTTTCTTCCCCGAGGCATGCAACAAACAGACAGGGTCAGTGGTCACACATTATAACATGAGACATTTCAACTATATATGAGGAATTTTTCTTTTTTTTTAATACCAGGATTGTGGTCAAGCACTGGAACAGGTTGCCCAAAGAGACTTCAAAGTCCCCATTCTTGTGGCTCTTCAAAACCTTGACCAATTATAGGGCTGTAATTGGCCCTGTGCTGATTTGGGATTCGGACTAAGGGCCTTAAAAGGTCCCTTCCAGTCTCAGCTGTTATCTATGTGTGGTTCTGTATATCTTAGTTCCATAAACAACTTATTATTTGCCACATTTTTCAATACTGCAGCACTAAAGGAGATGTGTTTTCTGCTGAGTAGAATAAGTAATTTCTCTAGGAAAAAATGAGCAAATTCTGCATACATAGTTTTAAATAGATTCAGTCCTGTGTGTTTTAGGTATTATTTTAAGCATAACAATTTGTCCTGTCAATTGTTACTCCCTTGATCTTGTCCTTTTAGGGGTGGTTACAATCAGATTTACAATTTTCTGTTCTGTATTTCTCTGTATAGGAATTGCACTTAAAGCCTGTCAGTTTCAGTCATTTGGCCAGTGGGTATTATGTATGATATAAGACTGTGAAATTTGAATTTTCTTTGTGAATTGGTAACAGTTTTCTCCTCATTTCCCAAATGTCCACAACCGTGTACAACATTCTTTATGAAAATCAATTACATTTTGAATGACACTGTTGAAACAGACATATCTGCATTCAGAATGTTTGGTTATTGCATATGATGTCTTTTCCTTGATGACTTGAAAAATATTGATGTGATTATTGTGTTTACTAGTAATTTTCAAATAATAGATCAGAGGTATATTTAACAAATTTCACTGGCTGACAGAAGATCTTTTTCCTGCATTATAATTATTTAATAAGCCAAGAATAGAATGAAAAAAATCGTCTCTTTCACAGATGTTCCATCTCTTGCAGTGTGAACTGTTACCCTTAGATGCTACCCCTTGAAAGTGTTTATCTTTGGTCTAAGCAATTATCTGATTGGCACCTTCTCTCTTTTTCATCCATGACTCTGTTTCTCTTGTCTGGCTTCTTCAGTTTCTCTCCTTTCTCAAGAATTGAACAATAATTACAAGGAAAGTCTCATTAAAATATAGTTAAATATGTATGTTCTTACCATTAGTTCCAATGGAACACTATACCTGTGATGGCTGCTACTATTACATGGATTTTGAAATCAGTCTAGATTTGGAAAATCTGGTGTGAACAGACAACCTTTGCCTTTCAGAGGTAACTTTTATCCTGACAATGCCTGAATCAATGAGTTTAGACTTTGTATGAGATGGAAAACAAAGGAATGGAGAAGCATATGTAGAGCCTGAAGAAAATAGTTATTAAAACAATTTAGTTTGTCATTAAATCTTGCATTTTTTGAATATAAATTGGTTGTTCTTCCCTTTGCCTCATCTGCCATTTTATAGTAGCAGAAAACATGATGCTGAACAATACAGGCAGGGTAGGCTAGCAGATAAAACAGAACTAGAAACCAGGATTTTGATTTTTTTGGTCTGACTCTACCAATGAGAAGCTGTATCATCCTGTGCAACTTACCAAACCTCTGAGTCTTGCTAACCACTCTGTAAACGCCATGTAACTACCTAGGATGCTGAGAGGTTTAATTAGAATTAATTTTAGTCTTTCAAGTACTTTGTGTTTCTCAGATGAAACGTGCTGTGCAAGTGTGAAGGATAATTATTATGTTGCGTCTGTGTTTTTCTGATACATTATTACTATTCTTTTATTAACTTAGTTTTGAAAAAACCCCCACGGTAGTTACTGGTTTTGAGTTTTGTTTGTATGGTTTAAAGTTACTACCAAGGAGCACAGTAAGCAATTAAACTAATATTGGCATTGAGATGTGGGTTTTTTTCTTTTGAGAATGTTAATGGCTATTAGTAGATTGTCACAAAAGTCTGACTGTTTTGATACTTCGGGCACCTTGAATCATGCACTTAAGTGTAAGATGGATCATATTGCTTTTAAATGCAGTGAAGTAGTCAGGCAATAACAACCTGCAAAGTCTCTGCAGATAGCTTCCTGGTAGCTGGTCAGGCTTGACCCAGACAGCATTACAGAGCAATCGTTCAGAAAATTGTCCAAGCAATTAGTGCCTGGTGCCTCCTTAACTGCTTGCCAGTTTTGTCAGGAGCTGAGCATACCTTATGCAACAGGCCACTGCCTGTTCTCCGTTTTTTTTTTTTGTTTTTTTTTTTTTTTTTTTTTTTTTTTTTTTTTTTTCCCTGAAACGCTGAAGTCCGTGGAAAGCCAAGATACAAGGGGATGACACGTAGCAGATGGAAGTGTGCTGTCCCATTAGATAGGAGGTAACTGTGTTGCTTCCAGATGGAATCACTGCTACATGAGATATAAAAATAACTGATTGTAGAAGAAACTCCATGTCCCAAGGACATAATAACTCAAAGTGTTGAGTTATAAACTGTGTTTGTACTTCAACATGGATTTGAGCATGTGAATGGGCTTTTCTTGTAGCTGAGCATTCCTGAGCCTTAAATAGAAAGGCAGTATTAAATAAATAAGAGCAGATCTTTTTGGGATAATCAACTTCTTTCAATAAGGTTATTGTTATATAGGCAGGTCACACTCTCTTTTTGTCCTCACTTGCCATGTACCTTGAAGTGCAACTGTACAATAATTCAAATGCACAGGACTCCTGTGTGAATTGAGATAAATGTGAGACAGATGTGACCAGAGAGACAGTCTCTTTCAGTCAAGGTCACAGATGTGATGGAGCTGACTTACCTTGCTGTTAGACATACATGTCTTGGAAAACTGTATGCACCCTCTATTCTAAAGTGTGCTAGATCATAAAAATGAAAAGGAGATGAATGGGTTTCTGCCATTCTTACATTTTATAGGTACACCATGCAGATGGTTGTACATGCACCACAATGCTACCTAAGCAATACACATACACAGCTCATCCACTAAAGCTGCATTTTGGCCCTGCTCTAGTAAAACTGATCTTGAGCCAAGTCTTCAATAGCAGCTGTCTTCAGGTTTAGTTGTCTCTGCTGGCTCTGTCTGAAAAACTAAGTACCATTTCATGACCCTCATCATGATGTAGGGTAGGGTTGGCCAGTGTGAGCTTTAACTTCATGCAGTATCATGTTTCATTAGTATAGACCAGATACCAATTTAAAGATTCCAAAATTACACAAAGTATTTCTTAAGTGCTAATCCAGCACTGATTAAGATCTGTTAACATGGGCACTTCAGACAGCAAAGTGCCATGTGCTAGCTGTTCTTTTGCAAGTAGGCATCCTGTCTTTGGCTTATCTGCCAACTTGTGTATTTGTAGGATAGAATGTCAAACAAAAATGTGCACACATTTAGTAAGTCTTATTAGCTAAAAAAAATGTTTTTTGACATACTTTGCTATTATCAGAAGGGGGTGTATGGTTCTAGAATATTTTCAGAGTAGCATATTGACACAGATACATTTGCTGACCCCAGCAACTCCTTGGTTTTCTCCCTTGCTACGATGCCTGAGTTAACGTGTGGAGTTAAGATCTGAAATCATGTCACAAACTAAATATTGCTTGTGCCATAATGTCCTATGGCCCCTCAGTTGCCTGAGGTCTGATGATTCTTGCATCCTACTGGGCACACAGTTTGCTGCCCTGCACATCTCTGCCCTTTGAGGAATAACTCATTGATGTGAATGTAGAGGAGCCATTAACAAAGAGACTACCAGGTCTATGAAGAGACTACTGGGTCTATGAGGAGACTGAGACTGAAAGGCAATGCAGATGGGTGCTACACATTTTCAAGTGGTTATTATTTAAAGCCTGTGACTGGAAAATATATAGAATGAAAGGGTCAGAGAAAGACAGTGTGCCTTGCTGGCTTTGCCGTTAAGATTTTAGGATCAAAAAGAAAGGAAGGAGGAATATGTCACATTACAGGTAATTAAGGATTCATCAGGAAATAAAGAACACTTGGTCCCTCTCATAGCTTTGAGGACAAAAGGTGAAGGGTATCTGGTATAATATCTTCCATATGTGGCGTGCTAATTGGAGAGATAGAAATAAGGTATTTATAAAGCTGAATTTAAGCTCTTATAAATGGAAATTGCTTTTGCTTAATGAGTTTGCTGGTAAACGGAGTGTTTTACACTTGGAAAATAGGAAGAGATTTTTGATTATATGCCTGTAAATCAGGGCTAGGCTACTTGTTGAGTTAGCTCTAAAGATTTAACAACATATGAATGAAGAATTATGTTTTTTTGCTCCCTATAAATATTGGGGATTTGAGTGATTATTTCTAGGCATTGCAGTATCTTTTCATCACAAGTGCCTAAGAGTTGCTGTAACTGAAGTCTAAGCTATTGTCATTTTAGTACAAATCTTTCCAGAGTTTTGAAAACCTCACATTGGGAATAGTAATTAGAAATTATTTTTTTCCTAGACCTTAGAGGAATGTGGGGATTATTCTTACTAGGTACTGTTTTTGAGGACGGAAAGGCATCACCACCACTTGGTTTTGTTGGACATTCCCTGCCTCAGACAAAATGGGTCAATGTGTCCAGGTGAGCTGAGCCAGAACCAAGCACCATCTGGGTAGTCATGTCCTGCTAATTTACAAGTTTGTCTGGAATGGAGAGGACAGGATCCTTCTCTCTGAAGGGGTATAACTTGAGAAATGCAGAGAGACGGAGTTGCACGTTTTTCCCGCTAGATGGCAATTAAAACACATCAGATAAATTCGGCTGGTAAACTTTGCCAAGACTTTCGACTCCTGTAGCTTACTTCAAAGTGTTAAAAGCTGGGCTTTTGAGTAAGACTTTGGGGTATCTGTATTTTTCTTGGAGTAGAATATGCAATAATTTCCATATGACAAAGGAAATATTGTTAAAGCTGAACCAAATTTTTGATTGCACATTTGGATTCATACATGTCTTGGCAGTTTTGGAAAGGATGTATTTGGTTTCTGTGCTGTAGAACCCCCACCTCCTTGGGGAGGGGGAGTAGTAGAGTCAGCAGCAAGTAGGAGAGTCTTGGCAGGGTGGCCTCTTGGAAATGCACAGCCAGGGAGCCAGAAGAGCCTTAATTAGGCAGGCAAGTAGAGCCTGATCCAAAGGCTGCTGAAATTAAAGGGAGTATCTTGGGTTTGTGCATTTTTTTTCTATTTCCAGGTAAATCTACCAAATGAGTCTCTCCTCTTCAGTGTTCTGCTTTATATACATTACATCATCTACTGCAATTGCTAGCATGCTAGGTAGGAATGCATGGCTGTATTACTTATAATGAATATATGACATTCCCGTGCTCTGTATGGATAATTTATGGGAATATGTGAAATAATGGAACTTTTTTCTTTTTTTTTTCTCCTAATTAGAGTTTGAAACAATATAATTTCCTCACATGTGTGTAGAGGAGTAGAATTCATTTGGAATGAATATCCTGACTTTTGTCTCAATGTGTTTCAGTTGAAGTTCTAATTGAATGCAGAATGTTGCATGTTGGGCTGCCACAGCATACACCCAGAGACCTTAATAACAACTGGTTCTGGACTTACAAAATATCACAGCTCACAGAATTCAGGCAAAAGCTACTACAGTGGTAGTGCTGCTCCTCTATTTAGAGTTGCTCCAGTACTGACAATAATAATCTCAGAAATGACTGGTGTAAAATACTGGAAATGACTGTGTTTTATAATCAGGAAAAAATTCCCCATAGATTCAGTGGGAATTCTGCCTGAGTAAACCCACAGGTATTGTGTGCATCATGAGATTGCATGCAAAGGAAGATCATCCCTATAAACCAACTTTATGGCCTGATTTAGAAAAAAAATTCTAAATAAAGATTAATGGAAATAACTTCTCTGATTACACCAGTACTTTATGCTTATTTGAGCAACTTTAAATAGATAAGGAAATATGAGTTTTAATCTGTGCCTGGTGCCCCAGAGTAATTGAAACTCCCCTCTGTTGCAGAAGTGCTGGCTATAAGCACTGTAAAGCAGCAAAACATTTGTCAGATAGAATTCTTGCAGAATTCTGCTTTTGTCTGTCAAAGTTTATTCTTCCTATTTACACAATGCTAGTGTAATTTTTTTTACACAATTTAAAAAGTACACTTAATCCTTTCATTACAGAGATACAGTGTATGAAAAATGGATGATTAGCGCTTTCTGGATTTTCATATTGGTACATCACAGTTGGATTCAGATATCTTTACACTGGGTTTTGTACAAAGCTGAGATATTTATGATTGGAAAAGGACACTGGATTCCTAATGGTTGACAATGACTGCTACACATTGCACACAGACAAAGGTTTTCATGTTTTTCAGTTGAGTTTATGTTTCACCCCTGAAAAGCTCAGTTTACTTCCACAAGATGTTGCATTGCACCTCTGAGGAAGTGAAGAATGTTTATAAGAATGGGTGACATAGGTGTCTTTTATCTTAAAGACAAATGGGTTTGTCCCCATATTTTCTCAGCCAACTTTATGCTCCAGGTAGACACTTTCTTATTCTAGGCTAGGGCTCTCCCTTACCCTTTCACTTCTGTCATCCTCTGACTGAAGTCCCATGAGACCTTTTTTTCAGCAAAAGATCAAGGAATTGATCAGTTTGTATAGGATCATAACTGAATGTATTTGGGAGAGAAATGCAAGCCTTGGTGTTCATGTAGGTACTTGGTGAGTTGGGGGAAACTATTGGTTTGAGTCCTTTGACAAGAGCTTTCGGACTAGGAGGGTAGATTAAGGTAGGAATTTAGTTCTTGGGTAGTGATGGCTCAACACTGCAGAGCAGTGCAGTGCTGTACCCTGGTACCGAGACAACTGCTGAAAAAGATAATTTGAGTATTGGAAACAGTATCATTGTGCATCCTTTCTGTAAGGCAGCCTGCCATTCTTCTAATGAGGATAAAACCGCCCTGGGCAGAGGGTGGACTTAATACATTTGTATCATGTCTGGTACCTTATCCGTCACTGAGAGCTTTTGTCTTTCCAAGTGGTTTTACTCCTTGCCTTATTGGCGTATCCTCCATTGTATGGCCTGTGGAGAGAGCAGAGCCCTGTGGAGGATATGTAGTCAGGTGATTCAGTGAGCCCATGCAGAGCAGAAGCTGTGGAATGATAACTCAGATTGGCTTCCTGAGGATAGGTGCTCCTGTTCTTTCAAAGAATTAAGCAGAAATAATTTGTCTTGAAAGATAATTTTACCCACCTTGATATATAATAGTCTACCAGATTAATAAGGAAGCTGATGTTCAGAGCCTCCTCAGGTAGGTGAATGTCCAGTCTAGATATTCTTCCTTCTAGGAGAGTTATTTCAGCTACTTGTAACAAGGAATACAAGACTATGTGAGAGGGACTTAGCACAAGGGAGGGAATCAATCTGTCAGCTAAAAAAATTCACCAGAAAGAATTCACTAAAGAATTCACCAGAAATCAGGGTCCAGTCCCAATTCCAAACAGTTACCAGGTGAGCTGTTTGTCTGGTTAGGGAGACAAGTTCGTGTTGGCTTCTCATTCTTTTTTCTGGTCCAGTGGATGCCAAATTCCTTTCTGCACGAGTACTTCAATAGAGTGTGTGGTGCTCTCTGTGTTTGGAAGTAATAGAGTCTTCTGATTGCTGTCAGGTGTGGCTGAGACCACCTGGCAAGTCAAGAGGCTTTGGTGGGCATGATAGGTGCTGAGCAGAACTCAAGAAACAAGATAATATGGTAAAAATGAAGGATTCCTCTGGAATTAGTGCATATGCAGATGAGACAGAATGCTTGTATCCACTCCTTTGATTTACTTCAGTTGCACTGGATAGAGAATACTTTATACTTTCAGCTTGGATATTGCAAAGCCTTGAGTGACAGGCTATTGGTAGACTTGTTCCATGTCAAAATGGAAGTGTGAAAAAATACAAGATGATGACAGTGTTGACAGAACCCTAGAGAAGCATATGTTCAATTACAGAACATGACAGCATGTTAACATTGTTCTAGTGGTGCTTAAGGATAAATTTTATAGGATTTTTTGTAGTGTCTAAGCTGATTTGAGACTCTACAGAGCTGAAATATGCAGAATAAGTTAGTGTGAGACTTCTTTACCCTGAATGAGGTGCTATGACAGATCCTACAAATAAAACATGGAAGGTTTCATTTGCTGGCAACAGAAGATCTGAGCAGAGCAAAGGCCTTACAGAATAGTGTGATAACCACTGGAGACTCCTTGGTCAGAGAGGACCAATGTGCTGATTCATGCTCTGGCACTCAGAGCAATTGTGCTGTTTGTTGGGAATCACTTCATTGTATCAGTGGAACTGAGGTGGAAAAAGTCTAGGAATTCATTCTGGCTCTTCATTAGACTTCATGACTCCTGGCTGTATTTTACATTGCAGTATCTTTCTGCTGCCAGAGAAGGTTTGAAAGAACCATGTGCCAATGCTCTCTGCCAGGAATGAGCCTGATATTAGATTGCTGGTGGGCTTCTCTCCCATCTCCTCAAAAAACACAGATGACCTTCAGTTCCCCTTTCTTTAGTAATTCCAGGCAAGTTAATGGTTGCTACTGAAGGTTAATTAGAAGGTGGAAAGATGCCCAGAGAATGGAAGGAATGTAGTCCTGGTGAACAAGTCATGGAACAGGAAATGTGAGAAGGCCTGGGTTCCAGTACCAGCTCTACTGCAGAGTTGGTATCTGCTGTCTTCCTCTTTGCTTGTCTGTGAAATAAAGCTAGTTTTGCCTCTTCTTTGGAGTGTTTGATGTTTATGGATGAAAAGGTCTATGTAATTTCTAAGCAGAATTTATAAATTGCTTTTTATATTATGCCACCATCTTACTTATGGTATAAGCTCTGAAAGTCCATTAAAAAAAAATCTTCCCAGAGAGAGAGTTGCAGGTTTTCAGATGCAGTGACGCTATCTATAACAATATTACAATGCTGTAGTGTTACAACTCCTCAATCATTGTATGAAGAGAGGACTTAATTTTGAAAATTGCCAGGGGTTGCCAGACAGCAGAAACAAATAGAAACATTATTATAATTAATGGAGGTAACATTATTAAAAGTAATGGGCAACATGATTGTACAACAATATTTATCCTAAGTTGTGTCTTTTTTTTTTGAGGAGTAGTTACGGAAGGTGTAATGGCAGCTGGTAAGAAAGTTGTTTTTCTTGGAGTTTTCTATTATAGCAAAAGCCATGCATAACACACAGTGAGAGGACAAGTTCCAAGCTGATCTGATGTATTGCCATGTTCCAGCAGTAGTTAATTGCTATCTGCTATAGTTCTGTTAGGAAAGTGCTCCAGTTTTGCTCAAATTATATATATATATTGAAGGTGTATTTTAGTAATCTCATCTTCTGTTTTTTGAAGCACAGATATGAGTTACTTTTGCTTTGGAGAGTCATCTGTTATCTTTGCCAACAGATTTATCCCATTTGAGATATATTTATCCCATTTGTTTGAATTTTTTCATTGTTTAGTTTGTTTAGCTTTATGATAGTTTATAGTCAAGATACCTTAAAGAAAGCCCTAAGATAGGAAGTAAATAAACCCCAAATGCTATGAATTCTGTGTTGAACCCTTCAAATCCCAGATGGGAATGTGTCATAAGGAAGGGATCAGCCATAGATGTTTGTATATGAGTATTCAAATAGACAAATTTGTGTCTTTTTCCTGTTAGCTTCATTGTCTTCTGGTTAAAGGCTTTCTATTTTGTATCCTGGAGTAGATAAAGAGCTAAATATGAGAAGGAAAGCAGACAATTACTTCTCAGCAGCATGGAGCTGCTGTGTTGCGTCAGTCCAGTGACTGCCAAGGAGTTGTTTCTGGAGATCTGGTGCTAGCATGTCCCATACTGTATGAGTGCTGTTTTATCTTTTCCCTTCTGTGAAGATTTTCTGTCACATCTGACAGGACACAAATCTATTGAAGTTGCATTTGGGGACCAAGGTGAGACTAATATCCTTTGAGAACTGTGCTACTAGGTTTCTTAGGACAGCTGCAATTCAGTGTTACTTCTTACCATCTTTCACCTCCACCTTGAAAAGAGTGTGCCTTAGTGTTTAGATTTTTTTTTTGAGCTTTCAAGACTTGCCTAAATTGAAAGGTGATAAGAACTGTGTTGCTAAGTCAGTGTCCACTGATTTAAATGCTCATTTTCCTCTTTCATGTACTTTCTTGGAAACCCAGTTTTACATTAGACTGAAGAAACACATTAATATTCAGTAGTTCAGTAGAACATGCAATGAATTAAAGCAGATATACCTCTGAATTTCTTATGCAAAGATAGTGTGACAGTAGATGAATTGGGTACTGTAAACATCTTTGTGTACCTGTCTATGCAAGTACCTTTATGGTGCCTGTCCCTGCAAGTAATCTTATCCACATGCAGTATTTGCGTATGCCAATCTGTTCTTAGCACAGAAAGCATTCTTCACTGTCTGGAAATTTTGCCCAAATTGTGCTCTCACTTTTAATACTTTCATTGAAGATTGCTGAAGAGGGAAAGGTAAAGAATTGCTCCAGGAATTCATATTCAGAAAATGCATTAAGATACAGAGAGAAAACCCTTGAATTTTTCTGGATGTGTTAAGAGAAAAGAAAATCTTAACTGTAAAAATCCGAGGGCAAAGAAGCATATGTATCCAGGAGGATAGTGCTGATCTGCTGTGGAAGATACACATCTAGCCAGCTGGAGAATGAAACTGTACCCAGTGCCAGCAGTGTGAGGACAGGGGACAGATCTCAGCTAGCAGAGCTGTACTGTTCCAACATGTTCAGCATGTCTGCACCTCCTCCAGTAACACAGCACTTGCCTTTGCTGGCTTCCTTCTCAGTTTGTACGATACCCTCCAGGCCAGTCCCTGACAGACAGACAGCCAGACTGAGCTGGACTGTCAGCTGCAGAAAGCATCAGCAGAAAGGATCTTATTCTGCAGAGCAGACAATAGCACTTGTGATGTTGCAGAAGGTGACCCAAAAGTGTTTCATGGCTTCTGTCTTCATGAGATTTACCTGCCCTTATTTAAAAATCACTACTTAAAAAAATTCCAAAAGGGATGATGATGAAAATCTCATGACTGGTATTCTTGTAGGGGTGATGTGTATGACCTGATCTACTTGTATATATATTATGCATTACTTATGCCAGCATGATGAGTGATTTCTGTGGTATTGGCAAGAGGGGTTAATGTCATCCTTTGGCAATTGTATGGTTCTTAAATTCCACATAAGGTCTATTTAAGAGAGTTTCACTGAGACTTCAGCAGTGCGTGAGACCTGCCAAGAGTTTTTGTGCTGGAGGAGTATGGGTTGGCAGGATCAGCCCTAACACGTTAAGTGCTGTTTATGATATTATTATTGCTTTGTGAATTCATTTCCCGCAGAGACAGACTGGAGATGCAATGCTCAGATTCAAACTTCCTCTATGCTCTGGGGTGTCAGCTCCATGGTTTAGATTTGGGCCCATGTCAAACTTCTACTTATAAACAGCAATAATCAGTATTGTATTTGACTATACTATACACTGCATGAAGAATACTAAGAGTTGATTTTCATTAAAAGGATAGGAAGAACTTATTTTCAAGAACAAAGAGAACATAATCACCCTTCATAGGTAAGATTTTTTATTTACACCGTGGGGATTCATGTCAGTACATTTTAAGTAAGTTGCTTGGCTGAACTTGTTATCTAGCTGCCAAGAACGGAAGTGAGAGAGAAGAGCCAGTGAGAATTATTGGACTCTACAGTCCAAACTTACATCATGTAAACATTTATAACATGGTCAATGCTGAAAATAAAAATCATTTTGGTGGGCCTCCTTGTTGCTTTATTGCTGGCACACTGCTTTTGATGGCACTTTTTGGGTTATTTGTGAGAATGCAGCAAGCCAACCTGGAACAATACGGTACTTGCAGCATGTACAATAAAAACTTCTAGTCAGCCCTTTCTTCCTCCAGGTTCCCAGCCACAGCCAGCTGCTTGGGTTTAAACACTTCCTTATGCCCCTGCTGTTAACACTGACTTGCAGTGACGGATGGTCCCACCCTGCTTTCTCAGCATATAGTGGTGAAATCAATAATCATGCATGAGAGAGAGAGAAAGAGGCTGGGTTTTAATTTCTTCTTAGTCTCACCCTTACAAAAAAGGCTGTAAACTCTAAGCAAGTTATTTTCCATTGAAGAGTAGCAAGAGATGATAATCTGCAGTATACCTGGCTAGACATTTACCTTGGGACAGGAAACAATCTTTCACTACAGTCCATCCTTCCTGCTGGTATAAGCTGTGCTTTCTCATTCGTGATGTCTTCCTAAAGCACATAAGTTTATGCTGAGCATGAAATGCATAATTCAGACAAGTTACAGGTTTCTTTCAGATGTACATTTTCTGTAAAACAACATGGAGCAATGCAGAGCTGTCAGGAAGAGAAGAATAATTCGGGCTTCTTTCTTCATGCAGTTTTTAGATTTCTGATGACGCTACAAGTATCTGACCCAGTGCAATTATGGGGGCAAACTCCCTAAGTTTTTCTTAGCATTTGTTGCAGTTCATCAGTTTGTACTATTTAAGCTGTAGCCACAGCTCAGTTTATATGCAAGTTTTGTTTGTTGTTGTTTTCAGAACCCCTTAATGCTCCTCACTGACCCTTTTATAAGCTATAACTTTTGCTCACACTCCATAAGTCAGGGAGTCTTAGTAAAAGAGCCTATCAAGAAAAAAATCTGGGATGCTTTCCAGGGAAAGGCATGTATAATAGAGAATTCTGGCAGTTTTTCATCTGGCACTAATTTATTATTTCAAGCTGGCTTGCTCTTTAGACTATAATAAACAGTATTTTACATCTAACAAATCACTTTTAATATCTCTGACCTTGACAATGGGTATCTAGTAGGGGTTTAAAGAAAAAAACCTCAAACCAGAAATACAGTGGGTCACAAACTGATGTAATCATGGTGGTTCTTTCAGTTTCAGCATTTCTAACAAAACTAAAGATATGTGGAAGAATACGTTGTTTTAATGGAGACATCTACTATTTTCAGCTATGTCATCTAGTCTAAGTTTTGGAGAGTACAGTCTTTATGTTTAGACTAAAAGGATTTAAATGACATCATCATAGAGGAAGTTACTGGATTCAGTGAAGTGAAGGCAGTGTTTTGCTGTCTGTGTACCTTTAAGAATTGAAAGAAATAGAATCACAGAATTTTCAGGGTTGGAAACAACCTTTAAGATCATTTAGTTCCAACCCCCCTGCCATGGGCAGGGACTCCTCCCACTATATGAGGTTGCTCAGAGCCCTGTCCAGTCTGGCCTTAAAAAACTTCCAGGAATGGGGCTTGTACAACCTCTCTGGGGAACCTGTTCCAGTGTCTCACCACCCTCATGGTGAAGAACTTCTTCCTAACATCTAATGTAAATCTTCCCTCTAGTTTGAATCCCTTCCTCCTAGTCCTATCACTACCTGACATCCTAGAAAGTCCCTCCCCAGCTTTCTTGTAGTCCCCCTTCAGATACTGGAAGGCTACAATAAAGTCTCCTTGGAGCCTTCTCCTCTCCAGACTGAAAAACCCCAACTCTCACAGTCTGTCTTCACAGGAGAGGTGCTTCAGCCCTCTGATCATCCTTGTGGTCCTTCTGTGGACACACTCCAGCACGTCCATCATGTCTTTCTTGTAATAGGGGCTCCAGAACTGGATGCAGTACTCCAGGTGGGGTCTCACAAGAGAAGAGTAGAGGGGGAAATGTACTTATATCTTAAGCACATTTAAGCTGTGTTTAGATGGAAATTGCATTAATTCTTAAGGTCTTTATCTCAAAAAGGAAAGGATTGTTCTTGCTTTTAATAAAAAGCACACAACTCCCTAAAAGTGAACAGTGTCAAAGGGTTCTCTGCATCACTGAGATGTGCTATCCTTCTCTTTGAAGACAAGTGGTAGCTGGGGAGGTTTCTTGTCAGGTTCCTGGATGGGAGAAAGGATGAGAATTTGAAATACATCATGATTGCTTCGTGATCCAGTCAGCAGTGTGACCCTTTGACTCTCCTGTTCCTAAGTTTACCCCTTGAATACTTAAGATTTATTGAAACATGATGCTGGTCACTAGACAGAGGTTTTACATGTTTTTTTACAGTTTATCTCATCTGCATTTTTAAGTTCAAAACCAATCAGGGTAAGTGTAACACAGATAAATGCTTTTTGTAATTTACAAGCAGTTGCTACACATGCACACAGCCACACACAGAGTATGTCAGCTTGCACTGCAGTTTGGGTTGTCTCAATCACTTTATTGATAAAAGCTGTAAGCCCTAGCTAGTTACAACTATTCAAGTCATGAAGAAATGGTTTCTTATTTGTGTAATACTATTAGTAAACCTGCTCCCAGGAATGCTAACCCACTATTTCTCTTAATAGCCTGCACCTGACTTCAAAGCTCATTGAAATTAAGCTTATTAGTTCTACTCATGTTGTTATTATGCAGACACCTGTTCAATGATAATGTACTCTTCTTTCTTTTTTTTTCTTTCCTTCCTTTCCTTCTCCAACCCTTAAGTTGAAACTTGCCTCTGCTATAAACTATATTAATTTCAAAAGTTAGGACTTGATAGTTCTGTTTCCATCCTACACTGCTAGTACTTTTTTAGGGCATGAAGATAGGAAGTGGTTCCCAAAATAAATGGTAAATGTTTACTGCAGAATATTGGCAGCTATTTCTGTGACAGTAATGCTCCAGTGATTAGATTAGCATGGTATTGCTTCTCATTAGCATTTGATTCCAACACCTTAAATGTGTGTGTGCATGTGTATTTAAAACATGGGTTTGCAAAGGTGCTATTGATACAAAATCTGAAGGCATCCTTGGTTTATTCTGGAAGATAAACAGGGCTTTCTAGCAGTATAAATTTAAGGCTGTCTGGATATGCTATTATGAGATTTTAAGAAGACAAGAAAAGAGCAGCTGTGACAGCTGGTAGTAGCTTTACAAGTACCAACCCTTTTCTACTTAACCTGTGTAACAGAAGAGAACTAGCTGACCTTTTAAGTTTTGATCATGGGGCCCCAAAAGTTTTTATTGAGCAACTCTGTAGTTGGGGCTGGGAGTACAAGATGAACACACTCAAACAATTTAAATAGCAATCTATTATAATTTTTTTTTTTAATGGCGCTGTTGGATAAGTCCTATTCATGCATACATTCCTTTGAAGCCAAGAGATTGTTTGTATGAGAAGAAATTGGTTGAATATATACAAAATGTCATGTAAATTTACAGAGATAAATAGAAGAATTAGAATAATTGTAAAATATGCAGATATCCAGCCATGTTGGGTAGTCCCAGTCTGGTCAATTCAGCAAAGAAATCAGCTTTCTGTCTTAGCTGTTGTGCTAAATTTAGTTGAACACTTGTAGTATGTGAATGTGCAGCAAAAAAATTAGCTTTTTTAAGAAACAGTTTAGCTAAAAATGTACCAGATGTTCAGATTAAAATACCAGTTATCCAATTTTCTTGTGAAAAGTTAATCTCCTCTTACATTTAAACCATGCTGTGTTATGTGAGGTTATAATGGAGGACAAAGTGAAGGGATAGAGCATGCCATATTGTCAGCAATACAATGAAATAGCTTTTATTTAAATGGAGAAACACATTTTCAGATTTCTTGCCACAAAGATTTTCACATTCTATGTTTCATTGGGAAAGTCACCCAGATTTCACAAGTCGAGCTGTTGAAGAACAAATTAACATTGACTGGGGCCAATGCCATAATATCTTTCCTCAAAGTACAACCTACATATTAATTAACATTTGTAAAGCACTTCGAGGTGGTGGATGAAAGGCAGCATAGAGTACAAAGTTGTTGCTATGATTAATTAGTTACCGAATGAGACATGTGAAGAGCTATATTAAAGTGTTGCAGACTATTATTTATAAATTGTTACTTTTGCCTGTGGCATTCTTTGTCCCATCCTTTACCTGCTGATTTACTGCCCTTATTAATCACATTCTTCAGACTGGAAGGGACTGCTTTGACCTGTATGGCAAAGGCCATAGACTTTCATCAAGGGATACCTGCAGTAAACCAGTATCTTCTAGTTAGGTACCAAGACATCTGACCCTGATGTAAAGATTCAGTACCATATCCCTAACAGCTTGAATTATCACCTGCACTATTAAAACTACGTTATGTATTTTTGCCCATCTAAAACTTCTGCTTACTTTGTGTGTCTTGCTCTGTGTTTGTCTGTAGTTCCTCTGTAGCATCCAGTTAAAATATAAGAAGCGAGTTTTTTAGTTTTTTCAACTGAGTCCCCATTTGAATGCAACTGCTCATCAAGGGGGTAATAATCTTTGTGTGCATGAGATTGGATCTCGCCTAAGAACAGGGAGCATATTCATTGAAATACAGACCATTCCCATGACCCTTGATCTCCACAATAGAAAACCTCTCTAGCTCAGTGCAGCATGCTATTTTGGCTTCTCAGGAAACTAGATTATGGGCAGAAAAGCTCAATTTGTGTTCCCATTAGGCCTATAGCTTTTCTGAAATGATCTTTGGCAGAAACCAAATCCAGAGTGTGACTTTGTGTTTTCAGGGATAAGAAGCTAATACTGCTACTTGTTTTGTTCAGTGTCAATGGAGGATGAAATTGGGCCTTTGCTTTCCTTTATCTTTTACTTATTTCTGGGGTTTAAACAACAAAAATGGAAAACCTGTATGCACTGTCTAAGATAATGCATAAAAATAAAAAACATCAACAGCAATAAAAAAAACTAAAAATGGGCTTGAAAGGTTCTTTTGTTGCTATTCCTCCTCCAAGACAAAATCATATCTACCTAAGACTTTCAGAGACTTCAGGAAAAGGTCTCAAAGGAGTTCTACTGCCCCCAGATCACTCCACACCACTGCTACTCCTGTTAGAGAGCACTGTCTGATAATGGGCTGTAACATTGCTTGATACCAGTCCAAGCAGAAACCTTTTATATACCTGAACATTCCTTGCATTGTATTAGGTTTTTCTCTTGTTTGGAGGCAGCTTTAGTTCTTTCAGTTCACCTACACAGATCATGACTTTCAGCTCTCTGAGCATGATGGTTGCTGAATTCCCACCTTGCTCCACATCTTAGCAGAGAGCTCTTGCTGAGGCTACCAGTGGCCCAGGGAGAGGAAGTAACTTCCATGCATAATGACAACCAAGCCAGCTATTCTAGTTTCCTTTCCATGAGGCTTTATTTTTGCTCTGTTCATCCTTGTGACCCTCTCTGCACACCCATCCCAGTTTCAAATGATATGTTCAACAAGAAGGACTGGAAACATCAGAGTTTTTATGTTTCTTCCTGACTGCTGGAAGAGCCATTTCTGATCTGTTGTGGAAGTAGAGTTGGCCTTTTACATGTTGGCATTGTATGACTGCTTCATAGTTGTTTTGTGGGCCTGGCCCTTATCTTTGTTGCAAACTGATGAACTCCTTATTTATTGCAATGATCTGGTAATTAATCCTGTATCACAAAGCTAAGACTTTTATGACTTCCAGACGTAAGATTTTTAGAGTAGCTATTCTGTAACGTGAAGTAAAACAAAAAAATAGATCATGCCAACTCCCAAAGACTTGTCTGAGGCATGAATACCATGATATTTATTATGGTCTGTGTTCCTAGAAATGACTGGAATACATTATTATGATGTTGCCTCACATGTGCCAAGCAATTAATACACTAAACTAAACAGTTTTAAAATATTTTCTTTGCAAGTAATTTTTTGTTTGCAAATTAGTATGGCTTTTTTTCAATGCATTGCTCTTTGCAATGGAAAGTTACTTATCTAACTTACTATGCATGTGCTTTGTGTGTAGGGATCAACAGGAGAGATCTGTAGAGAATACAGAATTACATCTAGAATCATTAGAGTATATGAAATGGGGGGAGTAGTACAGATTTTTACTGGCATCTAGACTTGAGATCATTGGAATTACTCACTCTTCACTGTTTATGAGACTGTGTGGCTCTCCCAAGCTCATGCTGATAAAGCAGTCACCATCCCATAGTATCTGGTAATTACTGTGTCTACACCAGGTATTATAAATACAGACAAGAAGAGCAAAAACAATGCAGTGCTAAAAGATTAAACAATGGCATAATTAATTAGTTGCAATTGATGAATTTGACCATGCCTACAAACACCTTTAATTCCTTAAAAGCTGTTACAGACAGATGTAAAAGCTCAACCTGTGGAAATGGACAAAATTCTTGGATTGCCTCACCCTTGCATATATCTTCAAAAGCTATTTCTAATCTTGCACAGGCTGTTAATGTGAAGATAGTAGCAGTTATGAAACCTGGGCTAGATTCCAGATATGTTGTATCAAAGTGTAGAATGAAAAGGAAATCAATAGTCACTCTTCAAGGAAAGTTATGCCAGAATTGTCCAGTATGGTCTAGATTAATCAAAGCCGTAACAGCTTTTTTTCATTAGTAGAACATTAACAAGTAAACAACATTCCTGTTTTGTTATTTAGTTGTACTAACCTTTTTCAACAGCTAGGCCCAGTGATAAGTTTGGATTTTCTCTGTTTATAGAAAACTGGTACATCAGCAGATAATGGTACAACTCAATATTTATGGAGTGCTGGCTTTCTGGAAAAGGAGGAAACTGGAAGTTATTACTAGGAGAGTTCATTAAAATGTAAACAGGAGTGAGGAGACAGCACTGGCAATATTTATTTATTTATGCTATTGTCTGGTTATACAACAATGTCATGGCTGTGGTGTGAAAGTGGGAGTTGTTCTGGGCAGAAGTTTTTCTGCTGACCTTGTGAAAGGAAGTGAATGTCAGGAGTGTGTAACACCTCTGATTCAGCGAAACATTGGTGTACAGATGTAATGACCCACATCACAGCATCTGCTTTAGCAGGACCGGTCTTCTGATTATGGTATGTAACTGTGTTAAAATTAGAACTGTTCTGGTTTTGGGGTATTTGAAAATCCAAGAATTTTCTTCATTTGTACGTAACTTTGAAGAAGTTATGCCAATGGAAAGGCTGAACAATGTGTTTTGTAAGTGACTGAGATAGTTCTTATTGAGTTGAACACTTTATGGTTGCTTTGATTTAATTGATTAATAGCTTCTGTTTTCTGAGTACCAAATAGATGAGTGTACTAGCTGTTACGTAAACCTAACAATACTATATTTTAGAAGATAACAAACTACTTCACTCATAACAGTCCAAAAAAAGAGCAATACTTGTTCTACAGAATTTATTATCTGGATAAGTGAGAAAGATCTTATTCATAATTAGATAGTGAGCCATATGTATTCAGCAATTGTTCTTAAAGTTAACTTTGATTTGCATTGCTCAAGCCTTTGTGAAAAGGTTTTGAACAAGCAGAAGATGTAAGAGCGATACAGATAAGCAAGAAGTTGGAAAATAAATCTGTTCTTAGCATAAGGGAACAGCATGGAAGTGACATGGCAAAGACTGGAAAAGGTATGCAACTCATGAAGCTGATTCTGAGGCTTGTGTGTTCTTAAAGCTGAAAGATAAAATATAATTTTGTCTATTAATAATGTAATAAAAATACTTTTAAGATATCTCAAGTTGCACTCTTCCAAGTAAGACAAATGCAAAAGTTTCAGCTTCCTCGATGTTAAAATAGAGCTCCTCTTTGCTTTATAAAATTTCCAAGGTTCTGTGTTACTTTTACCTTGTGGAAAGGTTTGCCTTGGTGTGAGTGGCCAAGAGCTTTTAGCTCTATCTGCTGAATGTTTCCTGGGATAGGCAACTGTTGCCCCAGGATTTTAGAGCTTGCAGCATTTCTCTGGTATTCTTTGTATAGGTCTTTCAAAGTGCTTTTGGATGAAAAGTACTATGCAAATACAAAAGATTAATAATTAAGATTGTGTTAATGGGTAGTAATTGTGCATAATGCAGTGCACCACAGGAATCTCTCTTTTGGGCTGTCTGACTGGTCTGTCATTTTTTAAAGATACAGGTTAATTATAAGATTCATAACCATAACTGTAATTATCACAGGATAGGCATTCCTATTGACATGCATAAAAATGATTAATGAATCACAATGACTTTTGGCTTATTCAGCTTATCATGAAAACACAAATCCTCTGTTTCATAAGCTTCTCATGGGTCACCACAGAAGTTAGATGAATATAGTGTACAGCAAAGGGCCCAAACCATTCCTCAGCTTTGGGTTTGCTGAGGACATTATGTTAATAATGTGCTGTTAGACAACTCTGTGATATTTTTTTCAAGAGAGGGCATTAAAACACTAATGATAAATAACTTTAAAAACCCTAGTTTTTGACTGATAGTGTAAAAGAAGCGAGAAGTGGTGCAAAGCATTATATGAGTTATGTACTTTGTATTCGCTATACTTTGTAACACAGCTGACTTGAGTCCTGAAAGCATCATGAGGTTTGCTTTGCACACAGGAGTTTTACTCTGTGGGAGCTTCTGTGGCAAATGACAAAGATCCACGCTTGCACACAGCTGTCCCTCTTTCAACCAGCTGGGCTGCTCCTGGGGTTAGGTCCTCAGCATTTTGCTCTATCCCTTAGTTGAAATGTTCTTGATTATCCTATGAAGAAATGTTTGGATTGTCACTTTCATACTGTGAGTCATGACTGGCTCAACATAACCTTGAAGTTCTTTTCAGATAAACTAAAGTGTCTTAAAAACCCCACCAACCCATCAAAAGAACTCTTGTAAGTCAGCATGGCTCAGGATTGAACTGTATTAGAAATATTAGATATTGCTTTTTTATCCACCTTGTGAACTGAAAAAGAGGGTAATACTTGTAATGAAAATCCTGAAGTTAACCAACTAGACTATTTTCTGAATAGTATTTCACTACAAAGTCTCTGGGTGGTTTTACTCTTGCAGTTACTTAGAGTGAATGATTTTGAACTTGCATCTGAATGAAGAATGAGATGAATTAATGAAATGCTTGCATCTGCTTAACTAATTTTGTTTTATTTTGTAAAAGAGAACGACATACATTTATATACAATTGTGAGGGAATAACTGAGCAGTACTGAAGAACCTGCTTAACCTCAGGGTGTGCTCACAGCTTGAACAGGGCTTGTGCAGATATCTTCAGATCTGGTTCAGGATCAAAGCAAACCCTGGTAACCCCAACACATTCAGACTGCAATGAGGGAGGGACAAAAGGGTGCTGCCAAGAGAGAAAAATCTAAATTCTGGCAATTCTGAATCTTAATGTAGGTGGAAGATGGTAGATAAGAGGAAGGCATGGAAGAAATCAAGTGAGTCCTCCTACTCCCATAATATAGTGGAAAAAATAATGTGTCATGTACTCTGGGTGCTTATGGTGCCAGAAAGAATAGGGTGGGGTTAGCTCTTCCTCTTTACACCCTAGTTTTTCTTTTTCTGCTTTCTTTATTTTGACTTTCTGATGTTCTTTGCAGCATTCCCCACTGCTGATGCCCCAATTCTCCTGAAACTTTCTATGTCTTACAGCCACAAGACCACTGTTTCTGTTCCTATCTCTTGGATCTGTACAAGAAATCAGTTTTGGATTGATCACTAAACTAAGCGAGAATACTGATTAATGATAATGGCCATAATAATAAAAATGCAAACTATTAAATTATTTTTTCTCTATCGAATTGAAAAACATATGAATTGTTGCTGTTTGTAAGGTAAAATCATCCTTTTTGTTCCAAAAATTTCAAACAGATTTTTGTAAGCTTTTTTTATCCAGTTGTCCAGCAGTTAAAGAAGTTGCTCTGGATTTCAGATGTTTCATTCCCATTCTCCCTGAGATAATTTGAAGCAACATCTTCTTAGAGAGCATGCAGCTGCCTTCACTGGGATGTAGTCTGGGCTACCTTGAGCATTCTCAAACTATCCTTTGGTTGCTATTCCACTTAGCAGAAATTCTTAAATACCCACTATTCAGCAACTTCAGCCTTTTCATCTGTCTTGTCAACAACCAGGTAATGGAGTAATTTTCTCCCTTCTCTCCCATCCTTCACAGATGCTGAATAAAAGTATTTCATACAGAGTGAAATAGCATTAACGTGAGAGACTGCTGGGTCCCTCCCTCCCTGCTCAGTACACCCCTCTGAAGGCCCTAGGGCAAGGCACTTCCAGAAATCTTGGTTCAGATGCCATCAGCCAGAAAATGCAACTGATCCCACACAACCTGTATGAGCATGCTGACAGCCAAGCTTCTGGCAAAAGGGGGTTGATACTACCACTTCTTCAGGCAGTTTTGTGAATCTGCTCCCTCTCTGCCTATTCTCTTCATATGAAGCCTGTTGTCCACTTCACAGTTTCAGGATGACTAAAGCAGCATTTCCAAGTAAATTCACCCTCCACCATAATGCTGATCTTGCTTCTTTGTGGCATTTATTTTTTCTTTAGCATGTTTCTCCATCCTCTACTCCTGCTCTTTCTACTCCTTTTTCCTGGCTATGCTCTTCCCCATTTTTGTGCTCTTTTGAGTTGCTTGCTCACCTCTTCTTTCCCATATGACTCTGCTCGTCTTTGAAGTTCCCACTTCTGTGGCCCAAGACACTAGAACACAGTTCTTGACAGCTGGGCCAAAATACCCGAGTTATCTCCAAATGAACACTTTAAATAATAGGAAACTTTCTGTGTAGGCCACTTAGTAGTTAAATTCAGCTGATAAGAGCACTTTCCTGTCATGATTGTGCTGTTCTGCATGTAGCTAACTTCACATCTGCCTGGCTCTGTAGAAATAGTGTAATAATAGTATCCTCAGTGGCTCTACAGTGTTGCACTTAGGCAGGGATTCTGTGGGGAAGATTCAACTTGGCATTTAATTCTTTGAAGTTATGAATCCACTCCCTCAAGTAACTAGTTCTTAGGTTCACTTCGAGCAGTGAAACAGCAACACTGTAGCCTGAGCTCATTCAGTGCTGAACTGTTACACCCCCTGGGTTAGCTACGGCCGTGCGGGTGTACACAAACACACTCAGCTCACTGTGACATTGCAGTGAATGAAGGATGCACATACTAGGATTAAAGTAGTGTTAAAAGATACGTTCCTTCTTCTCCCTGTTCATTTCCTGTACATAGTGAGGAAGTGCAGCTCAGCATTCACATTGCATTTCAGTGTGTTCAGGTGCTGAACTCATGAGTGATGAAATACATCAGCTGGCAATACAAAGTACAAATAGAAATGATCTGAGACTTTACAGTTCTTTTCTGAATTGTCTTTGAAACGTTTTAAAATTGATTCTAGAGTTGGGCTTTGGAGATCAAGGATAAAACATCTATTTTAAGTGCACAATTATTCTGTGGTTTTGGAAAACAAAACAAAATCAAAGGATCTACTTGAAAATGTTCTCCTTTAATCTGTGCCAGCAGTAAGGGATCAATACCAAGCTGTAAAAGCAAGAACAACAAATATCTTGCTATTTATGTATAAGCTGATCTTACAGTGATACAGCACATGTTGTAGATGTTAAAGGTGAACAAGCAGACCTCAAGTCTGCTCGACTTATGCTATCCATTTCATCAATTAAGTCCTGTAGGCTGGGATTATTTTTCTTTTGTATTTGAACAGATCTCAAAACAATAGAGTCTGTTTCACAATATGTACTATCAGAGTATAAACATGAATGAATAGAATTAAGAATTTGTTTGACTTTCTTAGCTTTCTAGGTAACCTAACCACCAGGCTATTTTAAAGGAGATTACCAAGCTTGAGGCGAGAATTTGACTGAATAACACAGGCTTCACTTTTTGTGTTAAGTGTGCAGGCTTCCTCAGCCTTACAGATTTAAAAGTTCAAATTCTACTGGTTATCAGAATACCACTAGATTTAACATATTTTGCACTCTTATAAACTCACTTCTATATGGCATTGAGAGGTCCACAATCTTAAAATTAATATAGAAATGATCACTACTTATGGGAAACGCAGATCTGGTGTACACTCTTGTTCTGGCAAAATTATACCTCTCCTCTTTTTACATACACTATGCAAGAATCATAGATTTGTCTTAAACAGGTAAAGAAAGACAGGCTTTAAAACAAGAACAAAATATAAAAAGAACTTAAGACTTCATTTGCTAGTTCCCTCATTTGTTGCACAACTAAAATGACTTGAACTTATTTAGCAGTCTGTGATTACTACAAACAATGGAAAGAGATTGTTTATCTGCTTGTTTCTACAATGAAATGTGAATGCTATACAGCTGACTACTCTGAAGTTAATAGCCATGAAATCACTTCTCCAGTAGTCTGTTCAAGTCATTTACTAAGGGAAATATTTCTAGTTTAAATTGTGAGCTTTTTTCCCCCCCCCAGTTCAAAAATCATAAATCTCTCTGATTAACTCTATGTCCAGTTAATAGCTTCTAATTCAACCAGAACAAGAAATACAGAAGTAACTATGAAGACAGGCTGAGAGTGTTGGGGCTATTCAGCCTGGAGAGGAGAAGGCTCCAGGGAGAGCTTATAGCAGCTTTCCATGAAGGGGCCCTACAGGAAAGCTGGGGAAGGACTTTTCACCAGAGAGGGTAGTGATAGGACAAGAGGTAATGGTTTTAAACTGAAAGGGGTTAGATTTAGGTAGATATTAGGAAGAAATTCTTTACCATGAGGGTAGTAAGATACTGGAATAGGTTGCCCAGAGAAGCTATTGATGTTACCCCACAGGTCCTCTTCTGCCTCCAGCTCTTTGTAGCTCAGCAGCTTCCACCGTTTTCCCCTTGGGAATTTCCCTGCAGAAATAAGGCTGCACACTGCAATCTCCACCCCTTCCCTTCACCTTCACCCCTTCAGTCACCTATGAATTGCCCAAACTGGGCAATTTTCACATATTAGTGACCCCAAGTCAAACCAGTGTTATTTTAATGAGTTTGAACTGGCTCGTACTCATGGAATTACTCCAGGGATATTTCTAGCATTTTGGTTTGTTCTCCTTCATTATGTTAGTTTCACTTTTCAGTCACAGAAATTGGGGTGGGCATTTCAATAAATGTATTGTAGGTTTTGCTGCAATAGGAAGGCAGGCAAGTGATGTGTGTTCAGAACAGGAGTTGTCTGGGCAAAAGGTGCATCAGGGTGAGGGAAGCTCTTTGTAAGACTGGATTTGTTACACCCAAATTTTCAGCTCCTCCATCTGTCAGTGTATATAGATCTGAAGCACACTGAGGCCCAGACCTGCACAGAGACTTGTAAAGTGCAGGTACCATCAGTTCACTGCCATGGGATTTGCAGGGAAGCTTACAAAGTAGCAGAGGGTGACTTCCTTCCATCTTGCTCTAAGTGTGTGCTGCCAAGGGAAGAATTGAGGACAAGCATTCCTTTTAAACCAAGAGATTATGTCCTGGATATCTGCATTTAATCAAAGTTCAACATTGCTTGAAATGGAAAAAAACCTTTGTTCAAGGGAGATGGTGTCACATCTCTAGTGTGTATCTAAACCTACTGCTAGGTCCCTTGGGTTTTGTTTCAAATTGTTAATGAAATCAAAGTGTATCCTGGGCCTATGCAGGGAGTGGCTTAGTTTGTGTAGCTGAAGAACAATCACAAGACAGTTTTCTAAAAACAATAAGAGATGAAAGAGGAAGTTTTCTCAACTTCCCAGTTGAGAAAACACAATTCTGCTGATTCACATCTGTGTAGAATGAGGTTTTTTTCCTTTTGTCCAGTTCTCAGATTGCCAAGATTATGTTAATACAAGAGTACAACACTCCCAGATGTAAAGTCCAGTAATCAAATACAAATTCTTGAACTATATTATCCCTTCAAATTTCATCTTAGGTTTCACATTTTAGCTTCCCTTCCTGCTGTGTTCTTTACACAAGCATTCTAGTGTTATTTAAGGATGCTTGGTCAGAAAAACCACATTTACTGATACCCCACAGATTCTGAAAGGATTTATCAACAATAGTACAGATATCATTCATAGTTCAGAAATTCACCCCTTGCAGAAAACGGACGCTTAACTGAAATATCCTATTAGCTGGGGAAACTGAACACAGCCACTGCAAACAAGCAGAGGAATATAATGGTCTTTAGAAGTTAGCACTGGAGTCTCTTGCAAAAGCAACTGCTGGCCAACCCTTCCCCTTTTAATCTCAGGACACAAAAGGGGAGTTCAAGATGTAATGAAAGCAGCACTTTGTGTACAAGATATACTCTCCATGAAAGCAGAACTTGAGATTTTTCACTGCTCAGTTTCATAATACTGAAGATGAGAAAATTTCAAATACATCTGACTTATGTAAGCTTTTAAGTAATGTTAATTGATGACCAAGGATTCCATGTGTATCATTTGGAAGGAAAGTCAGTCATGTACATGATGATTGGCCACTGTTGAGCTCAAAAGTGAAAATTCTGTTCACTCTTTGGGTCACTGTTAATTAGTTTGAATGAAGTGCTTGCTCAGCTTCTGCTATGCCTGGTGCAATGCTGAGAAACAAGGGAGAACTGAAACACACACTACATGCCCTGTTTGCCAGGAATGGCAAGAGTCTGAGAAGGAGTCCTGAGGAACAGCCAAGTTGCTTTGCTAATTGTGGTAGTGTCCAAGCAGGAGAAATTACCTCTTGGATTTTCTCTGAGTATGTAAGAGAGCATCTGCTTGTATAGACACTCTCTTGGTCATCTCCCATGTTCTGCACACTCATTTAAATAGGAAATAATCCACTCTTTCATAGCTGACAGAGCATAAGTTCATAACAATATCTGTTATTTTGCACAGGTCTTGTAAACAGTCTAGCATTAGTGGTACAATGCAGTTTCCTGAGTCACTGGATAGTCCTTAGACTTTTCCACAACTGTTTTGTGAGAATCACCATGGACCTTGATCCTGTCCCTACATGTGTCCTCCCTTTCTCTTATGTCCTTTCACAGTAGGACAGGTGCATTTGACTTCCTCTCAGCACAGTGGGAATGTGGGAAGGCAGGATGCAGGAGAGACTCACTGTGATGCTCAGGAGGACACTGGGGGGATCAACTTCCAATCAAAAAGATGAGGAAAACTAAGCTTCTGTCCAAACAGGCCAAATACATAAAGCTTCCAAGTGATTACTGGCTGTCACTAATATTCTAGCTTTAGATAGGTTCACCATTTTCCACTGAAAGTCAAGGTTATTTTCACAAATGGATCACAGCAGAAATAATTTGTTAAAAACCAGTTGCTTAGACTTAACATTCATGGGAGTTCAAGTTCTTAAAAGATGCAATTCTTGAGAATTTTTCTGGCTTTATTAACCACAAAAAATTATCAGCTAATCCAGAAAAATCTTAAGTATTAATTAATCTGCCTCTTCATTATTCTGAAAAAATCGGGTTTTATAGCTTACTATTCTACTATCTCTATAGCTGTTAGCTTTTAAATAATTCTAAATGCAGTGTACTTGACTTGCACCCACTTGCATGTGCTAGCTGTCTGCATGGATGCTAGCTAGAGGAGATACAGCTGTGGCATATCTATTAAGATCTTTGCCTGGGTCTTTATGCCACTGCTGTTTTTTAAAAAGGATTGTTGCAAATGAGTTGAACTGGGTTAAAAACTAAAATGTCTTCCTGTGAAAATGGGTCTGAACTTTTCCATCTCTTACTTTGTTTTCTTTTCCCATTATACCATGACTGTAGAGATGTGCCATCAAAGGGGTGCAGGATAGCTCAGATATTAAGCAATGGAATAGCTGAGGATACCAACGTGGTTGGTTGGCTTTAAATTAAAACTAATTCAACTGTCACCAATATACTATATTTAAATTATGTAAATTAGCTGATAATTTGTTGTCTTTCATTGACAAGTTCTTACTAGTGCATATATAGCATTTTAAAAGGAGTGTTTTAAGATAGCATTATTATTAAGCTTGAAACCTGTTTGGATAGCATCACTGAATGTCAGTACATCTCAGCAGTTACTGAAAATCTACAGAACTGAAAGAATGGACTGGAATTGTCCTTTCTAAGAAAACGAATTGAAAGGCATTCTATTGGTTTCCATGGGGGTTCACAACAAAAATGTTGGCAATGAACCTATCGGGGGGCTCTGTGGCAAACACTTGGTATAATGGGCATGACTGCATGACTTCCTTTCCTTTTTTTTTTTTTTTTTTTTTTTTAAAATAACTGCAAAAGCCAACCACAAAAATACACATTTCATGAGTGAAAAATAAACAAAGCAGTCTGGATTTATTTCAAGTTAGTTATTTGACTGAAAGAGTTGAACAGCCACCACAGGAACCTGAGAGTTTGTGAAGCTGCTACTTTTTGTAGGTGTTTCTTAAAATAGCTGTCACAGATAATATTAATGTTTAGGGTAAACGTGAGTCTGATTATGCAGCAGAGTATAAAAATCTTCTCTAGCTTGCAACATTTCATTCAGAAAGATTTTTTTCTGCTATCAATAGGAATTACAGGCCTCGAAGATGTGTAATTATCTTGTAAATTCTTATACCAAATACTCAGAATAAAAGACTGATTTTATTGTTAGTTATTAGTGTGTACTCACTACAAACTAACTGTGTTTAAATGCTGCCAGATTGTACAGTATTGTGATATAAAAAGGGCCAAACTTAAGGTACAGCTTTTACAAAACTAAGATTTGGGAATATTTAATTCTCCAGAAGTTCTGTAGAAGTTGAAGGAGCCAAAATAATTTCTGGCAACTTAGATTTATGCTTACATAGAAATGATGTCATTAGCTTAAGTCCTGGGAGAGGTTCTGTGCTCCATGCTCTACTATTCTTGAGATTCCTTTACAGCTATCAGTCATAAAGAGAGCCAGAAAAATGGTTTCAAACAATGTGAGTACTCCTTTTGCCTCAAAACATGTGTTTCTCCTGGAATATACATACATGTCACAGATGCTAATCAATATTTTTAATGCAAAAGGCTGTTTGCAGGACCCCTTGAAGGTTTCCAGTTATGTCTGTACCTTTTCTGGATCTCTGCACTTGATTATCAGCACATTTATCTTCTCTTCTTGGTTGAATCCCTCCATAATGATCAGGGCTACTGCTAGCCCTTACTGTCCTTTTTCTCCCTCGAGGTTTGTTGAAGCTGAGCCCTGTGTAATTTGAATTGAAAGGTGGGAAACGTTCCAGTGACTCAGACATTCTCCTGATACAGCCAAACTCCATCCAGATTCCAGGAGAGAAAATCAACAGTTGTTGATCTCAGGAGACACAAGATTCTGCTTCTCTTCCTAGGTGAGATGGCAGTTCTGTGTGTGATGCTGTGCCCCAACAAAGAGAGCATGTATTTATAACCTATCTCATTTAGTGCTATTAAAGCTGCCCAGCCCTAACCAAACTACTAATTTGTGCAGCATTGGGGTACAATACTTTGTTTTATGAGAGACTTTCAAGATGCTATCCTGAAAATAATACCTGAAATGTAGGGAATATTGTTAGTGAAATTTTATGTTGTGCTTATTGTAGAAGAAGCTTTTTGTCTTCTTTTTTAGCTAAATTGGAAGATGTAACTTTGCCAGTGAAATTCCTTAGGTACATATGCTGGCTTAAAATAGAATTTGTATTTACTTTTTAAAAAACTGCTTAGATGTGTCTTGACTCTTAAGAAAGTCTTCCAGACTGACAGATCTGGAGAGCAGGGCAATGCAGTCATCATCCACAACACTACCCCATCCCATTTGCACCTCATCCATGTTGACAAAGGCTGCCAGACCCCAGTCCCAGGTAAGGGACTCATGGACCCTGTGAAACTTCTAAATAGTGGTTTCATAAGAGAGATGTTCAGGTGGATCCAAACCTGAGGATCTGCAACTGAGGTTCAGCTACTTCATAAAATTATGATCAACTATCTGAGCAATTGAACTAGAGTAACCTTAGCTTGCTCAGTGTTTGTTTATACAGCACCAGCACCCCTGGAGACAACTCTGTATCTATGAATATCTACTTCTAATAGTAATATAAAGTCCAAAGCTTTTAAGTTTGGATAACAGGATTGTTTTTCTTACCCAGCTGGTGAGATACAGTAGAGGATGATCTCTCCTATTATGGCATGGATTCCCATGTTTGCTCTAAAATTCTTTGGCAATACTGCTTTTAAAATACTGTCTACCTCACTGGAGTTCCTGAGCTGGAGGGCAGTTGACTCCTCAGTAGAAGAAAAGAAACTCTTGCAGTAGGCAGTTCCAATGTAGAGGACGCTGAATTTTCCATAGACGTGTCTCTGATATGTCTCTTTCTTGTCACTGTTTTTAAAAATGTCTCCGTGTTAGAATGACCTTTTTTTTTTTTTTTTAGAAAAAGCACATTCATAAGCATTTATAAGTATTGCATGTTTATCTCAAGGATATTTTCTAAAGTGTGAAGAAACTTCAGTTTCTCAGATAAAAGATCCCATACAAACTAAAAAAATTGCATTTAGCAGTAAATAAATCCTAGAGTTAGACAGGAAAACAACAAACTTCTTTAGATGCATTTTCATACAGGTATTGTAAGCCCTACAAAGGGAACTTTTTAGTTACTTCCCCACTGATTTTGTCTGAATCTGAACAAATGTCAAACGGAAAGTGAGCTACGAACACCTACAGTTTCATTCTTTTCCTTTGTTGCATCTCAGCTTTCCAAACTCCTGTGATCTGAAAACTGAAGCTGTAATTCTCTAACCATAAGTGCTTTGTTCTCCCTTGTGGTGTCAGGACTGTGTGAAAACCATGAAATATTTCAACCTTTTTGCAAAGACACTTGGTAAAAACACTCAAAACCCTAGTAAAATTTCTTCTTTTGACCCTCTCTCTATATCCATCTCAGCCTTATGTCCTGAACTCTCAGCTCAGGCTGTTAAGTCCTGCTGTCCTTATTTTCACTCTGTCCAGGCCAAAAAATTCCTGCTTACAGCAATTGTTCCTTTGCTTGCAGAAGGCTGAGAGACCAAGTGCCAAACCTATGAGAGAGACCTGGTTTGCAATGGCATTTTTATGGATCCTGGTGCTTTGAGACAGCAGGCCACTCTACTTGGGCTCTGCAGCCCACAGCTGTATGGCAATTTAACAAAGACTGCAGCAAGTTTAGCAGTGAGATTGCTGTCATTGCTCAGGTGATATGCTATGTCTCTCTGCACACCCCAGATCTTTGGGAAGCAAATATTTGCCTTGATTGAGGTTCTAGGACCAGGGAGAAAAAGAATAAAAAACCCCAAAGAATGCATGAATCCTGCTTTAGATCAGTGCGACGTGCATTAACTTTCCGGTCTAATCCAGGAGGGGGAGCTAACTTTCTAAGCCATCACAACTGGCACGCTGTGCCGGAGGAGGTTTTTTTCACAGCTGATATCCAATGTCTGACTGATTATTCACATATGCTGTCCCCGAAGGAGAGTCATCTTGGGGAGTGCAAAACCACCCTCTCAAAACATTGGTTACCTTTCTCAGTGCAGTAAATATAATTACATGACATGTTCTTGACAGAGGAGTATTTATTGTCAATGTACTTTACTATAATTTAAGTACTCTTACGTATTGTTTGCTCTCTTCCCCTACTCTTCTGTCTTTCGCCTATTAAGGAATATTAAAAGGGTCTGAATTCAATAGTTTCTCCACTGCAGTGCATGCTGCTCTGTGTTGCATTGCAGGGAAGCTCTGCAGCATGGCAGAGGGGGTGTTTGCAAGCTCGTGTGCTTGTAGCTTGCTGAAGCCTTGGTTAGCGGCCCATGCACAGAGTGAAATGTGCAGGAAGCAAAGTGTGCTCAAACCAGCTCCCTTCCAGTGAAGTAGCTGGAAAGCAGCTTGTGGAGTTCAGCTAAACGAGTGTGTCTGTGCTGCTAGACTCTCCTGCCCTTCATCTCTTCTCAAACTCCTCTTTGCTAAGCTTCTGCCTTGGTCAGCTGTCAACGCAGCACCCAGACTGGGCTGATACAGGATTAAAAAAAAAAATCCCTTTTTCTTAAAATAACCTAATGGGTTAGGAGCACAAAACAAAGAAGGGAGATGGACCGGGGTGTTTTATGGGCTCACAGAGGGGAAATGTGCAGGCAATTGTGCAGAACATCTGAACATCTGCCCGTGGTCTGTCCTGGGGAGTCATTGGCTCCAGGCTTATGCTTTGTGCTCATACACCTCCCACAGCCACATCTCCCCAAAAAATGGGAAAGCATGAGGCTGACCTTGCTGCCTGGGTGCATTGGGGCACTCTGCCAGGCTCTGGCTCATGCACCCAGCCCTGGCCTTGGTACCACAGTGCCCTCCTGGGCAAGGAATACCAGCTGAGTCAGCAATCCCATGGTTGTCTCTCTCCCTCTCTCTGTCTTCTTTCCCTATTGCACACTCTTTTCTCCCTCTCTCTCTTTTTTTTCCCCCCTCTTTTCTTTTTTCTTTTTTTTTTCTTTTTCTCTCCTCTGTCTTCTCTCTCACACAGTTTTAACCTGTAATTGTTAAGCAGAAGACTTTGAAAACCTGTAATAAACCAGTTCATATCCCAGAAAGAAAATGGGAAGAAAACTAAAGCACTGGGGTTTTTTATGTCTTGTTTACTTAATGAGTTTGATTAATAATTATTAGCTTTAATTTAGCCTTGTGATTTTGGGTGCTTGGGTTTGACAAATTCGGACTGGGAGGAGTTGCTCTGAAGCACTCTATTTGTTCTCTGCACAGAGCCCAGCATCTCTGAAGGCATAAACAACTGGGCAAAATGCAGCTGGAATCATTTTTCTGTGTCAGCTGTTTTAATACAAAGGAACATGGTCAAATTAATATGGAAAACTAAAAAAAATCAATTTACCACATATTTAAAATTAACAGAAGATGAAAGTTCAAGAGAGAACTTTTTAAGCCTTTGAACATTTCTCATGTTTGTTTCACAATAGGCTGATGTTGGTAAACAAGTAAAACCAAAGGCAAGAGAAATTCTCTGTATCATGTTATCTAGCAAGAATTTTTGATCCAGTTTAACAAGAAGTAATAAACACTGTGGGCTATATAGCAGGGTGGTATATAAGCACAGAGCTGTGTGTAAATTAGGTTGATAACATAACCTTGAGCTGTCTGTGGTGACAAAATGTGGGAAGTCATCAGTGCTCTTGAAGTCTTAAGATGGTCTGAATTGTGATAGTAGTCAGCTCAAACATGTCCCACGTCACTGGAAAATACACAGTAATACTTTAATAACCCTCTTGAAAACTGTATCCATGAAGAATGGCCCTTTAAAGCTTAGTGGAGTTAATTGCAGCAAACAGTTTATTGAGCTAATTAGGCCACTTTTTCTGGTAATTATCCATGAAGATTGAGCATTTTCCCGAATTATTTATTTGGAATTATTTGATGAATAGGGCGTGCAAGTATATTTCAATTTCAAGAAATATCTGCCATGGCTATTACTTTAGAATTCTCTGTTCACACTGTAATTAGCTAGATAAGTCATGTGGGTTTGTTTTGCTATGATTGGACGTCTCCCAAATTTTTCAAGAAAGCTGAGCATATACTGAAGTGAGTACATTTTGCCTGAGTGATCGTTCAACCTCCAGGGAGTAACACAAATTCAAGTTAGAAAAGCAGAACAAAGCAACAGGATTAAAACATTTACTGTCATACTGTTTTGTGCAGTTATAGATGGGGGATGCCTGCTGACAGGTTGCAGGTATCCTTTGTGGTACAGACCAGGACTATTCCTCACCTGATCAGAATGTTGTAATTTGCAATTATATTATCAAATGAAATTGTTCTGTGAAGCCAACACTGTTAGTCTATTGTTTGTCATGATATGTTGGAGTTTGTGTTAGGTGTCCTTTGCTATTGGGTTTTTTTCAAAGTGAGGAAAGAAAAAACTGTTAAGAGAACGTGATTGTAAGAACTGCCTCATACTGGAAACGTGTGACCTCGATGCCATTGCAAGACTGCTGCAGCTGTGTCATATTGCTTGGTTTGAGCAAGGTAGCAGAATCTAGCCCAGGTTGGTTAATTTGTGCTGTCACCCCCCGTGGGGCACTGTGGCTGTGCTTCTGTAGCTGTTTTGGAAATCTGAACCTTGGTTCTTAGCAGTGAGTACTGCTAAGAATTTACCAGATTTCACTGGCAGTGTCACTACCACAGTATTCTGCCCACTACATCACAACTCTGAGGCTGAATGGATATTTTCTCTATTATTCAGTCACATAACTGGCCCTTTAAATTAGGCAATAGGATTCCAGACACCGGTTATGGCAAAAACGCACAATGTTCATCTCCATTATCTCTGTTATTTAAGTCTTTCAGAAACCACTAACCTTAACTCCTACACTCAAACAAGCACACACTAGCACACAGAGTTAAGCCAACTTTTTAACTCCCAGTCATTAAGGATGTCAAAACATTCTGATATATGATATAAACTCATTATGACTGGATTTTGTTTTTATTAATGTAAGGGTTAGGTTGTGAAGAACAGAAGATTTTTTTTTAAGCCTCTTACTCCTCAGAGACAATGTGATTTGGTGGTTTAGCATTGTAACATTTTAAAGGGCTTGTTAAGCCCTAATCAGAGCACATTAAGCACTAACATTTTTAAAGTGCATAATAAGACCTAAACGTTTTAATAGCATATTAACTTGTAACATAAACCAAATGCAGTCACAGTGTTGTCTTTTTCCTAGTGTTTTTCCTATAACAAGTTCAAGCAAGTAACTGATACTTTTAACAACTATTAGAAAGTTGAGGTTTTCTGTTTGTTCTTCCTGTTTTTTTTTTTTTTAAAAGGCAGGAGACTTCTGTATTAAAACATTTTGTTTGGAGTGAAATTTTAAAACTAATGCAGAAAAATTTACTTTGAGAGTTCATATTGCTAAATTTATGCTGCTAGAGAAAAGGATTCCTTTTCAGTGTATTAATATTTTGTACTGGAAAACATTTTTGCTTGAGAAATTTTACTCAGATCTGATAATTTTGTAGTCATCTGTGAACAAGAACTGTGTGATGGGCTCTTGCCAGTGATAAAGGTTCATGGAAAATCTTTGGGGATTTTCCCTCCCCAATACCACCTCCTGCATGTGATTCTGGAGAAAAGGTTCAAGTTCATTGATACCATGGCCCAACAATTTCCTTTGAGGAAAAAAAAAAAGTGAAGTACAACATAGCCTGTGAGCGTCTCTTCTTAATTAGTTTGGAACCTCTTGATGAGTGATTCCAGACGCACCTTCCCTTCAGGGAGCTGAGTGCACCACCTCTGCAACTATCCCAGCCCCTCCCAGATTATGGCAAGTCATAATTTGAGCCACCTTTTGGACCTTCATCTTCCCCATGGTATTGTGAGGGGAAGTTGTGGCTCAGTCATTTAGCTCAGGTTTGATTGCAGCTGGTACTGCTTTCCTATAGTGGCTGTGAGCCTAATACCTTCCATAGTGGTGGCAGGAGGTGGATAGTAGTGCCTTTGCAAAGCAGTTTATAAAATGAGTCTGGAGACATCTGGATGAAGCTTACTCAGAGCTTTCCACATAGTACTCAAACAGCAGTGGGATATGTACTCTCTCTTGATATGTACAGTCACAATGATGTGGAAATACACTTGTGGATTTGGTCCATGAGCTGTTGTATACATGAGATTGCCTCTGCATTATTTCCTGTTACCGTGAGAGGACAAGGTGCCCTAACTCAGTGGCCTGCAGATGACCACCTCTTCAGAGCTGTACATTGCTTCTGTCACTTTAGCACAGGCAGTGCCTCTCTGTTGCTCCCTGTCTGGCAGGCAGTGAGCAGGCTGCCTCAGGTGTCTCTCTTTAGGACATCCCAAAACTATGCTGAGGTTTCTGTAAGTGCAGATAAGTCTGGATAGGGTCAAGAGTCCCACAGTAGCTCCATCTTGCGAATGGGCGTGTTTGCTCTTTATAGAAAATTCTCCCTTTATTTTCACTTTTACAGGGCAGCTTCTAGAGCAAGACATTTTGTGGTGTGAGGAGGGCTGCTGCAGGGTTAAGAAGACAGTCCAAAGTGAGTGCAGGGCCTCACACATGAGCACAGCAGGGCTTTAACTCCTGAGTTTTTTTTTCTCTAGCACCTGGGGAAATGTCCTGCAATGCAACAGCAGGCAGGGGGTCATTTGTAGGGGGTCATCTACAGAGGATGACAATAATCCCCTATCCTTACTCTATAATAAAAAGTGACTGCAGAGAGGTAGAAGTAATTCTAATATACCTGGAGGGGTTTAACTACACCAGTGTAATTGTACAAAGTAACTGTGAAAGTTTTCCTGTGGAGACAAACTCTAGTCAGAGAGAGACATAATGCTAAAATGCTGTAGACCTCAGAATTATACAGTTGTAAAATGGTTTTGGTTGGAAGGGGCCTTAAAGATTATATAGTTCCAACCCCCTCTGCATCTTCCACTAGGCCAAGTTGCTCTAAGACTCATCCAGCCTCACCTTGAGCACTTCCAGGGTTGAGGCATCCACAGCTTCCCTGGGCAACCTGGAGTGTCTTTCACCAGAGAAATAACTCTGTACTTGCAGATTAATGATTCTTTATTTTTAGTAAATAACTTGAGTTAATAAAAGGAAAGGGATTCATGCTTGCATGAACTGTATTCTGCCATTAACACGACTGACATAGTGCAAAATGCAGGACATCTGCGGGGGATGAACCAGGACTGAGGACGTGTTGCTGTACTGATGTTCTCCTAGCCCCTGATATAGGCAGTGATGCAGAGGGTGTTCTTCAGGCCTTAAGCTCTTTAACAAATAGAAGAATGGAGGGGAAGCTCATTTCAGAAAGTCTGCCTAGAGCAAGAGCTCCAGTTGCACCCTGGGCTACATCTAGAAAGGTCTGTCTTTCTATTCTGATTCTCCCCCAGTCTCTTCCTCAAACCTGTCAGTTTTGCCTGTATCTGTCAAAAAAAAAAAAAAAAAAAATTACTCTTAGTTTGCCTATGGCTCCCTTGTGAGATTCAGATATCATGGGTCATCAGGAACAGAGTAATTAGGTTAGGATGAGGCTGTACTTAATGATCTTGGATGTCTTTTCCAGCCTGAGCAGTTCTATGGTTCTATAACTTAGACGAATCTGGTTGGGAACTACCTGTCTAAGGGTCCTTAGGTGCAAAGTAGATCTTTGTTGGGGTAGATCAACCTACATATCTGTTCTGCTCTTCCTGCTCTCCTGTCAGAGGAGGTGGTGTGCTATAAAGAACATTGCTCTGCACTGACTCTTGTTTGGCAGCATATCACCTGTATTAGTGACACCACAGGAAAGTATCAGATAGACAGCCTGAGTCATGAAGGATCAGCACTGACTGACAGCTAAAGGGAGCTGATAAAATACTGATGAGGGAGTGGCATACAGATTGCCCAAGTGCCACTTCTGAAATGTGATAAAATTGGCACTATATGTTTATCCTTATGATTTGTCATTTATGCTCTGCAGTATTGTTAGTGTGGAGCAGTGGAGCCATGTCATTCCAGGATCACAGAATAGTTGCAGTAGGACCTACAAGTCTCCTTATACAAATCCTCTGCTCAAGCACTGTCATCTAGAATAGGTTTTCCAAAACCAGACATCTTCTGAATATCTCCAAGAATGGTGATTCCACAATCTCCATGGGCAGCTTTTTACTTTTTATGGAAAACCCCTAAGCATTCCCTGTCCTGTGACAACAGCTTAGTGCAGGGTATGGTGTTATACCAGCAGCCATAGTGTATCGAATTGCTGTGGGCTGGTGGCTGTAAGGATGGCACTCTTTGTATCAGCATTGAACAATGGCAGCACTACATTGCTGCTGCTCAGCTTTCCCCATGTGAGCAGTTTCTAAAAGAAGGTGTGCTGTTCCTAATTGTTTTAGAAAATATATTATTACTCTTTAGGGGGAATATCTGACTATGTTAGGATGGCGTTTGTAGACTCATTCTTGAGATAATCAAATATTTGTCAATCATCTCTGTGTGGATGTAGGTCTGCACTGGTGACTTAGTCTGTAGTCAAAACCTTAAAGGATGAAGTACACTGGTTCTAGATTCACTGGCATCTTCATTTTGCATGTCCCACATGTAAATGCAAAAACAATTTACAATTTACCACACTTCATGGTTCCTGAGAAAGTGTGTTTTCAGTTAAGAAGAG
Organism: Calypte anna; assembly: GCF_003957555.1. Taxonomy (NCBI): domain Eukaryota; kingdom Metazoa; phylum Chordata; class Aves; order Apodiformes; family Trochilidae; genus Calypte; species Calypte anna. The sequence goes on from NC_044257.1 coordinate 10,209,526, forward strand.
GTCTTGGGATAAACCCTGCAAATCTGTGGACTTTGTGAAGTGTATTTCTCCTAAAGGTGGAAGGTATGGCTGCCTGAGACTGGGGGAGACTCAGTTGTGAAGAAGTATTTGTGAATTCCTGGGAAAGTAGGCTTAAAAATGGAGAGTGTGAAAGATTAGGAGAACCCGTTTCAAAAACCAGAAAACCAGCTGCTTTCCATATGGTGTATGCCACACTGAGATCATAACATTTCTAAGCTGGTAAATTGAGTGGAGTACCTGGAGCACCTTCAAAGCTTGTAAAAGCCAGCTAAGAAAATGCTTTAAGTGAACTCTGTAGGAACTGCAGAATAGTATTGCACATGTTGCGTTGTACCTGGATTAAGTGTACTCTTGAGAATGAGCCAATCTTACATGCTCATAGCCCTTCTTATTTCAATAGAAGTATTTGTGGATGCTGGATACTCAGTCTGTGTTTTGACAGGTATTGCTTCTATCTCATTGCATAGTTGCCTGCAGGTTACAGATACTGTTTTTGCAGAATGCAATGGATATGTCTACCAGAGAAGAAAGGCTCATACACTCTTCTACTTGTATGCTGAGCTGGTGGGATGTGAGTACAAACACAAGTACTAAGCTCAGGCAAATATACTTGCCTTGTTAGCAAGGGTTATCAACTCGGTTTCAGGACTGTGCTGAAGAAGCTATGTGGCTTCTAAAGTTCAGATAATGTCTGTTCAGACAAGAGAACCAGCAGAAAATTCTCATGCATACTAATCTATAAAGACATCTCCAATGGATAAAACACATTGGGAGACTGGAGTAGTTTTACTGAGGCAACATTTGTAAAACTTTTTTTGTTTAAACTCTTATTTAAAATACAAGGATATGTTTTAAGGCATTTGATCAACTTGACTACAAGAACTGATGAAAAAGAAAAAGATGTGGAGGGGCAAGACAAAAACAAAAGATTGCTAGATGTTTATAAACTCAACATTTTGAAATGACCTATATTATTGTTTGGCATGAATATCTTCAGGAATGAATAGTTTTACCTAGCTTGGCACAGACTTGAAAACTTTCAGTGGTGGAAATGAAATTGAGATGATTTCTTTTAATCAATGTGTATGTTTTCAATTCATTAATACAGACGAAGTTCTCTCTTGGATAGTTATTAAATTTAGCAAATGAATCTAACTTTTCCAGGCATCATTTACAGACATGAAAGCATGTGGTCCAGGATAAAAGTGCAGAGTGTGTGATGTGATATTAAGTACTGAAAGTTCTATATTAAATTAGAAGCACATTTCTCACCAGGTTAAAAGGGCAGGTTTGAACCTCTTCCAGTATGCATAAATATATAAAGGCTTTTGACAGAAAAAGTTGATGGGTAGAGGTGGAAGAGCATCATAGCTCCTAATTTGTGTCAATAGGTTGCTTCTTTTATAAAATGTGAGGAGTTTAGGTGAAGTACACTCCTTTTCAGGCAGTGTATAGAATTGTAACAGCTTTTAAATAGAGTGCAAGTTCTCTTTTTTTTTTCTTGGAACAAAAATGGTGATGTGCAATTCAAAAATCCTTTCAGATGCCTGCTGGGCTGGCAGGATGTCAAGTAGCTTGGCTTCACTGTCTCTCTTTCACTCCCTTCACATTGTTTACAGACAACATACTCAATTCCAACTGACTGTATTTAAATATCAACTAATTATGTGCAAGAAGATTTGGAAAAGGGCACCACAATAAGGAGGTTCCATATCTTCAACTGGTCAGGAAAAGACCTTGCTTCAGGCAAATCAGAAAGTACTGTCCTAAGCAAAGTTTATGGGACAGACAGAGAAGGAGGTTGGAAGAGAAAAAAATGCTTTCAGCCAGTGCTTCCTGGTGTCTGATTAGAACCCAGTGTTTGCCTCAGGTTGTGTACACTGATGTGAAATGTGTTCTAGATGCATCATGCTTGCCAGACCCAAGGAGGAAGGGACAATTCCCACAAGGTGCATTTCAGAGCACATCAGTATATCACTGCCAACCTGGATCTTAGCAGGGCTTGTGACTTAGTTGCTTCGTTTCTTGATTTAGGAATTGATTGTATACTCACAAATTTTTCTGACGTGTGTGCCTGTGTTAGCCCTGATTTGCCTGTAATGAGGACTGGAACTTTTGCACCTTGTAGTGAGACTAAATCATTCAAGGATTGTTAGTCCTGCAATACCTTTGCCATGGTGTTCTTGGAGGACAGGGAAGTTCTCCTGCCACCTTCATAGAATCATAGAATGGTTTTGGTTGGAAGGGACCTTAAAGACCATCAAGTTCCAACTCCCCTGCATGGGCAGGGACACCTCCCACTGAACCAGGTTGCTATAAACCCCATCCCTCCTGGGCTTGAACACTTCTTCAGAGGGGACATCCATAACTTCCCTGGGCAATCTGTGTCAGTCTCTTGCTTGCACTTACAGTGAATAATTTCCTCCTCGTGTCTAATGTAACTCTGCCCTCTTGCAGTTTTAAAGCATGTCATATTACTACATGCCATTATAAAAAGTCCCTTCCCCTCTTTCTTGTGGGCCCTCTTCAGATACTGGAAGGCCACAATAAGGATCCTTCTTCATGTCCTTTTTTTGCTGGGATCTCCAGAACTGCACACAAGACTCCAGCTGGGGTCTCAGGAGAGTGGAGTAAAGGGGAAGAACCCCTTGACCTGCTGGCCATGCTGCTTTTGATACAGCCCAGGACACAGTTGGCTTTCTGGACTGCAAGTGCACATTGCTGGCTCACGTTGAGTTTTTCATCAACCAACACCTCCAAGTCCTTTTCCTCAGGCCTGTTCTAAATCCATTCTCCACCCAACCTGTAATTGTGCATGGGATTGCCCCAATCCAAGTTCAAGACTTTGCACTTGGCCTTATTGCCTCTTGGCAATTCTGACTTTGCACTTGGCCTCACTTCATGAGGTTGACATGGGCCCACTTCTCAAGCCTCTCAAGGTCCTTCTGGGTGGTCTTTTTTCCCACCGTCACATTGACCACACCACACAGCTTGGTGTCATCAGTAAACTTATTGAGGGTGCACTCAATTCCACTGTCCATGTCTCCAGTGAAGATGCTAAACAGCACTGGTCTCAGTGTAGACCCCTGAGGTACACCATTCATCACTGATTTCCATTTGCACATCAAGAAGCTGACTGCAATTCTTTGCATGTGACCAGCCAGCCAATTCCTTTTGCACTGAGTAGTCCATCCATCAAATCTCTATCTTTCCAATCTAGAGACCACAATGTTGTGTGGGACAGTGTCAAATGCTTTGTACAAGTCACACTTGTCTAGGAAGGAGCCCTGAAGCATCTCAGCCCTAAGTGCTATAAGATATGATCTCAGACACAGGTAACTGAAACTGAAAGGTAAAGGGTAAAGTATGTCTGATTTTAGAGAAGGGGGCTTATATTTAGGCTAAGTAGTGTTTTTCTCATAAATACTTAGGTCAGCCATGGAAGTGATGATGTATGGAAGCTTTTTTTTTTTTTTGCTGTCAGCCAAAGAGCTTTCAATATGCCTGAATTTTTAAAATATACAAAACTTTCTCTTATTTACATCCTTTGGTTATATACCCTTTCTTGTTAAATTAGGTTGAAATAAGTTATGTGATGCATAGGGGAAATAACTGTGAGTCTGTTAGGCTTTATCTTCTCTTTTCTGTGTGATGTGGAGTGCTGCACATACAAAGATGATTAGTGACCAAGTGTGACCTGGGCTTTAATTCTTTATCCAGAAAATTCACTCAGCTTTGCACAGTCTCCTATCAGATTCTCTAATTTTTTGAAAAAAAGTCCAACAATAAAAAACTCAATGTCCAATAGTTTATCTCCTTAAAAATTATGTGACGGGGAGGGAAGAGCTGGATCCTGTTCTGACTAAGGAAATTTTTTTGGGGAGCTTCATCTACCAACTGTGCTTATCAGTTCTCAGGAATTACAATGTGGTTAGTTTACAGTCTATTATGAAAGCTTCATGCAATGTGTTAATGATATTGGTAATTTAGTAACTATGTTCTGCACTAATTAGTGAATCTGAGTATCATATTGCTCATCCTGGATCACTTTCAATGCTTCTGCATATTTTTTCAGTATTAGCTCTAGTCATTAAAGCATGTATGTACAAGCCAACATACCTGTGAACTTTGGAAAGAAACTCAAAGAGCCCAGTGTTTTATTATGTCTGTCACGTTAAGCAAGAAAACAATCTGGTTGTTTGATAAAGAGATTATTGTAGAAGGACAGCTTCTGTGGCTTAGGGAATAGAACTGACTAGAACCCTTTTCCATCACCTGTGTTAAATTTAGGCTGAAGGACAATGCTCTGTATTGAGAATATAGCTGAGTGAGAAGGTTTTGACACAATGAATCTAACTATACCCTCACAATTAAATATTTTGGTTATAGACAGATAAAATTAAGGGTTACATACTACAAGATCTCTCATGTTTATTTCTTTTTTTTTTCTTGTGTTATCATCTCCAACACTTTTAAAAATGAAGCATAAGTGTCTTCTGTGAAGTGACTGAATGGGAAAGCATGGAAAAGAGTTAGCATTACAATAAGAAAAAGCAGATATTTGGAAAGGGTCTTCCCTCAATATTAGATATAATAGCTAGTAACAAATTTGTGATGTGCTGCATTCTCTCAAGATCACTGTGAAATGCAGATGTGTTAGCAGTTAAAAATCTTTTGGGAGATGGATGGATGCTTCACTTAAAGAGCTAAGAAAAGACCTGTTGCCTGTTCCAACAGCTTGAATATTAATCTAGACTCCCCTGCCTTTTATAAAGTACATAGAAACAATCTAATGTAAGGATTGAACAGCCCTGTGGGAGAAACCCTAGAAGCTGTGAGAAGACTTGAATTGACATTTCAGATTAACAAACTAAACTGGATCACACAAAGACTTTGAAATGCTTACAATATCTGATGGCTGCCAGATCTTCATGTGATGTATGCTGTACTACAGCACACCAGCAGAGCCTTTTTGACCTCAGAGTGTAGGGATATGCATAGCAAAACCACATCAACTTCATTAGTTCTGAACTAGTTACTAGCACTCAGACAGAGATTTGAAGGTTTTATGAATGAATTCTCTAACATATCAGCTTCAGAATTCAAGACCAGTTAAAAAAAGTAAAATATTCAAAAATTAGTGCAGAAGAATAGAGAACACCTGAGCAAATACTGTTGTGTCTCTGTGTAAGCCTTTCCTGCAGCCTCATTTTGCACATTGCAGCGTTCACTCACATCTTGGGAGGGACAGAACAGCTGCAGGCAACCAAAGACACAGAATGATTTCCATGCACAGGAGAACCAAGGTGGTTAGGAGTTAGCAGCAAACAGAAAAGGGTTTAGCACAATATGAAATGTACTGATGTGAATTGTGGCAAAAGCCAAAAGCTGACAGATTTAAAAAGTGTGAGAGAAAGTTATGGAAGGAAAATCCATCAAAGACTGCGAAGCAGAGCGATACTACTTATGATTAGGAAGCTGGAGCAGTCACTGTTTACTGGGAGGCTGTACTGAGGAAGCATGACTGTGTGGTATCACTGCTGGAGCCTGGATACAGGATCTTGGTTTGATACAGTAATGTTTTCCTTATGTCTCTAATGAAATGCCCAGTTCCAGATCTGCCTTCAAATTGCTGATCCTGAACCAGCTGTTGGGGCTCTATAAGTAGGGAACGTACTGATACTGTACTGATATTTAAGCTGGGTGGAAACAGTTACTGCTTAAAAAAATCCTATAGAAAGTAAACACCTTTGCTGTTGTCTGCTAGCCTGCTGACTGGACATGAATTTTTAAAAATGCAAAGGTAAGGTGTTAATTTGATATATTTAAAAAGGAAGGAGAAAAAAAAAAAAAAGAGAAATTGCAGCCAAACAGGAAAGTTTCTTGGTCAGGAAAAGTTGATATGTTGGCTTGAAGCACTGACTGATAGGATAGTCTGTATTTTTCAGTATTTGTGGGGTAATCAGTTGTATCCAAATATCATTGTATTAGAGATTACTTTTTGAATTTCTACCTAACTTTGCCTGTTTTACTTGGCCTCTTCAGTGAGATTGTTCATTTCCATACTGTTAAAAGAATTCTTGTCTCTGGAAGGACAGAGATCTATCTTCCATTACATCTGTTGCTTTGAGTGAATAAAACCTGAAAATAGCTCCCCCTAAACAATTATTAATGCATACCTGCTGTAGTTTTTACATTCACAAAACTGGTATAGTTCTTGAGAATTCAGTATTATTAGGATCAAATTCAAGTTCCAGTAGAGCCAGAAGAATGTGTTTTGCATTTGACAATTTTTCCCCTGAGCATTGTAAAAAAATTTACAATTTTAAAATCAAAGATTTCTGCTAGTACAAGGGAATTCAGGGTGAAACCACAGCACACAAAATTACTACTGCTGGTGCATGACCCCAGGTTAAACAGTCATTTAACTTTATCTTGTATAATAGGTTACCAGATAGCAGTTAATAATTGAAGAGAATCCTGTATGTCATAGCAAAAGACTTCTATATTAAAAAATAAAAAATAAAAAGAAGGGAAAACCAGAAATTTTCTGAGAAAATTAGTGCATCTTTTTCTTTGACCTCTGAGCACATAAAATGTTGAGCTTTTGATCCCATATGTATAAAATGTATGAAGCAATAGAGAGACCTACCAGAAAGAGGAAATAATGAACAGAATAATGCAATAGAGTATGTTGGGTGTCTGAGCCCTAAGAAAGAGAGTTCACTGGGGACTTCACTGAGGGAAGACTGAGCTGGCCATAGTGAAATCCATGGCAGTTTGTCAGGCAGTTTTGTAATTCCCTCCCCCACAAAACTGGTAAAACTCGGTTATGTTTCACACTTGCTGAGCAGAAAAGCAGGCAGGTTTTTTTGAACCAATTCTGTTTTTCACTGCAGCTTTCTTGGTGAATATTCATGGTGCAAAAATATGAATAGGACTGTATTTAACAGGCTCCAACTCTGCTCTGAAAATAGTAAGATCCAGCTGTTGTCTGGGGCCCGAGGGCTCTGGGTTGATTCATCAGCTGGAGAACTTGGCATCCTCATCAGAAAAGCCTCCAACCTAATTCCTAATGTCCAGCTCATACTGTCCTTCAAGGAGCTGGCACAAAATGGAGGAGATACAGCCTATGCTTCACCCTGCTCTCCATTCCCCATGGATGCGCAAGGGATCCTCCATATGTATCCTTCTTGCTCCTACAGTGTCTTTTCTATGACTGGAACAGTACTGGGACAGTCTCTATCTGTTGAAACCTTTGGTACCATCTCTTCCTTTGTTGTCCTACTCTGGCTGCTGCTCAGGATGTCCTGCAGAGCACTCTGAAATGTGCAGTGGAAATATTTCCCCCTGCTTCACTTGATAAATTCTGTTCCTCTAGTGTAGAACAGGCATGACTTGTATTTGATAGCAAGGTCCTTCAAAGATGGTAAGCATTGTGTTTTTACCAGTTTTGAAACTTGATGAATAAGTTCAGGTTCTGGGAGATTCTAAACATCTGATTTTTCATATCACAGTTGTCACTGACTTTTGGACTATTATTATTATTATTATTATTATTATTATTATTATTATTATTCTCTCCTTCACACAAATATATCTGTTCCAGGAAAGATGTCATCAGATCCAGGGTGGGGTAAAGCAAGAGGAAGAGCTCCACCCAAGCTTGGTGGTTAGGACACTCATCTGAGATGTGGGAGATCCAGATTCAAGTCCGTGTTTTCCTGGTTCAGTGTGGGGGCTTGAAACTGAGTCTCCCACAGATCAGTGTTTGAGTCTACAGATGACTATCGAGTAGGGGATGCGGGGCTTGGTCTCCCAGGATATTTGAGAGGTTTTGTTTTATTTTTTTATTGTGCTGAAGACAAATTTCAAACACTGAAATAATTTTTGCATGAAATGGAACAACTCTTTTCCAGCCAGTCCTGATTCCTGACATGGCAAACTCAGCCAGGGCTCTGAGAAGCAAACTTTTGCCATGGCTCTGGAAATCAACATCTGGATGCAGAGCCATAACTGAGCCAATGTACATTAGAAGAACAAACTTTGGACTGTGTAGTTGGGTGTGCAAGCAAAAGCAGTCAGGCATTTGCCTACTGTATTTGAATATCTCTCCAACATTTGTTCCTGGACCAGAGTTTGCCCACGGAACACTTAAGGAGTGGGTAGATAGAACAACTAGGGCAGCTTTTCTTCACTGCAAATAATATCAAGATACTATTTCTTGTGGCTTTCTGCTCCTCTGCTTTCTCTGCATTAAATTAATTCATAGCAGTGCTTTGCGACACAAGCATACTTACATGGCCATATAAGTAGCTTTGCTTGAAGCTTTCAGGCTTGCCAACAAATAATCTAACTAAGGACCTGCTCGAAAGGTTAGCTGTGTATGGAAGTTGTGTATTGAACAAATACAGATACTACTACTTCCATGAAAATTTCATCTTTGACTAAGTCTGTTTAATGTCAGACAACATGGTTTGTTCTTAAAAAAAAAACAATAAAAAAAAAATCCTCTTTCATTTTGGTGTATTCAGGCAGCCTATCATCACTTCAAACAAGCTTTCACACAACATGTGAATACCGATTTTTTTTTCCTTCTTTTTTTTTCCTTTTTTTTCATAATGAAGGAAAAATTTTATATTATGTTTACTACAGAAGAAACTTGTATGAGCCTGTAGTTACACCTGGAGTATTCTCTAAAGAAAAACTTTCTGGTTTGGAACTAAGATTTTGCTGGCTAACACTTCACAGCTTAATGTATGTATTTTCAGTACTTGGATAGTATTTAGTAAGAGAAACTGTTTTGGTTTCTGCAAAATTATAAGAGATTCTGGGTAAAGAGAAAATAAATTATAATGTGATGAGAGACATTGGGAAAGTGCATATAACTTTATGTTTGTAAAGCTGAACTATAGAAACTGAGTGACTACTTACGTAATAGATCCAGACTCAGCTAGAGAATGGTAATCCCTACCTGTTTATCTTGAAGATCTATCACTTTTAATGAAGGATAATAGCATTCTCAACAGCCACATACACGCCTGGAAAAAGCCCACGTGTGTAGGTGCAAAAATTTGCTTTGCCTCAGGGAAATACACTTGAAAAATTGAATGCTGTGGTTATAGGTTGGTTTTGGCAGAATCATGAAAAAAACAACAAACCACCAGACAATATAAATATCTTGTCAATTGTAATGTTGTATCCCTTTAACCCTTTGATTTGTTTTTTTCCGAGTTTTTTTGTTGTGTACCCTGTTCTTGCAAAGAGATTGTTTTTTTTAATTGACTTAATGGCAGCCAAGTCATTGCAAATCTTGTAGGACTGGCATCCTCACTGATCCTGCTCACCATAGCTACCCAAAATAAGAGTTGTTACTGACTCTGGGTTTAGTAGGATGATGTTCTAGCACAGGATCACTAGGGACCACACTCTCTGAAGTTGCTGCCAGTTGTTTTGCTGCTGCTTTTAATGGAAGCACCTGCCATCTCAGTGTTCTACATTGACTGTCTTCTACTGTTTAATTCTTAATTCAGACCAGAGAGGTCTCTCATATGACAAACAAGGTGCAGTTGGTGTCCATCCCGCACTGGGTCTGTCTCCCAGTCACTGCAGTGATCTCACACCATCAGCCCACATGCAGGATGCAGCACATGGGCTGCTCTGCAAGCCAGTGACCAGATGCATCTGAGCTACAAGGTGACAGCAGTGAACTTGGCCACTGCACAGCTCTGTGGCTGGAGATGAGGCTCCCAGAGTGTGTGCAAGATTCTGTCTTGTCCTGCATCAGTCTCCATGGTCTCATAATGTAACACACAAGTCTTGCTGCTGCAGGCCAGAAGACATTTAAGTGCTTAAGATTTGGTTGCCTTGTACATGTCAGTTTTCTATCACAGGGGCTTCCTCTGTAGCTAGATTGATGCTCTAATAATATCCAGAAAGGCTTTTCTTTCCAAAGCTGCCCTGTTTCATACCCGTCTGAAAAGCTAGTGGCTAGTGGTTTTTTTTTTCCCCTCCTAATGCAAATAAAGTGCTAAAGCCCCGGATCGAGTCTGAGTATTTTAACAACAGGAACTGAGAAATATGCTGCATGAGCCTGTTTTCTTCAACAGGACAGTGTTCCCAACTGGGCTATTTCATTTCTGGTACACTGTGGCAAGGATTTCCTGTGACAAAATTTCTATCCATGCTGGGAAGACAGAGATACATGATGAGAAATGCAGCCTATGCAGGATGCTTGCTTATATTTTAGACATGTTTAAAGCAGCTTCCAGATCAAGTTTCTCATTTCCATTTGAACATACTTTGCTTTTCAATCTTTCTTCCCTTCTTTTCTTCCCTTCTTTTTTCCCTCTATTACTGTACGTTTCTATAGACAGACCAAGCAGAGGCACCATACTTATTCTTAATAAGCGCTTTTCAGGACAAAAACCCCTGTAATTTTCTCAGTAATTTACTTCTTTTTTCCTCTGTTAGAGGTATCCCTGGAACCATCCATGTTTTTCCTTTCAGTAAGGACAGCTCAGCTCATCTGAGAGTCAGTCCTTGATACCCCCTCTGATAATTCCAGGTGAAAGCTGTACACTGAGCAGTTTTTTTTTTTTTGCATATTTATATTTAAGATAGCTAATAATTATCTGTGTTTATGGAAACTATTAGCTCAAAATTTTTCAGAACCATGTGAGAACAAAATAAAACATTTATTTAGTATGTGGCTTTAGAGGGAAGAATTTCTTTTTCATGTGCTTCTTCTGCAAGCCAGAGCAGTAGAAAGCTTTTCCACTCAAGAGCCTCTGTAAGTACATTGTATTTAAGACTTTGTTTTTGTAAGATGGTTAATTATTTTTATTTTTAAAATATATAAATAATTTAGCTGGGTTATTTAGAATCAATTTGCTTTCATTATAGTAGATATTTAGTTCATTGCCATTTACAATGTATTTCTCAAAATTGTTTTCTCCTTTCTATCTGCTTGCCAGCTGGATATTTTTTCTACCATTGCTAGTTGCCATTTTTTTTCTGCCAAAATGTGAAATGTTTTAAAATTACATTAAAATGGTTTAAAATTAGACTATACGAGTATAATTTGGAAAATGTGTTATACTGACTCAGCCTAGTGAGTCAGGCCTATTTTTCAGATACATTTGGTACATTGGATTATTTTATCTGACTGTCAGTAACTCAATAAAGGCAGATGAAAACAAAAAATGCTTCAGCAGGGCAGAAAAAAATCAGGGTAGTGTAAGTATGGGCACAATTAGAACCTGATTCTGCATTATTTTTTCACCTAAATTTCCCTTTATTTTGCAAAGATTTTCTAGATATAACCCTACCTAGGTAACATTCTCCTTTCAAGCTGAAGAAACATAAGTTTATTCATTAGAATTTCACCTCAGAATGGAGATTTCCAGTCCTTTACACGCAAAGAAGCTATGCTCATGTATTCAGAACTGTTTACAGAAATGGTCTAATAAGAGAAAACAGCTTTATCATTGTGGTTTTCCTTGTGGTTGGCATCTGCACAAGAGAAGGAAGGGTATGAGGGAAGGGTAGTCACATTTCAACAAAAAGACAACAGAGCAAATCTTGCTCTGTTAAGTGGGTGTAAGGCTGCAGCTAACTGCCGATTTTAAATGCATAGTTACAGAATCATTCTGCTATATACAGAGAAGAGGATTTGGTGCTGTATCAATAAAATAATTCCAGGGAGGTGGGAAAGAAAGCAATGTATGGTTTGTGCTTAGGGATCTAATCTGCTCTTGCAAGGCAAGTCCTTCTAAAAGCAGTCTTGGGGATAAATCTTCCTGTGTGACCCTCTTTGAGACCACTGAATCAAGGCTTACATTGCTGTAGCTGACCTAAGGCTTGTGTTCCAATCACCAAGCCCTGAGGTATCTCCTCACTGTTTCCCAGCATCAGTTTATGCACCAGTTTGCCATTACTTGAGTTCATGTTATGAGATGCACATTGCTGTGGATAACCTGAATCATGACACTTATATGAATAGCAATGACCTAGAATGAGCTGCTCCTCTGCCCCCTCCTTAAAGGGTCCTTGGGTTGAAAATGAGCAACTAAATTCAAGAGTCAGGGACGAGGCAATTCTGCGGCCCTTGCAATATGAACTGTGCAGGGCTCCACCCATTTCTAGCAAAGGGCACCACAGAAACTCACTGTCTTGAATGCAGTCCTGCACTGAGCTGCAGTCACTTCTGCTAGCCAAAAAGTCTGGTGGTCCCAGTGATGTTTGTGTGACAGGTATCAGAGAGAGGTCCCTTTGCAAGCTCCTGTTTGGATGAATGTGTGCATGAGTGAAGGTCTGGGATACTTAGGGGGAGCAGCTAATAAGTGCTGCAGTCTCACATCACCCACAGTGGGGTGTGCACACATCACAGAGCCAGCACCAGGACACAGCTGCTCCTTCCTGAGTTTGGTGGCAGTAGGTGGCATAGGCTGTGCTCTTCCCTGGTGTGTGCTGTGATGGGCTTGCATGATCAATAGGGAAGTATTGATACCTGTGAAATACCTGCAATTGCAAAACATGAAATTGCATTTTAGTAGATCATTTGGGTAAATAATTTGCAGTACTATTTTACCCAAAGGGTCCTGTCCTGGGCTCTTTTACCTAGTTTAGATTCCCACTGACATTGAAATAGGAGTTGAGGCAACTGTGTTTGGATACTTTACAAAGAAAACATATGTATTCAGTTTGCTCAACATGGGTGTCTGAAGAAACCCTAAAAGGTGTCCAAGATGCAAATTTTTGTTTATGAAACACTCAGAAGAATTTCACAATGGCATAAAAGCAACCTGATTTTCCATTTGAACCCTTGTACATCAGATAATATGCGGTGTGGATATCCACTCAGCACCTGTCCTGTCATCTCATCTCCACTGACTGCTGCTTCATGAGGTTAGCGTGACAGCACAGCCTCTTACCCTGCAGCATCAAGACTGCCTTCTGCTAATCCAGGTGTGGGTTTATCCTGAGAGAGATTTCTCCCTGGCTGCACTGCCCCAGCTGTGTTCAGCACCAGTGCTTACAGAGCTCTGTGGAGAGCACAGGCTGGCTGAGAGAATGGGGTTGATTTTCATGTGGATTGGTTCCCAGATCTGTCTCCCTGTGCAGTCACACAAGGATTAGTGCTTGCACAAGGGAAGAGAGAACATGGTCACATTTTCCCCTTGCAGCAGTAGCCTTCATTCAATGCAGTTTGAAGCTACCATGATGTTGGCTTAGAGTCAGTGCAGGTGGCACTTCAATACACGGAATGGAACCAGGTTGGAGCACCATGGGTTTGTGAAGGCTTCCCAAGGTAACACTTGGATGATAAGAACTTCTCAGTGTAATTTATTACCAGCTGTCCAAAAGAGGACACGATGGCTTTCTCGTTTCATCCCAGCTTTTCCCTATTGTTAAGCCTGGAGTAATGACCAAAAGGCTGGGAAACAGCTGACTGTAAACTTCACATAAATTCCCATAGTTCTTTGACATATTGTAGGAAAACTATTTCTTGGTTTAACTTGGTTATTTTTTGAATATGAACCTAGTTGCAAAACCATGATACTGTACCTCAGCATGTATTGCAGAGTTTCCGGATCACGTGTAGCTGCAAACTTTCACTTCATGCCAATGTACTGCACTCTAATGGGTGAATTTTCTAAATGCGGTGTTCTGAAAGCATGGGAGTATTTTGAAATAAACCCCAGAGGATAAAAATAATCCTCTAGTATTTCACTCCCAGTTAGCCTTTTGATGAGAGAGGACATAGAACTGGACAGTAAAGCTGAAAGTCCAGTCAGTCTCACTGGGACTACTCATGGAATAGCTCCTTTTCTGTGTTAATGAATCAGAATCTTCCCCTGAGTAAATAATCTCTAAGTTCAACATCCGTGAACAGTGAATATACAGAAAAGAGCCATAAATATTGCACAGTCATAGGTTAGGTCAAGGCAAGTGGACATTTTGTGGTGGTGCACTTCATAATTATTGAACTGTGGCTAAAGTCCTAAGATTGTGGATGCAGCTGGGACAGGAGCTGATATATTATGTAGGCCACTTCATTTTTTTAGGTTGAGAAATAGTCTCTTTACCTGTCTCATCATCTCTTTCTCACTCAGTCACTGCTTAATGATTTAATGTAAAGTTGAACAGTGTCTCCCAACAGAGCTGAGAAAAGCCTTCCTCCAGCACCTGTGCAGTAGTGGGTATGTTCCACAAACACAGAAGGGAATTAAACCTATTTCCTTTCCTCTCTGCCATTCTGGGTGAGTGCTCCAGCCACTGAGCTCTCGGCAAAGATGGGGGGTGAAGACCTTGTAAGAGAAAGGTGAACATGTTTTGTGGAGTCAGCTCTGTATTCAGGAAGCACTCAGTTTGGCATGTAGCATAGGAAGATGCCAGCAGTTCCTGTGGGTCTGCAGCACAAAGACTGAGTCTTGCCTGTGCCACAGCAGGCACACATTAGCAGAGGGTATTTAGACTAAAAGCAGCTGGGACTCTAGGTACTTATGGCCTTTTGTGTCTCCAGGTATAAAGTTCCATCAGACATATAGAGTAATGTCTGCTGGATCAGGCAGAGAATTTTCTGACCCTAGTAATATGAAAAGAATGAAATCATATTAAATTCAGTCCTGATTCAGCTCCAAATTGAATGTTACCACCAGCCTACTGTGCAAATGTATAGCTCGGTGGCAAAACAGTGTGGACATTTGAGGAACTGGTACAAGTGATGGAAATTCAGTTCTGGATCCCCTTGTAGGCAGAAGGCTTTACTCTCTTTTTTTTTTACCTAATTGATGTTTGCTAATGATAGCTTAGAGGTTTGGTGGTATTACAGTATAATTTGAAAATACTTCTGTAGTCTCCTATGCGTGATCTCAATGACTGTGTTCTAGGGATGTTCACATCTGAAGACATATCCTGAGCTGGAATGTATTTGCAGGTAAATCCATAAAGGTTTTTTCTCAGTTGGTTTGCTGCCTCTGCTATTTGAATCATTTAGTACAAAATCTTCCTGTCAAGTCTTCTGTTTGGTGGGGAAGACAGGTTCATGGAAGTGATTTGCTAGGCTCCTAGCTTCTGTAGCTGGCCTGGTGTTGATGTGACACCTCATGTACCAAGGCAGCATGACAGTTAAGAGCAGAATTCACTGGCAGATAACACCAGTACAGATTTTATTTTCTATGCAAATCAAATATAGCAACGCTGATATCTGATGACAATTGCTGTCTTTTTAATAATCCCCACTGTGGAAAGCCTTGAATACTTAGTTACAGTTGCATTCCTGGAATCATTTATTCTCTGCATAGAGATGCAGTAAGATGTTTGTTTCAGTTAAGCCAAGTCTGAACTGTGCCCCAGGGAGTCAACCAGCCAGCTACTGAATCCTCATCAAACTGACACGGACAGAGCTCATCCCTGGTAGGGAGATGGAATACCACTCAGAATCCATGATAGCCTTTCAGCATCAGAGTGTAAACTGGAGCATGCATTGGCTTGCTGGCTGGGAGGGAAGCCTGCAGCCCATTACCTCTGCCCCCACCAGCTGTGGCAGTGAGACTGTGCTGCAGGTTCCAGGGAGTGTGGGGATGTATTTGGACAGCTGCAGAACATGAGTAAAGGGAAGAAAAAGGGCTGTCTCCAGGCAAACATGTCCTGATTTATAAGAGAACTATATTTATGTTAGTTGTAACCACATTATTCAATGTAATTGGGGTCAAGAATTGAACAAGTCTAAAAGAATGCAAAAAATAGTTTCAAAATTCCTATTATAAATAAAGACCTGGTTTAGAGGTTTTGTGAGAACTCCAGAAGTTAAAGGGTAGCAAAACCCCAGTTGTTTTCCAAAAGACAATGCCAGAAAAACCACATGAAAATTCCTCTCAGTGGAGCCTGAGTGCTTTTTTTTTTTTTTTTTTTTTTTGTATGTGTGTGTGCTTGTCAGTGTCTTGCGCTGCCCTCACTGTCATTTTATTTCATGCTGTTTCTCTGCAGGCTGACCAGTTTGTATTGGTGCATTGTAATATCAGCCAAGAGCAGGGACTTGCTGTTAACAGCTACCAAGAGTGAATTTCCCACCCCTCATCATGCCCCAAGTTATTAGCAGTTGTCAGTCACACAAAGCAGTGGTAGTACCCTGAAGTCTTTAGATTGAGTTTGTTAGATTTTTAGCTGGGAAATGTATGTCTTTCCCCCTGGCTACATTTTGGAAGGCTGGCCCCCAGGCTGAGGCACTATGTTCTGCTCTCCTTTACATTTATATGCTACCCTAGGGCAACATTTATCTGAAGGGTTCCTACTATTTGCCTAATTTTTTTGCATTTTCCTTCTTTGCTTACACTCTGTCTGATAGGATAATACTAAGCTGTGAAAGCTGTGCTGGGGCACTATTTTTGAGACATGAATTTTATTGTGTTTAGCTCTGTCTGAAAGGATGATTTTTCCCATCAAAGAGAGCTCTCCTGGCTATTGCTTCTCTTTGTAGTTTTCAAGTGTATATGAAGTCTCCTCTCTTCCCCAGTTCTTATCTTTCTACCTGCCACTGTCTTCTTCAATGGTAGTCTGAAGAAACATTGATAAATACATTTCTGCCATTGAATTTTTGTGGCTCTGTTGACACAATTAAAGACGTTGTCTCCATTTTGACAAAAAAAATATATCAGAATATGCTTTTAAGCTATAGCACTGCTGACATTTTCTATTACAGTTAACCTTTGCTCTTCAGTTAAAGCTATATCTCAGACCTCAGCCAAGGGTCATAGATAAAACATCCCTAGGGGTTTTTTTCCATCTCTTAAACTGAGCTGCATCAGTGAACCATTAACTTAGTAGATTATTTACTGTTACCTTTATGGAAGAAATGCATACTGTAGTTTTCCTGCAATGTTCAGGCTTGATTTATGCATGGTCTCTGTTCTATAGGTTCCTCACTGAGGCAGGGCCTTCATACCATAGCAAAGTAAACAGGCAGCTGAAACTTGCCTCAACAGTAGTCAAAACTTCCAGTAATTCAAATAGTCTTGTCCTTGTATCTTTCCTATTTAACTTGGAGCATTAATAGCCCTGGTTTGCACTGGAGAAAAACTAATTACGGCAACGTTTAACTCAGATAAGTTTTAGCCACAAGTAAAACTCCAAAGGCTGGGATCTGAGCTGTACCCAGATCCTAGGGGAAGCTGTAGCCAATTAATGATAGCTCCCTGATCTGAGGACAGGTTACAAACTGGCCCCAGCACTGACTAGAGCAATATTATAGAAGAAATTACAGCATCCTGGGGGCTGCTTTAATCAGAACCCGCTGCTGGCTGTCACTGGGGCCTGCCAGAACACAGCTTGTGTCAGACTACACCCCTCTGTTCCCTTGTTATGGCCTTGCAGGAGGTTGCAGGAACCAGTTACACCAACTCTCCAGCAGGATAAAATATCTAGGTTGAAAATGAGTGAATTCTGTCAAAGGAGGCAGCATATAGAAAGGAGGAGGCCATGTATTGACTAAACCTTCATCCTCCCATTGGGCAGCTCAACAGGAAGAGATAACAAAACAGGAGACATCTGCTGGTGGTGAGCAGCTTTTCTGCTCTCTGACTAGCAAAGGGAGCCTTCCTGGCATGATGATTTTCCACTTCCTCCCAGTCTCTCCAGCCTATCTTTGAGAGTCAGATTTTACAGTAATTTTTGGGAGGTGGACTTCCCTATTTCTTCTCCGTCAGGCTCCTTTTTGCTGTTGCCAAACATTATCTCCCCTCCCAGCATGCTGGAGCTCCCCATAGCAAAGGGAGTGGAGTGTGAGGAAATCAAGGGATTTGTCTGACTCAGCTTCATTTGGTCTCTCAATCAATTGAGAAACAAATGTGGTGTCCCCCTCCACTCCCTATTGACTGGGCCTGTGTGTGTAGGTCAGGAATCTGGAGCTAAATTTTCTAGTCATTGGGAAAGAGCTTCATGCTTAAGAAGAGATTTGCAGGGAGGTGTGGAATCAAAGGGATAGGTTCTTGATGCCCTTATAGTAAGAGCCAGGAGACAGATCATTCACCCAGATCTGCTAGTAGCCTGCTGCAGATGCCTTTTAAAGGAGGCCAGAGCTCACAGAGAGGGGCAGTACAAGCCAGCTATGGATCTTTTTATGCTACTTACATTGACTTCTTGGCAAAGAATGGCTTACTGCTGCTTTTATTCTGCATTGTGGAGAATGATAGGTTTAATCTATTTTGAAAAGCAAGTTTAGTTGTGCACAGGGTTGCGTCTTTGCTAATGGGGAGAGATGGCTCTGTCAGTGGCATTAGGAGTGCAAAGCAGGAGCTTTGCTTTGCTGCTCTGTATCACATGGTCTGATGATGCTGCAGTCTCTTCATGCTCTGAGCATCCCCAAGGGGCTCCAGTCCTGACTGCTTTCAGAGGGAGAGTTCCCTGTGGCAGTGGATAAGTCTGGGAACAGCACTGCCAGCTGCTATCTTTCTACATCTAGCATGCCCAAAGTGGCACAATTTCTGGGAGCAGAGGGGACAGAGAGGACAAATGGAAAAAATATTTGGATCTCAGTGTTTTTCTCCCATGCACAGCTGCCTGAAGCACATGGCTTCTGTGCATTGTGCAGCACTGTTCAGCCTAAGCCTGGGGTGTCCAACTTTGCCAGGGCTTCTATTGCTCTGTCTTTAAGCACCAGATTATACCACAGAGACCAAAGGCTGGCAGCAAGCTAGGCTTGCTGCCAAGAGTACACCACCCTCTTGGACACAGATCCAACGTTTTTGTTTCTTTTTTACATCTCTCAGCTGTGATGTTTTCTTACCCTCTGGCCTTCGAGTTAGATGGTGCTGCCCAGGTGATTCAGCAGCTGGGTAGTGGCTTATGCCCTCCAAACATCCCAGTACCCCTTGAGTGCTCAGGACACAGTATCCCCCATGCAGAGCCCATCTCCCTGTTGTAGTAATTGAGGGAGAGAAAGCTGGCTGGGAATGGAAACAAAAGCTCTTCAAGTGCTATTCAATATAGCTTGTTCCTAGTGAAACCCAAAAGTTCAATTTGTTGAATGGATGTAACACCCTTCTCTTTTCTTTTTTCTTGTTCCAGCTTAAATACACTTCACTCAATCTAAAACAGCCCATAACAGTGAATCTTAATCTACTTGGGTGCCACAGTAAATTATGTTAGGTGAATTTTAAGTAGCCCTAAAAGCACTAGCTAATTCATCTTTAAACTAATTTTTATTAGATCAGTGTATTTGTGCACAGTGATGTATTTTGGTCCCAGCTGTGCTGTGGTTCTGTGCTTCAGCCCTGATCTTGTTCTAAGTGTGTTTGTTCATCCCTTTTTAAAGGCTTCTCTAGATGTAGTACTCTGTGTAATGCAGCATGGCTTATGGAAAGATTGCAGTTCAGTCCTGTCCTCCATGCTCATGATGTTGGTCATAGTCAGTGTCAAGATAACAATCTGCTAGTGTTTTTCCAAAGGAAAGACACTCTAATTTTCCTCCACATGACTCCTCTGAAGAGGAGCTTGTTTTGCCCCTTAATACAATAGATGATTGCAGCATTGAGCAAGATGATGAAAACTTTCAGGTTAAGTAAGGTCAGAAAGAGAAAGCCCATGTGACCTTAAGTGCACTTAACAGGTGAATTTTAAGTACCTTTTTTCTTCTCTGGAAGACACAAAGATTTCAAGTCTGCTTTTCCTTCGACCTTAAACTTTTCATGATTTTCCTTATTATTGATTTATATTTTCCTCTATTCTGTGCTTCAGTGGGTGCGTTATTTTTAGTGGGTGTGTTATTCATAGTTTTTGCAAAGCCAGGAGCACTGCACATCACCCTTCAAACACCTAATCTCCTAAAGCAAATTTCACTCTTCCTCTTATAGGCCAATGGGTACCAGTGGTTCTAAGCTTTCCTCCTCTTCTGCATTTTCTGTAGGTTTTCATCTGTGAAAATGTAATCATTTCTAAGCTCACTATTTCTCTGTTCTTCACCACCTGTCTTTAAAAATAGTTTCACTTACGCATTGCTCAATCAATGTTATTCTTATATTTTTCTATTTTTGGAGTTGGAATTTTAGAACTACAAGATGGCTGTGACCAGTGGCCATTGCCAAGAACCAGTGAGTTCCAGGATCCTCAGAAATGGAGAGTGATTGGAGTGACTCTTATAAAAAACTGGCACACAGGAGATTTCACCTGAGAATAAGAAAATTCTTCTTTACTCTGAGGATAACAGAGCACAGGAACAAATTGCCCAGGGCGATTGTGGAGTCTTCATCCCTGAAGACATTCAAAACCCACCTGGATATGTTGCTGTGTAACCTGCTCTAGGGCATCCTGCTCTAGCCAGGGGGTTTGGACTGAGTGATCTCCAGAGGTCCCCTCCAGCCCTTACCATTCTGTGATTGTGTGTGATTCTGTGTTAGCTCTGCCTACCAGACCTTGCAATGTGTGAGCTTACTTGTGTCACAAAACCAGGCTTAAGTCATGTGTTAAAGGCTGAACACCAGCACTGGGAGCCATAGCACCTGAAAATATTGGCTTGGGTTTTACAAGCAGACTGTTGGTGTGAAGGGCACCTGCTTGTCTGTGCCTGCTGTGGGAGGCATGTGTGTATCGAAGATGTGAAAGAAAAAATCCTTTTGTGTTCATGCATGATGTCTGGTTAGTGTGCAGGGTGGCCAGGAATGAAGTACATGCACCTGTATGTATGTCTACTGGTGCTCCTAGTTCCAGGGGTCATGTAATTTAAAGTTTAAAATAGTTAATATTGTTTTGTATATTATTTCGGTATAAATAAGGAAGTGCAGTGTGCAGCCATCTTTACAGTCAGCCATTTTCATTTCCCCTTTTTTTTTCGGATCCACCCTTGGACACGAGAACTCCTGTGGGTGCATGTAGCTCAGAAGCACTCCATGGTCACTTCAGAAGTCATATGAGTCATTTAGCTGACCAGATTTTACTGGAAGATGTTGTTCTGATTCCAGTAACAGAAGTATGCAAATAATGAAAATAATACAGGTTTGAAATGTTTGCTTTGAAATTTCATTAACATCCATTTTTTTATCTCACTTTCACACAGTGCGTTGCAGATCATTAATTTTCACATTCCACTGCACATTTTTTGTTATAGCTCCGGTATGATTACATTCAAAATCAGTATACTGGACAATGGTAGGATTACATCAAATATAGGAGAGAAAGTCATGACTCTAGATGCAGTGATTAAGAGTAGGAAATAGTGCTGTAAGATGGGCTGCACCACAGCTGGTGCAGCAAGACAACTGCTTAGTTACAGAACAGTTGAAAATAATGGTTTGGAAAGATACGTTCAGTGACTGAATCCCCATCACTCCTTGTGTGATTTTTAGACCTAAAGCAATGGACCCATCTGTGGAATGCTTTTGCACAGGATAGATTGTCCCTCGTTTTCGTGAGATTCAAATAAAGTCTTTATCCTGCACTGCTGATTCTGAAGAGCAACCTGCCTTTAGGATACAAGCCAATGACCCTTCATTTAACGTCAAAGGTCCCAGGCAGGAGAAGGGGAAGTGAGGTCATGAAAAATGACCAATGTTTGACTGTAATTCTGGTAAATTGAGCTGCATTAGCATAATGCTTTCTTTGAGGGAAAGTATGTAACAACTTGGCAATAGTTTGGATTTTCCAGTGGCATCCAATTGCACAAGCTGAGGATCTACTGCTTACATCCTGGTAGTGTTACTGTACTGCTAATAGCAGGACTTCTTCAGTTCTTTTACTAGAGGGTCAGATTTTTTTAAGCTAAAAATTCAAACCCAGTGAATAAGCCATCTGGGATTTCCTTGGGAGACTGCATGAATAATCACTGTTGTTAATCATGTGAACAGATGTTGAAGGATTAGATTTTTTAACTCTGTTAATATAAATATTCCTTATTAACTTAGCAAAATGATTTTATAATGCCTTTATCAGCTCTCATAATGCTATGACTTGTTTTTGACTTGCATGCTGAGCATACCTGCCTACAGGGGCTGTCTCAATATTGGGCCTATTGAGCATCCGTTGACTTTTGCCTGTTACAGTAAGTTTATGGTAGCTGTGATGTTTCTTCACTTCTGGTAACTCTGGACCGAATTAATGAGACTTGAGCTAAATGGAGGCCTGGCTTTGTTTCTTTCTGTATGTGTCTCTTTCTCCTCCCTTTGCCTGTCGCGTCTCCTCGCAGTCTGTGAGTCCTGTCCTTAGTTGCTCTGCAGCCCATTTATTGCAGTTTTGCAACTTGCTGACAGGCTGGGTGCAGACTGAGAAAAAGTCGCAAAACTCAAAGGAGGGAAACCAGTTTGATCTGATGAGTTTATTCAATAAATGTAAGACCAAATACAGTTAAGGAAGTTCTAACTGTTGTCTGGACAATGCATGTAGAAGATACTTACAATCAAAATAATTTATTCTGGTCATTCTTGGTAATAAAACTAAATCTATCAGCTTCTACATAAACTGGCAATAATAAGCCAGTAACGTGGGCTGAATGTGGCTACATGGTGTCTTCCATGAGGATGGAAAGTACAGATTTTCTTAAAAATATTTTAATTTTGTTTTTACATTTTATATGCATTTTCTTCATTAATCTGTGTCTAGAATTATCTGCTAAGAGGGCCAAATGAAAGGTGCATCTGAAAAAGGCACTTCTTAACTTCTTGAGGGTGTTAATAATATCCTCAGAGGAGTAGCCAGTGACACGAGGGATCCATGCAAATGAAGTATAGACCAGTATTTAACTGCACTGGTTAGATTCCCATTGAATATGCAGTCTGTTCAAAACTATAGATCTGTGTTCATCTGCAATTGCTGTCTCAAGTCAACCAACCACAGTAGCCTGAACTTTGGGTGCCAGAAGTCAAACCACAGTCAGACTTGTGAACAGAAAGTACAATACATAGAGAGCGATTTTGAAATGCTGTTTTAGTGAACTTTTCATAGCAGTGAAAATGATGTAACCATTTAAGGAGTTTGAGGTACAGTATGTCAGTTGCTGAAATGCTTAAAAATAAACCACAGCACACTCGTTTTCACAGACTGGGAAATTGAAGTGCAGAAAAGTGAAATGACTTGGCTGGGAAGCACAGTAGCCTCTAGCAGGTCAGGACCATATCCCAGTTGTCCAAGGGCCCAGTGCTGGTGTTAATCAGTAAGGTCTGCTGTTTTCTGTGCAGCAGTATGTCTTGTATAACGATTGCAGTCTCTTGCCTTTTTTCTGCTTTTTCTCAACTGTAAGAAATATCTGTTTTGCTCACTAGGTGACAGTTTTCCTTACTGCTCACTGGGAGAGATGACTTACCAGAAGTGCCCTACAGAGAGAGCCGTACTTGTTGCTGGGAAGTTACACTTTCAAGTGTCCAAGCCCAAACCCACAACGTGCTATTTTCTTGAGACAGTCATGTGATAACAACATGTTTTTTCTGTTGTCAGCTGTTAAAAATAAAACAAGGATGCAGAAAATAAATGTTAGAACAGAAGGAGCATCCTGACTTGACACATAGCTAAAAATCAGGGCGGCAGCCCTTCAAGCTGAAAAAAACTATAATTCAAGGAATTATTTCTTTTTGCTAAGACTTACAGAAATTTCTCTACATTTTAAAAGTACAATTTCTCTACATTTTTAAAATTAAGTTTCTTCTGAGTGTCACATTAAATGCTGACATGTGACTAAGAAGCAGCTATGCAAAACTGTATGGCTCATGTCTCCTGTTCACTTCCTAAATTGATCAAGTTGAAAACTGAACTTACAGTGGACTTTGTATCGTTTGGCTTGGTCTGTAGGTTCTTCAGGGCAGGAGTACTGAGTTTGTTGCAATTTAAGTGATACAGGGTTGGTAAGGATAACTGATGATGAGCCAAGTTTTTGTCTTAATTATGGCAAGCTTTATGTGGCAGTTACACTCCTTGGACAGTTACATACTAAAAGCACTGATTTCTTTAGATAATTTTCGGTGACCTAAGCAGCTGCTGTGAAAGACTTCTGCCATCTGTGTGCTGGAAATCAGGGAGGAGAGATGGTCAGTGGCAAGGGATTTAAAAGGTACACTCTCCCCCAGCATTAAAACATCTCCTCTTTGTATATTGTAAAAATAAATCTTGTCTAGTGCTGGTTCCCAATAACGATGTAATAGAATTAATTGTTGTCCGTAATTTGAAATAGGAATGATTGTCACTAATTAACTCCTGGCATCAGCAAAGTACTTGTCTTCCTAAGGATAACAGCTGTGCATTGTAGGTAGAGTCTGTTTTGCATACTGGAAGTAGATTTCCAGAAATGTGAAGGTTAACTCCTCCTTGGGCAGTGGGTGGATGCATTACATGAATACTTTTCCAAGGCAAGTGATTGAAAAGCATCTAGATCCAAAGCAGGTTCTTAAAGGGTCTTGCATGGTTTGGCCAGATAGAAACCACCACTGCCACCGCTTCTGCTCCATGGGATGGAGTGCTGATCCTCACAGGGACAGAAATTACAATCTCTTATTACCATAACTTACATGTGACCAAGAGGGCGGATGCTGCAGCCCAGCAGGTGCAAAAGATTCCATGATGTGTTATCTCTAGCCACAGACTGTCCTGCTTCCAGGAACACTACTGATGGAGGAGATAAAAGTTTTCCAGTAACTTCTCTTATGTGAAGGAGTCAGCAAAAGTGTCTTCATCAAAATGGCTTTGTTAATTGCATTAGTTTCTAAGAAGAGCAGAAGGAAAATATACATACAGCTATGTGTCATATCCTAGTTTTTAAAAAATATATTCTTGTTGGGTAATTATACCATATATGCCATGTAGATGATGTACCATGAAATAGTAAACAAATAAATCAGTCCTGTAAATGCAAATAAGCAAACCCACTAAATCCAGTGAAATACCAACAGCTGTAAAGCTGGTGACATTTTCTCAGGGCTGAAAGGATCAGCTGCCAACATTTCAATTTGTGCATGATTTGGATTTTTTTAAAGAACAGAATGGATGGAAGGTACCTTACAGTATCTAGCAATTACTGTGGATTAGAAATTTGCACATAATACAACCCAAATCAGCACAAATGTACAATGTATAAAAATCAATGTATACATTAATTCTTACTAATAACTGGAAATGAGAAAAATTTTCAAAATTTCTGTCCTAAATTTAAAGCTCCTCTCTTCTGGGGATAGCTCTAGATCTCTGGCATCTTTCTATACAGGAACTGAAAGAACACTTTGGGGTTTTGCAATCAGGCAAGGGGTAAAGGCCTTATCCACATTTTTTCCAATTGGCCTGGAACATTTCCAGTAGGCCAAACCAGCTAAGGCCATTGTAGCACCCTGTAATGCTCAGGCAACGCTGAGGTCTTGCACCATGTAACTAAGTGGGTTCAACTCTTCTCAACAGCACATTTTGCCCCCTCTTTGCCCCTTAGGAAATACTTCCACTGCTTTAGTCATTATCTATAGCATCCTTCTGTGGGCTACAGTGTTGGCAGGCATAAAACTGAAGAAACACAATTTTCAAATGGGTCAGGATCAATGCAAGGGAACAGAAGGTTGTTGTTTCTAGACCACATTCCCCAGCTTCTTCACAGCAGGCTATGTCTGAAGTTTCTGGAATTCTCTAATGAGTGAGGTGAATGATGTACTGGTTTGTGAGGAGAGGTAACCGTGGGCAGGTAATTGTAGCACTCTCAGAAAAACTCTAACAGATTAATGCTGTAAATTGATGCTTAATAACCTTAAGTCTATTGTTGGTTATCACTCCTTATGGGCCTCTTCCTCTCCCAGATTTATCTTCTGGTCTTTCTGGAGTGCACCTCCTACAGGCAGAGTCTGTCCTTCTCTTTGGCAATGGTTGGATTTGGAATTTGCTGTCCCTACCTGTGCTTGACACTGCTTCTGCTGCACCTGAAAGCAGAAGCTCATCTTGACCCTAGAAATATTGCACTCATGGGCCAGGTCTTGCAGAGGATTCTTGCTGACCCACGGGGTAACAGTAGGGGCTGGAGAAATATCCAGGGATCTGAAATACACTGCTGTGAGACTTGCCACAAGGCCTGACTGCTCTGGAAGGGCAGGGTAGTCCAGCCTCTCAATGGCTGACAGATCCCAAATGCCCAGATATTCACCCTATCCCAGAATTAGTGGAGGAGACCCTACAGCAGCTACAGCCCTGACAGTCAGCTGGTTCTGTGGAGTACAGCCACAACCCTCAGACCCTGTTCAGGCCACATACAAAAGCTCTGTGTGTTGCAACACGCAGAGACCACCCTTGGGAACCCTTGATGGACAGCTTCCTGGCCTCCTGGCCCCATAGCATCACCCTGAACTCATAAATTTTGCTGGGCCAGAGGCCTTCCATGAGCTATCCTGAAACACGAATGCTTGTTTTCCTCCTGCACTGAATAAGAGACTGACAATATCTAATTGTCAATACCCCTCCCTTGAGAGACATGCAACTGCATTGTTCCTCAGGGCATATTCCCCATTGCTGTATTTAGAACAGTTTGAAAAGACCAAAATTAAAAAATAATAATCTTTCCAAAAACTCCCCACCCACCAGCAGTCCTCTGCCAAATTTCAGTTTGAAGAAAATGAGAAAGGACAAGTTTATACAGTCTGATGAACAGGAGTTCAAAATGGAACCTGAACATCATAACTCTTGCAAATATATGCTGATAATGGAAAGCAGTGGTGTTGATGGCATTGTGCCAGAGGGGCCCTTTGTTGTGGATGCTTGTGGTGTTGTTTCTTTTTGCAGTTTATATTAGAGGTGAAAATGTCTTTTTTCCTCAGTCTTTAAAACTACTTTCCTCCCTCCTAGCTTATCAGAGGAAATTTTAAATAAAGCTACACCTTAGTAAATCTGCAATTTTGGTAACTACAAATAACTTGCACAGTGGTTTTAGCTATATTTCTGTTCATTAAACTGATTTTCTGTGGATGTTACTTCTTAGGGTTATTTGTGAAGATTTGCGACAAAAAAACAAGTGTACAGTTGTCAGACTTTTGCTGCTTCTATCAAGTATTTGTAAAGGAAGGGTCACCTAAATAGAAGGCATCATCCTTGTTCCCAAATATAATAGACAGTATTTTCCCTGTGTATGTATACTATCTCTAAAGTGAATGATAAGATTAAATAATTTTACTGGCTTACTAACACCTGTTTTAGAAAAATCAAAGGAGGCTGAAATGTGATTGAAAGTTTCTCCCAAAATCACATGAACGGAAGTCTTCTGTGCAAGTTGCTTCAAATGTGTGATGTAGGAGGCTTGGAACTGAGTGGAAAAGGAATGGCTCTGGATTTGTAAATACATTGGTGGCTGTGGGGTTGCACAAGTACTTGCACTCATCAAATTTATTGGAGTGAATTTTGCAGATTGGAATCAGTAGTCTTTGTGCAAACTCGGCTGTGGTACTGTAATACTTCAGCTCAGGTGCAGGCAGTCACTTCTGAGGTTGTAGAGCATGCCTATGCCACCATGATTTGACATCAAGTAATAGGTGTTTTGCCTAATCTTATGGCAAAATCATTATTGTAGATTAGTTCTGACCTCACTGAATCCTCTGCAGTACCAATGATACCTATGTAATTAAAGGCAGAATGTAATCTTTAGATTTTCAAATGCTATTAAAAACTACCTTTTACCCATGCACATAAAATACCACATCAGGCAAATCTATAATTAGTTAAAACTGAAACAAAGTGCATTTCTATTATTAACAATATTGCATAAAAGTCTCAGTGCCATAGCTGAAAAATCAAAGCCAAGTAACAGTTCAGAGGCAGTTGCTGCTATAAAACTTTTGACCTTAGTTACCGAACGTACATACAAACAAATAAACTAACCAGACAGAGATAGTCCCCTAGGAGCAATAATGATTTGCAAAATTTTTGGGGGCTTTTAGCCAACCTGTAAAGTTGATGGGATAAAAAGTTTGCTTGTGTATGCCAGCTCATTAATCAGTGCCCTTTTTCACTAGCTGAAAGGTTGGTTTGTAGATTTGCTTCTACCCAAGGCATCTGTTTTTGCATCCTTTCCAGTAAATATTGCTGACTTGAAGACTCCTGGAGTCAGGGAGTGTTTTGCTGTAACATCATGGACAGCATTGCATATCTTTCAGTGATAGCTCTGTGGAAGGCTGTAACTCCAGTCTTGCCAGTTGTATTCTTTAGATACAGCCATCCTCTTGAATACCTATTGCTTCATGTTGAGTTAAAATATTGCTGTGCTATACTGCCAAATCTGGAACCCCTTGGATAAGTGGTTCCAAAAAGATTTCTTCAGTAATGTTAGAGATCTTTGATGGTAAACTTTGCTTGTTCAATGGGTCTCAAGTATGCCAAGTTAGTTCTTAATATTCCTGTGTCAATTCTTCTGTTTGTAGTGAGCCTCAGGCCTTGGAGCATCTTAGGCCAAGTTTTGAGAATTATCTTTCTTGGGTTTTGTATTAGTCTCTGTCATTCAAGTCTTCTTGCAGTCAGCTGCAATCATGCTCCAGAGATCAGAAATAGTCGTTATTGAAGCTGACATGGTTTTTTACATCTTCAGCATAAATTTTATTTTTACAGCAAGTTCATTCCCAAAGCCTACCCTTTGAAACACCTATTAGAGGCTTAAGCTTATTCCTTACTGGGATGTGGACCAGTATAAACTGAGGACAGTTCAGGGCAGAGTTTTAGAAAGTGACAACTCCTTAGTGTCTACAAGGGGGCATACAAGTTTTCCAGAGCTTTATTCTCAGCTAGTATTGCCTACCAACTTTGAAAAACAGGGCTTTGTGTCTCTTAGCTTGATCCCCTAATCTGGGGCAGAATCATAAATATGATCCTCAGATATCTGCTGTTCAGCACCTCTGTGGGGCAGCTGAAATCAGAGCTGCTGTTCCCCTGACACCCCTTCAGGACGCCTGTCGGATTATGTGTTCGAATAGCTACATAACATGCTGATCTTATCCCATTTCAACATACACCTACTCAAAGAATATTGCAGTTGGCTTACATAAGAACAAGACAAAGCATTGCCACTTAAAACTCATTCACATTGTTAAAGCATGAAGAAAAATATCCCTTTATTCTCATTTCGCTTCAGATGCTGTGTCACAGTGAGGCACAGGCAGTAAAATAGACAAGTGGGTGACAAGGAAATGAGCTCAGCAAAAAACTTATTTAAAGTCTAAAGAAGCTCTTTCCATGTTCAGGTGCATGGTGGACAGTATGAGGATAGAGAGTGAGATGGTCTCCAGCTTTAGACCCTAATCACTGGGGAATGTATGGGAGGAAACAGTAAGAAACTGTGAGCTGTGGATACCCACTGAGAAACACAAGCACTGGGATGGAGCTGTAACCCTAAGGGAGATGCCAGCAGCGGGGAGGTAACACAACAGATGAAAGCATGCTACAGTTTATTTATTTGTTTGTTTGGTTGGTTTTATTTCAGTGCAAAGGCAAGACACTATTTCTCTGTGGTTTGGGGCAAATCCTACCATTCCCTTTTTGCCCAACCTGTGGGACTGCTCCTGGAAGAGTATTTCCTAAGTGCTAATCTGAATTAAACCTTTTCACATGTCAAATCTCCTCACCAAGATTGGGTATGAGGTAATTTGGAACAGCAGATTGCCATAACAAAAGGTTAAAGTGTTACACATAAAAATGATCCTTTCCACACCAAGCAACCTATATTTTGTCCATCTAACAAGGTACATATGAAGCTTAGATCAATAATCGTAAGTCTTTAATCATGTGTGTGTCTTCACTAGCTGTGCTGTGACTTGTTTGGGCTGCATAAACTCTTTAGAGCCCTGTCCTTGTATATTTGTGTGAAATGTCTTGCACACCTACAGAACTGTATACAAAAAATCCTAATCCTCATCAATAATCAAAGAAGGGAGCAGCTGCAGGCTGTACTTTGGCTGACCCTGGACTAAGCTGAAGAGAAGAAAATAAAACTCCAGTATATGGTCCTGTGCAGCAGTGGACAAGTGTCTCAGCTCCTGTCTGAAATGATCTGCATATCTACAATGCTGCAAAAACATGGAGGATTTTCCTTTTCATGAGTAACAGGGTGTTGCACAAAATGCCTCCCTGGTGCTGCAGGTCCTTGCAGCCTGCACAGCCAGTGAAGGGCTGCATGGGTAGATCTGAGGACAGGGACTGGAAATATCTCTGGCCCAGGAGGGAAAGAGACAGGGTGACTACAGGTGTGTACCCATAGCAAGACACAGCTCAAAAGTGTGAGCATTGCTTCTTTCATACAGGCATTACTTTGTTGAAGCCAAACTTCCCATACAGCCATTTCCACACACCTCTCTGTGTGATGCTGGAGTTCTCAGAATGACAAAAGGTGTGGATTTGCTCTACTTTGTCTTTCCTGCCTGCCAATCTTTGGCTGTTTTTAGTTCTCAGAGGGATAGTGGATATGCACAAATTCACATGTTCCACCACAGCTGAATTTTCCATACAAATCCCCACTTTACAACTCTCATGTGCTCTCAAAGATGAAAAATTATGTTCTTGCCAGTTTAGCCCATGTAAACTTCATCATAATCTGACTTTGGGAGAGAATTAATAAATCCCAGTGCATGTTTCCTGGGAAGGAATTCTAGTCTGTTTTCAAGGTGGTGATGCAATCTTGCTGATGGAGTGAGAATAGCTTTTACTTCAGTCCACACCTTGGACTGGACATCAGTTACACAGAACAAGTGAAGTATTCCCAAGAACACCAACAGAAGGCCAGTAATTTTCTTCTTCTCCTTTTCCCACCATTCTTAAATATTCACTGTCCTCCCTTTCAGCTTTTAAAACAGCATGTGCTTTTAAAAAAAAACAAAAAACCAACCCAAAATCTAAATCCTTCCATCAGACTTCTTCTGGCTACATGCCTGTCCTCCTTCCTTCCGCACTAAAAATAATACAGTGATCATGCCAGCAATAAGTTGATGGGTGACCAGCTAACAGGACTGGCTGAATCAGCAATGTGGGAAGCACAAACTGGTACCATTACAAGTTTACTAGGTATTATTTCCCCCTCTGTTTATGATATCTTTCTCAGTGCCCTCATTTTCCTTTTTGCCTAGATAGTAGGTATTTCAGCATTTGGCTCTTCACCTTGCATCCAAAGTGCCACAGACCTTTCAGGATCCAGTTGGCAATCAGTTGTTAGTCAAACTGGCTTTTTAAAAAAAAGGAAATATTTATTCTGCTGGAGCTGCTTCTCAAACACTTAATGCAGTGGTTATATGAGAAGGCAGATAACTTTCAGTCACTTTGGGTAGAGAAGCAGTTCAACAGTAGCATTTTCCACTATTTTGTTGGGTTTTTCTAATGGTCTGGTCATGCTTGTTAAACTTTGTATTGACTGCATCAGTGCTGTTAATGATCTATTCAAGCTGGAAAACTATTTCATAAATGCATAGGCACTATGTGACCTCACTTCCAGTCTTCTGTGGGTTGTTATTAGTGACTTTGTTGCCTGTTTTTTGTTCTTTTTACTGCTGCATAGACTGGCTCTCACTTTAGGATAAATATGAATCACAGTTGTAGAATATGGAATTAAATTATGTGTCCTATTTGTTTGGTTTATTTCTCCATTGTGAAGCAATGTGTAGCACATTACACTCACACTGTAAATGTACTCTATTAATAACTATATTGAATTATATACAGCTTAGCTACTTTGAGATCAATATTCACCCACTGGTCTGTCCTTGCCACCCACTAGTCTTCAAATGCTGTTCACTAATGAAAACTGCATTGGGTCTTGTTCTTTTGCTTTCCTTATGCAATGTCCTTGGGATGCAGGTGGTCAGTGAAAGACAGCATAAAGCCAAATGTAGCAGACTTCTTTGGCCCCAAGGTGATCTTCAAATCTTCCCTGTCGTTCATCTAGAGTGGTGATGGCCATATGGTCCCTTTCTAATATAGCTTTTAGAGAGGCAAGGAGACAGACTCCTGTTATGCAGAGCTCACTTGTTCTAGGAAATACTGTAATTTTGTGAAAATAAGTGGAAATAAAGAATTTAGTTGAAACTGATTTGGAAATGAAACATAATTTTATTTTTAATTTTGTTTATAAGGCAGCAGACTTTGAAGCAGACTGTTCTGAGGGTAGCCTAAATCAGCTCACAGACCTAAACAGATTGCCCCTCAGCTAAAGCAAAAATTCCCCTTTTGAACTGCAGTTTTCACTGGTTAACTGACCTGATATAGGTTTGTGTGTAGATGAGTATGAGGTAAAATTACAGGATAGGATGTCTACTACTGCTGTGCCTGTGCCATCGCTGGTAGTTTAGATTGTATGAGGATAGATTTTTACAAGCATAGGTGATTTTTACTTTCAATCCTCAGATATGTTGCTTTTTCCTTTTACAAGTCTATCAAAGTCTATCAAAGCCAATAAACTTAAAAGAAAAAAGAAAATGCCTTTGTTTAAAGTAATGAAGCTGGATAGCCAGGATGCCTTGGAATGGCCACTGGAGTGCACCCCATTAGAGTTAAAATAAGAAAAAACTATTTAAAATTAAATACATACCAAAATGCTGAGAAAGATGGATTTATTTAGTCTAAGTTATGTGGACATCTTCATCCAGTGGGTGAGTGCTACCAATAAAAATGCTTACAGTGTATAGTTCTACTTGGAAGAAATTAATGGGTTTTGTGCCCTTTCTGTCACTGCATTCTGTGATTAGGTTGGCGAATAGGTGTGTTTTCTTGGCACTACAGCTCATGAAAACCACAACTGAATGTTTGGTGAGCTGCAAGAAGTAGGTTTCAAAATGAATAAAATTAAAATTAGGGTGGGAATGGGGCTATCTTGCTTTGATGGGTCCCTAAGAAGGTATAATACAAAATGCATTAGTAATAGATGAGCACTAAATAATCAAATTTGCCCAATCTCTAGAAGCTGAAATCTGCAAATCTAATTTCCTGTGGAGGTTTTTACTATTGTTTACAGCTGTACTGTATAGCACGTATGGACAGAGAGTCATCAGGAGAGTCATCTGGCCTTAAATGCAGTTGATTGTTTGGCTCAGGAGTGTCATAAAACTGCCAGCCAAATTCTGCCATAGAACACTAAGCTATCTATACTTGACAGGAGCTTGTCAGTGATTTCCAGTAAAAACTCCTGGAGGCCTAATAATTGTAAAAATGCTGAAAGAGAATTTTCACCCTCATTAAGACTCAGAAGTGAGTTGTATGTTAGTAGACTTCAGTCAAACTACATATGCTGAAGCTGTGCAGAACTGCCCCTCTGATGTGCACACTTCGTGCCTTGCTTTGCCATCCCACCCCTCTGTAGGGCACAGTCCTCCTGTGGCACCTCCATCCAGCTGCTGTTTCAGCCAGCAGGGTGTATTGGGAGCTGTATCTTTTAGCCAACAGAGGTGAGAGCTGGAAAAAAGTCCCCCAGTATTGCTGTGTTACCTGGCACAAGCACAATACTGTTTATTATGAAACTCTCAGCTGAAAAGACATCCAGAGGAAAGGGGAAGATAGATCTGGCTGTGCTGGCTCTGGCAGTAACTCTTCTGAAGCAAATGCAACACTGCACACTCAAGACTGCCAGCTTTGCTCCTGAACTCACATCAGGCTCTCCCAGGGTCCCTCAGTTACCTGGCAAGTGGGTGATGGGTGCACTTACAGGGACAACTGCCTTCAGGCAGAGAGAGGAAGTGACACCAACTTCGCACATCCCAGACAAGTGCTGTAACTGCTGAGCTGGTGAGAGGGAAAATGGATGTTTCCCCTGGCAGGTTTGGGAGAAAAGGCTTTTGTCATATAGTTCAAACCTGAAGGCAAGGATATGGGTAGTGGCCACCATTTCTTTTCAGTCCAGAGGAAAACATGCACCATGGTTAGAGTAAAGGATTAATTTTTTGTCTCAGTGTTTACTATAGATTAATTTAGATGATTCATTTCCCTGCACACTTGTCCTTGCTTGATGTCTGTGTCTCTAGAGGTGTTGTATAGGGAACTGTACTCAGGGCTGCAGGTTCTGCTGGATGGACAAGCTCTTAGAAGTCAGCATCACAATGGTCTTTTGTGGATCTAATGATCTAATCTTTGGAAGTGTGGGTCTTGTTTGCAAAAGTGATTTAAATTGGCAAGTGCCTAAGAGTGCTCCAAACCAGCAGAAGAATGCTTCTTGCCCTGAGCCCTTATGAGTACCTGTAGCAAATTTTCATCAGGAGAGTATTCCCTGTGCCATAGAGCTTAGTCCGAGCAAGGCAGACAATAGGTAATCAAGAGATCAGGGAGGAGAATATGAATTTATTTTATTTATTTGTATTTCTTTTCTTTTTGTCCACATCTGAGTGCCTCTCAAAAATTTAAGGGCATTATTTAGAAAGATATCAATGATGGAAGTACCAGTACTGTAAAAGTCATGGTTTTCAAGTGTTTCTCAGGTACCCCTGAAGACTCCCTTCATACTATTAATTCAACCTCTGAAAATAAGATTTTAAACTTGACCCAAAGTGCTTATAAATGAAGCAAATCCCTTCAAAAGAGGCTGAGCCCTGGAAGTGTCAGCTGTGATTCATTAGTGTCAGAGAGACACAATTGATCTGATGGGGGGTTCCATAAGAGTATGAATACTAAAATGAGATGAGAAGAGTGGTTATCATTGTCTGAAACAGATACAACCCCTAAGCAGATCACTATTATTTTCTAGACTCATTGCAGTGCTTGAGGCACTGAGCGACTCACACAAAGCCTCTCAACTACCTCTCTCCCTTCAATTTCTCCACCATTGTGGAATTTAAATAGCTTGTTCTTCTCAGACAATAGATTTGTCTTTCTTCCACCAATACTGTATTTTTTATAAATTACATTTCTGCTTAAACAGAAGAGTCTTGATTCAAAAAGGACAGCATTCAAGCTTTCTTTACCAAACAAAGTAGAATTTATTTATTTTAAATAATTAAACTGAGTAGGCTTTAGGTATTTTCATAACAGCAAGACTTGCATTCATACAGAGAAAATTCTGTAAGTTCAGGAACAAGTGAATTTAAATTTAATTGCTGCACATCTATCTGTCTATTTTTATTACAAAGGATTTATGAGTAACTTTGGCTGCAGCAACTATGCACAAGTTTAGTCTGGGCTGATAAAGGTGATACTTCTCAATCTGGAAGTGCTAATCTTACTTGAGATACACTATTGAGTCTGCTGGGAGCTACTCAAGGTTTTGTTTGGTTTTTTTTTTTTTTTTGAAGTGCTAATTGCATATATTCTCTTTATGTTGTTTCCAGCAAGGAAACAGTTGGGAACCTTTTGTTGAGTTGGGTATTGTGTTGAATTGAATTGAAGATAGGGTTTTGATACCTCTGTTCTTATTGTTGCCAAATGAAGAGGGATGGAGAACTGGCAGTATATGTCTTACAGCCAGCAGTCTGTGGTTTACGCCCCATAAGCTGTCGATCACTCACATTTCTCTTTGAGGCAAGCCCCAGCAAACTCAGGCTTGCAGGAGTTCTTTGCATGGTTTGCAGTTCCAACCTGCTGAGTCCTGCTTGGGTGTTCAGACCCATGTGAACTAGGAAGTGTCCAACTGATGTCAAACGGAAACAAAATAATTAATTTGGAATCACATCCAAAGTTTACTGAAGTCAGTGGTGGTGCCTCATGACTTCAAACAGACTTGGTCAGATGTTTCTTCTGTAACATAGCCAATTATGTTTGTCTTCTCTAAGTGCCTCTCTGAATGCACTTGGCCAATCTAGGACTAGTAGAAAAGATCTTCCCAAAGTTGTGAAAAACTGCAGAAGAGTTTCCCTTTTCTGTTAGTTATCTGGTGACCAGCATCCTAGAGGAACATGCCAGATACAACCTGTTAAAACACAGGCTGAGAAGACTATGGAGAGTACCTGGACACAGTGCTGGCTGGAAGAGCCAGCTGAGATCAAGACACCAAGTCTGCAGGAAAGGTAGCAAAATGCTACTACCTAGGCACAGGGCAAACATAACAGGAACTGCTACTTGCACTGGCAAGAAGAGAGTGGAGGTGCTGGCTTGAGCTGGGGCAATTGATGTGCATGGCAATAGGGAGGAGCATTGGCAGAGGGGCTTAACTCTGCTCCAGGGTAGCAGGAGTAAAGGTGACAAGGTACTAGTCCCTCATTTCTCATTGCTTGTTGGTGTCTAGTCTGAATTCACTCCTGGTAGGTTAGTTTTGCAGAGTTAGTTTTGTATCTGTCCCACCTCCCCCTCCAACAGTGCAGCTCTGCACCAGCATGCTGCAGGCCTGTGGTTAAATGCTGCAATCTGGTCCTGTATGAAATACTCTGCTCTTTAGGTTTGTGGTACAGTAACTTGAGCAATCCCAGCTATGTGCGTCTTGTCATATGCCACTATAAAATGGGAACACAATTTCCTACAGTTATTACTTTTCTCCTGCAACATGAAAGATACACGAGATTCGACTTCAGTGTTTTCAGGCTCCCTGATGCTGAGGAGCAATTCTTGAAGAACAAATGCGTTAGATGGTGAAAAGCTTTTTGTCTCCAGTGATATTTCACAGACATTTTTCATGAATTTAAAATGCTGCTGGGATTCTTAGGTACACCTGTAATAAATATAAAATGCGGGAGTCTTCTGTAGAAATCAGAATTTTTCTCTACCATCTCCTTTACTTTATCTAGACAAAACTATTATTTTTGTATCTGCACATCTACTTTTGAGAGATTGCTCATACTGCACTGGAGGAGAAATCTGAGTGAAACTTTTTATATTGATTTTCTCCTTGGTGTTTAAAATTACAGGTTAATTCAATTGAATATGATTAAAAGAGAGGAGCTAATATTTCTGTATAATCTTTGTCAGTTGAATATGAAGCGTTAATGTTTGTTGGCTTGTGTCTCTCTGATCTGCAAAGAAGGAGGTTAGGAAATATCTTTGGTCTCATCTTTCCTGTTATGATAAATAACTGATCTGTGGTCAGAGCTGTAAAGTTCATAACCTACCCAGAAAAAACTTAGGAACAAACCACTGCTGCTGCAACATTATGTAAAGTGGAAAACCTATTTTCCTGGGGAGGGGTGCTGCTTAAAGATGATTTCAGAAAAGAGGAAGCCCTTGCTGTTTATCCTGCTTGATCCAAATGTGCAACATTTCCTGTGGCCAGATCTGCAGTAAAATCAAAGGGGGTAGCCATTTTCTGTGGTCTATTGCTTCCTATAGCATACCCATATGAGAGAGGAAGAAAATTACCATTTGTTATAAAACTATTCCTAACCTTCCTTATCTGATCAATCAATTAAAAACACTGATGCATTGGTAATAGCACCACAATGTCCAGTTGATAATCTGTTCTTGTCATCTGTCTGGCAGAACTACTGCGTGCTTTAAGGTGACAGAAGCAGTTTTAGGTATTCTGCAAGCTGGAATTTATCCTTAAGACTGTGCAAACACGGAGAGTAGACAGCTGATAAAATCTTTGCTTTCAGGAGGTCATCAAGTGTTTGATTGTGCAAAACAGCTAAATCATGGGTTTTAGAAAATCAACATGACTATTTAAAGTAATCTAGAAATTAAAGCCCTTGTTAATAATCAACATGCATGACCAAATCTTGATACCCTGACTCGTGCACAATCATTACTGAACATAGGAATTTTGCATGTTCAAGGACTGTATTATCTTAATTTCTGTGTATTTCATTTATTCTGGAAGGTGCTTAGAAGATTCTATGATAGGCAGCTTTATAGAAAGACACCATGCTGCATCTCAGGCCTTCCTTCAAATACAGACATAGACAAAATTGTGTCACTGAGGACAAAGGTTAGTGCTTTGACTAACACTGAGAACATTTGGAGGCCTGAGAGTACACACATTCCTCATACAGACTACTGGAGGGACTTCATTTAGCTGTATACAAATATTTGCTGATTACTTACAGAAAGCCTGTGGCAGATGAAGAAGGCTGCACAGTCTTTCAGGAATGCATTTAGTGCTACCACATACACAAAATTGTATTAAGAGAAAATTGTTTAGGTTACCAGGTCAAACACAGACCAGATAGTAAATGCCATAATTAAGATTATTTACACAACTTTGTTTCAAGTCTCCCATGTATCTGAATAAAATTACAGTCTTTAATTGCACCCTATGCATTTTATCTGTGCTTGCTCTTAGCTGGTATAAGCAGTATTAGGGAAGCCTGGAAAATGCTGAGTGCTCTCTAAATGGACTTACTGGAATAACTCCACAGATTTTCCCAAGGAAACAAGCCGTGCCCCGTGCAGTAGAGAGATCAAGCTTTCTGCTTTGTTTTGGACTGAAATTGTAGTCTGTTGTGTAGGAGTTTCTTTGAAAAATCTGTGTGTGCACAGTTACCTACAGCCATGCACAGGGAATGCAGTTCTTCCCGTTTTCTTAAGCACTGAGTTAACTGTGCCTCCTGGATCCTGCAGCCTTGTGACAGGCACCCCATAAATACTGAAATGATTGATGAAATGGTTGCCAGCTAGAGTCTTGGGTGGGTAATGCAGGAGGCAGAGGCAAGGTTCCTGGGTCTGACTCAGTGTGTGATCTTCAACAGCAAATGTCAGGGCATGCTCTGATCTGTCACAGAAGGCAGTTATGGGATTAATGAATGTTTGTCGAAGCTAGTTCAGTCAATACTGCAAAATACAGGCACAAATATTGGGTGTTGGGTCCCATTTTATCAGGGGCAGGCTGACAGAACTAACAAGGATGTGGCAGAGCAAAGCAATTCTATTTTTAATTTGTTGACAATATATGTTCCTTGTCAGTCCATGGCTTGCGATCGTGTTTTCTGCTCTCCTGTTCACTTAATTAGCCACTACCATCCATAGTTGCCTGAATTCATTCACTGAACCCACACACCATTTCAGCTGCATCCTTCTGAGCTCTCATCCTTTTGCAATGGGTCTGCATCCCTGATCCCACATAGCAAAGGACAGACCCAAATAATCTAAGGACAGAAATATATGCACATGCACCAGCTACTTTGCACTAAGTCCAATTCTTTAGCAACAGGTCGGTTTTACTTTTCATGTTCTGAACAGCTCACAGGACTCACACCACATTTTTAATGTTTCCCTGAGGCATCAGACTGACTGCCTCTGTGCAGAACAATGGGGTAATCAATGCAGGCACAGTGGGGTTTTCTAATTGGCCTGGAATTGAGACAAAATCCATGGGAAGAACTGGGCCAAAATGCACATTCCCAGAGTGAGTGTATACAACATGCAGTCAGTCTGGTTCTTTGGGAGAGCAGCAAGCAAAGCAGCCCAGCACAGGGAGCTGCCTCAGAGCTTCTCCATCAGTGGTCCCAGAGCAGCCAGAGGAAGGTAGCAGGGCTGTTCTCCTCCTTGGATCCTCAACAGTTTCAAGAAAGAAAAATAGAAGAAAATGTTTTTATAGGGTATTGCTTGCTCAGTGATGCTCAGAAGAATCTAAAATTTAGTAACAAAATGAGTGTACAGAACATCCTCCAGCTGGCCTCTGGGTGTCATTGGCTCTTAAAATCCAGGTGACAACTTCCTGACCAGAAATCAGTGTTCTCATTCTGAAAATATCAAAATGCTGAAAGCAAGTGTCCCAAGATCTGAGACAATGTAGGTGTGTTTTGCAAACTATCAAAGAAAAAAATCATTTGGATTTCATATAGATATTGACCCTTTATATTCTAAACTATTTCTTAGGTAAGGGGGCTTTTTTGTCCCTTGCTAGAATGTTTTCAAATGAAAATGGAACATTTAATTAAAAATGTTCACATGGAAGCTTTTAAATACTAAAACATTGAAGCATGTTAGAAGCAATAGAAAATAATGTAAAGGATTCCTACAATCAAAACTGGTCCAAAACTATTCATACACTATCCATATATCAAAAACCTATCCATATAAAAATATAACTAATAATAACTATAATAAATATATAAAACTGTGTATATCCAAAACTATCCATATAAATCACAGTAGAACTGAGTTGTTCCAGTATGCTGCTCCTCTGTCATTCTTACTTCTTTTGCTGAAAAGAAGTTCAAGATGATTTTGTGTTACCTATTTTACAATAGTTAACTCATCAGTTGGAAGTTAGTCAGAGATTAGGAAACATTTTGAAGTTATCAAAAAACTGGCATGTTAGGATGAAATCAGTTAATCTTTAGCCTCACAGGATAGAAAGAGGAAATGTAATTGCAACACTGAACTGTGTTTTACAGTCATTATCACTTAGAAAGCCCTTCAGATAATTCTATAATTAGCATGGGACATGTAACGGGAGGGAAAAATACCTGACACAAGAGGAACTTAGTGAATGTTTTTATTCACAAGTGGGATTTAGATGCCACGGCAGTAGAATCTGCTGAAACAAAGCTTCTTTGAGTAACGAGTCACAGTTTATGATATCTTAGGGCAGAAGACACCTGGACCTCAATTAAGTGGCATGGCTCAAACAGCTGCTTGTGCTCATCCCTAACTAGCACATGCCATGGGACAGGAGCAAACTGTAGTCACCAAATGGTAAGAGAGACTTATTCCAGTCAGGCAACTGACTGCAATTGTCTGGTTCTCAAAATACCTTTCAGCACAATTACTGTTTCAGTCAGATCACTGAATTAAAACCAACTCAGTTTATCACACATGTTGATGTTTATATAGTACCTGTCATCACTCACTTAAATGGATAAGAATATGGATAGAGATTAATTCCTTCTCTGTGTTTTGTCTTGAAATATAAACAGTGTTTTAACTACTAATTCCTGAAGTGTGACACTTTGTAAAAGATCTACCTAAATCTTAACAATAGTTACTGGTGCTTAGCTCAGGATTTATTTGCTCCAGTGTTATTTATATAGTGAACAGAGTGTGTCAGTGATTTCACCTCTGCTGAGGAAACTCAGTAAGTTTTCAAGTTCAAAATCCAGGTTCTAGAGCTGAACTGTGTAAATAAAAAATGGTGAAAGAAAATATGTTTTCATAATTCTTCTAGTGAGGTAAGAAAACTACAATGGGTTTCTTCTATCATTTCAGAACAGTTCTTCAGAAATTGCCTACCTAGTGTTTCTTG
Source organism: Calypte anna (assembly GCF_003957555.1). NCBI lineage: Eukaryota > Metazoa > Chordata > Aves > Apodiformes > Trochilidae > Calypte > Calypte anna. Next base: position 10,250,546 of record NC_044257.1, read on the forward strand.
AGTGAAGAACTGCAGTTTAGTTAAACTGTTACTGGGAAATTTCTTTCTTTGTAGAAAATGTGTTCTTTATTGGGAAAAAATCAATAAACAAAGTAGTTATTTTGTCTAAAGGATGATAAAAATATTTTTTTGATATTAGAGCTTATAATATGGTCTTGGGCTACAGGACATTCTCATGGCTATGTGTTGAAGACTGAGTAACTTTGGGAAGAGGAGGAATTAGTAGCACTGCTACTAGCAGTGGATGATACATGAAGTTCTGTCATACAAACATAGGGACCCATATTTCCAGTAAGATACTTTAGTAAAGGCTTCTGATCCCTGGGTGGTAAAGAGCGTGTTTAAATGCCCAGTCCAGACTCCAGATCATCACAATAAACTCACAGAGCTGGGATTCAGAGCTTCAGCTGTAGTCAGGCAGCCATAGAGCTAGAACCATCCTTCTGAGCTGGGTCTGGGTGATGTCTCTGTTCTCCATCACCTGTAGGGTATATTGGTGGGAAAACTCTTCAGCTTCTGTAAGCAACTATATAATCTAACTCTACTTCTCTTCTGAGATGAGCTTTTTCTTCACCCTTCCCTACAGTCCTGTGCTGATGCTCATCCTTTCATGAACAGAACCTTTCCTTTAGTTTCTAGCCCAAATATATTAGTGGGTGTTTTATACCTCTTTTTCTGTCTTCTAGTTTCAATGGTCTTGTAGTATGACCCCCCCAGAGTAACTTCAGGGAGCAGCACCTTTAATTTAACCAGGGAAGAAGACAAAAAAGAAGCAAAACTCTGGTTAGAAAAGAGAATATAAGTGAAAACCAGACCATTTTCTTCTCTGTTCCAACAAGCCTCAGCCATTTTGCAAAGTGCCATTATCTACATCTGCTCTCTGGCAGAAATGAGGATCCAGGTTGGCTGAAGAGGTCGTATTTCCTGCTTGAGAAACATTCCAGTGTGAGGAGGGGGTAATGTCACATAGCTCTCTCTTTGACAAGTTATATCAATAAATTCCAGTGAGAAAATGCCAACTGCATACCATTGTGACCAGAACTGATGCTTCAGAGGCTGCCAGAGCTATCAGTGGAAAGTCAGTGCTCTCCACTGCTGCATCAGCCATCCTTCCAGAGCTGCTCACCAGCAGATCCTCACTCAAACACTGAGGAGGCGTGTTTCAAACATAACAGAAACCAGATGTTTTGTATTCATTGTATAATTGCACAGCTGAAAAGAGGTTACAAAGTGGCCAGATAGCATTAAGCAGTAACCACGGGAAAGTACTCTGTGAAATCTCTTGTGGACCAGGTTGGATGTAGCCATTCGGTGCCGTGGATTTAGATATTTGGGAGAGGTTAACCCTCATTTTGACTCAGCTGCAAATCCCTGGAGTGATCTGTAGAGTCTGCCCTTACGGGACACGACTTGACTCTCAGGTTAGCTGCAAAGGCCCCACACCTATTTGCTCAACTGACCATGGCTGGCACAGTGCCTGCCTGGCACATGAGCATCCGTGCTGTGCTGAGCACACATGGCGTGGCATGTAAAGCCATGAGCTTTAGGCACTAGTAATTCTGCAGAACAAAGCCCTCCAAGTGTTGTAGTCACATCTAACCTTTATATTTGTGTTTTCAATTCACGTGTTCATGCGTGTATTCAGTGGGCCAAATTTTGTAGAGAAATGGTTGCAGCACTTAGATCTGCATTTGGATGTGTGTGACTGCATTGGCAAAATAATAGTTTGTCACCATTAGAAATTGCTGACAGTATCATTAGTAATCTAACATTACTGGGTAAACAGGATTTTTGATTGCAAGATTTTTATTCTCCCAAAGATTAGAATTTCAAGAATAGAAATAGTTATTCAGCATTTGATACCCAGCCAGACCAGTTGAATTTTCACTAAAAGAAGTAAATCCAGCTAACACTAAGCAGGGATACTTTGTAAACTTAGCCAGATAGCTCAAAACCTTGACCAGTCCCAAAGTGCAGATAATTTATGATTTGAAACCTCATGTTATCACCACAGGACCCAGGGATACAACATATTTCTTGTTAGAAGCAGTATAAAATGACTCTCCACTGATGTCGTTCTGATTTTTGTTACCCATCCAGACAATTCCATGAAATCTTTGCTTGAACTTGTTGACAAAGTTGCTTCAATATCTTCCTGTAATACTAATTGGAAAAAGTCAGGGCTTATGTTAGTGAATGGTCTTTGTTCACTGCTAGTAATTAACTGTTTAATTCTTAACTGGAAGCCTTAGGGTTTCGTACCCTCAAGGTATATGCTCAGTGCAACTGCTGAATTTAAAGGTTTGAATTGCCAGAATTATCAGGGAAGTGTCAGCAGATTGATTTCCTTTAAATTTATCTTGGTGGGGGCGACTGGCAACTAATAAGATTATGATTGTTCCAAAAAACAATTATGTATTGAACATGCTGCCAGTTGCTATAAATCCTGGAACTTTTCAAGAGATGGCTCCATTATTAGCAATGTTTTTGTGGAAAAATGAGAACCACAACATTGGCATTAGGAAAATCCTGGAAATTGATAAAAGCAAGCTTTTGTTTGGAGCCAGAGTTTCGTTTTGGTTCTCACCTCCTGAAACTGAAAGAGGCCCTGTGTGGTTTTACCCAGAGGAAGCTCAAGCCCAGCCTTGTTTATTAAAATTCGAGCTACAATGTTATCTCCCCTGAAGAATCAGGTTCCACGCTGGCATGATTCACCCCAGCTGGAGCCAAAGGGCTTGCTTCTGGCCTGATTGGGTGTAACTCTTGTTTCTGATGACATAGGCAGGGAGTGAATCTGCCCCAGTACTCCAGAATTTCACATTCATGAGGACATAACGTGTGTAAAATAGGTCCTGACCACAGTGCAGTTTTAGCTGCCAGCAGCAGCTCTGGAAGCAAACCTGAATCTCAGGGGTGTCTCTTGGGTACAAAGAGGAGGGGCAGAGCAAAGGGCAGAGCCTTACTTTGGGCCTTGCATCTCCCTCCCCCTGCTCTTCTGCTGCAGTGAAGTCTCTCTTCAGACCTGTGTTAGCTGCAGAAATGCTTTCTAGAAAGGTATTTGGGGGACCTGCAGTAATAGTAATTAGAGAAAAATGGATAGCACTCCAAGACCACATGAACTGCACTCCCAGTCCCAGAAAGCTGCTGTGATGCTGCAGAGTCTTCAAAGTTGATGAGCTAAGAGAATTCTCTGCAGTATACTGCATTTTCCCATTATGCACAGTATTGCTTCTGAGCATGTCCTCTCACAGCTGAAAATTTGCTTTTACTTCCATGTGTATGAGAATGCTCAAAACACAGGAAAATTAAAGGCAATAAATATACTAAAAAGTAGTAGTTATTCTATAATATTTCTGGCGTCTCTGCAATGACCTTATGGGTTTGGTTTGGTTTTTTTGTTGTTGTTCTGCAATGACCTGCATTGCTTGGTTCTGGTTGTATCTCTAAAGGTAACCTGGTTTTCTCAAAATCAGCCCCAGAGAAGAATAAAATCCTGGCTCCATTGAAATGAATGACAATTTTGTTACACACAGAATTTATCCACAGGTTTTCAAACATCAGGAGATGAAAATTTGGCTCTTAAATCTCCCTGGGGATTCTCGAACTAGTGGTTCAACTTCCAAAAATTCTGACACCCACTGATTTCAATAGGAGCTGCTGGAGCTCTGTGAAAAAAGGTTGTTCATTTCCAATAACTAAATATGGATGGTGGAATCTTAAAATTAGGCTCCTATTTTTGAAAATCTTGGCCCAAACCTTTATTAATACCACACCACCATGTGTCCTGCATCAATTAGCAAGTATAATTAGTATTCAGATTCACATCTGCTGTATTCTCTAAACGTGGGAAACAAAAATGGTCTTTTAATCAGATTTAGATGAAAAGTTCTCTCTGAAATAATAAGAGCCAGTTATGGATAGTTTATAGTTTGCTATTAGTTAAAATATTCCCAAACATCACAGAGGACAAGTCGTATGTGTATATACTGTTCCCAGAGAGCTCTGCTAATTGGAGTCATTTCAGCAATTTCCAATTTTAGAGGAAGTAACTGATCCCAAGTTGTTACCTAAAGTAATTCTTACTGACAGTATTATAGGCTTGAAACATTTTCTGCTATGCCAACACCACAAACTGGCTGTGCAATTACAAATGTATTTGTCACTTCTGTATTTATGTTATTAACACTGCTAGTTTTAAAAAAAAATTACTTAGGACAGTCTCTGCCTCTGTCAAAAAAAAAAAAAAAAAGAAAAGAAAACAGGATTTGATATGTTATTAAAATCCGCATTACTCAGATCTTCTCTGATATAATCTTGCCAGAATTAACCAGCTACATAGGGCTGGCTCTGATCTAAATTTGAATGGGAAACCTCTTGGTGTAATGTAAATGCTGGGGGAAGTGGTATTACTAGTTCTGTAGGTGGCTTGAGTGAATAGCCCTACATTGCTTTTATATTGCATTGGGCTGTTGAGGGCACTGACTGTGTTCTTAATAAAAATTCTATGGGGCATTTTGCAGAAGAATTAGTCCAGATGTTTCAGCTGGATTTCAATTTGGCTATCCTCTTCTTATCTCTCTAGAAACAACAAGAATTAGGGTTGCAAAATATTTTCCATTACAAAAATATTTTCCTTGCTTTTAGCAGGCTCCTAGTTTTCTGAACTGTGTACTTCTGTGTGCTGAAACTTCTTCAGTTTGGCTTCTGTTGTGCAGTGGGGTGCAGCACTCTGTGCTATAGTTGAGTAAGATCTCTTCAGCTGCTTCTGTGTGGGAGAGGAACTTTTTACATATTACCCTGTGTAAACTGAACAACCTTGTTGTGAACAGAGCTGGGCTAAAAGTCTCCTACCCCCAAAATGGCTGAAGTGTGAAGTTTAAAATGTAGCAAAAATGAGACAGTTGTGGCTAAATGATGGTTAGAGACAGGTTTTCATACCTCTCCTTTTACATATGTGTCAACAACAACCTTGTGGACATTGCAGGACCAGTTGGTAATATAGGGTACTGCTGGATGTGACTGGGCTATTCAGACCTGGCTCTGGTCAAAGGAGGCAGGAATTCAGTTTCTCCTGCCTTGAAAACAGGTCCCCTTATTGGTAGATTGCAAAGTAGTACCAGGGCTCTGTCTCCTACCTCCCCTAGGAAGCAAGAGACGGGTAGTGAGAAGGAAACCACACAAAAGCCTTGTTGCATTGCTACATCAGCTTTCTGCATTTTATTACTGGAGGCAGGGACTGACTTCTCATCTGCTTTTCATCAAGGCTGAACCCTGTGGTGCCCTTGTATATTCAGGCCATTTGAGGCTACCATAATAAAACCAGTAATAAATAACAAATAAGCAACTGGAGTCTAAAGCTATAAGGTGAACTCCTTCCAGGTCATAATGGAGTGAGTAATAAAATCCTGGTGCACCAGGAGAGCGCTGTTTTCTAGTTCAGAAGGTGAGAGGTGTCTGCAGAACTCTGTAGAGGAATGCACTAAATCACACCACGCTGCTGTGTGGTTCATGCTCAGCAACAGTGACTCAAAGCAGGATCAGACCATTGCTCAAAGCCAGCTGCCCCACCACATTGTGTTTTCCCACTTCCTACCCATAGCTTTGGCCCACACATTTCAGATCTTATGTCCTTGAGTTTTCCTTCATAAGACTCCAACCTTTTTCATCTTCTGCCTGGTTCCTGGCTTACGGGAAAGTCCCAGTGTTGCTGAGGGCATCCCTTTGTATAAATAATGTATATCCCTCAGTAGCTCCTAAATATTTCCAACCTTTTATTGTTGTGGTGTGATGCAGAGAAGAAGCATTTACAGCTCAACCTATATGTCATTTCAGGGCACTGAATTTCCCCCTGTTTTGTAGTGAAATGCATTTCAGACCACAGTGTGACACTGTGTTTTAAAGCTGACTGTGACAACACTGAGGTGTTGGATTAGCCTTTCTTTTGGGACTGAAGATCACTTCAGCTCAATGGTTATTTTCACAAGCCCTGTAGCAGGGAGCACACAGGCACAGTCCAGTTCTTGCCCTGGTGCTGTGTTAGCCTGTCAAGCTGTGCTAGCCAAAGCTACAAGTGACCCACATGAGAACAAGACCTGAAGGGAAGGTAATTGACAGGCTCAGCAATGGTCAGCAGTGGGTAGCCTCCAAGATACTTGACAGGCTGGAAAACTGAAAAACAGAGGCCACACCTTTAATGCCAGTTTAGAAACATGTATAAAGCATCTGGTTACCCTTGTCTGGGAAGCTAATCCACAGAGAGCTGAAAGCATCTGGCAAAGAAACACATTTTGCCTTGGGCTTGATTTGGGGAGGGAAAAGAAAAGTAATATTTCCAGTTTTTTAATTGGTCTTTGGCAGCCATGGAGCACTGCCTTACACTATTACTATGATTATAGGCTACAGCATGCACTGCAAATGAGGACTTTTGAATACCTGCTCAGTGCCTGGTTGATGTGGAGCTGGTGAGGACAAGCACTGTGCGGGATCGGGCAGAAGTGAGGGCCACATTGTCTCCCATATTTTTTTTTCAACTATAAAAGACAGGCATGTTCACATTACTTCAGCATGTCCCATAGTAAAGTGCTATCTATTATGTGACATCATAGCTAGATCTTTTTACCAAATTTCTTATTGGTAACAGCAAGAGTGAATGAAGAAGATGAGTGATTTTTAGTAAGTAAAATAGACCTCAACACTCAATCACTAACTTTTGAAAGTAGCTTGCTGTTGATATAACCCAAGCTGGTTTGCATGTTTCAGCTGTACAATTCCTGCAGAGAAATCTTGGAGGCTGGGCAAGCATTGTCACAGGGCTCTGAACTGAGTTCCTTGATGAAAACAAATTGGTTACCCACTTGGGTGCCATCGGTGTCCCCAGCACCATCCCTTTAACATGCACTCAGTGAAGCATCCACAGTAATGAAGGACACGTTTTTCTGCTGCCTGCATCCTCATCTCCCAGAGACTCCCAAGAGGAACTTGTGCAGGGAAAGGTGTAAGTGAGTAAGACATGTAAGTCTGACATGTAATACCAGAAAAGGTTATGAAATATAGTTTAAGGCCTCTGAAAGGTTTCCTCACAGAGAAACGCAAAAGCAGCTCAGCACGGTAGCGTAATCGTAACAGTTGATTGGCCGTAAGCCACAGCTTGTGCTGTTGCAATGTGTATTTTCTGCTGTTGAGACATGCCATGGTAGGAAGCTCTGACATGGCCACCAAGTAACAGCAGCAGACCCATATCAGGGTCCTTTCTATCTTTGAATATGGGGTAAAAATGGCTGGGAATGGTAAATGGAATTGCCATAAAATACAGAAAAACAGGGGCCTAGGGTGAGAGGGACTGTGGCTTAGCAGAAGTCTTCCTACGGAGAGGAATAATTCTGGATGATGAGTAAGACTCGCCTTGGAGACACTCACTGATGAAGCGCACATTCGTGTGCCACATGCTCAATTCATCATTATTTCAAAGCCATTTCACCATTGTTTCTATTATAGTCCATTGTAATAGGCTTAGATGAGAGCTATGTATAGTGTATTTATTCTTAAAATGACCTGGGGAAAGGAGAACTTTGACATGTTGTGGGGAGAGTACAACGTGTGCTACAGACTCCACGTGAGGCAGAGGGAAGTATGGGTGGTTCTTGCAATTGCTAAACCCAGCAAAGGTAGAAGCAGTGTCAAAATCTTTAGTTGTTGTTTTTGGTTTTTTTTCTGGGATGATAATTACTGCAGTTAGCATCCATCTGAGGTAGCATCCAGCATTTCACTTTTAGAGCAACCCATTCTGCTTGTATGTGTTAGCACTTGGGAATTATTACTCCCTACTATTTGTAGGCTGCATATCATGTGTTGATGGTTGCACCCAGCCTTCGATTAAGGTGTCAAAATGTTTTTAAAGATACAGTTAATGTCTGTCTCACCGACATTCTTATTCCACTTCAGGCAAAAGCCCAATTAAATATCATTAGCTTGTATCAGAAAAGATGAGAACTCAAATTTGCAGTCTACACTTAGCCAGACTTCCATTTTGTGATCATCCCAAATTCTGGATCCAAAAGGCTTTGCAGCTAAAATGGAGATTAGTGTCAGTAAAGTTGGTGTACATATGCAGAAATTAATAATCCCATATCTAGAAATAAGGACTGAATCATCTTTAGGGATAATGCCTCTGTGTGCCTTCTACATATTTGATGAGCACTAGGCTACCAGACTGTTAAAAAGGGATGGTTCTGGAGCAATTGGTTTACTTAAAGCATCATGACACTTACTAATGCAATGCAGATTTCTTTTAAGACATGTGATGTTTTCCAGAGCTGTTGAGCTGCTGTAATTTCTCGATGAAATCAGACAGATGCAGGGCCCTAGCGTTAATTTCCAACATTATATAGATGTATCTTAATACAGGGTTTAAATAATCAAATTAATCACCAACTACTTTGTTTTGTTATTAACCCACATTAATTACATTTTGACAGTCCGGTGGGAAGTGTTCTACTTTGTTTCTTGGCGATACTGCTCATTTGGGTTTTATTGTCTGTGATAAAAAAAGTCAGCCTCATTGTTATCCCAGGATTTGGGTGACAGTAGGGAATGCATAAGAGCAAAGCTAAAGCCTAGCTGAGAGCAATTTTACTATTACAGGCACAATTACTGTCCATTACAAATTCCAGGAATGAGCACAACCATAACTTTAATAGGTGACTATGTTGCAGCAGCATAAAAAGAAAAATGGCATCCTTCCCTCAGCCCAGAAGAACAAAGAAATAAATAAAAGGCTTTTGGTTGCATGCTCTGTATTAAACCCAGGCTGTCCTGAAGGCATTTGTCTCTTCAGTGGAAAGCAGCCCTGGCTCCTCCATCTGTTGCAGTTTCACTTGGTGTAGAAGACTACTAAAGGCCCTTGTCCTTCACACTTAGAAAGAGGCACCTGTGCAGAATGCTGTTGGCTCCAGTGGCACTGTCTGGGATCTCTGGGACCTGTTCCAGGGTCCTGTTTGACCCTTTGCAGTCACTCCTCTTTTCCTGGAGAAGGGAAGGGCATTTGTGTGAAGACTTGGACAGTTGCAGGCCCAGAGTATACCTGAAGTTGAAAGGGATTATCTTTCTGTGCTGTATAAAAAGAAGCAACTGAATTTGTTTGCATTTACTTTCTTTTCAGAATTCAATTATTACTGCCTTTAAGAAAGCATTTTGCACTAGAAGTGAAACTTGTACCAAGACTCCATTTCAGGAAAGCACTTCCCTATCCAGATAGCACTGAATAAATTCCTGATTTTAAGCAACCACCCAAATACTGTTGACTTCCCATCTCTTCAGATAATTGATTAGGCAAGTGGATGAAACAGCTCAGAAACATATATAAAGCTGGAAGAAAAAACCCAATCAATTTATATTGCCTATAACCCCAGACCAGCACAAATACTAGTGAAAAGGGCAAGTGCTGAAAGTTAAACTGATGTTTGTTTTTTTGCAGCAAGACCCTTTAATTTAAATAATCTCAAAATTACAATTAGTATAAGTATGATCTCGATACTGTTCGTGTTCCTTTATTAAGATCTTCTATCACATTCATGTGCATGAAGAGTACTGAGGGTGAGTTATTCAGTGAAGCCTCTTTAATACCTTACTTGACATATGTTCTTATTTTCTTGCAACTTCAGTAATTAATTCAGCTATTGTATGGAAAGGGAAACTGTCTATACAGGTTCTAGACAATATGATTTCCATGCCTACATTTTGTAACTTTAATTAATTTGTGTTCTTGAAGTAACAATATTAACATAATTTGTTGCAGAGATTTAATTACATATGACACTTCAGCTACTCAGACATTTTTATTTGAATAACTGTCTAAGGTTACTCAGTGAAGGATCTCCATATATAACAGGCTGGTTTTCCTTCCCAGATGTCTTTCCTCCCATCCTTGAGTAGCCCTTTGTTATTGTTCAGCCATGTGTTGAATATATGGAATTATGATTGCATGAAATACAACAGCATTTCTGAAGAAATAATGAAGAAATTGCTTTCTGTTCCTGCATTTTCAACTGGGGCACAGCAGCTCCAACATGCCTTTTTTTCCCTAAGGTGTTGTGGCTGTGAGTGACCCTCAGTAGGGGTTTGTGTAGGCAACCTGGATAGGCTCAGACAAGTGGTTATGCCAGGGCATGGCATGGGCACCAGCACTTCATGCTTCACACAAAGCTATGCCCCATGCAGATGTTTTTGCAGACCTCTGGACTTAACAACCAAATCTGTGGCCACCAAACACCATCCATGGACAATATAAGAGCATGGAGCTGATGGCTGAGACGCCTTACCACTGCTGCTGACTTAGGCGTGGCTCTGGGCAAGGTATCTGTCTGTACACAACTCCATTTAAAAAGTGAGTGAATGCAGCCCAGAGTTTTACTGAGCGGTGTGTGCTAACATTAGAGAACATGGTGTTTAACACAATCAGAAAAACCTGACCAGTTTCCTAATGCCATTACAAAAATCTTTCTCTGAGTAAATGGCATGGAAACAGAAGTGGTGAATTTTTATTTGTTTTCAATTTAAAGTACACCTATCTGACAAATTTTGTATAAATGCATTCTTAGGCACTCTGGCTGTTGCCAGCATTTACATCTGCAGTTGTGAAGATGCAAGGCACAGGTCAATGGTGTTAATTCTTGTTTCACTTCATGGGAAAAAGGAAAAGAACAGGGAGTTAAATGCTTTTCTTTTTTTTCCCTCTTTTTTTTTTTTTTTCTGTGTCAATAATCTAACCAGTTTAAATGTATATTTATTCTATGTTCAAAATAATGCAAACTATTCAGAATGCTATGAGAACTATGAAAAACACAGGGCTTGGAAAACTGGCAGTTTTTGTGGTTTTGGGGTTTTGAGTCAAGTTTCACAACCAATCAGCCCAGAATAATGTCCAGTAAAGGCATTTCTGCTTGTTAGTCTATTTATTTATTTACTTTGGCATTGTGAGTCAAGACAAGTCACATAATTGGAGGAAGGTCAGTAAAAATACTCCAGATCTGGCAAAGGGTCTGATCCTGCAAGTGCTGAGGATTTGTGGTCATGTGGAGGTGCTCAGCACCCCTGAGAGGTGATGGTGCTTGCTCAGGATCAGGCTGGAGCACATCCTGCTTGCTCAGACAGCACAGGCACTCGCAGCTCCTGAGGAACTGGCACAGAAAATAAAATCAATACTGGATCCATTTGATGCTTTGCTTTGGCGGCCACTGGTTTCTGTGTGTCTCCTTCTCTGCTGGTGGCCCTGATCTCATCTGCCTCACTGGAGATCTACCCTTTGCTTGATTCTGGGTGTCTTCCAGCAGCCTTCCCACCCCAGTGCCCAGCCTGCCCCAGTGGCGACGCCTGAAGTATTATTACCAGAGCACTGGCAGAGACTTGGAAGGGAGTGAATGCAGCCTGTGCTTCTTGTTCCCCTTTCCCCAAAATGAGCTAACATGTGTCATACAATATTTTGCTCTTGGATTTAGGTCCCTAGGATATTAGGATGACTGAAGTTCAGGAGGGGAGATCTCCCTGAGGGAAAGTTTGCTCAATGGTTTGCTCAGCTCATTCTGGGAATTTCCAGCAGGAGAGGCTCCTCCTGCTCAGCTGTCACAGTGGGGCTGCCCAGGGATGGCTCCAGAAGGACTTAGGTCTTCCCTGGGGAGCACAAACAGTCATGAGGCTCAGGGTTAGTTGTCCCACTGTGCTTCACCCCCCTTGCCCACGGAGACCAAGGCCCCAGCACTGCAGGGATCTGAACATCTGTGCCACCAGCAGAGCCCACCCAGAGCCTCCCACACAGGCTGTGCTTTGGCATGCTGGGACAGGGGACCTTGTGTCCAAGGTCCAACTCAGAGGTGCTTTGCTCTGCAGCTTTTCTTTGTGTCCCTGGCATGCTGCAGATATCTACCACCAGGAGGTCTCTGGAGATGAGTTTTGGAAAGTAAAGGCTGCTTCTCCATCCTGCCCAGGCCCTCATCCCCTGCCCCACTGGTTGGGTCCCCATGTACATTTCTGTAGCTGTAGGACCCGTGAAGATTTGTTGTGTCCTTGTGCCAGCCTTGCCAGATTGTCATGTGGCATACCAATGCACCAAAGGGGACCTGTAGGCATAGGGACCTGGCCAATTGTGGCTATGATATGGCTGTGCCATGCCAAGATGGCAATCCCCAGCAGCCACCCTGGTCTGGAAGATCCTGGCGGAGAAGCTGTGGCAATTTTCTGAGAGCGCTGCCACCTTGTGTCCGTACGTCCCGCACTGTGGTAACGCCATGTCCTGGCAGGGATGGGCATATGTGCTGTCTACAAAAGATCAAGAGATCATTTCATGGCCCGAGGTAGCTCTTTGGCACTGCTAACTCTCCTCTTTAGTGATGTGCTCTCGTAACTGCAGGAGCAGAGCCTGCCTGTGCAACACCGTGCACAGCATTCCCATGTGTGAACTGAGGCAGACAAGGAGAAGCCACCATTTCCCCTGGGATCCTAAATGTCCATAGGACAGGCTGGATGTCTGCAACAAAAGGAGCCTGAAATACCATCAACAGCCCCACTTAATAGCTGGTTGCTCAGTACAATATATGGGGAATGAGGCCAGAGGAATATTTTCTAGGCTTGTTTTTCTTTTTTTAACCTGAAAGGTCAATTCCAGTTCTTTCCATCCTTTCCTCTGTGCCCAAACAGATTGTTCAGAGCTGCATGCTTCCATCACACACATTCTGCACTACATTAGTTTAATGGCACTGTCACTACGAATTGCAAACTTTCTCAGCTCCCCCCTGTGCTGGTGAAACATGGCAACATAAGGAACATCTGTTCTCATACCCTTTGCTGGAAATGGGAAACATCATATTGCATTTTTGTTATTAGCCTTATTTGGATGCCAGTGGTTTTGCTTCTAAACACATCAAGGCAGCTGAATAACCTTAATTGAGTACTACAGAAAAAGCATGGTTTCATGCAAATACAGCTGCCAGCATAATTATTAGGACAATACTGAACTTCTATTCCTGTGATCGGTTCCAGTTCCTTGGTTTTTATATTGCTCCCTTGCTGCTGAATTTCATTATAAACATCTCCACACAAACCAACCTATAGTTAGGCAGTAAACAAGTAAAGTCCTTAATTTTTGAGATTAAAAAGCCAAACAAACCTAATCATTACAATAGGCAATTGAGCCTTTATTTATGCACAGAATTAATTACCTAATCTTCACTAGGAATGCCTACCACAGGGAAATCTCTGACTTACATGACTTCAAACAGTCCCCAAGATTTCTAGTGCAATTTCATTAAAGACAAGAGATTCCTGCAGCTCCTATGGAAGATGACAGTATGTGTAAATGGAATCAATTAATAATTCCCAGATTTAATTATAATGGATTCATTGTTATTGCATGATAGACCACAGCATGCAATGGGCAATTAAGCAGAGCACATATATGCAATTCGCTAGAACACCCATTATATAGAATCACTTCATTATTAAACCTGAGGGCAAGTCAGAAACAAAGAGTACAGCAAGGGTACAAAAAGTGGCAAAATCTAGTCCAACAATTTCATTGGTGTCTTTCTGAGCTGCAAGATACACACATCCTTCATGATAGGCACATTTTTAATGAGTCTTCATGGAAATATTTCACTTTTATCTTATCTCCTTTGCCAGATTACAGGAGATTCCAGAAGATTGTTAGACAGTTGTGGCTCACTCCATTTTTGGTAGGTTTGTCTAGATTTGTAGAGGTCTTTGGTGAAGCCTGAGAATTCATTCCCTGGTGGGAATGATGGGGGTTTTTTGCCCTGCAGATTTAATTTGGTTTATTTTCTTTCAGACCCTCAGCAGAATTCAAGGCTGCTTTGGATCTCCCATAAATTATGCTTGGTCTAATTCCTAGGAGAGATGTGCTCATTGTCACAGAACAATTGGATCTAGTGTAACAGTTTCTCTTTAAGAAAAGCAGACTACAAGACCAGCAGAGGTTTTGCAGGTCAGGATTGTGTTGTATCAGCAGAAACTTTGTGGGGAAGCTTGCACAGCACGTGCCTGCCCTGTCTGGCTCAGTCCCTCATCTTCACAACTAATAACATTTGCTCCAAATTTAAAGAGGCGCAAAGGTCAGCAAGCCAAATTTAGTCTGGTGGTATCTTTACTGAAGTCAGTAGAGCTGATAACTCAGACTGATACTTGATGTTGGAAGAATGGATGTGAGAACAATTCTTCAAGCCTTGATTTTCATTTTTACAATTGCAGAACAAGGCAATTTGGAGCAAAATGATGCATGCAACTCTGCTCTCAGAGCATAAGTCTCAAAGGATGCCAGACTCAGTTCTTAGTTTAACTAATACTAGATGTTTCTACCAGGTTGTGCTCATTTCTGTCTACCTCAGTACCTCCTCTCTGAGAAACACACTACCTGAATACTCTAACTGATCATTCAATGTGGGAAATCCATACTGATGGCATATACCATGGTAGTGGTGGCATGAACTTAGGTGTTGCTTTGTAAAACTCAGATTCCCCTACAGCTTTATCATATCCCCTGGTCTCATTGCACAGCTATACCAGTTAGTGTAGTGTAATTCTCAGCTAGTCAATTAAACACACCCTTGGACCCCAAAGCAATCTTGCCTATGCCTCTAGCAACTAAAGCAAAGGGAAGACTGCCTGTGATTTTTTTTGATGAGTTGATATTAACCCAAATAAAGGTTGTACGTGCAACTGAGAAGAGCCAAAAACTGGGAAAATGAATAATGAGCACCATTCCATCGAGGGAAGATTGATATGGAAGAATTTGTTCAGTGCTTTGCTTGACTTATTCTATTTTAGTAAATCTCCATTAGTGATTTTGCACTGTTTTTTAGTTTGAGTACAATGTGTGCTATGATGTAGTTGTGATTTGTTATTAGTAAACAGTCCTGAATGCACTATTCTTGGAGTTTGAGCCGAACATTCGTTTTCCATGGAGTTCAGCATGGTATGTTCCCCATTGTCACATTTGGAGCTCTGATTAAGAGAGCACAGACTCAAGTCCTCTTGGAGCTGAAGTCTGTAGCCACCTGTTTTATGAATCAAAGAGGAAACTTTAGTGCAAACAAGGCATCCCAGTATCCTGGAGACACCAAACTTTTTGAGAATCCGCATTTTTTAAATCTTTCAAAGCATATTCCTGTCTTTGGGCTGGATCTGAGATCCCTCCTCTCCTCTGAACAAGCCAGTTTTGGGGAGTTTTCCTGGGCTGTGATTCATGTGCTTCCAAGCCATTGTCACCACTTGCTGTACGTGGCACCTAGGGCACCCCTGACTTCCCCAAGCCAAGCAGGGATGCAGGGACTCTCAGAGATCAGCTCCCCACACTGTGACAGGGCAGGAACTTGGTGTACCTCCCTTCCCCTTTGCAGCCCAGAGCAGGGGGGCAGACAGACAGACACTGAGTGCCCTTGGCCAGGGCAGCTGGCACAGCCAGCATGGGTTGCTCCACTGCAGAGAGGGGAAAGAACAGGAAACAAGCAGTGACTCAGCCTGAGCTCTTCCCACTTTGCTTCTGAGGCTGTAGAGCCACAGACAGCCCCACATTCGGGGCAGGCTGCTTAGGCACAGGCTACTCCTTGGTGAAATTCACTACATCTGGTGCTATTTGTTTCCTTTCAGTTTTTATCTAGTCTTTCTGGGCTTCCTGTTAGCACCCAATGCCAGTCTGGAGAACACAGTGCCTGCTGCCCGCTGTGAGTTTGTGGAGCAGGAACCAGGAGGAGCCAGTGGTTAGAGCACAGGGCTGTGATCAAGCTAAAATGGGTTTTGGTGTATCCTCCCAGCACTTTTCCATGTTCTTGCTCTCCTAGGAGGTGCAGTGCTGGGGATGAAGAAGACCTAGGGCACTGGGGGAGGTCAGTTAAGTCTGTGAAATGGGTCCTGTGTTTCAGACAGCAAGGGCTATGGGAGGCAAGCAGCAAAGACAAAAAGTCATCTGCAAAATGTGGATTCCAGCTTTTCTTCGCACTTGATTCCCCCTTTGTTTATATTTTATTTGTGCTGATTTGACCATTCACTTGCATACTTTCAACTTTTCTCAGGCCTGTGAAATTTTGTTTTTATAAGGGGAGCTTGTTTGCCAGGCAGGTTTTCCTCAAACTCTCCCAGTACCAGTAATTACGGGATTATCGTAATCACCCCACTGGTGCAGATATTGAGTATTAGCACTGAGGCTGAATGTGCTCACTTTGATTTCCCTACAGTGACGCTAGGGAGGCTGTGGCTGAACTCTGCTCCAAATGAGTACAGTGTCATTAATGACAGCACTCTTACAATGGGCACTTTTGTGCTGAAGAAGCTTTCTATACCTTAATCCAACCTGATGCAAGCTACACATGAAAATCTATTACAGGTACAATTTACTTCATAGCATTAACAGAACATAAGAAGAGATTCAGACTGTGCTGTGAAGTGTTTAATGTGCTGTGGGTCAGATCCTTGGAGCTGGCCAAAGCCCACCAGCTGCAATTCAGGGTGTAAAGCTTTCCTTTCCATGTCCTGTGCATGGCATTAGCCTAAGTGCTCTGCCCCTCCTAAGCTTGAGAATTGTTGTTATTTATACTGACCTTCAGGGGTCACAAGGAGTTGAAAAGTATTGCAGACTTCTTGTGGGTCCCTTTTCTGCATACAGTGCAGCAGAGATGGCATGGCACAGTGCTGACTGACTGCCACTGCTCTGTGCTCCAGGTGCAGGGTAGGCTACAGCCAAAGCACACGGATCTGCCATTCCAAGTGGACACAACAGAGCAGCAAACACTGCTGGGAATCCTGAGCCAGACCTCAGACTGAGTGCTGAGAGAGAGTGAAGCAGCTCTGCTGAAACTGCTGCTCTTGTGGTTCAGTGGATCCAGCACACCCGCCTTTCCAGGCCCATTCTCAGGGACTGCTGTGCCTTTCCACATCTGGCTCTGTCATGTTTGGCCTGGAATGGCCTTACTCCCAATGGCAGCTTTTCCATTGCATGCAGGCTCCTGAGGTGATGATAACGCTATGTTTCCCCACAAGCTGTGGATGAGGAGCCGTGTCTTGTTATGCATTTCATCTGCTGTAATTAAACTGATGATGAAACCATTCAGGACCTCAATTCTCTTCCACTGTGGTCAATACAAAGCTCTGACATTCATAGGAATGAAGTTAGATCCTCAAGTTCCTTTGCAGATCATTATTTTTCATTCCATGCTTTGCCCGGCTGCCTTTCTAAACCAGCTATAAAACCATTTGTGCTGTAGGACAAACTGTGCCTTGGCTGCACCAGGGGAGTGCCCAAGCTCTAAGTGCTTGCTCCTCATTCACAGAATGACCAGCCCAAAGCAGTAAAAATCCACATAATTCTACAAATTCTACAGCCTTACATTTTTGTTTGCCTTTCCGACACAGGGGCAATGTGTTGTGTATGCCATCTCCACTTGCTTCCTGTTCCCTGCCAGCTGTGGATTGATGATAGCATCTCCAAGTTGTTGGACTTCCTCTTCTTGTCTTTAATCTCTTTTGGTTTCAAAATGGCCCCCCACATTTACAGTTGCCAACCACAGCAAGCAGATAGCAGCAGCTCGCAGCCAAGCAGACAACACTCAGTACATTTTAAAAACAAAAAGAGATCTGTTCTTTAGGTTATATAAGAGGATTTAGTGGTAAGATTTAGTGAAACTCTGAGTAATTTCTGAAATGTTTGGCAGCTAATATCTTAAATGGGCTAATTCTTGACATTTTCAAATTCACATTGGTTAGAATTTGACTTGGCAGCACCTGCATAAACAATGATAGCCAGTAACACATTTATGCTGCATAGTGTATAAATTCAAAGTGTAGCAGCTTAAAGAGAATTTCATACTGCATAAACTTACTTGATTTGTTTGCAATAGACTCCTTCCTACCAGACGTTAGGGCATTCCTTGCCCTAAATCTATAGGCTGCAGATCAGAAAAGCATCACATATTCTTTAGTTAACACCTGTGCTCAAAGCCAAGTTCAACTAAGCCTGATGTAACCACCCAGTTCTTCAGAAGCAAAGCCACAGGTGATTTTGCTTCCTCTTCTTTTCCTTCATTAAAATCTGGTTCCACAGGGCTCAGAGCCTGACTGAGCTGTGGAGCATATGTTTTGAAGAAACTCCTGGCCTGAAGCCATTTTCTGTTTCTGGTTGGCTTTGTTTTAAGATAGAGGGGGAAATGTACCTTATTATATACAGGTGTTTCTTCCAAGAGGTATGAAAAGTAAGAACAAGTCAGGAAATGCTGAATTTCTTCAGTCAGGTGCTACAGACCTTTCCATCTGGGAGTGTAGCCAATGTACAACTTGCACAGCTGGAGCATCTGTATGTGTCAAGATCATGAAGATGAGGAATTGACCAGTTTACTGGTAGTATACACTATTAATTATGAGCTCTTTCTTGAACTGATTTTTATGTTACAGTCATGTGATTCTGCTAATGCAGTTATAATTGTACATCATCAGCATCAGAGTCTTAAACTGGGCTAGTGAATGCAATTTCTTCAGCCATTACCTATTAGTGTCTTCAATACACCATAAGTTCTCACTTTTCCTCACTCCATTGACAATTCCAGATTGCAAGATGTTTTACTTGTGTTTTAGTGTAATTGTTTTATTGAGGCTGTTGTTATCTGCTCAGTGTTTCATTTGGAGGGAAGT
Organism: Calypte anna; assembly: GCF_003957555.1. Lineage (NCBI taxonomy): Eukaryota > Metazoa > Chordata > Aves > Apodiformes > Trochilidae > Calypte > Calypte anna. The sequence goes on from NC_044257.1 coordinate 10,269,227, forward strand.
TGTGTTTATGCGTGGCTGCAACCAGGAGATCTATATTCAGTTCATGATGTTTCTCCAGAACTTTTACCTTAGGCCTCAACCCTGCATGGTCTGAGGTGCCTTGGGCTAAAGCCAGTTGGAGGTTGGTATGATCAGTATCATGGACTGCTGGAGGACAGTAAAGAGTTTATCTTCTAGAATATGTTATCTTCTCTTATCTCTTGCTTCATTTATAAAACGGGGACTGTGTCATAAAAGTTCCTGTATCAGGTTGGCGTTAAGGTTATTTGAGCAGGTTTTTGCCCCAACTATCTTCTGTTGAAACCCTCACACCTTCTGGGATGGATCCAAAATTCCAAAAGGACAACTCAGGCAAAACCCTCTCAGGCTTTGGGGAGAGGCTGGGAAAGATTATTCTGTGCAAATCTGATGGTCAGAATGTCCTCAAAGTGCCTTAGAGCTAAATGACAGCTGTAGCTGGACCTCCAGCCCCAGTGTGTTTGCAGAATATAGTCTCTCAGGCTGAGGAAATGAGACTCATCCTGTGGAACTCTTACTATCTCCTCTTTCTTTGACTCCAAGAGCCGGGGTACAGATTTTGCATCCTTTTTGCAAGACCTTTTACATCAGTGGGTGCCTATTGTCTAATGCTATGTTCTGATAAAATAGCTCCTGCATCCCTTTAGCTGGTTTTGCAGAGCAGCCCAGCCACCAGGGAGGTCTCACAGGGAGGACTCACAGGGTGTGTGCTGAGCCCATACAGCTCACCTGAGGCAAGGCAAGCCATGCCAGTGCAGTGCACCACAATGGCACCCACCTCCCTGGCAGTCTGCTGGGTGGCATTTCCCTCTGTGTCCTTCATTCTTAGACTTTTTGTAGACTCTGCAGATCAGAACAGTAATTCAGGAGACAAGAGGCCAGTGCCTGAGCTGCTGTGCTCTGCAGTAGCAGTGAGGAGGTTGATGTGGTATTGTTAGCAGAGTTCTCAGCCACTATCCCATCTGGCTAACCTTTAGTAAACACCCTGTGTGCTACACGCTTATTTTCTCCTGGCTTAACAGAATTCCCTGACTGTCCAGGCAGCACTGTAGCTGCTTGTAGAGAGACATTGTCAACCAGGTGCCTCGAATTGCCAGTGAGTGGGTGTGAGTCCACCTGTGCCTGATTAGGACAGGCCCCTATTGGGCATGAGCAAGGCCAGGGGGCCAATAAAGGTGGAACACACACCCACAGAGGAAACCTCAGCTCACTCTGGTGCGAGGCATGGAGAGGCCAGCAGCTCGTCGAGCCTCTGGAGCAAGAAAGGCTCTTCCTGCCACACTTCTACCCTGGAAGTGCTGTGTGGTGGCTGGAGTCCTGGAAGAGACGAGCAGCTCGTCGAGCATCAGGAGCAAGAATGGCTCCTCCCGCTACAGTTGCTAGCTAGGGGTGGCCAGAAGCTGCTTTTGAGTTCATCTGGGTTTTGTTTTTTAAAGGATTACTACCCCCACGCACCCCAAAACTCGGGACAGAGAGATGGCAACCAAAGGGGAAGGAGAGAGTGAACAGAGAGTTCAGCCTTGTCTCATTGGGCTGATACATCCACGCCCTCTGTCCCCACCTGATCTCTGTGACCCACTGATGCAGAATCAAATTATCATTGGCAACAACCCATGCTGGCCTGAAAGCCACAGATTAACTTCTGAGAAAGCCTGATGTAACTTTTCATTCCCAATACCAAGTCTAGAGGGAAGACAACCCCCATCACCTCCTCTCTCCCCTTGGATTTCAAGGATTTAAATTTCCATGTGGTAGGTGGTGGTGGATATGATACATGTATTTGAATGGATGTATTTAGATGTGAGCCAGAGAAGAGCTGGTCTCTTCTCCAGGATGCTTCATCCTTATTTCCCCTTTGAGACTGTGCATATGCACAGCACTGACTTTTCAGAGATGCTGAACCAATGGGAGCTGTAAAACCTCAGCTTGTGTTTCAGCCCATATGCTCTTTGTTTGCCATTGGATATTGCATCAGAAAAACACATACTGGTAGGGAAAGAAAGAATACCCATTCTCTTACATGAGCAACATTCTCAAGAGCTCAAATCTGTTACCTTTGCTTAAGCTAAACACTACTGTGTAGTGGTGCTATGTGTTGTGTTACATGATGTTATGGTACATGATGTTATGTTATGCTATGTTATGTTACGTTATGTTATGATATGTTATGTTGCCAAAGGCTGTATTCTGGTTTTTGCCAAACTGGCTTAAATCCAGCCTTTCTCTGTTGGCTTCAGGGATGGCTATCTGGATTTATCCCGTTGATTGAGAGTTTCAAAGCAATCATAGCTTCACACTTCCAAAACCATTACATTTAATCTTGTCAAAATGAACTGAACTCGCAAGCGATGTAGGAACACAAACAAATAGGGAAAGTCTGCCCTGGAAGCCCAGCAAGACCTGCCCTTATCAGCTCAGGACATATCAATCACTTTCTTTTCCAGCTCATTTAGCCTTGGCCAGTGGCGTTATGCCTCAGTTTGCTGTTTCCAAAAATGTGTCTAGTTCTTCTCCTGATACATGGCTAAGGCTTTCCTCTATCACTGACTGTCAACTGAGTAGTATCCCAGCCCCTCCTAATTGTGTAATTCTGCCTCATCTTAGATATATTATTCCCCTTTTGCTTTCAGATGAGTTATCTTAGAAACAGCACTGGCACTGTGTGATCCTTTTCACGTTCTGGTTCCTGTGTGCCTTTCCTAAAGGAGCTCAAACTTTTTACTACTTTATATCTCCCTCACACCCCTCATCATCACAGGAGTAGTTAGATGTGTGTATGCATTGCTGTTAGAGCCCACAAGACACACATACAAGAAGAGCAAAGGAGAGACCCAGTTGCTCTTGAATGTGAAAACCTCGGAGCTCAGCTCATGGGATGCCAGCACTGAGAGAAGCTGCAGAGATGCCTATGGCTCAGCCTCACAGGTTGGTGCATGCTGTGGGTGCAGGGCATTCCTGTGCTCCTGCAGCTCCTTCAGTGTGGCTGAGGTTTGGGATTGAAACGCAGCAGAGCCTCTGACACTGCTGGCATATTAGTTCTTTGGTGGCAGCTGAGAGCTCTGAGCTGGAGCTCTGATGTGTCTGAAGTACACTGGATGGAAACAGCAGGAGGGTGAGCAACCAGAGGAAAGGGTCTGTGACCAAAGGATTTGTGAGATAGGCTGCTGGCATTGACACTGTAAGGACAGCTCGTTTGAGCTAGGCTGGTCTGGGGGTGTGAATGTTTCAGTAAAAACTCTTCAAGGATCTAATTACCATTAAACCAGACAGATTGTTGAAAATTAAATCCATGCACTGTCTAGAGTGATGTTACCTCCATAGGGGGATAACCTATATCATGCTGAGACTCAGTTCTGCTACGAGTGGGACACAATCATGCTGTCTGTGGTTGTGCATGGGAGGGAGGGCAGAGTGATGCATTGCTCCTGATGTTTATTATTGCATAAGAAATGTAAGAAGAGGCTGTGATTAGTACTAATGTGTTTTAAATGGAGCCCAGTGTACCTTAGGTGATCAGTGCACATATTTCAGCACAGTGGGCTGTACAGAGTAGATGGCATCATGTAGAGTGCAATTATGCAGATGCGTAATGTTTCCATAATGTATTGCTGTCCTAGAAGACATTGTATAAATCTCTGCTGCAAAAATGTCAATTTTTGCTGTCGCTGCCAGCTTGCCAGACTGTATTGTCATCTGCTCAGAGCTTGTTAGGGTTTTGGAGCGCTGTGCAGAAAAATCTCTTGGTGAGAGGGGTGTTGTGAATTACAGCCCTGACAACTATCAGAGGGTACATGCTGAGGTGTAGCATTAATATTTATTTGGGAACAGATGTCTTGTCTATTAGACATGGCACAACCTTGTTATGTTCGATGTTGGGGGAGGGAAAGTGGGCCCTGGCTCCTAAGAACTCAGTCTCTTTATAGCAACTATTAATAATATTAGAGTATTATTTTAAGCACAAGGATGATTCAAAGGAAATAGGTAGAAGGAAAGTGTGGGTGTAGGATAATGCTGTAGTAATATTTTTCCTGAACAGAGTGAAATATTTCCAACCAATAGCTGATTTACATATTTACGTTAGTTGGGTTTTAAGTGTTCTTTGTTTTTCCATCTTTTTTTCACAGATAAACTTTAGTTATAAAATAATCTTATACTGATAAAGATGTTAAGTAAGAATTCGTAAAACATTTTCCTGCTGTAGCTACAAGGGGATATAGCAATATCATCTTTTAAAATATTCTTTCCTCTTCCTGGCAAGATTTCTAATTCCAGTGGAGCGTGACAAAAATCCCCTTCTGCTTTGATAATATTATGCATGCATGTGCCTGTTGTTAGTTGCAGGACAATGACTTCACACCAGATACAAATGGGCAATAACTGGCAAAGCCAAAGTAGTTTATGCTGGATAATCCAGTTTATGCTGGATAATAGCTTTCCTTTGTGCTTTCCTGTGTGCTCCTTCTAGAGAAGAAGCCTATTCCATCTTTGTACCAGTTTATAGCTGATCATCTGCCCGGGATGGCTTTTGAAGTCATGATGTGCTGTGGGGTTAAAATACATGTGGAACTTCCCAGTGCCATTTGCAGAAGTGAGTGTAGCTGGCTTGGCGGAATTTTGACACTCCAGTAGGACTCTGATGGCTCCTGGTGCCAAGTCCTTGTGGTGAGCACCCAAGGTTTAAGCCACACACTTTTCTAGGTGCTCTCTTTTCTTTGTGTGTGCAGCAAGATGAAGCTTGCCTCACCATTTGCTTTTCTAAATCTCCCAGCAGAGCACTACTCAGGAGCTCAGAAGAACACTGCTTGAACTGATTGATACACACTTATTGGCTGTGAAAAGTCAGAGACAGATGGGCATGAAAACACGTGCCCTGCAGATATGGGATGTGGTCTCTACACCTTGGTATCAGCACAGGGAACTGTGGAGGTGCTCACAAGAACCCAGCCCAGCACATACCATTTCTAAGAGCAACATACTTTAACCTTCAAAGTTATAGGGCAGACAAAAAATTAACTCTTTTTAATGAGTATCTGTGAAGCATGCCAATGGGGAAATAATTTGCCCAGAGTCCATGAGGCTCAATCCTTCACACTGATTACTGGTGAGGAAAGAATGAGAAAAATTGTAAGACCTTCCCTGACTGCCTCCCTTTCCACCAGGAATGAGAGTTGGGAGGAATAATAACATTCCTTTGATTCACCAGGTTTTGTTCATCTACACCAGAAAAAGGAAAGTGCCATTACAAAGCCTGAAGCAGAATTAAGCCCCAATACTTTATTGCCCAAGCAGAGCAGCAGTGTCCTCTGTGTTCAACATTGATGTCAATCCAACAGAAACCATGGAGAGCAGAGGCCTGACTCATGGGTGCAAGTGCTTTGAAGCTACAGCACTCATGGCAACAGCTTTCTTGGAGAGGTGATTCATCACTGGAGAAGTCCAGGATGAAATAGGGACACTGCCTTCCCGAAAGGGACAGCTTGTGATCCTTTACGTGGACCCCTGCCCTGAATGAGTCACATGATGAAGATTCTGGGGACTTGTGTCCTCACTCTCAGTTTTGAATTATTAGGACTGGCCTAATACTAACAAGTAGTGTCCCCTCAAAATGGGGTCTTTACCAATAAGGGTTTGCAGACAGTTTAATGCCAGGAAGCATTAATCTTGCCAGTAAGATCACGTCAGAATTTCCAGAAGGACTTAAGGTTTTTTTCACACTTTGCAGAAGTCTAATGTACGTTTAATCCACCTAGATCAGGAGTGTCCCACACCCTCTGGCCTAACCTTGGTGACACCACCATAAAATTGGTTCACGACTTCTCATCAATAGTTGTGCTACAAATAAGCCAAAAAAAATGGGGAAATGGGAAAAAATGGGGAAAATTCTGATAATTCACAGAGATAATGGTGGGAGCACAGCTAAACCTCAGAGAGGGATACCAACCCTACACAGGGAACTGCAAAAATGAAGAGTCAGAAAGAACCAGAGAGGGTTAGGAAACATGGGACAATATGTGTATCCTGGGACCAAAATTTTGAGAGTTGGTAGCATGGAAGAGTCAGCTTTCAAGTGATAGGCAGTCCCAGTAGGTGAGTTTGAAGGACTGAAGGGAAAATAAATAAAAGGTCAGGGAAAATAAATAAAAGGTCAGGAAAAAAAGCCTTGAGAGAGCCTGGGGATTAGAAGAAGTACAAGGACTGTTGAAGGATGTAACTCAGGGCAGTTAACAGATCTCTAAGTACATAAAAAATATACTTGGCTCCAGAAATTTTTAACTGGAGATGGTTGGCGTCTGGGAGAACTCTCAGGGGAAATACTGTATGTGCTTACCCTGTGCTCATACTTTTCCCCAGGCACTTTGCTTTTGCCCACTGTTGGAGACAGGAACTAGATGGACCTTTGGCCTGGCCCAGTGTGGCTGCTCTTCTGTTCCTGTGCTCTCGTGTTGTGAAAGAGTTGGAGTCCTTGTGGTAATTCCTGCGTTCTTTAGTGCAGGCTGCAGGACAAAGCGCGTTTATCACAGCACCAGTGCTGAGTCAGGCACAGAAGGGAGCTCGCTGACATTCCTCATGGCTCTGCAAGTGACATGCTGAACATATTGTGAGGAGAAGACTGCCATTTCCCATACATAACTGGGCTCTTCCTCTAGGTGATTCTAATGTAGGTACAGTAAAATTGCTGTTAATGTTCCTGTCCTCTGTAGTCAGGTTACTCCAGCTCCAGGCTAAGGGAGGGTGGCAGCAGCAGCTCCCTGTCTAGCAGCTTTTCTTGCTGTTTTGGTGTTGCAGTCAGGCTGTTGGGTTGCTGGGGCTGCTTGGAGAGCCTCTCCTGGGCCATTCCCCTCTCCTGCAGCTCCCTGCAGTCAGGTAGCCTCCATGCTGTCACCCACAATGTGCTTGTGAGGTTGCTCTTGTTCTCTGTGGGGATGGAGAGCTTGGTGAATCCCATTGTTCCTCTCTCATTGTTAGCATACTGGTGGCTGGTGACAGGAGAGCTTTCTGAGCCTCCTCTCTTGACCTTTTGCCTGCCTTACTCCTCCCCCACCTTCTTTGGCTTGGTAGTCCTGATGCTCTTGAGACTGTAATTATCTCCCATGGGTAGTGCTATCCTGTTTTGTCTATCAGGGCTGGTATTACCAGGAGAGGTCTCCATTTTTCCAAGAATGCTGTGGCACTTGTTAAAAATTAATATCTCCCAAGGAGGTGGGTGAAGGTATTGCTAGAATCTCCTGATAGCTGCACTCACCTTTTTCCTTTCCGCTTTTCCTTTCTTATTCATTCCCATGGTGAGAATGACAACATCTCTATCTATTAATAGGTAGGAAGATGGAAATGTTCTCCAAGGGTAAATGAGAGGACAAGGAAGGTCAAAGCAATGTTTATACACATATACAGTAATTTCTCAATCCTTGTATGCATAAATATGCACATGAGCTACATACATCAACTGTATATTTTTTCAGTGTTTTTCTCTGCAAAGCCTAGAGCCCAGTTAAGGGAGAAACAAACCTTGCCAATAACTGGATTCAATTTATAAGAAACTAGGTGGAAATAATGATGAGGAAATGAGAAAAATAAGTTTTTGATGAAATAATTAATGACTAGTTGTGACACAATCTCACAGCAGCAATCCAAGGCTCAGGGAGATCAGAGAACCCCATCCGCTGCCAGACAATGCTTACCATGCAAAGCCAAGTAGCCTCCTGTTTGCAATTTAAAATCATAACCATATACATGAACTGCAGTTGGTGGCAGCTTGTTTGTTTTAAGTTCTCTCCTAACAAAGTAACAGCACTCACTTCTCCTCACATCTGAAGGAGGAATGAGCCAGTGGGTTCCAAGCAGTTGTGCAGCATTTAAGTCAGGTCCAGCTCTAAAGCAGTTAAAGCCAGGAAATGAACATTTCAACATCTGTGAATTAATCTATTGCCACCAAACTGAAGAGAGCTCTGCTGCTCGCAGATCTGGTCCGAAAGACCAAAACCAATGATTCTTAGCTGGAGATGTCTGGGGAATGGAGGGACTTCTAAAGAGTCTGAAAAAGGCGCAAAAGAAAAGCAAACCTTTTGTCACCAAGCTCGCATTTGCTGTCACTGAGTCCTCACCCCCCTTGGCAATATTTTTATGAACCCACACATCACAAAACAGTTGGCCCAAAATATTTTTTTTTTTTTGCAGAAGGGTCAATTTTGCCCTCAGTCAATGTTCCTTATATGCACTGAGGAGAGCTGGGGATGTCACTTTTGAAGGAAATCTCTCTGTTGTCCCCACTCACCCAATTCTGCTCACACTGCAGCGTGATCTCAGCTGCACAAGCTGGATGGTTCTGCCTGAAAACAAACAGGCAGAGGTGCTCCAGAAGTGTACCAAATGGGCTACAGCTATTAGTGGGGGTTGTTCAGTTCACATAGTCAGGCTACAGCTAGTCTGAACACCCCAAAATCTCGGTGATACAGGTACAGGTTGGCCACACTTTTTGGAAGACATGACCTGCAAGTGCTAGCAGAGCCACTGCCACCTCCTTTGCTGCACTCCCAAGTCAAAGGCAGGCTGATGGCAGTGGTGCAGAGCCACCACATCCCTGATCTGCTCTGCTCTGGGTTAGCTCCTTTCACTGGGCTGCACTGCATGTCTGCCATCCAAAGCAGATTAGTGGGGGAAGGCATGATGGGAGACAGTCCACTCCTAATCACTTCCAGAGGTCCTGTTTCCAGCTTGGTCAAGGCACTGCTGAGTCATTTTCATGCAGAATGAGTTATGGCTGTGTTTAAAACCTCTTTATTGCCCTTCAGTAATCCAGAGCTCAATCTTGCGATTTTAATGTTGCTCTTCTAAAGGGCAGATTTATATGTAAAACACTTTACACTTTGGTTTCCTCCTAAATAATAACTAACGTGCTTCTTCTGAGTGCTTTATGACATTAGCTAACTAGTCCTGACAACACCCTGGTATTCCATATGCACAGCAGAAAGCTTGGACCAGCTTCTTAAGTCTGGTGTTTTCAATTCTCATGATTTTATTGTGAGTCTGGGGTGGGCTTTTTCTTCAAGTCTCAACTCCTGGAAGCACATGATCACATGACTCTCTCACTTTTCTTTTTTCTTCTTTTCTTTTTCCTTTTTTTTTTTTTTTTTTTTTTTTTTTTTTTTTTTCTTCCTTTTTTCTTTTTTGGTTTCTTTTTACAATAATTTTCTAGTTCTTCCACTTGCAGGGAAAACCCTGAAAATATGATCCAAATTCTCTGCAAGGCTCAGAAACCAAATGCCAAACAACAAGAAGCCAAGCTGTGTTGCCATTTTTAAATCTCTGAAGTTTTAATGCAATCTAATTGTGTTCTGGGTCTTCACCCATGTTTTCTGAGTGTGAAGGGGCTTGGCAGTAAATAAAGCTTCATATTACAAAGAGTCAAAGGCAAATAAAGTCTTCAGGGATGCCCTCTGTTTCTTGCTAGTTTCTGACTCTCATCCTGCATGTGCTGTGCTCTCCACATTGTGAGTAGTCACGTTCCTCACAGTGAAGGTAAAAAAACCCACACAAATAAATCTTTGCTGGAACAGAGCAAATTTTAAATCAAAATTTTACAAACAAGATCAAGGTTTTAAACTCTTCCATCTGTTACTCTGTGCTTACAGAGTGCAATGAGCAGCAGGCCAGGGCATATAGTTCATGATTCTCAAGGTTACTGAAACGCAACAGCCATTACAGCCACTGATGCTAACACTACTACTAATAAAATAGCGCTGTTTATTGTAAAGTTGAATTTGTGGTTGTGATCATCTGCTTAGAATGGTGAAACAAACCATGCAGTAGGCTTTTCTTGCACTGTGGCACTGCATATTTCCATACTGTAAAAAGAGCAGGACAAAAAAAAGTAATCAATGTATTGATTTTGTGTCACAGATTTTATGTTTCTTCTTCTTCCTTATTGGTTTTATACTGACCCATTTAATTTTTCCCATTATTTCCTGCTCATATGGTGGCAGATCAGAGACTGTAGCTGACTGACTATGTGGCACCAGTTTTGATTTGTCTCACTAGGTTTTTAGTCCTGTATAATACTTGCTGCTCTAGAAGTACTACTGCTATTTCACTTACATTTTCTGCATGGGAATCCAATTCTATTTTAATTACTCTATCCATGTACTTATCCTTTAGCTATTAGAAAATCTCTGTTAAAGACCAGAGCTTCCCTGAAGGAAATATTTCCCATCCTGCTAGATCTAAGTGATACAAGATCATCTTGATATTTTTTTGTAAAGCATGCTTTTCTTCATTTTCTCCCATGGCTTCCAGACAAATATTTCTGAGGCTCCCTGAAAAAATCCTTTGTCCCTCCAAGTTGGATAACTGCCTCCCTCTCACTTCTGCACAGCCAAATAATATCTTTTCCTCTCAGCATTTTAGTCATGCTTGCTGCTTTTTAAGTAATTCTCCCTGTTTGCTCACATGTTTACATGCTGAGTAGAAAAAAACCTATTTCAGGTAGACTCAAAAGAAGCAGTGATTTCCATCTTGTGGTTCTCAGTTAATGTGTTACTGCACCTTCACATGTCAGAATGCCAGCAGAAGCCACGGAAGAGCTCTTTGTGCCAGCCACATGGAGCTCTGCCATAATCAGTCTGTTTTAAGAGCTGATGGGAGGGCCAATTGCTTGTTTCAAGTGTTGACCACAAACTCATTTAGACTACAGGAATCTAGGGATTCCTGTATTTTGATCTTCCCTGGGACCGAGTCTCTGCCCACTTCCCTTAGAATAAACCTGCATGAGTAAGGTTGTTTTAATTTCGCAAATCTCTATTTTTGTTTCAGTTTGGAGTGTTCAAAGGCAGACCACCCACCACCCTGGTTTGTGTTTGCTCATGTCAAAGGCAGCTCATGCTATGGGAAAAGCAGAGTGAGACCTACCTAGAGTGCTTCTGACATCCCCCTTCAAAAATACTGACAAAGAGCAACCACAGCATCTGAAGAGAACTTTTCCAACCACAGGAGCAGAGACGTACTGGAAAGAGAAGAGCCTTAATATGTGAGTAAAAATTAATGAATGATTCTAAAATGGCTGCAGTGCAATTTTACATTGAGGAAATGTACAACAGCCAGGACTCCAGCTGAATTTGCTGCTATCAAACAAGTGAATTACTATCCAGCACGTAAGAACTAGCAATGGGTCCTTTCCCAGCAGCGACCTGATGCACTGCTAGACCCTTTCCTCTCCAGTTCCAGCAGTGACAGTAACAGTTTCCCATCCAAGAGGGAAAGAGCTGCTGTTGAGCTGAGCTGCAGCTAACTGATGGCAGTGTTATAGGGTGCCTTGGCAGTGCTTTTGCAAAGTCAGTCTCCTAGCAGGAAGAAAGCTAGTGTGTTGCTTGGACAGTACAAGGTGAGGAGTAAATTTATATAGAGATTGTTTAACATTAAAAGTAGGTATCTAATCAGATAGGCATTTTTTATATGCCTTCTAGCATGGAAGGAAAGATTGGATATGAAGTCATCAGGTTGTGGTTATATCATATGGGCTGATAACAAATTTATGAACTGAGATGCATGTTGGTATGAATCAGATGTCTGCCCTTTTTTGTATTTGTATGTTCAGTAAGGGGTAGACATATAGAAAGACCAGAGGATGGAAATGTTTTTCTCTGGACCCAGGCAAGTATTCAGTCTTTCAAGAAGAAAATACAAAGGGGAAGGCTCAGCAGGAGACAGGGCTGGTGTTTAGCTGCCTATGTTTTGGCAGCTTCCTAACTTTAGGCCTCAGTTCTCTATATAAAGTGTGGGATAATGGCATTTCTTTTGCTCACGGGTTTCTAAAAGAACTATTTTAAGGGGTAGGAGATGCATGGACAGTCGGTAAGAGAAGTGGTTTGTATATACAAAGTAAGCAGCTTAATCAGTAGGGCAATGGTTCTAGAAAATACCTTACTAAACAGGCATAAGAAAGGGACATATGAGGCTGATTCAACTGGCTGTGCTCCCCTGTCATTCCTTGATAGATTTACCATGTAATTTTGGGTTTGTTTTCCCCTCTCCAGTTCATCAGCGTGATTCCTGTTGTGATGATTTAACACACACCTTACAATATAGCAACTCAAGATAGTGGATTGAAAGATTTATGTTGCTGATTCTGCAACAAATGCATCAAGTGCCAAATGTGCTTTCAATAACTTCCTGTGTAATGCTGAGATAGTTGGTCAAAGGTGTCTTGGTGAAAGACAAGGACAGCTCGGAGTCATACTTGGGCATGGGGTTGATCCACTGTGTTTCCTGCACTTTTATTTATTGCAGAGGCAGTTTGTATCTCTTACAGATTTACTCCTTCAGCAACTATTGAAGCAGTTTAAATAAGCTGCACTCCAGTATTTGGACATTGACCTTCTTTTTACTTGTTTGTTTAGTGAAACTGCCGCATAACTGACCCAGCAGAATCAGGAGTTATAAACAAACTTTGACTGCAGAGTGCGTGTTTAGTTCAGCTTTCACCTTGACACAAAGTCTTTTTTTTCTGGAAAAGGAGAGACACTCTCCACAGTGTCCTAGGACAGTGTACACCAACTCCCCTAGTATAACACAACTAGAAAAAGGCAGTAAAAAACCCTGGCATGCAGAGT